>NW_028077960.1:2618510-3218510 GCF_014824575.4 Sturnira hondurensis
TTTTGCAACAACATGGATGGAACTGGAAAGCATTATGCTGAGTGAAATAAGCCAGGTGTTGAAGGACAAATACCATATGATCTCACCTCTAACAGGAAGCTAAACAACAAAGCAAACAAGCAAGCAAAATATAACCAAAGACACTGAAATAGAGAACAGGCTGACAGTGACCGGAGGGGAGAGGGGAGGGAATTTCAGGGGAAATAAGGGAGGGATTTAGAGGAACCTATATAAAGGATACATGGACAACAACTGAGAAGGGTGGAAATGGGAGGGAGGGGGGAGGATGGGGGGTGGGACGGGATGGGAGTAATAGACAGAAAACTGTACTTGAAAAATAATTAAATAAAAAAATTGGGAAAAAAAAAAGACTTTAGCCTTCGCCATAAGTTGGAAGACTTAAATGACTAGTGCATGTGCAAAGCCATTATTCCAAGACCTGGAATGCATGACCTACCTGACTCCAGGAGGCCGACAAACAATTCAACCTTTGTGCCCCGGGGGTTCTGTAAACAAAGGAGAGGGTACCTGAACCACCTTGTTCCAGGAAGTGAATGCAGATAAAGAATATTTGATCAAAGGTGAACTAGGAAAATTATAGCTGTATTAACTCTTAGTCAATCAACCTTATTTTCCCCAACCCCCTTACCTGTCCTTCTTTCTTCTTATAAAAAGGTTGGCTTGAGATGAGATATTAAGATGGTTTTTGAGGGCACATTACCCGCCTTCTTCTTGGATCACTGGCGTCTGGATAAAGCACTCATAGAGTCAATCCTCGTCTCTGCTTATTGGTTTTGGTAGTGACAGGCAGCGCGAATACAGACTTTTCCTGTTTCATTGGTGGGTAGTCTCACTACAGGCGTGTAACAACTTCTTCTCCTCCTCCCTCTTTTTTTCTCTCTCTTTTTAAAAAGATTTTATTTACTTATTTTTAGAAAGAGGGTAAGGGAGAGAGAAACATCAATGTGTGGTTGCCTCTCATTGTACCCCGCACTGGGGGCCTGGCCTGCAACCCAGGTATGTGCCCTGACTGGGAATAGAACCAGTGACCCTTTGGTTTGTGTGCCGGCACTTACTCCACTGAGCCACATCAGCCAGGCTTCTTCTCCTCTTTTTAATGTTTATTGATTTTAGAGACAGAGGAAGGGGAAGGGGAAGAGAGGGAACGAGGGAGGGAGAGAGAGAGAGAGAAAGAGAGAGAGAGAGAGACATGGATGGGAGACAGAAATACCAAGTAGTTGCCTCCCATACTTGCCACAACTGGAGATCTAACCTGCAACCTAGATATGTGCCCTGTCCAGGAATCAAACAGTTACAGAAAAGACCCTCAGGGGCAGGTGGGGAGGTGTGTAGGAGACCATTCTGTGTGGTGTGGGCCCAGCTCCCACTCAGAGATGCACAGGATCCACACCCTCGAATAGGTTCTCCCATGGGGAATCAGGCTTGCATTGTACCTAGCCTGCTATGAGACTTGCTTTTGCTAAAACTCCCTCACCCTGAATTGAGGCAGAAAGCGCTTACTGTAACTAACTTCCCAGCAGACCCCATAAGCCGGGGTCTACATCAGAGGCGAACAATATACTATTACCGAATGGACCCACCCTTGTCTCCAGGGGTCCTCCTCCACCCCATACTAGGTTCGCCTTGCCCGCAGCCAGGGAAAGACATGTCTCAATGCCAGAGATTGGTGAAAAGGAAAGGGATTATTTATTTAAAAAGTTATACAGACTTAGAGTAATGTCTTAATTAAAAATACTAAGGTCCTTTAGAATACCCACAAACACACAGTCCTTCCTCCTCCTCTTTGCCTAGTCCAGGGTACCATATCTCAGGAAAAGAAGTAGAACTCTTATTTAGCCCTGGCTGGTGTGGCTCAGTGAATTGAGTGCCGGTCTGTGAACCAAAGGGTTGCCAGTTTGATTCCCAGTCATGTGCCCTGGCTGGATTGTGGGCCAGGTCCCCAGTAGGGGAATGCAAGAAGCAACCACACATTGATGTTTCAACCACACATTGATGTTTCTCTCTTTTTCTTTCTCCCTCCCTTCGCCTCTCTCTAATAAATAAATAAGTAATCTTTAAAAAAAAACCCTCTTAACTAGGCCATATTTTAAAATACGAATTTCCTAACTCTGGCTGGTGTGGCCCAGTGGACTGAGTGCAGGCCTTCGATGCGAAGGGTGGCCAAATCCATTCCCAGTCAGGGCACATGCTTGGGTTGCAGGCCAGGCCCTCAGTTGGGGGCATGTAAGAGGCAACCAATTGATGTAGCTCTCGAACATCAATGTTTCTCTCATTCTCTTTCTTCCTCCCTTCCCCTTTCTCTAAAAATAGATAATAGCCCTGGCTGGTGTAGCTCAGTGGATTGAGCACAGGCCTGCAAACCAAAGGATTGCGGTTCGATTCCCAGTCGGGGCAAATGCCTGGGTTGCAGGCGGGTTCCCTGCAGGCCAACTCCCAGCAGGGGACGCACAAAAGGCAACCATACATTGATGTTTCTCTCCCTCTCTCCTTCCTCTCTAAAGATAAATAAATAAATAAAATCTTTATAAAAAAGATAATAAAATCTTAAAAAATAAAATACAATACAAATTTCCTTCATCAAAATGCATTTTGTCAATGCTAAAATAGAAGGTAGGCCTGTCCTGTGGACACTGAATCAACCCTACACCACTGGGACACGGGGTCCAGTGAGTCAGGAACCAATCACCACTGACATTCAAAGGGACCCATTTGTTCTCCGTTGTTTGGTGCTCTGGACATTGATAAGGCCACACCCAGAACACAGAACACAGCCCCTGGCAGGTGTGGAGTTGAGTCCCCTTTCTGAGTGGGCTAAATCCATTCCCAGGGCATCTGGCTGATACCCTGGTCCTTAGCGAGGCCACCCTCAGGCCACCCTCAGAGCACCCTCAGGGGTAAACACAACCGCAGGTCAAACGGGCTTTCTCTCTCTGCCAGTGTGGCTCTCTCAGATAGGCTTCCTATCGAGTCTCCTGTCTGAGCCGGTTAAATCCGTTCCCAGGGCATCTGGCTGGTGCTCTCCTCACTGGTGAGGCCACCCCCTGCAGAGGGAAACATGTCTACCTCCTTGTGCTTCTCTGCTGGTGTGGACTGTAACTCCCGGTCCTCCATCTGGAGCATTTGTCTGCTGTCACCAGGTTTCTGACCTTTCAGGGGCCAAAGCAGCCCCGCCCAGGCTCTTCCCCGCTGGGGGGCTCCTCAGAGCCGAGACTGTTTCCACCACCACTCATTGACGGTCCTTGGAGCTTTTACTGGGTCTCACAGGCCTTCGTGCCTGGTATTTAGGACCTCCCATCACCTTTCTAGTCTTAAAAGTTGTCAAAAGCAAACAAAAGAAATCTTAAACTTTCTCTACAAAAATTAGTAATTCAAATGACGTGTGTGGTCTTTATGTAACACGTGTTTGTGTGTTACATGTGGTATGTTTTCTGCCTCCAGATGGCATACCTAGGATGTCATATTTAGCTTTATTAACCAAGGCTTCATTCTGGAATGTCATGATTGAAAGAGTCATGCCTGGACTCTGGGCGTCAGCAGAAAGCTTCAAAAAATTAAGATTGACTATTGAAGCCAAAAAGAGCCCCTTGGATACCTGGCATGGTCACATGGTTCATGGCAGTCTTTCCAGGTAAGGCGTGAAGGCTGCTTTCCTGAAAGATGGTGAGGAGGGAATCTGAAGATGTTTCAGGCACCTCAAGAACTGGAGGAATCCATCCAAACTTATTGGTATTTCGGGCAAAGCCAGACGGCAACTCTATGGCTTGGCTTCTTTGCTCTGAGAGGCTGACTAAAACCCATTCTGAAGCGTTCCTGTAAAATTCCAGCAAAGCAGATTTGAAAGAGCCTATATGATTAACTACTATTCTTGTGTTCATGCAATAATCAGGCCAAATGGAAATTGGACTTATATGCTGTCTCTTTAATAAAATGAGGGAGATTTTAGGAAGATAAATTCTGTTTCAGTGGAAATCACAATGTCCAGCTGTCACCCACACGCTGATTGAATGTGAGTTTTTCTAGTTTTCTTCCAAGCCAGTGTTTCATTTTTTTCTTTCATCCTTTGACTTGGAAATGCTGAGAACCATTGGTGCTGTGTAAGCCATACAGCACTTAGCTTCTGCTCTGACTCTGTGTTACTGTGATTTCATATCGCTGGCTTAGTGATCAAACTTATGCGTTCTGTAACAAATACCAACGTGTATAATCAATCCTGCGCTTTTAATAGGCACTGTACTTTTACTCCCTTTTGCCAAGTTCTTGTTACAGTTGAATAACCTGTTCCCAGAGCCAGGGGGGCTGACGCCACCTCGAACCGGTGAATCACAGATGCCCAGCAGATGCACATCACAAGAGAGCCTCAGAACAAGCGGAATAAGCCCAAGTGGTCACAGCACTGTTACTGAACAGCAGGTGGGGTTCTGCTGCCCACGGCCACCCTCTAGGCAAAATTCTGGAGGGAAAAATTTGGTGATAAAGGAAAGAAGTCTTTTTAAAAAATATATTTTATTGATTATACCATTACAGTTGTTCTATTTCCCCCTTCATTCCCCTCCACCCTGCACACCCCTCCCCCACCCTTTCTCCCTTTAGTTTATGTCCACGTGCCTCAAGTTCTTTAGATTCTATATTTCCCATACTATTCTTGCCCTCCTCCCTATCTATTTTTTACCTACCGTCTATGCTACTTATTTTCTGTATCTTCTCTCCCCTTCTCCTCCTCCCACTCCCCTGTTGCTAACCCTCCATGCGTTCTTCATTTCTATGGTTCCACTCCTGATCCAGCTGTCCTCTTGGTTTGCTTTTGTTTTAGGTGTGGTTGTTAATAACTGTGAGTTTGCTGTCTTTTCACTGTTCATATTTTTCATCTTCTTTTTCTTAGATAAGTCCCTTTAGCATTTCATATAATAAGGGGTTGGTGATGATGAACTCTTTGAATTTGATCTTATCTGAGAATCACTTTATCTGCCCTTCCATTCTAAATGAAAGCTTTGCTGGATAGAGCAGTCTTGGATGTAGGTCTTTGGATTTCATGACTTGGAATACTTCTTTCCAGCTCCTCCTTGCCTGTAAGGTCTCTTTTGAGAAATCCACTGACAGTCTGATGGGCACTCCTTTGTGGGTGACTGTCCCCTTATCTCTTGCTGCTTCTAGGATTCTCTCCTTCATTTTCATCTTGGCTAATGTAATGATGATGTGCCTTGGTGTGTTTCTTCTTGGGTCCAACTTCTTTGGGACTCTCTGAGCTTCCTGGATTTCCTGGAAATCTATTTCCTTTGCCAGACTGGGGAAGTTCTCCTGTATTATTTGTTCAAATAAATTTTCCACTCATGGCTATTTCTTTTCCCCTCCTGGTACCCCTATAATTCGGATGTTGGAACATTTAAAGATGTCCTGGAGGTTCCTAAGCCTCTCCTCATTTTTTTTGAATTCTTGTAACTTCACTTTTTCCTGTTTGGCCATTTCTTTCTTCCTTCTGGTCCACCCCTTTGATTTGAGTCCCTGTTTCCTTTCCATCACTATTGGTTTCCTGTGTAATTTCCCTTCATTTCAATTAGTTTAGCCTTCATTTGTTCCTCTAATTTGTGGCTAAAATCAACCAGTTCTGTGAGCATCCTGATCACCAGTGTCTTGAATTGTGTATCTGAGAGGTTCGCTATTTCCTGGTCACTTAGAGTTACAGGCTCTGGGGCTTTGAGTTCTTCTTGAGCCATATTTTGGACTGTTCGTGCCTGTTACATATGAGGAGCAGAGCCCTAGGTGTTGACCAGGGCCGGGCGACCCAGTCGCTGGGTTGTGACGCTGTATGTGAGGGCCAGGTCAAAGAGGAGCAATGGCGGTCTCGTCTGCCACCTCCTGCCACTGCAGCTGCAGCTGCCACTGTCACCGGGGCCCTCGCGTTTCATCCCACTGCACTCGAATGTGCCACTGCCGTCAGCCCTCTGCCACTGGGTTCGCCTGCTGGGGCCTGCGCGGTCCATCTCACTGTGCAAGAATGTGCGACTGGGGTCAGTGTGTTCTGCACCCCAACAGGGTCCGTACCTGGGTCGGGGGAGCTTTGCTGCCCAACCCTGCTCTGCTGCTGGCTCCGCCCCTCTTACCAGTCCCGCAAACCAGTCCCACAAACCAGTCCCGGTTGAACTGTTCGTTGTTGTTGGACTTCCGTATAATTCAATTTTCTGTTCTTTGGCTGTGTCATTGTTCTCCAAACCTTTGTTGTATTCAAACTTGGTTGTGGGAGAAGGCACAGTGTTTCCACCTATGCCTCCATCTTGGCAGAAGTCTTAACACACCTTTGAAATGCCTCTTTTCAGACCCCCTCCTTCTCGTATGCAACCACTTTTAATGTCCCTTCTTCTCAAGTCTTAAGGACTCCCCACCCACCTTCATATAATCTTCTGTCTGTTCCCTCCTTGATTCCAAATGTGTCAAAGAAACTGCAGCCCTGCCTGGGGAGCTCAGTTGGTGAAAGCGTTGTCCCCTCTCCCCAAGGTGGTGGGTTCGGTCTCCGTTCAGTGCACATACAAGAAGCAACCAAGGAGTGCATAAATAAGTGGAACAACAAATTGATGTCTCTCTCTCTGAGGTTAACAATGAAAAATGTTTAAAAAAAATAAAAGAAACTGTAAAACCGTTGTTCTCTAGAGCATTTGAGATCCTGCTCTCCGGCTGTGTCATCAGTTTTGGTCAAATAAACTTTTATAAAAACTCTCTTGCTTGCATCAGCAAGGAGTCATGTAATCTTATGGGATCAGAGAGAGGCCCACAGGGTAGCTGAGTGAAGAACAGGGCTGGGACTTGGGCTCACCCCATGGGAAGTCCAGCCCCAGAGGACCAGGTTCTTACAGGAGGGCTGTGGTAGGTGGGGCCTGCGGCCAGCCCTCAGAGGTGCCCTTTGCAGGGCCTCCCCAACTGGGAACACTCCTCCGCTGAAGATTTGGGGCTCTCGGCTTCCAGGTCCTCTCTTCTCCCCTCTGCCACCCTGTTTACTCCTGCCCCAGAAATTCTGTCAACTCCATCCCATTTTCCCTTCATTTCACTCTCTCTGGCCAAACAGCCTGGGATCCACTATAAGAAACAGTGTCTGGAGCAGGGTCTCCTTTCCTCTCGGGCCGAGCACTCAGGCTTTATAAACCCTGGGTATTGAGGGGAGGAAGGTCTCAAATGGCCACATGACCTCTCCCAGTCCTCTTCTCTTGCCCCCCTGGAAAAAAAAAAAGAAAAGAGCAATGAAGAGCAAAAGGAATTTAGTGTTAGCTTAATAGCAGTAAAACAGTTTTCAGAGTCACAGTCTGCTCTTCAAGCTCAGGGATGCCACAACCTTGAGGCCTCTCTCCAGGGTTGGCTTCTCTCCAACCATCTCCAGGTCCTTCCCGTGCCCCAACCCAGACTGTTTAAACTGTTAAGAGTCAGGTGGGATGAGAACATAGAATAAACTCATTGAGGAAGGAATGGGGTTGGGGTAGGGGTAGGGGTGTGGTTGGACTTAGTGTCAACATGTCACAGCCAGTAAAACAAAAACCACATATGTTTCATACATGATGTCCATGCCCTGAACTAAGTCACAAGAGGGTCGTGGGGTAATACCAAATGCAGTGAAGTTAGATGGGCTACTTTGACAATCTAGCAATCTTCTAAGTGCTTTGTTATTCTGTAATAATCCAGAAAGGCAAGTATGATTATCCCTATTTTAAAGATGAAAAATTAAAAATTAAGTAGTTCCCTCAGGGCTATAGGACCACTCAGTGGTTGGCCCAGGATTCGAACTCCTGCCCACTTGGCTCCAAAGTCTTTGCTTGTTTTACAAGGCAAAACTGTTTTTATGTCTGTGGTCTGCCAAGCACCTCCCTGCTTTTAGAGACTGACTTTCCCCATATTGTGTGGTTCCAGAGGCTCCATCAACCACAGAGGCAGCTGGTCCCTGGCTGAGAAAGGCTGGGTGGTGACACAGGCCTGCCTATGGGTCCTAGCATAGTGACTCTGTACACTGTGAGTGGACTGAAGGGGGACATGTGACCAGGCTGGCCAATCAGAGGTCTGTGGGCGTCCGAGAGCGGGTCTGCCTACCTCTGGAAGGGAGAGCTGCCCAGGCATCTCTCTTGCCATGTGCAGGTGGCTGCAGGAGGACAGAGCCAATCGGGGAGAAAGAAGAATCAGGAGACAGGGAGAGCTGCAGGGAGAGCACGCAAGCCCTGGAACGCCATTAGGTCACCAGCTTCGCCCTGACCTTCCTATTTATGTCAAAGGATTTTAAAAACTCATGTATTTATTTTTGTTTAAGCCAATTTGAGCTGGATTTCTGCCACTTGCTACCAAAAGAATCCTGACAAGTACTATTATTTAATGAAATGTGTTATAAACACAGAAGCTCTTCCCTACTGGAGAGGGACAGGCAGCGGGAGTAGTCATAGTTCTTGACGGCAGTGACAAGATGGGTGATGGGGACAGGGGTGAGGTCCCAGAAGGACTGAGTTGTAGCTGGACCTCTGGGGCTTGGGGATAGGAATGAGGTGGCCATGACCTTTTGCTCTGGGCTCTTCTCTTAGGCTTCCCTGGTTTCTTTTTCTCTGTTGGCTCCCTCCCTCTGGGGGGACAGGACACAGTTATGCACCTCACCACTTGGCCACCAGAGAAGGGTTGTTGCCCTTTCCTCACATGAACATTGAAGATCCTGGAAGGGACCGCAAATGGCCCAGTCGGGGTCAATTGACATTCAAGTAGAACTGTCATCGGTGGCCAGAGGGGAGGATTACTTGGGACCCACCTCTGTGTTTTCGAGCCTTTCTCAGAGAAGAGGGGGTTGTCGTGAGACAGGGAATCACCCCACAACGTGTCTACTATGGGAACGAAAGCTCTGGTTATCTGTTCTGTGCCAGGCACTGTGCCAGGGCTTCAGAGGTTCCAGGCACCTTCCTGCCTCTTGCAAATTCTGCAGTGAGTTGAGCAGTGGACTCAGATGTTAGGGTGAGATTCTCAGCTTTATTCTTGGATGGAGGAGCCAGGCTTCCTTCCCATTCTCTCCTTACTTATCCTAACTTACTATGGTCGAGACTGCTAGCTGGGCCTGTTGCCACCAAATAGAAACTGCATTTCCCAGCCTCCTTATCATTAGCTGCAAGTATGTGTTAGGCGCTGGCCACGGAGTTGTAGTTGGATTTGTGTGGGACCGAGAGGTAGGCTGCTTCAATGGACCTGACTCAACAGGTAGGCCCCTGTTGTCTTCTTTTGTTCCTCTTCCTTCTGGTCAGCAGCATGGTTAGGGCTTACACAGCATCTTGACAGCGTGGCTTGAGATAGGCAAACCAACTGTAGCCTGCATGCAGCAGGAAGGCGGAGCCTAAGTTTTCCACAGGACTGACCCAGTCGCCCTGGACTGCCCAGTTCTTGCTCCTTTCACGTGAGATAGAATAGGCTCCTATCTTGGGTAGTCCTGTGATTTGGATTTCCTGTTTATCCATCCAAATCTGATCCCAGTCAGTATCACCTCCTCCGTCACAAACACCATTTTAGATGGCTCTAAACGTGTGCGACCTCCTTCCTGAGAACAGCAGGGTAGTTACAAACACAGGAGGTGGGCATGGGGGAGAGAGCACAGGCTTTGTTGGCACTGACCAACCATCCCGAAAGCCAAGATGAGGTCAGCCTACCCGATCACTCATCCAGCCCTTCCCGTCAGAGAATTTAGAGTCCCATCGAGAAGGGGTTGGTGAGGGTGAGTCCTAACTCCCTATCACCTTTGAGAGGGTGAAATGACAGGAACAGAGAGAAAAGGAGAAAAATTATGAGGTACATATGTACCTATTTATAAGAAAGGCATATATGATTTTATCACTTCTTGTCATAGGCCAGCGAGGTGCGTACTGAAGTTTCCATGAGTGGATGAGGGAACTGAGCCTTTTCACAGGGCCCCAGAGCTGGTAAGCAGTGGATATGAAACACAGTCACATATCCATCAGACACAACATTGGGTGCAGTTTCCCCACCACACGCAGGCGTTTAACTGAGTTGGAGGCCAAAAGCGTAGGGAGGCACACCCAGAACAGCCTTTTGGAGTTTGGAGGATGCAGGATCCACCAAGATCTGATTGCACAGATCCTGTCTTGTTGCTGGGGCCCAACTAATGGCTCTCTGGGATCTGCTTTTGGTCCAGAAAATCTATATATAAGCATCCTGTCTGGGAAATGAAATGAGAAAATGTCAAATCTGTGAGCATCCTGGAGTTTCTTCTAAACTGGGTCTCATCAGATGGACAGCACTCCCAGGCTGACCGTCACTCAGGTAAGGGCCCACTGGCCCTCTTGTGCAGCAGCCCACTGACTGGGTGGCCAGTGTCCTGGTCCCCCAACCCCGCCCGGAAATGGGTGGGATCGCCCTCATAATATGCTGTGGTGACTGCACCAAGTGACTCTGCCATCTTCTTCTTTTTTTTTTTCTTTTAATCTTTAACATTTTAATATAGATCAGTGTCTGGTTTATTTCAGCTCCTTCACTGACAAACCAGGGGGACGGGACTGCTTCAGTTTCTCCACCTCCTCTTTGTCTGTGATGACCAAGGTATAAAGGTGTCTGCTACACTGGGCTTTAAACCTCACATTGTCCTCACTTTTATTGATCTTGATGGATTTGGCATCGTTTCACCTGGCTGTGAGCAGGAGGTCTTCGATTTCCTCAATTTTGTGAGATGTGGCCATGAAGCATGGAGACTGTGTGACTGGCACTGCAAGGGGTAAGAAACGAAAAAGGACAGAACAGAGAGCTGCCATTTTCTTTATTTCTGCAAGGAGACAGGAGACGTTTGATTTCAAGCAGCAGAACCGCCCCTCCCCCCAAAAAAGAAGAAACAGGAAAAGAAGAAAAAGAAAAAGAACTCCCAACACAACTGGCGGAAAGTAGAAAGAGGACCCATTGGCTCATGTACCTGGAGCATCTCGAAGAAGGCCCAGTTCAGGACTGGGTTAGTCGAGCATCTTTCCAGTGGCACCATGGGCTGGGTTTCTTTACATCTTTCTGAAAACTGGCTCCCCTTTGTAATTACTAGATGGTGCCCTGAAATCTCCAGGGCTGTAGGCTTCATCAGTGTAGATTAAAAACATGTCCATAAATTCCTCAATACTCCCTTTAAAAGGTGGAGACTAATGCCCTTCTCCTTGGGTGCCGGTGGGACTTAGTGCCTAGTTTGTAACAAACAGGAAAAAGGGGAAGTTCGGGGGCCACAAGACAGAATGCAGCTTCCTGCCTGCTCTCATGCAGTTAACCTGCTCTGGAGGAGTCCAGCTGCCCTGTGAGGTGGAACACTGAGGCCTCCAACCAGTAGCCAGGGAGACCCGAGTCCCCTAACAACAGCAGCTGAAAGTTCTCCATGTTGCATTCACCAACTGCGAGAACAAATGTCGGAGACTTTCGGGGTTCCAAAGATGTTACTTTATTGGCCAAGTTTAACCTGCGCAGGGGCGAACTCTCCAAAGTGTCCGGAGACATGGTGCCCGCAAGGGCTGCAGATGAGAGTCACGCCAAACGCTTACAGGCTTAGGGTTTTATGGAGGCGCGCAAGCAAGCTGGATACAGAAGCAGATGTGGCGGTTAGCGGTTGGCTCAGGGGCACAATAGGGTTACTGATTATTGGTGAGTTAACTCGTGCACTGGCTCGTGCTCCTTTACTTGATTGGTCAGTTGAGCTTGTGCACAGGGGCTGCACTGGCTCGTGCTCCTTTACCTGATTGGTCAGTTGAGCTCGTGCACAGGGGCAAAATTTCCCTCCCTAGTGACTGTCCAGATGGCTATCTGCCTGACTAACCTTTGCTCTTAAACCATATCCTGGAACACACCCTGCTCTTCGGGCGTGTCCCGGAGCCTCTTTGTGTTAGTTAGTAAAACACCTTTTGCTTCCTTACAGCTATGTTCTGGCTAGTTCCCCTTGCCCTCAACACTCCAGGTAGGGCTGGCTTAACCCAGTGAGTGTGGAAGCCGGTCCTTGGCCCTGGCCGAACCCCATGGGACAGCAGCCCTTCCAGAGTAAGCCTGCGCTGAAGCCAGTCTGTAAGGCTGTTCCTGGATTCCTGGCCCGCAGAAACTAGGGGGTGACATTGTCTTTCTAAGCCACTAAGTTTGGGGGTAGTTTGTGAAGCAGCAACAGATAACTAACACATTCAGCCTCATTCAGAGAGAACAATGTGCTTCAGGAAGCTCTTTCCAGAAAAGTGAGGAGTTCCTCTCCCCAAAGCCTTCAGGAAACCCTCCCTCACGTTGCACTGGCACAGACTAGTCACAGCCCATCCTCCCGCCAGAGACTGCCCAGTGGGTGGAGCGAGGCCTGCAACCTCCTGCCTGGGCCACTCTTGGTGGCCAGTGCCCCAGACACACGTGGGCCGAGGGAAGGTGTGGAGGCCGCACTGAAGTTGGGGTGCGGTCCACGGGTCTTCCACGCCGCGTGAATCAGGGCTCCTTCTCTAGGGGCACGTGGGGCCGCGTGAAACAAAGAAGTTGGCTCTGACTCAGGAATTTACAAATTTCACCTTGGTGCTGAGATTCTATGAGGAAAAACAAGTTGGCCACTTTCCTCTGTGGGAGATCATTGCCTTGGTGCTCCCTGTGAGACACGGCCTTCCCGGCTGATGTCATTCAGGCTGGAGGTCACCAGTGAGGCAAAACAGGCCCCTCCAATCTCTCTTTATCAGAAAGCCCGTGCCCGGGAGGGGCAGTGGTCACTCTCCCAGGGAGAACAGTAATCACTCTTGATAAACGCCAGCATTTGTTTTATTTTATTTTCCTGCTAAAAACCTGCTGCTCTGAATTTGTGTTGGAAGTGGTTTAACATGATTGGAATCCTGAATCAGTGGCTGTGAATGACGGCTTTTACTGTCACGGGCAACGTATTCATTGACGGGCACAAGGGAAGGGCCAGGTTGCCAGCTCCTGTGTGTGCAAGTGTGTGTGCCTGTGTGCACATGTGTGTGCATGGGGGGGCAGCAGCTTTATCGAGTGATAATTCACATACTATACAGTTGGTCCACCTTAAGTGTACAATTCAGTGGTTTTCAGTATATTCACAGAGTTCTATAATGTTCAGTACAATTAGTGTTTGAAAATTTTCGTATTCCTCACCCCAGAAAGAAACTCCGTACTCTTTAGATATCATGCCTTCAGCCCAAAGCAACTGCCACTCTACTTTCTGTCTGTGTGTGTTTTAAATATATTTTTTATTTGTCTGCAAATAAGATTATGAAAAAATGCAGTCATATTGTCCAATGGGAAACATAAGGTGCTTTCCCAAACATAAGGTGCTTTCCGGCACACACGTGCTTTCAAGTGGGCTGCAGCTGTGCTGAAGCTCTGCTGTGCTGGACCCTATTTCCTGGGAAGGTGGTGGTGGTTCAGGGGGTGCTGTGCACAGGGAGCGGGCTGGGTCTGGGGACGTGTGGCGGGAGGTGTAGAGGCAGATCAGCCAGCCAGTGTGTGGTCAGGGAGGAGCTGACATCCTGGTGGTGACCTGATTTGTCAAGATCTTGGAATGAGCCCAAGGGTGGTCTGACTACAGACCTCAGTTCAAGGGACCCAGGGCTGCTTCTGAGTCAGCCATACGGAATCACAGCCCCAGATCAGTGCCAGATGGGAAGGGATGACGAAGACTGGGGTTCAAGGTAAAATTCCTTTGTTTCTTCAAGTTCTTCCAAGGCCTAGGGGA
This sequence comes from Sturnira hondurensis, assembly GCF_014824575.4. Classification (NCBI taxonomy): domain Eukaryota; kingdom Metazoa; phylum Chordata; class Mammalia; order Chiroptera; family Phyllostomidae; genus Sturnira; species Sturnira hondurensis. Next base: position 2,632,210 of record NW_028077960.1, read on the forward strand.
TGAAGACCTTCTCATCACTTCTGCGTCCACTCTGGCCTTCCCTTTTGCTCACAGAGTGGGCATCAGCCAGGTGCCCACTCTGTGGAAGTCTGCAGTGCTTGTCCGCCTGGCCTCACACTGGGCAGGCTGCAGGGAGGAGCCAGCCACACCTCTCCAAATGGCCACTCTTCCTTGGGCCCCCATGGCTCTTTGGGAGGCTTGAGGCTTTGCTACAGTGATCCAGTGTAGGTCTCTGCTCCTTTCTTGACCTCAGTCTTCCCATCTATTGAATGGGAGACCAAAGAAATGGTACCTAAGGACCTTTCCAGGTCTCTCAGCCTGTGACACCTAGTTCAGCCATCACTTTACAGTCTGTAGGGTGTTTCATAGCATTGCTGCACCCTCATCTAGTGTCCTCAGATGCACTTCTCAGCAGCATGGCGAGGGGACCCAGAGCTCAGCCCTGGGAGAAGGTCCACTTGGGTTTGAATCCTGGTTGGGTCACTGGTTGGGCATATGTCCAACCCGTCTATATCTTTGTTTCTTCACCTGTAAAATGGGGAAAATATTAGAACTTATTTCATAAGGAGCATGTGAGGATTCAGTGGAAAACTCATTTAAATTGTCCTACACATAGTAACATTCCATACATTCTATCAATATAGACACGGAAATGGACGGGTCTTGCCAAGGTTCAGTGTGGTAGAAACGTGCTCTTTCTACAAAACTGTGCCACCTCTCCCAGGTGCAAAAGGTGAGAAGCAGGGTCTCCTAGATGTTCCCAAATCCAGCTGCTTGGGGTGTGGGCCCAGACTCCCTGACCTGGGCCTCCCACGATCATACTCGAGCCTGGGAGCATACCTCTCTATTCCACCAAGCTCTGGCCTAGTTTGCTCCCAACTGGAAACATGTTCTAGGCACTGTGGAAGGATCTGGAGCCTTGGGCCAGCAGGCTGCGATGACACAGGAATACAGGTGGCCTGTGGGGCAAGCTGCAGGCAGCTGGACAAGGCCGTGACCTGCTCACTGGGGGCTGAGTTCTTCATTCTTGGAGGGGTGCAGTGAGGTGAATGCAGGGCCCTAGATGTAGAGACAATGCCTAGGGAATCATTTCCTGTTTTGCTGTTTCTCCCCTCCCTCATCCCAAGCCCTGCTCATCATTTTATGACACGGTACTACTTAGGAGTAACTTTCTCTGGAGCCGATCTCCTTTCTGTCTCCAGTCGCCTTGCTCCCTCCTTCACTACCCCTCCACCAGGGTTCTGCCTTTTTCTTCTATCTGGCCTCTCCTTCTCCTTCTGCTACTCGGTCTGCACAGGTTCCCTTATTTTTCCCAAAAGAAGGAAAGTAAAAGGCACCGACTCAACCTGTCTGCCACCTCCGGGTGCCCCAGGCTCCTCCAGCGGAAGGTCTGCACCGTGATCCATGGGGCGCAAGGCCCATGTGGAGGGTTCTGAGGACAGTGTTCCCCAACTCCCAGTGGCCCTCTCAGGGAACTCACCTGAAAGAGGTGGACATTCACTCTCAGAGAAGATGGGAACATTTCTCACCCTGGCCAGGTAGCTCAGTTGGTTAGAGTATTGTTCTGATGTGCCAAGGTTGCAGGACCAATCTTCGGTCAGGCCACGTACAAGAATCAACTAACAAATGCACGAATGGGTGGCACAACAGATCCGTCTCTCTCTCTCTCTCCCTTCTCTAGAATCAATCAATAAAAAGTTTTTTAAAAACAGCAACATTTCTCAAGGTCACTAGGTAGTACAAGGCAGAGCCGCAGCCATACCTAGTCAGTTGGATTTCAGAGCTGTGACTGGTCTCTGTGTCATCGCCTCCCATTCCTTTCTCACTTGTCTGGAACTGATCCCTCCCCTGTTGCCTGGGGGAGGCAGGAAACCAGCAGGCTGTGGAGGGTCATTCTTTTTTAACCCTCACCTGAGGAGATGTTTATTGGTTTTAGAGAGAGAAGAAGGGAAAGGAGAGAGATACCTCAATGTGAGAGAGAAACATTGATCAGTTGCCGCCTGCACACACCTCAACCTGCGATCAAACCCACAACCTGGGTATGTGCTTTGATTGGAGATTGAACCCACCACGGACTGTTGGTACATGGGATGATACTTCAACCCACACCTGGCCAGGGCGTCATTCTTTAAAAAATTTTTTAAGTGGTTTTTTCCTTTATTGATTCTAGAGAGAGGGGAAGGGAGGGAGAAAGAGGGAGAGAACATTGATCAGTTTTTTTTCTTCCACTCCACTGGGGACCAAACACACCACCCAGGCACGTGCCCTGACCTGATCAAACCAGTGACGTTTCGGTTTGCAGGACGATGCCCAACCCACCGAGCACACCCGTCAGGGCTGGGGCTCCATCTTTAACTTAGGCAAACCATGCCCTGATCTAGCTGTCCACAAAGCAGCTCAGTGTCCAGGACACAAATGCACAGGAACAAAAATGCCCACACTGTCTGGCACAGACACATGCTTTAACCTCAGCTCTCCTTGGAAACTCAGGCCTGTTGGCTCTCTCCTGGCTCTCTCCTGCCTTCTCTGAATGCTTTTCCTTTGTTCTCCGGGCAGGATTCTCATCTTCCCCCACTCCCACTGTAGGGGCCACCAAGCCTCAGCCTTCAAACCCTGCTTCCTCCCTCTCTGTGGAGGCCAGAATCCTTCTAGTCTCCCCTGACTCATGGCTTTCTTCTACCGCCCCACAACGTACCACTGCGGAGGGCATGGCCTCCCTCTCTGCCACCACCCAGACCAGTGCCTGGAACAGAGGCGTGGAATGTTGCAGGTGTGGGAATACACACATTCGTTTGTCCCCATGGTTGTTACCTCACTTGGGCTGGACCCACCTACCCACCCAAGTTGACCTCTGAACCTCAGAGCTTAAAAAAAAATCAGCCCTGGCTGGTTTAGCTCAGTGGATTGAGCACAGACTGCAAACCAAAAGGTCACTGGTTCGATTCCCAGTCAGGGCACATGCCTGGGTTGTGGGCCAGGTCCCCAGTGAAGGCCATGTGAGAGGAAACCACACATTGATGTTTTCTCTCTCTCTCTTTTTCCCTCCCTTCCCCTCTCTAAAAATAAATAAAATAAAAAAAAGATGTCTTAAAAATCATTCATTCATTTATTTATTTTTAGAGAGGAGAAGAGAAGGAGAAAGAGAGGGAGAGAAACATTAATGCGTGGTTGCCTCTTGTGCACCCCCTACTGGGGATTGGCCTGCAACCCAGGCACGTGCCCTGACTGGGAATTGAACCCATGACCCTTTGGTTCACAGGCTCATGCTCAAACCACTGAGCCACACCAGCCAGGATGAACCTCAGAGTTTTGAATTTGAAAGAATAAGGCACAGATAACCTCACTCACTGAATGTGATGCAGCTTTTCTAAGAGATAGGTCAGGAGCATTTAATAATGAAAGGGGAATGTTTACAACAATTGGGGTGAAAACGCAGTGGCACAGAACTGTGTGAACATAGTGACCACAGCTGTGGGCTCACCACACCTGGAGGGCTTTTGGATCAACATGGTGAGATTTGCTCGCTTGAGTCATTGAACCAGAAAGGCTCTGGGCACAGGGACGTCAGCCACAATGAGGCGAATGAGAGGCCCTGTACTGAAAATGCAGAAGGTTCCTCTCTAGGGAAATTATCAGCTATCTGAAAAGTCATACAGACACTGACACTGGCCATCTGTCAGAGTCTTCCCCGCTGGCCCTGTCCCAGAGCTGCAGCTGCAGAAGCCCCACTTACATGCTCTATACTGGCCGGCCTTTAGGGTCCTGACTCAAATTTGGAGAACAGACAGGACTCCTAGTGGACTGACTGACCAGACTCAGTCGGCATTTGAGGAGGCTTCTAACAAAAGGCAGAGACCGAAACAAAAGAAAAAGGAACTCAGAGGAAATGAGGACAATACAAAGAGCAAGAGAAAAGTAAACAAATAAACAAACAACCCTCCACACCAACAATTAGAAAACAGTCCCATGGTTTATATCTTCAGAGAGTTTTGGGAAGCTATCATGTCCTTATTACGTCTATACCTAGATACCAGAAAAGTCCCTAGGAAATTAAAAAACGGAATGTGGAAATAAAGATTGCAATAGAGGGATTGGAAACTGAAGGAAATGTCTGATTAGGTGGAAGAAAAAGACAAATGTAATATGGGAGAGAAAAGAAAGAGTCAATGAAAGATAAATCTGGAAGGTTAACTTATGAATAATGGGAGTTCCAGAAATAGAGACAAGGTAAATGGAAGGAAGAAATTATAACATAAATTGTACAATAAAATGTCCAGAAATTTGAGGACATAAATTTTGAGATTAAAAGGGCTTACCAGGTATCCAACCCAAGGACTGATGTGGCAAGATGCATTGTGAAATTTGAAGAAGCTAAAAATAAAGAGGAGACCCTAAGAGTGACTGCAGGGATGAGCACAAATGGGGGGATTTGGGGATCAGAACAGCGTGGACCGCTCAAGGGCGGCTCCCGGAGTTGGAAGACAATGGAGCTCTGATTTCACCCAGTTATTTTTAAAATGGAAAATGATTTCCAACCTAGCATTCTATATCCATCCAACCTCTCAGTCAAGGCAGAACAAAGATATTGTCAGGTGAGCAAGGCATTTGCTCACATTTTACTCAACATTTTGCTTTTCACACATTCTTCCTAAGAAAGGCTTTGACAACAGGAGACCTGGGATCCAGGAAGCAGGAGTGAGAAACAGGACATTTCCAAGGCGACAGGGAAGGGAGGTCCCCGGGTGGCAGTTGCTCGCAAGGCACAGAGACTGGCAGCGTGGAATGGGGCATGTGGGTGGGAGTTCTTGGCCCAGAGGTGGGTAGGAACCGAATGGGCTTGGCTGTGTTGAGGAAAGAGTGTCATTACCTTCTGGGAAGTGACACCAAGAGCAAGGAGGGTTGGACGATTTCTGTATTTCCTTACAAACTTCGTCGCACGGTGGCCGTTGGTTGTGTATGCCAGTTACATAGGCTGCCATCCTCAATTATTTCTCAATTATTCCAGCCGTGATGGAGGGGCAGTGGTGAAGGCCCTTTGTCAATGTGGTTAATCTCCACAACCTGTCTATTTAAGGAGATTATCCCAGGCGATCTGGAGGGCCTGATTCCAGCAGTTGAAAGACCTGAAGAGCAGAGCGGAGGTTTCCTGAAGAAGAAATTCCACAGTGGGCTGCAGCTGCAGCTCCTGCCCAGAGCCCCAGCCTGCCCTTCCCAATCTCCTGACCCGTGGGCGTCAGACTTGCCCGCTGGCCCCACGATTGCACCAGCCAATTCCTTGCAACAAATCATTAAAACATATCTCTTCCTCATTCTGCTTCTCCAGCTGAGCCTGCATTTTTAAATTGTCTATACAAGTTATTTGTACAAAACTATACACTGTAGTAAAAAAGAAAATTTCAACTACTCAGGAAAAAGAAGAAAACAGAAAGAAGTTAATTGGGAAAGGACTGGAAGGAAATAGGTACATCGAAACGTTTTTAACAGGGTGAGTGTTTACCCCAGGGTGCTGGAGCCGCAGCTGTGCCAGCCCAGTCTCTGTGACAAGCCTTTTTGCCCCCCTCTTTCCATCAAACATGACTCATCATGAGATGTTCTGTCTGGTTCCTACAACGTGCCCTTAATGAGTTAAAGCTTATGGGGTGTAATTTTAAAACAGACTGATATCAGATGATTCCACTTAGCTGCATTCATTTGGTGTAAAGGATGTTCGAAATGTGGGCATGTGATGGACTTTTAGCAACGGATTGGTTGTTTCCTGTAAACAACAATGTAAAAGACGCAGGGAGCTGTCACTTGCCCCGTCACCCTGAGGGGCCGCCCTCACGTCTCCCACCTCAAACCTCAGAAAGCTAACAGCAGCGCAAATAACCTTTGGACAGGACCTAGGAGGGCATTGGGTTCCAAAGAGCTGTTTGTGGAGATACGAGAGCAGTTGACCCCTGGACTGATGACTCTTGGACTGAAAATGACAGCAACTTTGTGTAGGATTGACATCACTTCCTTATCTGCACCATAGAGATGTCTCCGTGAGGTGACCGTTTCTTGCCCTTTCTCGGAAACACCCATTGCCTTTGTCTCCGATTCAGGGTGCTATTTGGCCTTAGCTGTTCTTATGGATCTCAGATGCTTGTTGCCTCTAACTTTGGAAGGCTTTTTCTTTGTAGGTTAACATTACTTTTGTATCATTCAGAGTTCTTACTTATCAAGAACAGAACTCACTCCAGCTAATGTTTTGCAGGGAAGGGATTCGTCAAGGGATGTGATGTAGTTCCACAAAATCTCCAAGGGGGTAAGATACTCAGACTTTGGGGCATAATTTAAATATTTTATTTATTTATTCTTAGAGATAGGGGGAGGGAGGAAGAAAGAGAGAGAGAGAGACATCAATCGGTTGCCTCTTGTACATGCTCTGCCCCGACTGGGGACCTGCCTGCAACCCAGGCCCGTGTCCTGACTGGGAATCAAACCAGCAGCCCTTTGGTTTGTGAGACCACACCCAACAAGCTGAGCTACACCGATCGGAGCTGGGGCATAATTTAAGAATAAGTTAACTTTATCCCTGGCCGGGTAGTTCAGTTTGTTGGAGCATCGCCTTGAGTACCAAAGGGTGTTGGTTCAATCCCAGTCTGGGTGGTGGAGGGAGGTAACTGATCCATGTTTCTCTCAGTTGCTCTCTCTTTCCTGTCTCCACTCCTGTCTCTTTAAAATCAGTAAACATATCCTTCGTGGGGATTAAAAGAATAAAGTTTATTTTAAAATGACGCATGTCAGGAATATCTCCCACTTTACACCCCAGGGTTGCCCTGTGGTCACTCATGACCTCCACAAGCCTCACATGCAGCAACTGGTCCAGGTGACAGGTCTCTGGCAGCCACATGTACCAGAAAGGGTTTCACATAGGGTCCACTTCCTGCTCTCAACCAAAATGTCACCCGGGGGTGTGTGTTGGGGGAGCCCACGTCATCTGCCTGCATTCCAGTTGCAAGGGGTGCTGGGAAAGTGAGTATGGAAAATTATGTTAGAAAATAATTTTTTTGACATTTTTACTGTGGTAACTTATATTTCATAAAATGCAAATATCACAAACTGATACCTCAGGTGAATTTTTACATATGTAAACACACATATCAAGACAGAATATTTCTAGCCCCAGAAAGTTCTCTCATGCACTCTCCCAGTCATTCCCCCACAAGAGAACCACTTCTAACACCCTAAAATCATTTTACCGATTCTTGAACTTTGTCAGAATAGAATCCAACTTGTCCACCTAGGGAATGTCCAAAACTGTAGAAAAATTTTGGAACAATTTATTTGAGCCAAACAGAGGATACACCTGGGAGCAAGATACCAACAGACTGTGAAAAATGCTCTTCAGAGTGGCCGTGTGCAGCTTCTTTTATGCATTTAGATTAAGGAGGGAATGTAAGGAAGATTGTAGGGAGGTGGGAGAAAGCAAGGTGGGGTTGGATTATAGGGTATACTCGCTCTGCTCCGAAACAGGGTGTTTCCAAAGTGCACTAACCTAGACGCCCAGAAACAAAGGACAGAGCTGGCTTAAGGCAAAGACAAACTTGTTACTAAAGAAGTTGCAGGCCCAGGGCCAGTGTGTCTGCTCTGATCTTCTCAGTTAGGAATTTATGATCTGATCACCCTGTGAGATTACTTGTCAGGGGACATTTTATATTCATTTACAATCAGTATTTACCAGTACTCTTTGTGTCTGGCTTCTTTCACTCGGCATGAAAGACTCAGGAGATTGTAATTTTTCTTGTTTGTTCCTTTTTGATCTTTAAAAAAAAATTTTAAGAGAAAGGAGAAGGAAGGGAGAGAGAGAGAGAGAAACACTGATGTGAGAAACATCCATCTGTTGCCTCTTGCGCGCACTGATTGGCATCGAACCAGCAACCCCCAGGTATGTGCCCTGACTGAACACTGAGCATATGACCTTTTGGTTTATAGGACAAGACTCAATCCACTGAGCCATACCAGCCAGGGCTCTTGTGTGTCCTTTCCCTCAGTGTTCTGCAACGAGCAAAATATGACTGTAACTGAATATACTTTTATAGTTAGTAGTGAGTATCTTTAAAAATGATAATAGTGATACCTGCCAATTACAGCATTTTCAGAAAATAGTGTATATGTGTGTGTGTGTGTGTGTGTGTGTGTGTGTGTATGTGTGTAATATAGTTTTGGGGGGGTAACCAGAGAAAGTAGGACTTCAAAAATCAGGGAACTATAGAAGAAAGAATAAAAACAAAAACAAATTCAAGGAAGTGTGCAAAAACAGTTTATTTTATGTATTTATAGTGGGGTCACAATTAAGATGTATATTGCCCCAAAGCTGCAAAGTGCCTACAGCCTCCTCTCAGGCCCCCACTGTCCCCAAGCCCAGGCTATTGGCAGGTCCTGATGGATGTCTGCCAGTGGCTGAGTCCCACTGTAGAGGTCAGCAAGAGGCCCCAGCAGAGGAAAAGCATGAACCTGTACCATTTTTGTACCAATTTAAGGGCCTGCTGGGGCCGGCACCGAGGACAGAGACAGAGGGGTCTGTTCGTGCTTTGGAGAACCTCTCTGGCTGCAGAAATTCCAGACTGAGCCTTGGTTACCACAGTCTGGGAGGGGCTGTGTGGGCGAGAGCCAACCCAAGGAGGAGCGTAGTCGCCTGCTCTGTCAGCTTCTGCCTTGACCTTGAGCTGGCAGATAATAAGCTGGGCCCCAGGGGCCCACAGCCAATCTCTTGTCAGGCCCTGCTGCAGTAGGAGTAGGGACAGTGGCAACCGTGGGGACAGCATGCTGGTCAGGGGGCTTCCTCTGCGCTCAGTCCTGATCAAAGGCTGCCAGCCCCTCTCGAGTGCCCCGCAGGAGGGGCCAGGGCACACCAGGGTGCCCCCTGGAGAGGGAGCCCGAATCTCCACTCGCATGCCTCGCCCGTTCAGTGAGATCCCCTCCCCTGGTGACAATGGCTGGCTAAATCTGTACCATTTCTGGAGAGAGAAGGGCTCACAGAATTTACACTATCACCAAGTCCAGAACTTCCAGAAGTATGGCCCCATTTACAGGTAAGCGTGCCACAGGATGGGGGCTGGTGGGATAGCGAGGGAGAGGCACCTGGGCAGCCTTGCTGTGCTCTCCCTCCCTAAATTGTCTGCTTGCCCATTTCAGGCTCTTGTCCACCTTCGGACTTTATTTTTTTCGTGCCTGGTGAGGGTGGCAGGAGAATGGATAAGGCTTCCCAGACAGTGGGTTGAGTGCCCAGGTCTCAGCCTCAACCCTTCCCAGATCCCTACGCTGTTGGGGTGCTGGCCTTGCCGCTCAGTTCTGTGCATCTCTGGAGCAGCTGATTTTGCCCCTTCCACTCAGCCTGGCTAGAGCTCCTCTTCAGCAAATATCTATCTTGCTTTGTGCCAGGAAGAAGGGGTTTTGTTTTTTTGGCCTCTGAGCACTGCCACTCCGGGTGGTAGGGTGATGAGGGGGTGCAGTGAGGGGAGGGGGCGAGTGGGGGGGGCAGGGGTGTTGGCAGGGAGCGAGCAGGGGAACAGGTATCTGAGGGCCACCCCCTGTGGCAGGCCTTGCTTGTTCTGGTTAGTAGTTTCTAAGGTGAGTCACCTTCAGGCCATGCCTGGGTTCTTTTCTGAGAGCATAGTTGAGCAGAATGGGAAGTGGTAGAGGTGGTGATTGGGGCAAAGAGGGAACAGGAGGAGGTACATGCATTTTACGGCGAGTGATGGGGAAAAGGCATTGTAGGACATGTTGGCTGGCTGGCTGGGTGGGCGCTGGAGGGCAGGCTTGTTTGTGTGGGAGTCCAGCTGCACAACACCTCACTCAACACCTCCTCCCTCTCCCACGACCCATTTGGAAGCCTAAAGTGCCTTTTTCACAGCTGGTTGGAGGCCGGAAGGCCCCAGGCTGAGTGTCAGGCTTGGGAGAAGGTCACTCCTGAGTCTGTCATCCACCCCCCCCCGCCCCCCTCCCCACCCGCTCTCCTAGGCATGTCAGTGCCTCTATCCCTCAGTCTCACTTCAGGGTAATCTCTTGCTATTTCCTGCTTCCTACACCCCAGGAGGAACTCTTTATCAAACTCCTTTCTGTGTCCTGAGTCACGTTTACCTGAGCCTTGCAGCATGTCCACGAAGTTGGTATTATAACCCCCATTTTACTGATGGGAAAACTGAGGCTCAGGGAGAAGAGTCTCGCAAGGTCACAGAGCTCATCAGGGCAAAGCTAGTGCTGCAACTCCAGTTGCCTGACTTCTAGCTCAGCGTGTCACCATTATATTCTAACGTATAGCCTAGAAATGATAAACTTCTGAATGAACATAAGATACTTAAAATACAAATTCTGTAGGTTTTCTTTTTGTTATTTTTTAAAAAATATTTTATTTATTTACTTTTAGAGAGAGGGGAAGGGAGTGAGAAAGAGAGGAAGAGAAACATCAATGTGTGGTTGCCTCTCACATGCCCTCTACTGGGGACCTGGCCTGCAACCCAGGGCACTGGGGACCTGTGCCCTGACTGGGAATCGAACTGGCGATCCTTTGATTTGCAGGCCAGCACTCAACCCACTGACCCACACCAGCCAGGGTCTTTTTGTTATTTTTTTAATTGAACTTATAGGCATGATACAGGTTAATAAAATTATATAGGTTTCAGGGATATAATTTTATAATACATCATTTATATATAGTATTGTGGGTTCACCACCCCAAGTCAAGTCTCCTTCCATCACTATTTATGCCCACTCTTCTATCTCCTCCCACCCCTGTAGGTTTTTTTCTTAATACAAAGGCTGTTTTTGTTCATATTTATGGAACAATTTGGAAAATAGAAACATGTACAAATTAAAAATTGAAACAGATACAATCTCAATTTTGATAATATTTACATGCCATTAGGGATGTGGATATATCATATGCGCTGTTTGGTGTTGCCCTGCAGCAGTATACTGAGGACTTCTTTCCCTTTTTCTCTGTTTTATATAGTTTTAAAAGGCAGCATAGTTTGGATAAGCCATACTTCTTTGGCCAATACTTTAAAGTGGACTCTGGGTTTTTCTGCTGTTAGGCGAGGTGGTGATGACCGTCATTCATCAGGCACCATTATCCTCTGTCAGATCATTGCCTTGGGCTCCATTCCCAGAGGCTGAATTGGTAATAATAGCAGTTCAAGGACGAGGCCGAACCAGGGTCGGGATGTGGAGCTGGTGGTGTGCGGACTCACAGTAGCTGGAAAAACACTGAGGGGGTTTCCTGGGAGACTCGGGAAGGTAGGCCCAGGGTTTCTAGGTCAGCGGTTAACTCGGAGAGTTTTCCCTCTGCTCCTCCCCTCTCCTCCCAACCCCTCCTTCCCCCTCTTCTGGGAAGGAGGAAGGTGAGAGGGGAGGGAGGGGCAGAGAGGAAGGAGGAGGGGGAGGAAGGGAGGGGGAGAGAGAGAGAGATGGGGAGAGAGAAAAACTGAACTAATAGCTGTATATATATCTAGTATTTTGCCTTGAAGAGTATCTAGAATTAACTTTCCTATGCAAAAGGCACACACACACACACACACACACACACACACACACACACACACACAAAGGCAGGTGTGAGTGAGAAGTGGAATTTTCCGTGTATTTTAAAAGAGACTGGTTGCAAAGTGTTTTGTGAGGTATATCTTGAGGATAAAAAAGGGGTTTTGTGGAAACTAACTTTACTGATCACAGAGTCCTAACTGGGCAGGTCTGGGGGGTGGTCGCACCCCAGATATTTAACTTCTTTGGTAAAAAGGTTTGCCTTTGCCTGGAGCCACCCCTGTCCATCGTGTCTGTGTGTCCAGGTTAATAACACACCTTTGAAATGCCTCTTTCAGACCCTTCCTTCTAAAGCGAACCAACCTCGAGAGAGCGCCTAATGTCAACTCTCCTGCAACCCACTTCCCACCTTGCCGTCGATCACCTCCCTGTAATCTTCCTTTCTTCCCTCCTTAATTTCAAATGCATGACAGTAACTGCAAAACTGTCATTCTCTGATCTCCAGCACATTTGAGATCTTGCTTCCTGGCAATTCCTCAGTTTGGGTTCAAATAAACTCTTATAAAATTCTCTGCAAGTTTGGACATTTCTTTTTTTTTTAAATCCTCACTGGAAGATATATCTATATCTGTATTTTATTACTGATGGAAGAGAGAGAGAGAGAGAGAGATGGGTTGCCTCCCCTACGTGCCCTGACTGGGGATAGAACCCACAACCTTTTGGTGCATGAGAAGATGCTCCAACCAACTGAGTCACCCAACCAGTGTTGGACGTTTCTTACGTCAACAATCTGTACCTGGGTCAGTGTTGTTTTAATAGAGAAGTGCTTTGGCAGGCCTGTGACTCTTGGAGGCAGATGGCCACTCCTAAACTTTCAATCCTAGAGCCTAGGATTGACTGGCCTGTATATGACCTGCCTAACAAGCTACATGGAGTCATTCCAGATCAGGGCCACTCCAGGAATGACATGAAAGTGCCCTGTTTCTGAGCTATGCACTGGGTGAGCGGGTGTTGAGGGTATGAACACTCAGGAAGAATAAGCCTGGGATGAGCTAGGGATGGAGGACTTAATGGCCCATGGAAGGTGAGTGGGCCAGGCTGGTCCTGGAGGCCAGGCTGTGGTATGTCAGCAGCCAGGGGCTAATAAGAGGAGGATAAACTGTCACTTACACAAAGCCATAGACTCCTTCCTCTTACCCTTAAGCAACTCTGCGACACAGGCACTGTATTAATTTCCATTTTATAAAAGACGAAACTGAGACTCAGAGGGGATGAGAGGCAGCAAGAACGTGTTGGAAACAGAATCCACTTCCAGGGCCGTCTGCCCTGCACTCTCACCCATGCAGTGGTTACCGCTGAGCCCGCGCCCATCCCCCATCCCAGCCCCCGCCCCTCGCCCCCCACCCCTGCCCCCGCTCCTCGGCCGGATTGCACAGGGTCTACGTAGCTCTCTGGGAATTCTTACACCGCAGCCCTTCTCCTTTCCTCCAGGGAGAAGTTTGGCAACATGGAGTCGGTTTTTATCATTGACCCTGAAGATGTGGCCCTACTTTTTAAGTGTGAGGGTTCCACCCCAGAACGATATTGCATCCCGCCCTGGGTTGCCTATCACCAGCATTACCAGAGACCCATCGGGGTCCTGTTCAAGTGAGTCCTGGGACACCTCCCAGGGGCTGGAGGGAGATCACAGGCAGCTGTGGCAAGGGCAGAAGCGAGGGAGTGGGTCTGGGCCATGCTTGCTCTGTCCTTTCTAGCTGGGGCCTCGAGGCAAATCCTTGTTACCTTCCTGCCTCCCTAAAACAAGGGGCAGTGTTGGTGAACTGCTGTGCCAGCCGAAGACCTGAATGCATAATTAAAGACCTTGCAAAGTTCTCATTTATTGGTTCATTCATCAAGTCCCATCTTATTGAGCACCTACTGTTTGCCAGACCTTGTGCCAGGGCTTCAGGGGCTCAGTGACACGTAGGGCAGGGCCCCACCAGCATGAGTGCTATCTCCCACGATGCTGCTCCTCACAAATTTTGGTGAGGCTATGGAGCAACTAGAACTCCCACAGAGCGCTGGTGGGATGAGAACCGGTGCCAGCACCTTGGAAAGCAGCTGGACGTGACCTGCACTTGCGTGCACACGATCCTGTGACACAGCAGTTCTGCTCCCTGGGACACACTCTAAAGAGCAGCCCACGGGGAAGGTGCCGGGATGCGGCAGCAGCGCTGTTCATGAAGCGCAAAACCCAGGAAACCACCTAAAAATGCCCTAGAGGGGCACATATGAGTGAGTGGTGGCATATGCCACTCAAAATGAACAAACTCAGTGACCGCCCCCCCACCACCCACACAGTACAGAGGATACTGAGAGAGATAAAATTGAGTGAAAAAAAGCAAATCCCTCAAGGCATGACAGCTTTTTAAAGAAGTTATTTTAAGAAAGTATGTTTTAGAAATATATGTAGGTCAGGTAGAATTAGACACAAACGCAGGCAAGGGAATCTGATGGGTGGTCCCCTCAGTTGGGGAGGACCAGGTGGACACATGTAAATTACCGTAACATTCCTAGTTGTCTTATTGGTTGGTGAGTTTACGATTTCACTCTTTTTTAAATTATTTTTTTCTTTTTGTTCTTTCTATAATACCATTCTTACAAACAAGCAAAGCCTCCAAACTAGAGAGGGCTTTGTGTAGGTCTGTTTTCAAGAGTGGGCTATAAGCTGAAGTTTATCATGAACCCAGTCCTGGACACCTGAGGTCCCCACCAACGTCCGTAATGGGACGTGCTAAGGGGTGCATGGGAGAGGTAGGTCAGCTGTGTCTGTGCGGTGATCAGAGAAGATGACGTACAGGGGCCCTTGAATGTCAGGAGATGAGCAACAGCCAGGAGAAAGCGGAAGTGATGGGGAAGGCACACACCTAGAGCCAAGGCAAAGACTGGGGGGCTTGAAAGAGACTTAGTTCCTGGCTTGCGGCAGCAATAGGGGGCAGTCAGACTTTGTTCTCCTTCGTCCAGTTTCTTCCCATCTCTTCCCTTGAGCCCAGCAGAAGAAGTGAGCTGGTGGGGATTCAGAGGGTGCTGGGAGGAGGTGAGGGAGGGTGCACGTGAGCGCTGAACTCTGAGCTGTGGCTTGGCCTCCTGGGAGAGCCTAGTCAGTTCCTCTGTGTGTGCCAAGCCTAGGGTTTGTGACCGTGAGGGCCCAAGGGCCTGTGTTTCCACAGGAAGTCAGGAGCCTGGAAGAAAGACCGCTTGGCCCTGAACCAGGAGGTGATGACTCCAGATGCCGTGAAGAACTTCATCCCCCTGCTGGACGCAGTATCCCAGGACTTTGTCAGTGTCCTGCACAGACGCATTGAGAAGGGTTCCGGAAAGTTCTCAGGCGACATCAGTGATGACCTGTTTCGTTTTGCCTTCGAGTGTAAGGGGCTTGTACCTACTTGGCAGCTGTCGTGGGGTTGGGAGAACCCTGCATGCCACCTTGAGACCCAGCCAGCGCCAGCATAAGAAGTGTTAGGATTGGCTTTTGGGATGAGCTAGGAGTGAACATACCCTCTGCTATCAGTTCCCCAGCGGGAGCCAAGCACTCTTTGCGGGCGAGGATCTCCAAAATGTAGGTCCCCATCGCCACCCTCAGCCCTCCATTCTGCAAATTTCTATCTCCTAAAACATAGAATTTTGAGGTCTTGGAGGGGAGGGGTGGGCTGGGTGGTTAATATGCATTGGGTATGTAAAGATGTATAGAAGATATCCAGATGAGGTAAGGACGTTGGGCAGTCGAGGCAGAGGCAACAGCTAATGCAAAGGCCCTGTGGCATGAAGGGGGGGATCATTTGGTCACTGAAGGGGATTTGGAGTACCCAGAGTTTGATGTAAAGTCAGCATTCAAATTCCTGACCTCATAGGTGGGAAAAACTTGGGGTTGTGACTTCTCTGGTACAGCCAGAGTGGGTCCTAGACCGCCAATTGCCAGGGCTTTGTGTCTCCTAGTCTCCCATCCAGCCTGTTTCAGGAAGTATTTGGCCAATTCAGTCAATTATAGAAGAAATATCTCTTCCCAGGAGCAATGCCTGGAGCCTGCTTCGGGTGCTGGTGGTAGGGTGGGAGAAGTAGTTTCATCCCAACCTGGGACCACTCTGTTGGAGACTGCTTCCCACCCAAACGATCCCTTTTGGGGCTCTTCTGTTTGCCCCTCAAAGGACCTGAGAGGTTGCCAGAAGGGCAGTGTTCCTCAGCCCTGAAATTTCCGCCCCGTAAACCTTGGGCCTCTGTTTCTTTACTGAAGGAGACTAGGTTGGGGGCAGGAGATTCTATGTGTTAGCAGGTTCCTAGGAGCTGAGGCTCTCAGGTGGCCAGGTTGGAAAATGTCCCTCAGCTGGTGCCTATCCCTGCAGCCATCACCAACGTCATATTTGGGGAGCGTTTGGGGATGTTGGAGGAGATCGTGGACCCTGAGGCCCAGCAGTTCATCGATGCCGTTTACCAGATGTTCCACACCAGTGTTCCCATGCTCATACTCCCCCCAGACCTGTTCCGTCTGCTCAGGACTAAGACCTGGCGGGACCATGTGGCCGCATGGGATGTGATTTTCAGTAAAGGTGAGGATTCCTCTGGCTGTATCCTGGGCAGCTCAGTCTGGGGGCCTGGAGAGCCTTATCTTCCTCAGAGGGTGGGAAACCCAGGCCCGGATGGGGGCACAGACACACACACACACACACACACGCACGCACACACACACACGGCTGGAAGCCCCAAGCATCTGCTTGCCTCTTTGTCCCAAGTTACGTCAGTGGGCACTGACTTGCCATGTAGGAAGCCCATCTTCTGGTGGGCAGTGATGGGCCTCAGGGGGGTCCTAGAAACCCTGGCAATGGTGGGCTGAAGGCCAGCCATTGGGGATGGTTAGATTTTTATGGAGAAGGAAGATCAAAGATGTCCATCCTATTCTTCCAAGGAGCCCATGATCCCCAACATGGGTTATGGACCAGTGGTTTAGACCCAGCTGTGCTTGGGGACAGACTGAGACTTGGGTGAGAGAGATTGGTAAAGCAGGGTGGAGAAAGCTGATTGGAGTATGGCGATCAAGCCAGACCCGGGGTCAAATCCCACTCTGCTCCTTATGCCCGCCTGACCTTGGGCAAGTCACTACCCTCTGTGGGCTTCTGTTTCCTTACTTGTAAAATGGGGATGATATCACTTGCTCCATCAAACTGGTCGAGAATTAGACAGAGAAACAGATAGGAAGGACTTAGAAGATAGTATGTGCTCAGTAAAATGGCAGCCTAGAGAGCACTGGGCTCCAGAATCCTCAAGCCCTTGGTGCCACCTCTCACCAAGGGTCCCTTCCTTCTCTCCGGTCACAGACAGCCTCACTCTTTTTCCCCCTCCTGTCTGTCCCCAGCTGAGAAATATACCCAGAACTTCTACTTGGACCTGAGACAGAAAAGAGACTTTGACAATTACCCGGGAATCCTCTACAGCCTCCTGGGAAATAACAAGCTGCTCTTTGAGGACATCAAGGCCAACATTACGGAGATGTTGGCAGGAGGCGTGGACACGGTGAGGTGACTGCAGGGACACACTCTGTCCTTTCTTGTGCCCCTGTGTCCCTTCCCCATGAGCTTTCCTCATCCGCAACCCTGCCCATGTCAGGAAGAGCTCCCTGTCCTAATGCCATTTCCTAAGTACTCATCTCCAGGGAGGCTGAGGTCAAGGCCGTCGCCGATGGAGCCTCACTTGAGGTTGATCCAACAATTTTTCTTTAAAAATTTTATTTTTATTTATTTATTATTTTTAAAGTCTATTTTATTGATTATGCTATTACAGTCTTCCCAATTTCCCCCCTTTATTCCTCCTCTCCCCTGTACCCCCATTCCTCTGGCATCCCCACCTTAGTTCCTGTCCATGGGTCATACATATAAGTTCTTTGAGTTCTGTTTCCTCTACTGTTTTTGACCTCTCCCCATCTATTTTATGTCTACCAATTATGCTTCTTCTTCCCTGTACCTTCCCCTCCATACCCCCTTTCCCGCTCCTCACTGAAAACCCTCCGTGTGATCTCCATTTCTCTGATTCTGTTCCCGTTCTAGTTGTCCGCTTAGTTTTTGTTTTTGTTGTTTTTCTGGGTTTTTTTTTTTAGGTTTGCTTGCTGATAGTTGTGAATTTGTTGTCATTTTACTGTTTGTATTTTTTGATCTTCATCAATTTCTTAGATAAGTCCCTTTAACATTTCATATAATCAGAGCTAGGTGATGATGAACTCCTTGAACTTGACCTTATCTGGGAAGTACTTTATCTGCCCTTCCATTCTAAATGAAAGCTTTGCTGGATAGAGTAATCTTGGATGTAGGTCCTTACCTTTTATGGCTTCAAATACTTCTTTTCAGCCCCTTCTTGTCTGCAAGGTCTCTTTTGAGAAATCAGCTGATAGCCTTATGGGAACTCCTTTGTAGGTAACTGTCTCCTTTCCTCTTGTTTCTTTTATGATTCTCTATCTTTCATCTTGGGTAACTTAATGATGATGTGCCTTGTTGTGTTCCTCTTTGGGTCCAACTTTTTTGGGACTTTCTGGGCTTCCTAGACTTCCTGGAAGTCTATTTCCTTTGCCAGATTGGGGAAGTTTTCCTTCATTATTTGTGTAAATAAGTTTTCAATTTCTTGCTTTTGTTCTTCTCCCTCTGGAACACCTATAATTCAGATATTGGAACATTTAAAGTTGTCCCAGTTAAAAACTTTAGTTTTTTTTTAAAAAAATTCTTCTCTCTTCATTCTGTTCCAGTTGGATGTTTATTTCTTCCTTTTGTTCCAAATTGTTGATTTGAGTCCTGGTTTCCTTCCTGTCACTGTTGGTTCCCTGTACGTTTTGCTTTATTTCACTTTGGGCATCCTCACTTGTTCTTTCATTTAGAGACTGAGCTCAATCAGTTCTGTGAGCATCTTGATTACCAGGGTTTGGAACTCTCCATCAGATAGGTTGGCCATCTTCTTATTGCTTAGTTCTCTCTCTGGAATTTTGTTCTGTTCTTTCATTTGGGCCCTATTTCTTTGTCACATTGCACGTGTTACGTGGTAAGGGGTGGAGCCTCAGGTATTCAGTAAGGTGAGGCAGCCCTCTTTGCTGCGTTGTGGTGCTGCCTGCCGGGGAGGGGCCGGAGAGGGAACAATGCAGTTCACCTGCTGGGCTCTAGCGCACTTTCCAAGCAATGGAACCCTCGTGTGAGACTGGGAGTTTCTCCCACCACGGCAACCCCCACTGTAGTCCACAGCCGGCTCTGAGTCTCAGTCCCGTTCAGCCAGCCCCGCCCACACGGTCCGCTGTCTGGCTGCGGGTTCTCTCCATCCATCCGTCTCACCAGTCCGGTTGGTCTCATTGACTGTTTCTTTAATTCCTTGGTTGTCAGAGTTCCATGCAGTTTGATTTTCTGGCACTTCTGGTTTATTGATTTTAGATTGATTATGATTCTCCTTTTGGTTTTGCAAGGAGGTGAAGGGTTTCTACCTACACCTCCATCTTGGCCGGAACTCTCCAACAATTTTTCCTCACCTATGAGAAGGGAGTAACTAGACATAGGTGGCAAGCCCAGGTCCTGCATGGAGTCTTTAAAGGAGAAGTCCTTCAGCCACACGTGGGGCACACAGCTTACTGGATTCAGGCAGGCAGGCAGAACCTCAGAAAAGCTGGCAGCCAGTGGAATTTGCCCTGGTTCTGCCTCCTAGGGTCCTTTTGTTGTTGTCCATCCTCCCCCACATTGTGGTGTCTCCCTCAGGCCCTCCCATGAGCATCCCCAAACCCCAGAATGCTCTCTTCTTGAACTCAAACCCTGTCCTCCTGGGTACCATTCTAACTCTGCTTTTGTAGGTGATGGTCTCTGGATACTGGGATGAGGGTGGGGAGAGGTTCTTGGAGATGAAGCATCAGGAGTAACAGGCTTTCCTGGTCTTCTCCACCCCACACCCCTTGCCAGACATCCATGACACTGCAGTGGCACCTGTACGAGATGGCACGCAGCCTGAGAGTGCAGCAGATGCTGCGGGAGGAGGTTCTGGCTGCCCGGCACCAGGCCGGGGAGGACATGAGCAGGATGCTGCAGCTGGTCCCGCTTCTGAAAGCCAGCATCAAGGAGACACTGAGGCAAGCCACACCCACTCATGCCTGCCCCTTCCCCAGTCCTGGGCAGGGCTAGCGTGGGGCCTGGGGACAGGGTTATAAAAATGGACTGGGGGAGACTGGTAGCAGGAAATGAGAAGTCTGGGAGAGACAGCTGGGAATGGGGAGGGAAGTCTGGAGTCCTGGCCCTGCCTCCAGATTCCGCTGGGGTGTTGCCACTGGGCCTGAGATGCCACACTGGGTGGGAGGCTTTGTCCTGGCCCCGGGCATTAGCTTCTGAACGTCTTCCTCTGGCAGACTCCACCCCATCTCCGTGACCCTGCAGAGATATCTTGCAAGTGACTTGGTTCTTCAAGATTACATGATTCCTGCCAAGGTAGGTCAGTCAGACGGGAGGTTGGGCTGGCTGCAGTTGCATTCAGACAGATTCCGCCTGTCTTCCTGGAGCTGGCTGGTGGGGCCTTGGCAGCAGCAAAGTGTGAAGGGCAGAGGTGGTAGGCACAGTGGGTGATCCCTGCAATGTTGCTGGAGCTCAGGGTTAGGAGGGCGACTCCACGAGCTACATGGGTCTTAGGGGCCCTCTGATCTGAGGAAAGGGCAGGAAAATCCCTTGGGCATCCCTGGCCTAGTGGCTTCAGTCTTGGGCGGGGCTCAGGAAAGAGTGGGGTTTTGTTCAAGGTCACACATTGGGCAGTGTCTGCTGGACAGATGGGCAGCGAGGCTGGGGAGTGGGAGTGGGGAAGACTGGATTTCACTCCTGGCTGTGAGGAGGGGAGGCCTACTGAGGCTTCTGCTCACCTTGTCCTCAGACATTGGTGCAGGTGGCCGTCTACGCCATGGGCCAAGACCCCGCCTTCTTCCTCAATCCTGAAAAATTTGACCCCACCCGTTGGCTGGGGCAAAACAAGGACCTCATCCACTTCCGGAACCTGGGCTTTGGCTGGGGTATTCGGCAGTGCGTGGGCCGACGGATTGCTGAGCTGGAGATGACCCTCTTCCTCATTCATGTGAGTCTAGCCCGGGGACCTCTGGGCACCCTGGGCTGGCTTTGGCCCTAATGAAAGCACCAACCCACCAGCCCAGGCTGAGTAGCTCAGTTGGTGAGAGTGTTGTCTCGATACACCAAGGTTTCGGGTTTGATCAGGGCACATACAAGAAGCAACCAATGAGTGCATGAATGGGTGGAGCAACAAACTGATGTCTTTCTCTCTCTCTGTCTTTCTCTAAAACAAATCAATATGGGAAAAAGAAGCACCAACCCTCCTACTCCCATCTCTGTCCGGAGCCCTCCCCCACAATTCCTTGCTGCCTCCTTTTTTAGACTAATGCACTTGTTACCCATTGGTGCCCCCACCCATCTGTCCCCACATAGTGGTGATGAGATGGGGGTGGGGCAGGATAAAGTTCTGTAGAAACGAAAGTGCAAGCCCGAGGCAAGGAGGCGGCACTCGTGGTGTGTTCAGGCACTGAGCAGGGTTAGGCGGGAGCTGGTGTGGGCCCTTTGGAGCTCCCCAGGTCTTACGTAACAGGCACTGCCTACAGGCGCATGAACCTGGCCTAGGGGAGATGGGTCCTCCAGACCTGTCCCCTGAGCCCACCCCTCTTTCTCAGATTCTGGAGAATTTCAGAGTTGAAATCCAACATCTCCACGACGTGGGCACAACATTCAACCTCATCCTGATGCCTGACCAGCCCATCTTCCTTACCTTCTGGCCCTTAACCCAGGACCTGCCCCAGGTGTGATCACGGAGAACAGTGTGACAGGAAGCCCGGGCCCATGGAGGTGTCAGCCTCCTCAACCCCCACCCCCTTACCCCTCCTCCTTTCTGCCTCAGCTCAGTGGAGGCACCTCCCCCACCTCTTTCCCCTCTTCTTCCACCCCATGAAGGCAATAAAGGGCTGAACTATGTGAAGTGTTTTCATTTCTGTCTGGCCCCTAAGGTACCCATCACTCCTGTGGAGATGCTCTCTGACCTGGGTCAACAGCTGGATCTGCGCACAAATGGGGTACCTGAGGCAGCCACACCTGAAACCGCTGCTGCTGGGATCCACCCACCTACAGTAGCTCAGGAGCCAGTAGGATCAAGCCTCCTGCTGCCTGGAGATGAGGACAAGGCAGAGCAGGTGGGGGCTCCTGCTGCTGGGCCAGCAGGTAGGGGCACAGAGGACCTGGTGGAGCTCTGCTGAGAGAACAGGGCAGCCTGAGGGGTGTGGGCCAGTCTTGGGTTCTGGGGAAGGCCCACCTATCAGAGGTGAGGCTCGTGCAGTGCTCTGGGGGCTGAACTGTGGGTAGGAGTTCCAGGTGGGGTCATGAGGACTTCCTGCCAAGGTCTAGCCAGACAGAGTCTTAGACATGGTCAGGGCCGAGGCCTATGGATGAGGGGCTGGTGTGAGCTGGCTGACCCTGGGGACAAAAGGCCAATATGCTTCCTCTGGCCCACCTTACCCTTCTCTGAGCTTCCTCAAGGCCTCAACATCATTCTCTGGGGGGTCATGCCCACTTGTCCAAGCTCTGGGCAGAAGGCACAGAGACTGCAGCAGAATCTTTGGTCCATTATTTGAACTGCCTGACACTGGTCCCAATTTTGGGCCCCTTTCCCCTTCTGAGTTCTATAACTCCTGACCTGAACCAGGTGCCTGACCCTTCCTGGCCCTCAGCTACCTGAGTCTGAGTCTTGCCAGCAGAGAGGGGAGCTAGCGCTGCCCAGGACAGCAGCCCAGCCAGCCTGAAGTCTTCCACGAGGATCTGCATACCCTGAATCCACTGTTGGAGCCTCTCTGATTTTCCCCATCACAGCTCTCTTCCTCGTCTCTCCCTATCTTTTCCGCTTCCTTTCTCTCCTCAGAGTCGCCTTTGACTCAGAAATGTTAGAGCTGGAAAGGGCCTTACCATCAGAGACGTCAAGGTCTGCGTGGGATAGAGGAGGAAACTGAAGCCTAGAGGGTTGCCTGAGTCACCCAAGGTCACACAGCATGCTTGCAGCTAGAACCCAGGCCATCTCTCTGTGGCGGACCCTTTCCCTTTAGTGCCACCTGCTTTCCTGTCCCTGGCTGCATTGACTAAAATATGGCAGGCTCAGCCTGGCCCTGGTTAATGGGCTATTTCACACTAACATGTAATGATTGCCACGGGCAGGCTTCAAGTTTTTCCCTTCCTGAGACACAGATAAACCAAACTTCAAAGGAGAGATTGTAGTTGGGGTAGATGTTTGGGGGCAGGTAGAAAGTCCCAGCCTCCCTCACATGTCCCAAAAGAGTTGGACTCTGGTGATCTCACTTCTTCCAGAGGTCTGGAAGAAGCTTGTCTCCTAGGCTCCCACGTCAGAAGGACTTTTGTCCCTGCCCTCCTTGGTCCACTGTGGCCTTCGGCTCTCCAAAGACGGTAGCTC
Organism: Sturnira hondurensis; assembly: GCF_014824575.4. Classification (NCBI taxonomy): domain Eukaryota; kingdom Metazoa; phylum Chordata; class Mammalia; order Chiroptera; family Phyllostomidae; genus Sturnira; species Sturnira hondurensis. The sequence goes on from NW_028077960.1 coordinate 2,655,196, forward strand.
CCGGGACAGGCAGAGGACTATTGTACTGCAGCAGAGGGCCCAGGGGCAAGACGGGGTCTGGGAGGAGGAAGCTGGGCCACTCAGGCCACCCTGATCCAGGGGAGAGGCAAGTGTTCTCTGACTTACAACATTTAATGAAGTCATTTTTAGGGGGTGGAGACGAGATGCCCCAGCACACAGTGAAGGTGCTGCCCCAGTACCCAGGTCCGCTGGAACTCAGGTCTGCTGGGAGTTTGAGGGCTTGATGGACTTAGTCTCTGAGCTGGGCATCAAGGGGTCCAGTTCTGAGGGTTCCTTGTAGTCTTTGGCGTCGTTCGAGGGATTCTGTGTTGTGCAAAGCAGGGTGAGGTGAGTCTGCCCTTCTCCCCCCTGTCCCCACCTTGCCCAGGGGTTGGGGGTGGGCATTCAAATACAACTTGCCTAACAAGCCATGTCTTAGAGGGCCACGACTTCCCAAAGATTTCCAAGCCTGTTGAACCACAACAGGTCATATCCAATTTCTCCAAGAGTCTCCAGGGCCCAGCAAGTGAATTTGCAAAGGAATCCCTATGTTTCCCGTCAGTTCCCCTGTATTTAAAGGCCTCGCTGGTAGCCTGGAAGTGAGCTGCGTGCTAACGGCTCAAGAGCAGGAGCAATCAGGGGTTTTGTGTTGGGGGCTGGGTGGCCGGGCCTGAGCTGAAGGGACAATTGTGAGCAGGTCTGTTTGTTTTGGGGAAGCTGGCGATGCTTCGCTCTGGCAACACACTCCCAATTTCTAGCAGGTCTGCAGAGTTTCCGTTGCCCGACATTGGTGTGCTTATGGGACAATATTAGGCACTGTGGAGCTGGGTGGTGGCCACGGCTACTTTGAGTACGAGCAAATCCAGTCCTAAAGCACAACCAGTGCCAGGGTGTTCGAGAGGTGCCCAAGTGGGCACCACCTCATCCACAGCCACCTCCCTGTTCATTCTCACCACCGTTGTGGGGGAGGAGGTTGTTTTGGCAGGGTTTCCTAGTCCCCTTAGAGAGGTCAGGAATCGAGAAAAGGCAAGGACTTCTTCTGTTGGTAATAGAGTAGAGGCTGAGATTTGTCCTCTGAACTCCAGCTGGGGAGCTGGCCAGGGACAGCTGTCCCTGGACAGTCTTTCTCAAGGCCAGGGACTCAGGGTGGGGGTTGCCAGCTCCACTGCCCGAATCCCAGGGAGAAATTCCAGAGGGATCACTCACTGGCCGGTCTGTGGTGACGGAGTCTGAGGGGGGGCCCAGGCCGTGCTCTTGCTCCTGCAGCTGTGTGGTCAATTTCTGCTTCTCTCGTCCCCAGCGGCGAGCTGAGTCCTCTAACTGCCACCAAGGAGGGGGACAGGTGGGGAACCCCTAGTTAACGGGGCCCACCTCTGAGAGCTGAAACCAGAGCTACTCTTCGGGCAGAAAGCAAAACCCTGGGCAACGTGAACTTCCCAAGAGACCCCAGGGGTGGCACAGTCCAGTGCAGAGGGGCCAAGTGACAGTCTGATTAAGACTCAGATGGATCTTCCCTGAGTTCCAGTAACACACCGAGCCCGGGCCCTGCTCGGAGTGATCCCTGGCCCTGCTCACACTGAGCCCCAATCCTGTTCACAGTGAGCCCTGACCTTGCTCATACACTGAGTGCCAACCCTGTTCATGGACCAAGTGCTGAGGTTGTCCAGCCTGACCAATGGCTTTGCCTCAGCTACCTGTCTTTCCAGGAACAGGATCCGGTCCTGAGCTTGTTCCAGCTTGGCCAGGAGGTTAAACTTGTCTGAAGTGTTGTCCAGGTGATCCTGTAAGCAAAGCAGAAACTCACGCATGGCCCCAGCTGGGGGCTGGGGCCGTGTGAGCGCAGGAGGCCGGGAGTTGCTGAGCGAGGAACCAGCCAGGTCTGAGTTCCGAACTCAGCTCTCCTGTGCAGAGCTCAGACCCAGGGCTGAAGCCTCTTCCTAAAGGTCAGACTTGGCATGGCCTGTGCTTTTTCCCCACAGCTGTTCTCCACACAGATTTTGGGTACATGGCTTCTGCACATCAGTTTTTAAATGGGAAATGCACAAGGGAGTGCTCATTGGTGCAGGAAGCGAGGAACCTCTTTGTGGAACAAGGCCCCCCTGCCCCCGGCACTGTGTCTGGATGTCCACACATTAGCTGTGCTTTCAAACACAGCTCACCTCCCACGAGTCCTGGGATGAAGAGAAAAACTCCCCTGTGCCCTGGGCCACTCCCCTTCTGTAATTCAAATGTCCTGTCTTGGGTTTGCATAGGGCAGGGCACCTGTAGCAGCCTCAGAAGTACAGTGGGGCCAGGGCATGTCTGGAGCCTGGGGAACCCCTCTGTGTCGGCAGGGTCTTTGTGCCTTTGGAGTGGCCTGGGCCATCGTCTCTTGCAGCCTCTCTGCCGGGTCCCCTGCTCCCAACTCCCTGGGGTCCATCTGGGAAGGTGGAAAAGGGTTCTTTCTCTAAGGCTGTACCAATCTCAGGAAATGCTTCATACTGGAGTTTCTGAGAGGTCTGTGTGGAGCCCAAGTAGAGGCCAGCCAGGTGCCCAAAGGAATCAGGGGTCCAGGCCCAGCAAGGGCTCACTTTCTCTCAGAATGCTAGATAAGGGTCAAGGTGTAGCTTTCAAACCCATGTGTGTTCCCCAAGGAGAAAGAGCGAGGCCCGAGGGCTGACACTCCTGGAGACACCAGGCACATTGGAGACCCTGGGAAGCCTAGTTCCTGGCCCGCGCAGGCAGGCCCAGGCCAAGCCTGTGCCTGTGGCTCTTACCGGCAGGGCCTGCTGCTGCTGTGGAGCGACGGGGGCTGACTGGTGGCGGCTCTTATCCAGCTCGGCCTGCAGCCTTGAGTTTTCTGCCAGCAGCGCTGTGTACTGGTCGATCGGCAGGTTCTCTCCTGTAGGACCCAGGGAAGTCCACAGCACGTGAAATGGCCACAGATGCCTGTGAGAGGGGTGTTCCTACCTCCATGTCCCCGGTCTGATCTGCCCCAGCATTTTGCTCCATTCTGCCCCTCCGTTGCTCCCAAGCCTTCGATGGCTCCCCACTGCCAGTGGGATCAGGCCCATACTCCTCAGGCATTCTTTCTCTGCTCTTTAGCATCTGACCCCAATGTTTGCCCTCCCACCCCCTACCCCAGCCATTTGTCCTGGGTCTATTGCAGCTCTTCACCTCTCTGTCTCTTCCCCCTTCTCTGCTTCTGGCATGGCCACTCCCTGGGCCTTTGCTCCAGCTGAGTCCCCTCCCGAGGTGGCCTTTTTGTCTCTCATTCCACTCCCGGGTGACCTCAGGGTTCCTGAAGGGCAGGTCTTCAGAAATGCCCGCCACCCCCAGCCCCATGCAGTAGAGGCTGAGTGCAGGCTGGGCACACAGGGGCCTCTGGTGAGGCTGCGCAGTCAGGCTCAGGGAGGTTCTCTGCTTGGGCCTGGCATGGGGAACCTGGTTCTCTCCTGCTAGAGCCACCTCCGAATGGGAGTTCTAGGGAGCTTTGGTTAACACCAATGGAGAAAACAAACCACTGATTTACCCAAAGTGTGTTTGTTTGTTTGTTTGTTGTTTTTTTAAAATCTTTAGAGGGGAAGGGAAGGAGAGAAGTATCAATATATGGTTGCCCCTCATGAGTCCCCTGCTGGGAACTGGCCTGCAACCCAGGCATGTGCCCTGACTGGGAATCGAACCGTGATCGTGTGGTTCGCAGGCCAGCGCTCCATCCACTGAACTACTCCAGCCAGGGCCTGTTTGTTTGTTTTATAGAAGCAGACTCTTTGGAAATATGGGAGATGAAGAAATAATTTGAAGGGTCCTGGAGTTAAGAAATGAGGAACTTCCTAGGTAGCCCCCTTCTGCTTGCTCTGGTCTGCAGGGCTTCTCCCCTACATCTTTCTAGCCTGCCTTGCACACTGTGTCCTGTGGGCTCCCTGGGAGGAGAAGAGCGTGAGGACCTGTGAGGAGGGGGGTGCCACCATCTGCTGCAACTGGAAGGTGCTCCTGGAACTGGGAAGCCCCAGGAGGCAGGGACTCCAAGGGACTAGCTGACACCCGGGGAGCAGCCTCACCCTTGCTGGGCTTCTCTGGGAGTCTGTTGGGTGGGGGCGCAGTCCTCTCCTGAAGCTTGTCCTTCAGCACCTGCTCCATCTTCTCAATCACCTGGGGGGCAGAGGCAGAGGCTGGGCTAGGCTGGGGGCTCCACGCATTCCCTCCCTGGCTGGCCCCCAGCTGTCTGACCCTGTTCCTGCCTTCTCCTGGTGCCGCACGGTCTCCTCCAGCGCTGTCACCTTCCGCAGCTTGTCCTGGTGCCGCTTCAGCTGTGCAGCCTGTGGCTGCTGAGCCTGGTACCAGAGAAGAAGCTCCTTCTCTCGATCATTCTTCTGGTGGTGGGGGAGGGGAAAGAGGGAGAGTGGGAAGGAAAGGTGCCAGGAGTAACACTCCCCTGGGTGTTACCCTTGGCCTAGAGGCCCCACCCCAGGCTCCTCTGCTGAGTCCTCCATTGTGCTGGCCCCTGGCCCTCTAAGCCCTTCCCCCTTCTGCTCCCAGGTGCTTCTCCACAGACTCCCACCCTAGCTCCCCATGTCCTCTGACCTCCAAGCCCCAGCTCACGCGAATCAGCTCATTCTGTAGATGCTGCACCTTGCCCTTCAGTTTCTTCATGTCCAGTTCACTCAGCAGCAGTTTCTGTTTCATGTATCCTGTGGTGGGGGAAGGTGGAGAGCTGGCTTAGGCAAGGGGCACCTTCCAGCTTAAATCAAAACAGTTTGGGGGTGGGGACCAGTGTCTCCCTCAGTCCTAGAGCTTGAGACAGGACCAGACTCCGTCTCCCACTGTGGAAAGGGCCCAGCTGGCTCTGTCAGCTTGTGTCCAGTAACGTGTACCCCTGGCAAAGCTTCCCCTCCACTTTGCCCCAGAATTAAGAGCCTAGGCTCAGGTGGGCACCTGGTTGCCCCCAGTAGCCTGTACGCCCTCACCCAGCATCTGGGTCTGGTCAGCAGTGTCCTGCTCCTCTTCCCTCTCCTCCTGGGTCAGGTAGCTCCTCAGCAGGCGGTTCTCTGCCTTCAGGACACTGGCCTGTTTCCGCAGCGCCAGGATGTCCTCAGCCATCGTCTCTATGGCTCGCCGGTAGTTGTTTATCTCCTGTGGATCCCAGAGCTCAGAGTTGAGCCTCTGGCCCACATCTGCACCCACCCGTGGGAGTCAGGGGTCAACCCCAAGAACGACGAACAGAATGCCCTCAAGTCTCGGCAGCTCCTCCGAGGGGTGGTTGTGACTTGTTCTGCACCCCTTCTGGCCACGTGAGGGAAGTCACTCACATTCTCCTCCCAGAGGTCCCATCTCTCCCTGTGATGCCAGACAGGGGACTTGGGGCTCAGACACCAGGCGAGGAAGACTCAGAGCAACAGAGGCTCAAAAGGGCCTGGAGCCAGGTTTCCAGGGCCTCTTCCCTGCCTTTCCCCCCGTTCCTTCTCCCCTTCTAATTCCTCTCCTTTTTCATGCCGCTGAGAACTCAGGGGAGAACCTCTCAGAAACCCCAATGGATGCCACTTGGGAACTGACCCCAGGGACCAGTCCCCTCACCCCTGCCTTGCCCCGGCAATCCTTGTGATCAGGAGGGACACAGAGTGGGCCTGGGGGCCCGAATCAGAAGCCAGGATTGGGATCTAGCTCCAAGATGTGGGGTGGAGGTGGGGCCAGGATGCCAGGCTCTGACATTAGCTTAAGAATAACGATGACCCTAGTATCCGGTGTTCACTGAGCTTCACTGTGTCCAGGGGCGGGGGAGGAGGGCCTCCCCCATTTAGCGCACACAGCAAGCCCGTGAGGGCCAGTGCCATTATCATCCTTATTTTACCGGCTGGGAAACCCAGACTCGGACAGGTGAGTGACTTTCTCAGTCACAAAACTGAACAGCAGAGCCGAGGTCTGAAACCCACGCCTGCGGGCACTTGAGTCCGTGTTCTTAAGTTCTGTGCAGCCCTGCCGTGATGCCCCTCGTGGAAGCATTACAATATACTGGGAAGTGATAAACAGGTTACTTAGAAAATCATTGGTATGATCTCAATCTGGGGAAAAATTATGCCTGACCTTATGTATGCATGAGAGAATTAATAAGCTACATTTACATGCATTTGTTATATAATGAGCAATACCCTCTGGTTATTTAGAAAAAAATTCACAAAGGGAGTTTCTTAAATCTAAACAGCACAAGATATAACGGAGGGCCCCCAAAGGGGGGCCTGAAGCCAGAAAGGTGCACGGGGGGAGGAGCAGACTGGAGTCAGCGAGAGACAGCTGAGCCCTGGTGACTGGGCCTCCCTGCAGCTGTGGAGGACCTGCCTGTGGGGGCGGGGCTCCTAAAACAGTGGGGGGGGGGGGGCCCAGTCCCCTGGAAGCAGAGNTTAAATCTAAACAGCACAAGATATAACGGAGGGCCCCCAAAGGGGGGCCTGAAGCCAGAAAGGTGCACGGGGGGAGGAGCTGGGAGTGGGGTTCTGAGGGGGGTGGGAGGAGGAGACTGGAGTCAGCGGGAGACAGCTGAGCCCTGGTGGCTGGGCCTCCCTGCAGCTGTGGAGGACCTGCCTGTGGGGGCGGGGCTCCTAAAACAGTGGGGGGGGGGCCCAGTCCCCTGGAAGCAGAGTTCTGCCCCCAGCTTCCACCTAGGTCTCATGCTGACTGGGGATGTGGCATGGCTCCCAGCCACCGCCACCAACCTGCTGCAGGGTGGGTCACTGGCTTCTCGGGGAGGAGCTCAAGGACAGTGGGGGCTCATCAGACGCTACTTGTCACCTGCTGCTGTCTAGCCTTCTGGCTGGACTCCCTTTAACTGGTGCCAGTGCAGGGTCCTTCTCTTCAGCCCCTGCCCCAGTGGAGTTCCAGGTCTTGTCTCCTCCAGATCTGCCATCTGGTGTCCTCAGACAGCCCCGTTAAGTAGGTGCCAGCCCCGAGACCACACACACACAGGGCTCTGTGGTCAGGCCCCTGTCAGAGTCCAGCCTGGCCGCTGACTCACTGAGCGAGCTCAGACAGGCCCTTTCCTGCCCGAGCCCCGGATTCCTCACGCAGGACAGTGCAGGAGCCTCGGGGCTCAGAGTCAGCGTGTGTGCACAGCTGGTGCAGGGCCTGCAGGGGCAGGTGTGCCCTCGAGGGAGCTGTTCTCATCCCACCCCATTTCTGTGCCGTGGCTGCTTCCTCTTCCTCCCGGCTGCCCCCTCATCACTTTGGAGGTCTGCGTGGATGCTGGATACTATCAAAGTTAACACACGTAGAGCCTATGATCTAGCAATGGTCTGAGTACTTACCCAATAAACACAAGCGTGAATGCATCCAGAAGTTGGGGAAGAACATTGCTACCAGTCTCATTCCCAATAACCCCACACTGGACAGGACACAATGTCCACCACAGCAGGACGGTGAGAGAGAGTGACGCAGTGGGTACTGCGCAGCCACACAAAGGGGCCAAGGTCAGCTGCATGAAACCACAGGAGGTATCTCAACATCATGCACAAAAGAAATCCAACAAAAATACCCACTCTAGGATTCCCTATAGATTTGGTTCACAGGCAGACAAACTGAAGCAATAAAGCGAGAAGTCAGCGGATGAGATCCGCTGGGGGAGGCAGCGTGGGAGTGGGAGGCACCAGGGAGCTTTGGGGCTGCTGGAAATGCTCTGCCTCTTGAGCTTCATTGAGCATTTACCATGTACTTCGTCATAAGTCACCACAGTGAATACACTCATGTATTGTGCATTTGTCTGAAAGCATGCTTAGATAAGGTAAAAACATTTAGCAAATTAAAAAATGAAATCCCAGCTGGGGAGCCTGTACGAGTCGCCGCCGGCAGCGCCTCCTGGTCCACGCGGTGCTTGGGCAGCTGAGGCAGGAGTGCCGTCGGAGAGCCTCAGAGCACCGTCCCCAGCTCAGCATGATGGACTTGGAGCTGCCACCGGCGGGAATGCCATCCCAGCAGGTGAAGTTAAAAATCACATGCCAGAGGACTTCCGCCAAGATGGAGGCGTAGGTGGGAACACTGTGCCTTCTCCCACAACCAAGTTTGAATACAACAAAGGTTTGGAGAACAAAGACGCAGCCTAAGAACAGAAAATTGAACTATACGGAAGTCCAACAACCAGGAACCGTTCTACTGGACGGGTAAGAGGGGCGGAGCCAGCAGCGGAGCAGGGTCAGGCAGGAAGGATCCCCTGACCCCAGGCGCCCAGGCATCCAGGGTAGTGCCGGCAGACCCAGTGAGGGCTTGGGATGGTGGGAGTGAGAAGTGAGATGGACCGCACAGCCCCCAGCAACGAACCCAGCAGCGGCTGACCACGGTCGCACATTCGCGAGCAGTGGGACGAATTGTGCAAACCATGGTGGCAGTGAGAGGAAGCAAAGGGTGCTTGCCATTGCCTTCCTTTGGCCCCGCCCCCACATACAGTGTCACAACCTAGGGACTGGGTCGCCCAGCCCTAGTGAACACCTAGGGCTCTGCTCCTCATATGTAACAAGCACAAACAATCCAAACTATGGCTCAAGAAGAACTCAAAGCCCCAGAGCCTGTAACTCTAAGTGACCAGGAAATAGCGAACCTCTCAGATGCACAATTCAAGACACTGGTGATCAGGATGCTCACAGAACTGGTTGATTATAGTCATAAATTAGAGGAACATATGAAGGCTAAACTAATTGAAATGAAGGGAAATGCACAGGAAACCAATAGTGATGGAAAGGAAACAGGGACTCAAATCAAGGGGGTGGACCAGAAGGAAGAAAGAAATGCCCAAACAGGAAAAAGTGAAGTTACAAGAATTCAAAAAAATGAGGAGAGGCTTAGGAACCTCCAGGACATCTTTAAATGTTCCAACATCCGAATTATAGGGGTACCAGAAGGGGGAAAGAAACAGCCACGAGTGGAAAATTTATTTGAACAAATAATAAAGGAGAACTTCCCCAGTCTGGCAAAGGAAATAGACTTCCAGGAAATCCAGGAAGCTCAGAGAGTCCCAAAGAAGTTGGACCCAAGAAAGAACACACCAAGGCACATCATAATTACCTTAGCCAAGATGAAAATGAAGGAGAGACTCCTAGAAGCAGCAAGGTATAAGGGGACAGTCACCTACAAAGGAGTTCCCATCAGACTGTCAGTGAATTTCTCAAAAGAGACCTTACAGGCAAGAAGGAGCTGGAAGGAAGTATTCCAAGTTATGAAATCCAAAGACCTACATCCAAGACTGCTCTACCCAGCAAAGCTTTCATTTAGAATGGAAGGGCAGATAAAGTGCTTCTCAGATAAGATCAAATTCAAGGAGTTCATCATCACCAAGCCCTTATTATATGAAATGCTAAAGGGACTTATCTAAGAAAAAGAAGATGAAAAATATGAACAGTGAGAGGACAGCAAACTCACAGTTATTAACAACCACACCTAAAACAAAAGCAAACCAAGAGGACAGCTAGGTCAGGAGCGGAACCATAGAAATGAACACATGGAGGGTTAGCAACAGGGGAGTGGGAGGAGGAGAAGAAGGGAGAAGATACAGAAAATAAGTAGCATAGATGGTAGGTAAAAAATAGATAGGGAGGAGGGCAAGAATAGTAGGGGAAATATAGAATCTAAAGAACTTGAGACATGTGGTCATAAACTAAAGGGGGGAAGGGTTGGAGGAGGGGGTATGTAGGGTGGAGAGGAATGAAGGGAGGAATAGAACAACTGTAATGGTATAATCAATAAAATATATTTTAAAAAATAATAAAAAATAAAAATAAAAAATGAAATCCTGGCTCAAGTTTGGTTAAGTACACGAAGTCTCCACATTGTTCCCTCCTCTGGGGACCCTCCCAGATCTCAGCAACAATGGGCTCTTCTCAGCCCCGAGCTGGGAACGCGTCTGCGGGTCCTGCTCCCAGGCCCTCACCACAGCCTCTGCACCCTGGGAGGCTTCCCAGTTCAGCGAGGCTTCCACACAGGGTCCCCTGAGGATGAGCAGGCACACATACTGATCCTTGTCGAGGGCTGGCACGATGCCTCAGAACACCCTCAGACTCACACTGGTTCAGTGCTGTGAGGGCCCTCCAGTGGAGCTGGCACTGGAACCCAGCCTCTGCTGTAAAACTTGTGTTCTCTGCACCCACTCGATTGAGGGGGGTGGGGGCCTCTTCCAGAGGAAGGAAGAATGGCTTGACTTGGACTGAATCTGTCTACAGAAATGAAGGGACACGGATGGAGGAGGCGGCCGATGTAGGTACCAATGTCCATCCGACATCCGGAGACCCCATTCTACCCTTTGTCCCTGAGGCCAAGACTGCCTTCCTTGGGGTGGAGGTGGAAGAAGGGGTTCCCCTGTCTGCCCCTCAAAGAGGCTAATGTGCTGAGGCCTTCCTCTGTCAGGAGAGGTGGGCGTGTGGCTCATCTCACTGTTCCCACCATACCTGGCCCACTACAGGGTGAAATCAGCAGATGTGAATAAGCCGGCCTGACCCCATTGCTGGCTCACCAGCTGCTTCCTCAGGTGGGGCCTGCCCATGGTAAGGGTCAGGGAGGGAGGCCCCAGGCAAGGGAGAACCCTGCCGGACGCTGTGGTCTGGGCACCTTATCTAGGTGTGCGCTGGTGGAGGGCTGAGATCTTCATGGCCGTGGTTCAGGTGAGCTCCTGAGTTTGGACCAGACGCAAAGTCTAAGTTCCGGCTGGGAGGCCCCCATAAGCTTCCCCCTCAGGCACACTGACCCAGCCCTTCCCCTCCACACTCTAATTCCTCCCTTCCCACCTCCACTCCTGCTGAGCTACTTATAGAGAGACCCCCCCCCCCGCCCATTTCCCACAACCCGACCTGTCCTTTCATGGTCTACCCAGCAATTTTTAATCGCACGGAGACTGGGGACCCTCCGTGTGCATGTGCGCACACAGGTGTGGAGGGAGTCCCAGGGGAAGGGGCTGTCGGCCCTGCCACCTGCCCCATGAATTTGATTGTCCCCCTTCCCATTCAGGGCCCGCTCTTTCTAGGGTCCCATTGTTCTTCACCCCAGCAGTCCCAGGGTAAACAAATCTCTGTCCTTAACACCCGCCCCCCAGGCAGACAGAGCAAGCTGAGGGCCAGATGCAGTGGGTGTCTTCTCCTCAGCCACGTGGCTCCTGCTAGAAGAAGGGCCACGGCTTCTTCAGGACTCTATCCTTGGGCATTAGCTCTGTAAACCTCCCCCAGGCCTCCACGTAACCCCCAGCCTGGTGGTCTCTGAGCGTGAGGTCTCCCCAGGAAGATGGAGAAGAGCCTTGGTCCTGGCTTATCCCCCCCTGTCTCTACCCTGGCTAGTACCCTCTGTCCACGGGACTTGGAGAGGCGGCAGCCCTCCCCCGCCAGTTTTGCCCACCCTCAGAACTCAGAGGCAACCTTGGGCAGCACAGCTGGACTGAGAGGCTGCAGCCTGACCTATCCCAGCTGCCTGGGCGAGGCTCCCCACTCAAGGCCACATTCTGCGTCACAGCCCAGCCTTGAGATCACACAGGACACCACATCTTAGATTCCTCTTGTAGTTCTGCCCCTCTGCAGAACATCCTCCAGGGCACTGACCCTGAGTGGCCACTGCACCCTCTCCCTGTGAGGGCCCCAGCTCTCAGCGGTGTGCCCAAGGTCCCAATGATGAGTTATAAAGCCCAGGCTGGAAGAAGATCAATAAACACTCCGCCATTCACAGTCGCTGAGAGCCACTGTGAGCCTTGTGTGCCATGCCTGTGCCCAGCTGGGGCCGTGAGGCACAGAGGAGCCCAGACCGTTTCTGCCTGTGCTGCTCGCACCCCTACACTGAAGAGACTAACAGGAAGTGCTAGTGCCAGAGGCGAGTTCATCCAGGAAGGCTTCCTCGAGGAGGTGATAATTTGAGCTGACTCTTTGAAGATGAGTAGGTGTTACCTGGGGTGGGAGAAGTCTCTCTGGCAGAGGAGAGACATTGTAGTAAATGCAGGAAGGTGAGAGAACCTGTGATGAGGAACAAAGCAGGCAAGTTCCTGGGGAGCAGGGTGTGGGGAGGCGAGGTAGGAGTATGGCTGGAGAGGCGTCAGGGAAGACAGAAGATGGTCCTGAAGGGCAGTCTCAGGATCATGGACATTGCCCTGCGGGCCACTGAAGGGTCTAAGCTGGGGTTGTGGGGTACAGGTGACAAGACCCCTCTGGTTGCTCAACACCGAATAAATGGGGGGGGGGGCTAAGTGACACATAATGAGACCTGCCCAAGTGAAGGCAGTGGGCATGGAGATGAGGGCAGGAGTTGCAGGAAGGACAGTGAGGAGGAGGAGGAGGAGGAGTATCTGGGGTCTTGGCGGGGGGAGGGGTACCTGCAGGAAGTGAGGGGAAGAAGGTTCTGACTTGGGGAGGAGAGTGTGGGGTACCTGTGTGGCCTCCAGGTGGAGGTGGCCACACAAAGTTGATGGTTGTCAAGCTTGGCAGGGTAGGCGGGCACCCCTCAGGGGTGTGAGTGAAGCCTTGGAATGGAGGAGATGTCCACAGTCAGGGGCAGTGTCGAGTAGAGTGAAGGATGGGGTTTAGGGCCAAGGTGGGGTAATGGTGAGAGAGGAGGCCTCAAGCCCAGGGCAACTGTCAGAGAAGAGGGAGGAAAAGGGTGGAATCAGGCTGGAAGAGCAGAGCTTCAGCACGGAGGAGCCACGGCCTCCTACCTTGAGTAATGGTGCACTGGGTGGTGCAGAACTCCCAGCCCCAGAAATAACCTGGAAGCCTGGATACAAAGTAAAAACTACCTTCTTAAAACTATTAAAGAGCTGGTAAGATAGTAAGAAATTATTGGCCAGAAATAAGGGATAGGTGGGGACGCACGTGGTAGGATATTACACAGTGACAAAAAAGGAGGAGCCACAGCACAAAGCAAACACACGGATGAATCGCACACAGGAAACTGAGCAAAAGAACCATACATGAAATAATGCATATGGTGTGATGTCCTTTCAAGTTAACTACAGGGACTACTAGGCTGTAGTAATTAGGAAGGCACAGTTAGGTGACGACACTATAAAGAAGCAAAGTGCCCTGGCTGGTGTGGCTCAGTGGATTGAGCACCGGCCTGCAAACCCAAGAATGACCGGTTTCATTCCCAGTCAGGGCACATGCCTGCGTTGCAGCCAAGTCCCCAGTAGGGGGCGTGTGAGAGGCAACCACGTCTTGATGTTTCTCTCCCTCTCTTTCTCCATCACTTCCCCTCTGCCTAAAAACAAACAAATAAATAAATCTAAAAAAAAAAAAAAAAAAAGAGAGAAGCAAAGCAAGACAGTAAGCTGGCACAGTGGTCCTGTCTAGGAGAGCAGAGGTGTCTAGGAGGTTCCAGCGATGTTTTATTTCTTGACCTGGGTGATGGTTTCATGAGCATTTATTTTATAACTTGGTTGTGTTTCATTTTTATGTTCAGTGCAATTTTATACATGTGGGCTATACTTCACAATTAAAAATGTTTTTTTTGAAAAAAGAAGAAAAGGATTCACTTCCAGTTAAGATGGGTGTAGCGGTCCTCCCTGGAGAGAGATGGGTCCCAGCCCCACACCGGGCTCCCCAGCCTGAAGCACCAGTGCCCAGAGGAGGAATTCTCACATCTTCCGGCTGAGAAAACAAGCAAGGGTGGCAGCTGAGTGAGACACAGGGTTACTGGGGGCCCAGGCATTCCTCTCGGGGACCTTGTGCACAGACTTACTAGCTCACCAACTCACTTGCTCTAAGTTTGCAGGGAAAACAGCTCAGAAAGCACTAGGGACCCAAGGGGAGGAACTGAACTGACTAGCTTTGGGGTGAGGGCTGGAGGGGCAGTTGTCAGGGCAGCTCTCTCTAGGGACGAAAGTGCTAGCGGGCACCGTTGCTCTTTTGTTGAACTCCCCCCTCACCCAGCCCTCAGGTGCAGTTGGGCACCAATCTGAGCTCCCGATCCACCTAGCACTGTTCACCTGCCCTGATGATTTCCTGAGACTCTGTTCCACCCAACCTGTGTGCTCAGCCCAAGCCATTTCCAGAGGTTTTCCATACAAGTGGCCTGCCTCAGCCCATGCTGGGACTTCTCTAAAATCTCTCAAAGATCCACAAACCCCATACAAGCAATGGCTGGCTTTGGCATGCCCTGTACCTCCTGCTAAGTGGCTCCAAGCCCAGAACAAGCAGTGACAGGGCTCCTCTCACATTGTAACACCCATCAGGTGGCTCCACACCTGGCACAAGCTGCAGTCAGTGTTGGCTTGGAACATAGCTTAGACTAAGTGGCCACAAGCCCAACACAAGTGGTTGCTGGCCTCAGCTCACATTGTGGTGCCCACCCACGGGTCCAAGCACAGCACTAGTGACAGCCAGCTTTAGTTTGCAGTACAGCATCTCCCAGGTACCTCCTGCACAAGTGCCAATCAACTGCATATTACTTTAGAGCTCCCACCAGGTGGCCCCCAGCCAGGCACAAATGGTGGCTGGCATTGGCCTACATCAGAACCCCTTCCAAGAGCCTCCAGAACCAACACACCTGGTGGCCAGCTTCAGACCACACCAGAACATCACCAGATTAATAAATGGCACACCCAAAGGGTGGACGCGGCAGGCATTGGAGCCCCACTAAAGAGACTCCAGCTCCATGGGATGAGCTCCTACAAAATAGCTTGTCTGCTGTAGTCATCATGGTCAGTCCTCCTAGCCAGCCAGCCAGCCACTGACTAATTTGCCAACAGAAATCAAGGCTTGACCACAACAGGAAGGCATATACAACTCACACAAGAAACACTCCTGGAACACCTGGCTCAGGTGAACAGTGAGATTGCACTACTGGGTCCCACAGGACACCTAGCAGATAAGATCACTCTCCCAAGCCTGGGCAATGTAGCAGCTCTACCTAATATATAGAAACAAACATAGGGAGGCAGCCAAAGTGAGACAAAGAAACATCTCCCAAATGGAAGAACAAGACAAAACTCCAGCAAAAGAACGAAACAAAAGGGAGAAAATCAATCTATCAGCTATAGAGTTCAAAACTCTGGTTACAAGGATGCTCAGTGAAGTTAGGAAAGGAGTACGTGAACTCAGCAAGAACTTACACAAAGAGATAGAAACCTTAAGAGAAGAACTAGTCAGAAATGAAGAATACAATAACTTAAATGAAGAATATATTAAGGGAACCAACTATAGAGTGGATGAAGCAGAGGATCAAATCAGTGATTTGGAAAACAAGGTGGCAGAAAACAGCTGGTGAGAACAGCAAAAAGAAAAAGAATCTGAGAAATCTAGGACAGTTGGAGGGACCCCTAGGAGAACATCAAGTGTACCAATATACATCATAGGGGTACTGGAAGGAGGAGAGAGAGAGAGACAGAGAGAGAGAGAGAGAGAGAGAGAGAGAATATCTATTTGAAGAAATAGTGATGAAAACTTTTCTCACCTGGCAAAGGAAATAGACACACAAGTCCAGGAAGCACAGAAAGCCCAAACAAGATGAACCTGAAGAGGCCCACACCAAGACACATAATAATGAAAATGATAAAAACTAAAGACAAAAAGAATCTTAAAAGTAGCAAGAGAGCAGTTAGTTATCTACAAGTGAGCTCCCATAAGATTGTCAGCTAAGCCCTGGCTGGTGTAGCTCAGTGGACTGAGCGCGGGCCTGTGAAGCAAAGGGTCACCGGTTCGATTCCCAGTCAGGGCACATGCCTGGGTTGCAGGCCAGGTTCCCAGTGGGGGACCCATGAGAGGCAATTACACATTGATGTTTCTCTCCCACTCTTTCTCCTTCCTGTCCCCTCTCTTTAAAAATAAATAAATAAAAATATTTTTTAAAAAAAGATTGTCAGCTAATTTCTCAACAGAAAATTTGCAGGCCAGAAGGGATTGGCATAAAATATTCAAACTGATGAAAAGCAAGGACCTACAACCAAGATTACTCTACCTACCCAAGCTATCATTCAGAATCAAAGGAGAGACAAAGGATTTCCTAGACAAGAAAAAGCTAAGTGAATTCATTGCCGCTAAACAAGTATTACAAGAAACGTTAAAGGGTCTTCCTTAAATAGAAAAGAATAGGTAAAAATATGGAATAAATATAGAAACCCATAGTAAAGAAAACATTTCATTGACAAAGGCAAATATTTAGTAAAAGCAGTGGGTCAACCAACTACAAAGCTAGTACAGGTACGAGGCAAAGGAAGAAGAGCTCATGTAATTACAAGAACAGTCAAGGAACACACACACACACACACGTAACAATAAAAACATAAAGAGGAGGGCAGGGGGCTGGGTGAAAAGTTGAAAGTACTAAGAAGTGCAAATTACCAGCTACAAAAATAGTTCCAGCAGGCTCTGGCAGGGCTGCTCAGTTGGTTGGAACACCCTCCCCATGCACGAGGGTTGTGGGTTCGATTCTCAATCCCCGGTTGGGGCATGAGCGGGAATCAACCAATGGATGCATGGATGGGTGGAAGAGCAAATCGCTGTCTCTCTCTAAAATTAATCAATCAATGAAAATGTTTAAAAACAGTAATGGAGATGTAAAGTACTACAGAGATTATACAGTCATCACTATTGTGATAACTACGTGTGGTGCCAGATGGGGCTTAGGCTTATCAGGGCCATCACTTCATCTCTTATGTGAGTATCTAATCACTACGTTGTACATCTGTACAACATAATATCATATTGTATGCCAACTGTAATCAGAAAAACAATTTTTAAAGGAAGTGAAAAGAGCCCTGGCGGGGTTGGTCAGAACATGCCCCTGTACACCCAAAGGTTGCAGATCCAATTCACAGTCAGGGCACACACCGAGGTTGCAGGTTCTGTCTCCAGTCAGGGCATATATGGGAGGCAACCAAGCAATGTTTCTCTCTCTCTCCCTAAAAATCAATAAACCTTCAGTAAGGATTTAAAAAAGACGAGAAGGTTTAATAGCTTCCGAATCTTCGGAGGAAGCCACACCCAGAGGGTGTGGTCTGGAGAACGGGGCCCCTGGTGACTTTGGCCAGTACTCTGGGTGCCAGGGTGCAGGAGAGAGAGGGCTGAGGGGGGCGGTGAGGTTGTGAAGGGACAGAGATAGCTGCGGGCACAGAGTGGAGGAGAGGCTTGAGGGGCGGGTGGGGAGAAAGGGTCTTCTGGAGAGTGAGGAGACCAGCAGGGCGGGGTGTATTAGGGCTTCACTGAGCTAGGGGAGGGAAGGAGGCCTGAGCCCCAGGCAGGTGGAGGCAGGTGTCTGGATCAGAGGAAGGGTGGGTGGCAGGGCTCTATAGGGGTGGAGCGGGTGCAGTGGGCGGGCAGCGAGGCTGACTCGTAGCAGAGGATTTGCTGGGTTGCCATCTAACCTCTGGATCCCCAGGCTGGCAGGCCCAGGCTACCTGTCCTTTAGTTTGCATTTCCAGCCGGCAGAGGGCAGCAACCTTCCACAGATGCTCCAGCTTTAACCTGTAGTGATAGGAGGCCAGCCTTTGGGGCCCCACGGTTCACAATGGGGTGGCATGCATAGGGGACTGTCTTGCTCTCCATGCCCAGGCAAACATGTCTCCCCTCCTGATGATCCAGCCTGCCCTCCCACACCTCCTGTCCTCAAACTCCCAGCTCTGAGGTTCTGATGGGTACCCTCTGCTGAGAACCACCTATGGAGTCCAGAGAGGTGCAGTGACTTGCTTGAGGTCACACAGCAAATCCTAAACCTCAGCTTTGGCCTCTGTCATGAGCCAACACCACGGAAAGTAGTGGAGGTAAATGATGGGGCTCAGGACACGAGCCATCTCACAGCACTGATGCAACCTCATCTGAAATAACACCTGCATAAGCAGCGGACACCTGAAGCTCAGCTTTGTGCATGAAGAATGTTGAGAGGAACTTGAATGTGGCCTTGAATGTGACTTAGAAAGTGTAACACACACACATACACACCAACCACAGCCTAAATCTTTGCAAATCAGACCAGATCTTCAATCTACCTAGGAAGATGCAGTGTGAACACTCAGCCCAGGTAGGGCCTGCAGCAGTCCCAGGGCCCAGTGCGGGCAGCTCCTTTGTTGAATGCCCTGAGCAATGAGTCTGTGCAAGGAGGCCTTTTTCAAATTTTTATTTAGGAGGAGGGAGGAAGAGGGGGAGAGAAACATCAGTGGTGGTTGCCCCTCATGCCCCCTACTGGGAACCTGGCCTTGCAACACAGACATACGCCCTGACTGGGAATTGAACTGGTGACTTTTTGGTTTGCAGGCCAGGGCTCAACCCACTGAACCACACCAGCCAGGGCTGCAAGGGGGCTTTTTTATTTTAGGTTTTCTGAGGAGGAGGCTGAGGCCTAGGGCAAGAAGAGCTGGGTCATTTGTTCAAGGCTGGCCCACGGACAGGGACAGAGCTGTGTTCTGTTTGGGTCTTCCTGGGTGCTGGTGGAAGCATGTGCTAGTAGGAGCCCACACAGAAAAGCCTGAGGTGGGGCATGGAGCTACAGTCTCCATGGGGACCTGGTAAGATGCTATCCTGCCCTTGACCTTCTCCCTGCACCAGGGACTGGGGCTATGTTGCCTGCAGGACATCCCAGGCAAGATGTCTCCCAGAGGAGGGCAGATGCGCACAGCACCCAGGCCCATCCCATACCCTTCCAGCTGTGAGGTACTCTGGGGTCCTCAAGGGCTGCTTTCCTGAGTCAGGGACAGAAAGATTCCTGGTCCCCTGGGTCTGGCCAGGCCTGTTTCTTGGTGTCCCTGGACCCCTACCTAAGGTAAAGAGGTTCCAGTTCTACTCAGGACACCCCTCTACCCTTGATAAACCAGCTAATAATATAAGGTTTCCACTCTCTCCCAGGCATTTCCTCTGCCCAGGCAGCATCTCCTGGTTGAAGAAAGGGCCCAGGTACCAGGGTGGGCAGCCCTCTCGCGCTGCTCCCAGTTAACTGGTCTGATCTCTGCAGCCTCCTTCAAGCAAGCCTGCTGGTCCTCTGGTTCCCTTAAGGTTGGGTTTTCTTTGTGCTGCCTCAAAACCCAGCCTTCCTCTCTGGCAGAGGAAAGATGGCCGAAAAGGCTGTGCTACTGCTCTCACGGAGGGGTGGGGTCTAATCCACCCCCAACCGAACTGACCTTAGAGACCTGTAGAATGCAGTGCTGTGATGTGGGACACCTGAGGCCAGGTCATCAGAGGCATCCCAGCTGCCACCTTTCCTGCTGGAATGCTTGCTGTTTCCCCAGAGGACAAGCCCCCCTACCCCTAGACTGCCCCACGGTGAGGAAGCCCAAAGTGCCAGTGTGCAAGGCAGCCATGCCCATCTGGCCTCAGCTGCTGCAGCCCTGACCTGGGGGCTGGTCAGCTGAGGACCCACCAGCCCTCCCTGCTATGCCTCGGCTTGGCGCCTGACCCACAGAACCATGAGCTCGGGTAATAAATATAAACTGATTTTCCACCCTGGCTAGTGTAGCTCAGTGGATTGAGCGTGGGCCTGCGGACCAGAGGATCGCGGTTCGATTCCCAGTCAGGACACATACCTGGGTTGCAGGACAGTTCCTAGCAGCGGATGCAGTTCCTGGCAGGGGGCGCATGAGAGGCAACCATACATTGATATTTCTGTCCCTCTCCCCCTTCCCTCTAAAGATAAATAAATAAAATCTTTTAAAAAATGATTTTCCAAGTCACCAAGTTTTGGGGTGTTGTCTCGCTGCACTAGATAACTGGAACATTCCCCTTGGCCTCAGAGCCCTTCAGTGGATCCCATGTGCTCGCATGATAAACTTCCAAAACTCACTTTCAAGGTAGTCTGTCTCAGCCCTAGACCTTCTTTCACAAGTTAAGTCTTGGTCACTCTGCTGACGAGCCAGCCTGAGCCTCCTTCTGTCTCCAAAGCTTCACCTGCCTCTGCTAAGAAGCCACCCCTGACCCACCCCAGCCTGGCATTCACCCCACGAGGGAACACCTACCACACAGACGGCAAACACAAGGCCCGAGGGCTGAATCCGACCTTCCGCCTGGTTTTATCCACCTGGCACCTTGTTTCTACAAGCCGAGCTCTGGTTTAACTGTTAAGGAGCAGTTACATTTATACAGCCCTAACATTACATTGGGCCCTTTGAAGGCAGCCGAGAGGTTGACGTGGCCCCCCTGGTGATAATGAGGTGGACACCCCCAGGCTACACTGTCTCCCTCCCGCTCTCAGGAGATCCTGACGCCTCCTTTTTGCAGCCTCTGGCCGTCATCCGGAGTTGGGAAATAGGGCCAAGCAG
This sequence comes from Sturnira hondurensis, assembly GCF_014824575.4. NCBI lineage: Eukaryota > Metazoa > Chordata > Mammalia > Chiroptera > Phyllostomidae > Sturnira > Sturnira hondurensis. Next base: position 2,675,354 of record NW_028077960.1, read on the forward strand.
ACCCCCAGGGCTTGTGTCAGGGGTCCCTGCTCCTTCCAGATTTGCCTTCATCTGACTCAACTCCTGCAGGTCCCTTGGGATGTCCCAGAGGCCCCTGTTGGCTAATCTAAGCGATCTAATACTGTTAATGGGAATTAACCACAAGTCTTTAAAAGAAAAGCATTCAGCTTGTGCAAACCGGTGCCGGCCTACAGAACGCAGCTCCCGTGGGGGCCATCTCAGGGACGGGGAGAGGACCGCGGCGGTGCCGAAGGTCTGCTGAAGGACAGCAGTTCCTTGGGGCAGGGCTCACCACGGCTAAAAAGGCTCCCGTTCCCAGGACGATGCCTCTGTACCTGTGGCCCCCTTGCCCTCAGCCGCAACCCACCCAGCCTGGCACCCTTTTGCCTTGTCCAGGAGAGTATGACAGCAGAACCCCACAGACATGAGGACGAACCTTCTCCATTTCCCCACAGTGCTCTCTCTCTACCAGAAGGCGGGCCAGGGACACCTGTGAGCACCATTGCCAACGGGGACTGAAGCCCAGGGCTGGCCCACCTGAGCCAGGCAGTGAGGGCAGGCAGAGGGCAGGCAGAGGGCAGGCAGAAGACGGGCCTGGAGGTGGGAGCCTGGAGGAGGTGGGAGCCTGGAGGACCAGTTCTCCACCTGCCCCTGCCCTGAGGCTCAGGAGCTCTGCTTCTGCCCTGACACAGGCCACTGCCAGAGTCCTAGGGCCAGGGCCTGCTCACTCCAGATGCCTGCTCTTGGGTCCCTCTGAATGTTGGCTGAACCTCCCAACCCCAGCTGAATCTGTGCAAATTGCTGCTTAAAACAGGCTCCCTGGGTGGTGGTGGTGGGGGGTGGGCATTGCTTCTTTGTTCAATCCAAGGTTATAGCAGAGAAACAAAAGGAGTAAATTGCCCTTTCTTCTGTTCTTTCTTTCCCTTCCTGCTGCAGCAGAGATGGTGCCTGGAAATCTTTTGTGCTCAGCATGGTGAATGTGCAGCTCTGAGCAGTGGCGAGACCTTGGCCGCTGACCCCAGCCCCTGTCTAATTGGTCCTACTGGGCCTGCAAAAGGGCTGGGGGTGGGGCCTCCTGAAAGATGCCCTTTCTTGCCATTTTCAGCTTCCCCTCCCAGGCCTTCCAGAACCCTGCTCAACCTTCAAGCCTCCACTCTGGGCTCTCCTCCTCCAGGAGACTCCTGGGCTACCCCAGAGGTTTGTGGCTCAAGGTCCTGCCTCTCCTGGACTCAACTTGGAGCTGGCTCTAGCCCTCAGCCCAGGGAAGTATAGGGCCAGGAACTCAGGGGACTGTTGAGGGGACAGAACCCAGCCCTGGCCCCACAGGTCCTGCTTACTCTCTCATAAAGTGACCTTTTCAACATCGGTCACCTCCTGCTATAATCCCCCTTATTAGAGCTCTGAACACCCCACATGCAGGGGCAGGGAGAGTCCAGAACCTTGGCTTCCAATATAGCCTCTGTCCACACCTGCTGTGTGACCTTAAGCAATTCCCTGGCCCACTCTGTGCCCCATCATCTCCAAGCTGGGGAGACGAACCCTGCTGGGGTATATGCTGGGGTGTACTCTGGGGTTCTTGCCACAATAGAAAAGCAAACGTCTTGGCAACTGGGGTCCCAGTGAGAAGGTTGTTGTCATGAAGCCAGACAATGCCAGCTCTAACGACCTGGGTTAGATGCACCTCCCCTCGGATGTCCCCATCTGCCTCATCCTCTCTCCCTCTCTGTCCTGTGTGAGCTCTACACTGCCAGCAAGCCACCAGGCCCTACTCCCCAGGCTAGCCCAGGTGCAGCCACTTTCTAGGATGTGGGTCTGGACCTCCAAGAGGCCAGAGTCAGGGCCTGGATTGGCAGGAGGCAGTGATCACTTCAAAGCATTTTTCCCAGAGCCCTGCCCTCTTCCCTCTGGGTTCCTGGGCTCAGGGGCCTTGGGCAGGAACTGGAGGCCCCTGGGAAGGTTCCTGTGACTATGGGCTTCTTGGGCAATGCCTGCAGGTCTGATCTTCTGGTCCTCCCCGCTCTGACTTGCTCTGGGAACAACTCTACTGGTTGCCAGGCAACAAAATCGTCTGCTAGGTTAGCCAACCCATCCTTCCAGACCTGGTGGGTGTGGGGGCAGACTTACAGAGTGGCTGTCAAGGAGGCCTGGGGCAGTCGTGAGGGCTGGAGGGGATGGGGAGCCTGGCTCTCCCATCTTTCCTGTTAGCAGTCTTGCTCCCCAGGATGAGTCAGTCCCCAGGGACTGTTGCTACAACAAGTACCTGCCTGGTGACAGAGCCCAACCCTGAGCTGGAAGCAGGCAGGCTCGTGGGGCCACTTCCCCTTTGTTCCAGGGTCGGGGGCATCTGGGTAGGGTGACTGAAGTCAGGCTAGACTCATTTCTTGGCCAGGGAATCACAGGGAAGCACAGGGCCTGGGCGAGCTGTGGGGGGCAGGAGCCTAAGAAAAGGGCTCTTGTCTTCTGTCCTTCACCTCCGCCCCAGTTAGCACCTGTCCTCCCCTGCCCTGCCCTCTAGTTACACCTCAGTCCCCCCCCCTCAGTGCCCCTCCATCTCCACTTTCTCTGCCCCTTGCCCTCAGCTCCCCTCCCCTGTGGCTCCCCCTCTCTCAGTCACCCCTTATTTATGCCTCTCTCTCCTTTCCTCCCTCCCCCCCTTGCCCCCTCGCCCTCTCAGCAGCCTGGCTCCTCCTGCACTGGGCGGCGTGGCTGGGGCGCCACGGGGCTGTCTGGGCCTTCCCATCTCTCCTTTCCCGATCGTCTGGACAAATTCCTTTCCCTTTAGTTCACCAGAGACATGGGTGGATGTTTTTAAAAGAAACTCACTGGGAAGCAAAGGGAAAACAAACCCAAACAAGGCAGCCCACCACCTAGAAACGGCCCTGGTCACTAAGGCGGGGCCATCTGCTTTAACTGTCCTGGGCCCGGGTTGCAGAGACCCCTCCTAGGGTGTGGAGCAGTTCTTTCCACCTTTCCCCCAGCCAAGCTGGGTCCAGCTTTTCTGTCCCCGGCGAACTTGGCCCCGAAGCCTTTCCTGACAGTCATGCCCATCAGCACTGAGCACGGTGCCTACAGAGAGCCGGGGCTCCATAAACAGTTGTTCACCTGTTTAATGTATGGGTGGATGGATTTGGAGGTCTCTAACGGCACAATAACCATCCCTGACTATGCAGTCCGGGACAGATAGCCTCACGTGTTTCAAAAGCTCCACCCCTAAGGCACCTCCTACCCGTGGCCATTGGGTGCTGGCTCAGGACTCTGCATGGGGGTGGGGTGACACTGGCCTCTGTCATCGCTGCAGGGGGACCTTTGCCTTTCTCATTTGCAGCCTTAATTTTTCACTTAGTTCATTCTGAGACCCTGGAGAGTTCAGTTTTTCTTACTGGGGTTTCTTCCTTTGTATAATAGAGAAAGCGCAGGGGAGCTGGCCAGGACAAGCCCCACCCTGCTCGGTGGCTCAATCTGAGCTGGCCAAGAGCAGTGGGAAGGCAGTGCACCTCGCGTTTGCTCGGTGTTGGGTTCAAGTCTCTGCTGTCCTGCTAGTTGTCTGTGTGACCTTGGACAGGGCATCCGCTGGCTCTCTGAACCTCAGACCCCTGCTCTGTGATGAGAAGGGCATGGCCGAGCCCATTGGCTAGAGCTGCCAGGGTTTAATGAGGTTGTGGGTGTGAAGCTCCAAGCAGAGTACCTGGCATGTGAGTGGATCTGAAAAGGCCACTCCCTCCTCTGTGACTCATAGGGGCCCTGGAGGGTCTAATATTCTCCTAGACCAATGAAAATTAGGTTTGTGACAGAGATGGCCATCCTCTCCGGGCAGCACCCAGATGGCATCCCAGATCCGGCCTAAACCTTCCCCATCCTACTTCTCAGCCTCCCCCTCTCCCCCACCACCCAGGGAAAATAGGCTCTGCTTTTTGCTGTGTGTGCCCCTCCAGTCCTAAGATCCTGGGAGAGAAGCCTGGGATAAAGGCAAAAGCGGACCGGTGCCCCCTCCCAGCCCAGCCCTCAGCCGCCCCTCACGGAGAGAGGCCCAGTGCTCTCTCGCCTGCTGGGCTGCCAATCGATCGAGTGTGCTCCCGTCCGCGGGCGTGCCATGAATTTTTCATCAAAGGCCTGTAGACTTTGGGAAATGCACAATTAGAAGCCCCATCAATAATGCACCACGTGGAGGCTGCGCTCAGCCAGGCCCTGGACGTGCCTGTCTTCTGCCCTGCTCTGACAGGAGGTTGGGGGGGCACCAAGTGAAGCCCTTGAGGGTCCTCACTGGATGCAGATCAAGGGTGGGGTTCTAAGAGGGTGGGGAAGACTACCCACAGGGTTGAGCCTGCCCCTTAAAGCCCCAGTGGGACCTGCTGGTGCTATAAAATGGGTGCTAAGAAGTCCCCCTCCCCTCTTAAAGCATGGTAAGACACAGCAGAGAGTTGCTATGAGAATATTAGGGACCTTTGTGGGGCCGGTGCATGTCCTTATTCCGTGGGGTCCTAGGAAGAGGGGTGGGCACTAAGCTGGGGTGAGAAGGAAGAGGAGGGGAGCACAGAGATACCTGGTGCCACTGGGGGGCTTTATCCACCCAGCTGGCAGTCAGGGTCCCCGGTGCCCCCCCACCCCCGCCCCCCGGCCTCACAGCATGGCCCTGTTCCACAAGCATCGGTCCACTTCCGGCCTCCTCAGAACCTTTGGGCGAACAGGTCTGCTCCCTGCGGTCTCTGCCTTTGCAGTTCCCCCAGCAACAGGACGGGGGCACCCTCGCCCTGTGTCTGTGATCGTCCTTCAGCGCTCACCTCCAGACAAAAGCTTCTCCCTCCCTCCCTCGTTAGAAGGCATGGTGACTTCTGCTCCTGCATTTCCAGAGCCTGAACCAGACAGGTAGTAACAAGTGCTCACCATGGCAGGAAATCTTCTAAACACTTTATATGATCAATCTAACTTCACCCTCCCCAGCCCGAAGTAACTGAACAAGGCAGACACCCATTGTACTGAGGAGGAAAGTGAGGCTGGAAGACGTCAGGGAACTTGTCCCGGTGAAGGAACCGCTTCCAGAGCCCACACTCTTACCCACCCTCCCAGACCCTGAGGTGGCTCCCCTGTCCCCAACTGGCCTGCGAGTCCACAGGGCAGAACTCAAGCTCTTGCTTCCTCACTCACTAGGGCTAGGACCACCCCTGCTCCCAGCTCAGGGGAGCTCAGGCTGGGGACACTGTCTGTGAACGCCCACTGGCTCTGCTCCCCCACCCTCACCGGCTCCAGGCCTGGCTCCTGCACGCCGAGGCCGCCCCTGTCTGCGATAGGCCGCCATAGACACACCGAAGAGGAGAAGGGGAGACCAGGGCTCTGGTGTTTTGTGCCACTGATTCCGCCAGATCCCTTTGGGCCCCACCTGGCTGTGCGCCTGTGTTCTAGGGTGTGTGAGGGTGTGTGGAGGGAGATCCAGGGTTCTGTGTCCCTGTCCAGGAGGTGTCACAGGGAACACCTCATGGCCCGGCTTGTGCCCAGGGAGCACAGACCTGCGTTTTTAAAGCCTTGTACAGGTATAAATGCCTCCAGTGGCCCTGACACACAGTGGAGGCCATGATCCTACCCTCCCTCCCGCCCGCAGAGTCAGAGCCCAGCCCTGGGCGCCCACGCAGGACACGCATGGGGCTATCTGCTGCAGAGAACTCTCTGTGGTTGCAGCTGCAAGGCTCCCACTGGTGCCCTGGGACGGGCTCTGGCGCAGGCGCGGTTGAGCAAAGGTGGGGAGCTAGGTGCCTCCCTGGTTGTGCACTGTCTCTGACCCTAATGACATCCACAACTCTGTTGGTGGGCAGCCAGGGTGGCAGGATGGCGATGCTCCCTGTCCTCTAACAGAGGCTAAGGACCCTAGGTCCTTCCAGTTTCCTCTCCAGCAGCCCCGTGCTCAGGCCCTGTACTGGACAGTGGGAATACAGACATGAACAAGCCTTAGTCTTTGTCCTCTAGGAGCTTGCGTTCTAGCGGATGTGGCAGCAGACACATGATAGCCCTCAGTCATGCCTCTTGCCACCCCAGGGTATAGGCAGGGGTGTGAGGGAGGGCATCTCAGAGCCAGAGTGGGTTTTGAAAGGTTAGTAAAAGTTTGTCAGGTGATAAAGCAGTGATGAAGGGGTGTGTTCCCAGCAGAGGGAACAGTAGGAGCAAAGGTGTGAGGTGAGAAGTAGTCAGGCACAGTGGGGAAGGATGGTGGGAGATGAGACAGGCATGGCCACAGGGCCCGGTCTGGGGGCTGTGACTGTCAAGCTGATAGCCCTTGAGGACCCTGTGGCAGTCAGGTGGACTGGGCTGAGCTAGATGCTGGTACCAAGCATGTCTATAAAGACTCTTCTAGGATAGGGCCTGGTCACCTTGGAAACATGCCCAGTGTGCTGTGCGGGCCACCGGAGCCCAGGCAGGGCAGGAGGTTGCCCAGCCTCCTGTAGCACCTTTGTGCCACAGCTGGCTCAGATTCATGCCCTCCAGGGCCAGGACAGCCATGCTGTCTGGGCGTCTGTGCAGGGGGCTGGCAGCCCAGTCTGTCAGGGTGGGAGGGGCCAAGACCATCTGGAGGAAAGAGCAGCCTCAGAGGCGCAGAGGAGGGTGTTGGCCACCAACAAGCATGGGCGGGGAGAAAGCCATGGGCAGGTGAACCTATGGTGCTGCCCTTTCTCAGTTCTTGGGTAGTCTAGCTGCCTCGGCCTCCCCGAGCCGCCAGGCCGTGCCCGTGCTGCCCCTGAGGGGCTGCCTGAGTCGGGACTGCTGTGCCACCCTTGCTGTGTGGGAGAAGCTAGCTGTGCAGTGGCTTCTTATCTGCCTGGACCCAGCAGTTCAACGATGTCACTGGTCTTGGGGCAGGAGCCGGAGCTGGGACCAGAAACCGAGACCTGCCTCTTGGACCCCAGGAACAGCCAGCCTTCCAGGGGACAGCTTGCTGTGGGGTCAGGCTCTGAGGGGGCCTGTATGGCTTCCAAGAGCGAGGGGCCAGGGATAAGGAGGGAGACGAAGGAAGAAGGAGACTTAGCCACACCCTCAGGAGGCCCAGACTGAGGCAGGGGGCAGTTCCCCACCTGGAGGAGCCCTGGTCTGAGGCGGGATTCCCCATCTGAGGCAGGTGCCACATCCCTTCTCTAGAGCACATCTGAGGAGGAGGCAGGGCCCCCACACACTCTGTAAGGACACATGTAAAGGACAGATGGTCCCAACAAGTGCAAATTAGTTGAGCGAAACCTGTGCACGTAGGCGCTGTGAACAGGCGGGCTGACAGGCGTGTGGTGGTGGCGGGGGGCGGGGGGGGGGCAGAGGACGGCGCAGAACAGAGGGCGGGAAGAGCTGTAACGAGTGCCGATCAATGTCTTGCTGGATCTGCAGCAGGGAGCGCAATTACTGACCCAGCCTGTCTATGAATTTCCAGGCCACGTCTCCAGAAACCTTAATTATGGGGCCTCATTACCCCTCACACCTTTAGGTACAGGAGACCAGCCTGAGCCAGAGTGGCTGGTGACACTGTGGCTAGCCTGTGACAGCTGAGCAGAGCCCCTGTGGCAAGAGATACCCTGCTGGGATGCCCTGGGGGACATGTTTAGGGTCCTGTTCCCAAAAGGTGAGAGTGGGTAGAGGCTCAGCCTCCAAGCCAACCAAGGATGGGGGATGGAAGGAACTTAGGAGGTAGGGAGCTCAGGGTTTACGTCCCAGTTTTGCCGGTTACTTGTGACTCACATGAGCACGTTGCCTCTCTGAGCCTCAGTTTCATCATCTGCGCACTGGGGAGGGGCCTGTGGTAAAGGTTAAGTGGGCAAAGACAGTCTAGGGTTGAGCGCAGCACCAGGCACCGGTCTGTGTGGGACACCCAGCCCTTCTCTCCTCTGTCCCTAAGCCGGAAGCTGCTGAGAAAGAAAAGGGCAGTCTCTGATGGCTGGGAGCTGGCCTGCGTGCACTGCTGGACCTTGGTGTTCCCCTGCAGAACGTGATTTCACAGCACCCTACAAGACAACTTTCTGACGAGCATGGGGCAAGGCAGGAACAAGGCCGCATGAAACATGGACGTTGTTGAAACCACCAAAATGACCGGACAGCATCCCCGCCCCCCCCACCCCAGTATACTCTGAGTGTCTGCTGCTGCCTTACCAAGGGCAGTCTCAGCCTCTTTTCGTTCCTCCTGCCTTTAGGGTAAGAGTCACAATTCTCACTCAGAGTTATCATGCCTCCCAAGAGCATCTGACTAGAGCAAAGCCCTGTGTCCTTGGACTCTCCTCACATCGCTTAACTCAGCCTTTTCTTTCCTGTCCTTTCCGATACTTCCTGATGCACCCTGCACCGTCCCCCTCTGGTGGGTGGCCTCCTGGCTGCAATGAGTTAATAAACCCAACTTGTTCCAGTTACAGGTGTGTTCCTGCTTATCTTGGCTGGAGGGGACTATGATTCCACTATTAAAGCATCATCTCTTTGGTGTGCTCTCCAGGTCTGAATCCTAGGCTCTCATTTACTCTCCCCCATTTCATTATTTTTCTGAAGGTATGGAATACCGCTTCTCATTTGTTGTCCCCTCCCCAGGCGTGGAGAAAAGACTCCCGAAGCAGGACTCTGTATGCGGGGAGAGGTCCTGGGGACCACCTGCTAAGTCTCTGGTGTGGTGGAAGGGGCTCAGGCCAGACTTCCTGGACTTTGGGGGGATTCAGGGAGGCACAGTGGATGGGGTGGGACTGGGGGCAAGGGAGCTCAGGTGGGGCCTCCCTTCCCTCTGTTTCAGGCTCATCTTAGCTCCTAGAAAGGCAGCACTGAGAGGGCTGGTGGGGAGGGAGGGGTCCTCTGCTCCAAAGGCCCAAGCTGGGTGGGCTGGCAGAACTGCCCCCCGCCCCCCTCTGCTCTGGGGCCTTCTGAGGAGAGGTTGACGAGGTTGGGCAATGCCCTAGGGAACTTGGGCACAGGACGTGTGTGTGTGTGTGTGTGTGTGTGTGTGTGTTCATTCCTCAGCACTCACCTACCTGTCGCTGCCTTTCCAGCCCCGTCTAGATTCTTTTTCCCCCCACCCCCGCCCTTAAAGATATTTATTTTTAGAAAGAGGGGGAGGGGAGGAGAAAGAGAGGAAGAGAAATGTCAGTGTGTGGTTGCCTCTCTCGCGCCCCCTACTGGGAACCTGGCCTGCAACCCAGGCATGCGCCCTAACTAGGAATTGAACAGGAGACCCTTTGGTTTGCAGGCTGGTGCTCAATCTTCTGAGCCACACCAGCCAGGGCTAGATTCTTTTTTAGGGGCCATTATGTTTTCCGCACCTCCCCCCATCCTCAGTGGCTAGACCCTTCCTGCCTTCAGCACAGGCTGGCACATTCTCCCCAGCTCTGCATTACTGGAGACCCCACTCCATTCTGCAGGGCTCCAGGCTCCCTCCAGAACTGCAAAGTGCGTCTCCTCCTCTGGACTCCTGGGCAATGCTTCTGGAAATCCATGTCCCCCACTTTGCCTTGGGCTGCCTGAGCCACAAGACAGTTGGTCCCTTCAGAGCCCCTTCTCACCCGGCTTCTTAGCTGGCCTTTTGGGGCCATTTTCCCTGAATGACTAGCCTTCCCTAATCAATCTTCCTTGGCCCAGACCCTCACAAATGCCAGCAGCAATGAGGGGAGGGGGCTTCGTGGGGGTGCTCTGTTGCTTGGAGGCGCCCCCCCCCCCCAGTCTCTTGGGATGCCTGGGCCCCTGCCCACCTCCCCTCTGATTTGCATCAGAATGCAAATCCTGATGATGCAGACCTCCTGCCCCAGGCCCATCTTCAGTCCTGGGGCCTTCGAGATCCATGCATAGCCGAGGAATGGACTCCCCACGTCAGTGGCTGCTGGTTGTCTGATGTGAGGGCTTTGGAGGGGCTGAGAGGGATGGAATTTGGTCTCTAACCATCTCCCCCACCCCCAACTCTTCTACACTGTCCCCCCTCACCCCTGCTGTGAGTGATCAGGCATCAGAGGCCCTTCATAGCTCACAGAGGCCTCCAACCTTGGGGTACAGGTTATCATTTCTGGCTGGGAGCTGAATAGGAAGCAAATGTCCCCTCTCTGATGAAGATGTCATCGCTTCTGGCCACGTGGCCGCTTAAGAAGCGGGCATTTTATGTATCCAGTGGACTCATTTACTGAGCACCTACTGCGTGGTGGGCACCTGGGGTAGGGTGGAGAGGAGATATAAGGCAGGCAGAGTAGAGAAGCAAAGGCCCGGAGCTGGAAGTACTGTTAGGGTTGGGTGTTGGTAGAATATTCTGGGTTGGGCACAGGCTTCAGAAGTCAGAGAGCCATCAGGCTGAGGGGCTCACAGAACAGGTGAAGGGGTCATGGAAGTGTTGAGAGCAGGGTCAGCCCACTTTGTGCTTTGGGTAGGTCACCTGGTGGCTGTGTCCTAGGTTGGATCAAGTAGGCAGAAGGGCCCCTTCTGGACTGTCAGCTCCTGGTCCCTGAGGCAGCCTCCTGAGGGAGCCCCTCTGGCCATCCACAGGAGCCTCCCACCCACACAAAAGTGAAGGTGGGAGGGAGGGCCTTCACCTTGGCCTCCACAGACTCTCCCAGTTGGTGAAGCGGGGCTTGAGTGGACTCCCCACCCAGCCAGAGGAGGGAGGGTAAGATGCCTCCAGTTTCTCACAGTAGTCCTTGGAGGGGGTCTAGCCCCCCAGCCCTTGCCTCTCCTGGCCCTTCCAAATCCCTGAGCCACCATTCAGCCCTCCCCAGAGTCCACCTTGCTGAGTGACATTTGCATATCTTAGAGTAAAAACAATTCTTTGTAGAAGCTTAGCAGCCATCAGGGCTGCAAAGCCTCCTTTTGTCTGTTTGAGTAAGAGCTGGCTAAAGGCTGAAGGATAATTAGTCCCCCATGGGCAACACTGCCCCCCTCCTTGAAGATTTAAAAGCACAGCCCACCTATTCAATCTGCTTCCAGCTTCTCTCAGGCCCCCATGGTTCCCACTTATCTCCAGCCCCTCCCCTGCAGCCACCTCCCACCCCCACCCCCACCCTCTGTCCTGGTGTCGCTGAGGAGGGGACAGCAGCTCCTGGCAGGAGCCAATGAATGGGCATTTTATCTGATTAAACTGGGAGTGAACTGGCCTTTCTCTATTATCTTTGGACCTGATTGGATATTTAACAACGAATGCAGTGTGTGTGCATGTTCATGCACACATGCGCACAGAGAGGGCTCTTCTAGTCCACATCGGGAGGAAATTGGATTGTACTGAAAAGCATTTAATCTGAGCTCAGGAGTCCACCCTAATGGAGTCACGAAGCTGGGGGAGGGGCAGCACCCACTTAGCCTCAGACAAGCAGAGACCCTGCCCGCCCTGTGTGTTGGAGGGTCCTGCTCTGGCTCTCCTAGGCCTGCAACTCTCTCCACGGGTGAGGAATTGTGGGGGCCAAGAGGCTGTGCCAAGCCAGAGCTTGAGCACCCTTTAGGACGCCAGCGTGGCTACCTGGCACCCTGAAATTTTCTATTACTTCCTGGCCTGTCCTCCTGAGGGTGGTGAGGTACCCTTATGTACCCTATGTGAAAGGTCTCACGTGGTCCTTAGGGTGTGGGACTGAAACAGCCAGATGAGAAGGGCACAGATGGGGACGTGGGGGAGGGGGCTGGGAGCTGCTCACCCCATGTCACCAGGGTCCAATATGGAATCTGAGAGTTCTCTGGAAGTGTTGCCAAGGTGTATTTGTCAAGGAGGAAAAATAGACCATATTTAATAGTTTGTTAGCTACAGCTTGATTATAAACTTTTCATTATTTGAAGTTTAGACGTACAGTATGTAGGTCTCTCAAAGGTTTGGGGCACATCTGAGGAGGGGGCCACAGTACAGGATTCTGTTTTGGTGTCTACTGGGAAACTAAGGCGGCCCACCTACCCTTAGATAAGCAAGGAAGAAGGTGAGCAAGCTCACCAGGCTCTTTCCTTCTGAGTCAGGAGGTATGGCCAGCTGAAGCTGTGGCAGCTGAAGGAGTGGGCCCCGGGCTGGGAAGTCCAGACCTGTGTTGGACCAGGGCTCTCCTTCCATGATGCCCACAGCCTGGGAGGGCTACTGAGCTACTAGCAGTTTCTCTACCTATAAAATGGGGATGATAAGTGTGAATTCTTCATCAGATTGGTGCAGGAATGAAATGAGATGATGATTAAAGCTCTGGGAGCAGAGCAGGAGCTCAATAAAGATTGGTGGAAAATAAGAGACTTCTGGTCAAGATGGAGGCATAGGTGAACATGCTTCACCTCTCTGCACAACTACAGAAAAAATTACAACTAGACCACAAAACAAATATCACCCAGAACTATCAGAAAATCAATCTGTATGGACGTCTGACAACCAGGGATTTAAAGAAGCCACATTTGTCCAGACGGGTCAGCGGGGCAGAGATGCAGAGATGGGAGGAGAGCTGCAGAGACACAGTGTGGCGCGGAGAGAAGGGGGTGGGACGGGCGGTATCCTATTTGTGGGTGGTGGATACAAATCAGGAAGGATACCTTGGGAGTGAGGGATCCCAGCCCCAGGCCAGACCACACAGCCCAGGGTTCCAGCACCAGGAAGGTAAATTCCCATCACTTCTGGCTATAAAAACCAGTGGAGGTTGGAGCGGTGGAAGACACTTCTGGATTTTTAGGAGACTCCTTTTCAAGGGGCTGCATGGACATAAGACTTACTCACCCTGTTTCTCTACCCTTCTGGGATTCAGCACGAGGGAAACAGCTGGAAGGGTACCAGTGTCATACGGGGAGAAAGTGAAGTGACTGGAAACAGGGTGAGTGCTGGAAACAGCTTCCTCCCAGGGAAACCTCCAGAAGCCAGACAGTGGCACTGTCCTCTGTAGGAACCTCCCCTCACACGCAGCCACAAAGCAGTGAAATGGTTTGCCCCACCCTGGTGATTACCTAACTCTCTGCCCTGTGTAACTCACAGGTGCACTTTTCTACAATAGGCCATGCCACTAACATAGGGAGTCAAAGTAGCTCTACCTAATACACAGAAACAAACACAGGGAGGCTGCCAAATTGAGGAGACAAGTAAATATGGCCTAAATGAAAGAACAGGACAAAACCCCAGAAAAAGAACTAAATGAAATGGGGATAACCAACCTATCTAATGCAGAGTTCAAAACACTGGTGATCAGGATGCTGAATGCACTCATTGAGTTTGGCAACAGCATTAAAAAGACCCAGGCAGAAATGAAGGTTACATTATGTCAGATAAAGAGAAATTTATAGGGAATGAAAAGTGGAGGGGATGAAGCCAAGATTCAGATCACTGCTTTGGAACATAAGGAAGAAAAAAAGCATTCAGCTAGAACAGCAAGAAGAAAAAAGAAAGAAAGCAAGGAGCCCTGGCTGGTGTGGCTTCGTGGATTGAGCACAAGACTGGGGTCACTGGTTCAACTCCCAGTCAGGGCACATGCCTGGGTTGCGGGCTAGGTCCCCAGTGGGGGGCATGTAAGAGGCAACCACACTTTGATGTTTCTTTTCCTCTATTTTTCCCTCTCTCTAAAAATAAAAAATAAAAATAAATAACAAGGATAGTCTAAGGAGTTCTGGGACAGCTCCAAACATACCTACATCCGAATCATAGGGAGGCCAGAAGGAGAAGAGGAAGAGCAAGAAATTGAAAACTTACTTGAAAAAATAATGAAAGTTTTCCCAATTTGGTGAAGGAAATAGACATATAAGTCCAGCAAACACAGAGAGTCCCACACAAGTTGGTCCCAAAGAGGACCACACCAAGGCACATCATAATTAATATTTGAAAGGTTAAAGATAAAGAGAGAATCTTAAAAGCAGCAAGAGAAAAGGAGAGAGTTACCTACAAAGGGGTTCCCATGAGACTATCAGCTCATTTCTTAAAAGAAACCTTGCAGGCAAGAAGGGGCTGGAAAGAAGCATTCGAAGTGATGAAAAAAGTGAGGAAGCACTCTACCCAGCAATACTATCATTTAGAATGGAAGGACAGACACAGTGCTTCCCAGACAGAGTAAAGCTGAAAGAGTTCATCACCACCAAGCTATTGTTACATGAGATATTAAAGGGATTTATTTAAGAAAAAGAAGATCAAAACTATGAACATCAAAATGGCAACAAATTCACAATTATCAACAACTGAATCCAAAAAACAAAATGAAAACTAGAACAGGAACAGATTCACAGAAATGGAGATCACATGGAGGGTTATCAACAGGGTGGGGGAGGGGAAAATGAGAGAAAAGGTACAGGGAATAAGAAGCATAAATGGTAGGTACAAAATAGACAAGGAGAGGTCAGGAATAGCATAGGAAATGGGGAAGCAAAGAACTTATATGCATGACCCATAGACCTGAACGAAGGGGGTGGATTGCTGGAGGGAATAGGGATACTGAACTGAGGGGGGCAAAGGGGAAAAATTGGGGCAACTATAATAGCATAATCAATAAAATATACTTAAAAAACAAAAATAGAAAAGAAGAATAAAATGATACCATTAACACAGCAACAAGATTGATGGGTATAATTAGTGTTATTAAAAGGAGGGCTAAGCTGGAAGTTTGCAAAAGGGGTGTGTCTTATTTCCCAGGTTATCAGATCTCCCCAGCCACCCCTGGTCCTGTAGTCTCTCTCGCCCTCACCAATAGGCGATTTCAGCCCTCAGCAATTTATGGCCTCACCATCTCGGCCTGATTTACTGAGATAGCTGCACTTTGCCCACCCACCCATCCACCATTTAATCGAGGAACTGAGATGGAAAGCGAGTGATATGGGGCAACAGCAGACATCTTGCTCAGGATCAGAGCCAGGAGGCTGCGCCATTTCTGCCTGCCTTGATTGCCAGATAAAAGAAGAAATCATCAAGACCAGGCCCCTCACTTCACGGAGCGGGAGACTGAGGCCCAGGAAGGGGGGAAGGCAACCAGGGTGAGTCCTCAAGTCAGCGGCAGAGTTAGAAGTGGACCCAGGTCTCCTGGGCCCCCTCCCACCCGGTACTCTCTCAGGTGTTTTCTTTCCTCCTGGGGTCTCATTCGTATCTCCTCTAATCTTTTGGTGCTTGGGGCTGGGCCCGGATGTGGGTGATCCGCCTGCACACGCACCTCCTCAGCTCTGCCCTCCCCGGGGCTAAGCCTTCCTCATCCCTCACTGGAGACAGGCATTCCCTCCATTTTACAAATGAAGAAACCGAGGGCCACACAGGGACTGGTTAGCCCGAGAGCCCCACAGTGCCTCTGGGTGGGAGAAGGATATGCAGACACACACCTTTCCTCAGATTCCTCTTACAGAAACAGGTTCATCCACCTTCACTGGTCTTCCACCAGCAAATCAAAGATCTATCGTGGTTTTATACCAACGGCCATTGATGACAGTAACATCTAGGGGCCACTCCCTGGCCTTCTGTATAAAGTGCGCCCTGCAGGGGGCCACTTGGCTTGTAGAAGACCTTCTGGAGAGGGGTCAGAAGGGAAGACCTGGGTGAGTTTGCTGCTTCCCTCTCTTCCTCAGTCTGGGAGGGCCCCATGAACACAGTGACAGTTAATAAGCTTCCTGCAAAGTGGACAGCCCTTCACAGTTCTCAAGACACTGCTATCTGACACTCTTTAATCCTCTCAAAAGCCTCAAGATTCAGGTAGAGAGAGAGAGTATTCCCTCCACTTAACAGATGAGATAGGCCCAGAGAGGTGGAGGGATTTATCCAAGGTCACACAGCTCTTGAGTGGTGGAGACGGGACTCAAACCTGCTACACCTGCGCGAATGAGTGGAGGAGTCTATGAGGGCTATCACAGGGGATGGCACAGAGCAGATGCTTAAAACGCTGGTCAAATGAATGAGTGAGTGCAAGAGGCAGACTGTGAAGTCAACAAGAAATAGAGAGGCAGCCCAGGATCCGTTTTTGTTGCTGGTGCCCGCTTCTTGGCTCTCCCAGCACTGCTCATAAGTGGGCAGAGCTCTTTTGCCTTCCCAGGCCCTGGGGGTGGCGCCCCTTGCTCCCCAGCCTCCCCAGCACTGCCTCACTTCCCTCAGCCTCTGCAGACTGGTTGGGGCTTTCCCCAGGGAAGCTTGCCTCCCCCTCTCCAGGTCCACCCCTAATGGCTGTGGGGTCCAGGACAAGAACATAGATGGAGGTTCTCAACAGCCACCCCCCAGGGCCTAGGGGTGCAACCTCCTGAAACTATTTGACCCTTGGGAGAATGGACTTTGGGAGGAAGTCTGCAGTCCTCAGAAGCAGGCTCAGGTCTATTTGGGCAGGGAATTCTGGGATCTCGGGTACCCAGAGAGTGGCCTGGAATTGTGGGGTTGGCCCCATGGACCCTTGGCTCTGTGGGGAGAGGTGAGGTTGGCTGAGGCTTAGAAAGGGCCCTCCAAATCAGTTAAGGGGGGGTCCCCTCCCATCCTCACTAATGCGTAGCTCCATGGGCCTTGGGGCCCTTTCCTGGGCCACTTGCCTGTCTGGTCAAGTTGGTCAGGAAGACAAGCCCACTGCAGTGGCCAGTGGCTCCCCACCAGGCCCCTGGGACTGGGTGGGGGTGGAGTAGTGGGCGTGGTGGTGAGCCCACCAGGCAGAGTATGGAGTGGGGGAGGGGGAGGGGCTGGCCTGCAGGGGGCCTTGCCCAACCACTCTTGCGCACGCACACACACCAAGAGACAATAAATCGACAAACACTTAATCTCTGCAAATTGAAAAGCAGCCGTAAATATCTGCTACACCCCAGCAGCTGAATGATGAGTCTCGTTTATTAATCTCTTTAGTCCCAAGTGATGGATGGAGGAGAACAGCTCACTTGGGAGATTCTGGGGATGGCTGGGGAAGAGGACAGCTCTGTAGAGAAGGGGTCAGAGGGGGGCCTGGTGATTCGTGCTTCTTCCCTACTATCCTGTCTGGAAGGGCCCCACGAACATCGTGATTATTAATAAGCCTCCTGGAAAGAGGACAGCCTTTCACAGTTTCCAAGCTGTCGCATCCACTCTCCAGCGAATCCTTCCCACAGCTTCAAGAGGGCAGGTATTCCCACCAGTTCACAGTGAGGAGACAGGCCCAGAGAGAGGGAGTGATCTGTCTAAGGGTACATGCCTCTTGGGTGTTAATCATGGGCTCACACTTGCTAGGGTGGCAGGAGGGGCCTGCAGAGGGAAATAACAGGGACACACAGGGGTGAATTCTATTTCTTTCTCCCTTCCTCCCTTCCTTTCTCTAATACTTGGTAGGCATTCTCTCTCTCTCTCTCTCTGGAGGAGAAAGAAAAGGATGAAGTGGGGAGAGGAGGAGGAGCAGAGCCCCCCATTTTGAGGATTCTCAGCAGAGACCAGGAGTTGTGCCTGTTGCAACCTCACAAGACTAATTTTAGAGTCACTTCCCCTGCCCCACCCAGGGTTCACAATGCAGGGGCTGCCAGAGCGCAGCAGGGAAGTGGAGGAGGGCCGAAAACCCCTCTCCCCCCAGGAGTGGGGCCCAGGAGGGGCGGGGTGTGATGCGGTGCTCCTGTTTGATGCACGCCTGTCCTTAGGTGGGCCTTGCAGCCAGGTGGACAGAATCGGGGAGCTTGTAGAGGTGACTGAGACAGAAGACTGACCTAGCAAAGGGGGGCCACAAGCCTGGGCGCTGGAGTCGGGGCCACGGAGCCTGGGGTGTTGAAGCAGGTGGGACGGGTAAGCGTGTGTTTCGGGAGTGCCTCTGGTGGCTGGTGTGGGTGGCCTGGAGGGGCACTGAGTCAGGGGCATCTGATTGGAGGTTGTTGAGGTGGACACCAGGTAGGTGGCTGTGATTTCTTTGTCTCTGCCTTGCCCTGTTTTCTGTTGTGTTTTCTCTACCCCTCCAAAGCCCGTGAACTCTCAGGACCCAGGTGCGCTGCCTTCCAGGTTGGGCTGTGTGTCACTGTGGCCAGTCGGAGCTCAAGGGCCTTGTGATGCTGTCACCCTGCACTGATCTTGCTACTACTGGCTGCCGATGTGGGTAGTGTCCACACTCAGGTGACTGCTGCTGGTGCTGCGGGTGGCTCCTGCTCAGACTCATCACCTGGCCTGGGTGGTGCCAAGGGAACCAAGACTGAGTCTCAGCCTCAGCCTCACTAGTCTGCAGACCTCATTCCGGGTGGGGGCCTGGGGCCAGAACCAAGGACCCGGTCATGGCCAAGGAGCCCCAGGGGACTAGGGATCATCTGCTCCAACCTCCTCCACTGACAGAGAAAAAAACTGGGGCCCCGAAAGGGGAAGGGAATTCATAGTCACTCCAAGGAGCTGATGAGTGCAGGGGACAGAGTGGAGCTGGGCTGGAGAGCAGAAGGTTTGTACCCTGTGGCTGCATGTGCAGAGGGGCCCAAGGGTGTGGCAACCTTGAGTGGAGCAGGGCTGGGGTAGGGGAGGTCCCACACTATGTAGGGTGAGCTGCGTCCTGATCTGCACTGCTGAACCCCTCAGTCCTGGGCAAACGAGAACAGTTGGTCACCTTACAGCCATGCCAGACACATGGGACCAGGCTCACAGGGTCACTGCTACCCTGCCAGCCCTTTCTGTAGGCCCCACACCTGTCCCATTTGACCCCGAGGAGCAGATAGGGCAGGGCAACATCCTGTAACATCTTGTGTGACAGATGGAAAAATCAAGGCTCAGGGGCTAAAAGTGCTCCAGGCTACCTGGGGAGCTGTGGCAGAGTCAGCACCTCTCTGCTCCCTGGGAAGGAAGGGGTCCCTGGGCCAGGGGGCCTGCCCCCCTGCGGCCCCAGCTCCCGTCTCCTCTTCTGTATGGCCTGGGAGGAGCGTAGCTTCTGTGGCCTGCCTTCCTCTCTTCGCCTACAATGAGGTGCCCTTATTCTCTTTCTCTCCCTTTTCTTCTCCTTCTCCTTTTCCTTCCTTCTTCCCCTCCCCCTCTCCTCCTTCTCCTTCTTCTGTCTCTTTCCCCTTCTCTCAGAAATGGTGTCCAGAGGACCCAAAGTCAGCTTACTTAAGAGTAGGTTAAATGGAGTGGGGCAGTCAGGGAAGTGGACACCAAGAAACTGAGGGATCATCCCTGGCTGGTGTGGCTCAGTGGATTGCATGCTGGCCTGGGAACCAAAGGGTCACCAGTTCAATTCCCAGTCAGTGCACGTGCCTGGGTTGCAGGCCAGGTCCCCAGTAGGGGGTGAGTAAAAGGCAACCACACACTGATGTTTCTCTCCCTCACTTTCTTTCTCCCTTCCCCTCTGTCTAAAAATAAATAAATCTTAAAAACAGAGAAACTGAAGGACTGAGAGACCATTCTGAAGGAAGAGAAACAAGAGCCTTATGCTCAGAATGGGGTAGGAGGTGTGGGACTAGAGAGGGGGAGCTGGAGGGAGGAGGGAAGGGCTTTCAAGGAAAGAATGAAAGAAACGAGTTATTCCAGTGTGACGAGGTTGGAGAAACTCCACTGAATCTTTAAACAACCCTTGTCAATTATTCATCTCTGGTGTGAGGGCCTCTTGTCTGCCACAAATCTCTGAGCATCAGAGGAAAGGAGGGAGGAGAGCAGAGCGAGTCAGAGCGAGAGAAAACCAGAAAATCAGGAAGAAATGGAGATAACTAGAGGAAGACAGAGGAAGAGACATGAATAGGAAGGGGGTGGGGGAGAGCGCAGGGAGAGACCAGAGGGAGGAGGGAAGGAGCCTGTGCTGGAATTTCCACATTCAGAACAACACTGGGCACAGACTTCTTGAATAGCAACTGAGTACTTCTGTCTCCATTTATCCAAAGCATAGCCTTCCTCCTCCATGAAGGCTTCCTTGCTCTTCTCTCTCCTTACTGAGGTCTCACCAGGTATGCCCAACGATGCTGGGTAAGTGTGACACGTAAGAAGATATCCTGTTTTGGCCTTGCCCCTTGGCCATCCATCCCTCACCAATGTTTATATGTGTCTGCTCTGCGTCACTTTGTTTCTCTCCCCCGACCTGCCCCGTCTCCCTGGGTTTGGCTCACTCCTGCCGGCCAGAGAACGCCCAGAGCTCAGGGCCTTGGCCTCTTTCTTCCTGAGTGTTCCCCCATCCTCACTCCCTGCACAGCTGGACGAAGGTGGGCACCTGGCAGGGGTGGGAGTTCTGGTTTTCTGGCTGGTGAGAGGATTGCTGATACAGCTGCCCAGGACTGAGGAAGCAGGGAAATGGCGGGGGTGGTATAAGCTCTGTGTGAATGGAACCAGGCCTGTCTGCACACAGCATGGAGCCCCTCACTCACCTGCTCTTCCCTGCGGTGGGTGTGAGGATTTTACATGGCCCAGCCTCAGGTGGGCTGAGGTGGGGTGTCTGGGGGGTGAAGGAGGATGCTTTTAAGTTGTTAGTGTTTGGAGAGCTGTCATGGTCAGAATGACTTTCCCTCTTTACCCCACTTAAAGCTCACCTATTTCATAAGACTTCCTGAGCTGCTCAGGGGGGAGGTGAAGCCTTCTTATAGCTCTGCTCAGGCCCTACATTTGACTCAAGATCACACCCGTGGGACCCAGACCCCAGTGGGCATTCAGGATGGGAGATTTGCACCACATTGACAAAATGACACTGAATGGTGGTGGCTGAGTACACCTAACCCAACAGCAAACCAGGGGGAGCAGCCCGTGCTTGCGGCCTCGCCAGGTGCCCAGAGAGAGGAGCTTAGAGGGACCTGCCCATTGGCAGCCGTGTTAGGGTAGTGTTTAGGGAGGTCACGCTTGAGCAAGCGCTGCATCTAAACCCACTCACACCTCTGACAGTTGGCGGGTGTGGGGCAGCCCCAAGCCCCTTCTCTGCACTCAGAGCCTCACAGAATCCTGTTTTAGTGCTCTCGGGCCCCCATTTCTCCTCCTCCCCTCTGTCACTCAACCTCTTGCTTAAACACAGTTGCTCCTCACTGGCTAACCTTGACTTTTAAAGGTGCAGTCTCATCCCACCTCTTACGGTTTTGTGACAGGCAGTTAGACAGACATGAGCAGAACAAGGACAATGGGCCAGGTACAGAAGATGACCAGGGTGAAAACTCCCAGGTGCCTAGTAAGAGACAAAACTGGGGAAAAATGGACCTTGCCCCCAGGGTAACCTGTGCCCCTCCCAGCATATCACTGGTCATGTGGTTTGGACCCCCTGACCTTTCCTCCGTAGGGATAACATGTAGGCCTTTAGTTGTATTTCAGCCCCAGGCCCGGAAAAGCAGCAAAACAAGACAAGTAATGCCATGGCTGCCCCAGGACCAGCTGTGATGACTAATGACCCCCTGTGCCCTGGCACCAACCAATCAGTGGAGAACAAGACCCTGAAAGAGCACACCTGGAAAGCTAATGAGTATTCTGCTAAAATCCACCCCCTACCCCAATTCCTCCCTACAAGAGGAAAATAAAAGCCCTCTGGACAAAGGACCCAGCATTCACTCTCCCTCCTGGGAGCATGCCTAGGCCTTTCCTTTCTTCCTCTTCTCCTGCCACAGGAGAGCATCTCCTAAACTATAAGGGACCCCGTGAGACTTGCAACCAGGGGAGCAATGGGCAGTGGTAGCTTGTCTTGGGCTGACCTCCGGGACCCGTCTACAAAGCCCTCTTTTCTCTAACTTCTCTGCGAGCTAAAGCAGCTGAGCCTGGGCTCTCCTGTTATTTCTTTTTTGCTAAGCCCTTCCTTGTTTCATTGCCCCAAGCTTTAATAATCATTCCATCTGAGTGCACTTTTGCTGTAGCCAGTAAATTCTGGCTTGCTTTAGTGCACTTTGTCTCTTGACCAAACTCTTTCCTTCAAGAAGGCAGGAACCAAATTCCGTCTCGCTGATAACAGCTTAATCCTTCAGAAAAGAACAGGACTAACTGTAGGTTTATTCATACTGCCCCAAATCTCCAAAGACAAAGTCTGAATTTCCAAGTCATTATTTCCAAGCCAACTGATGTCTAAGCTGGAAGCTCAGGACAGACAGTGGCTTTCCTGGGGAGCAGAGGTGACAGGAAGGAGTGTAGGACATGGCGTGGGGGTGCTCTGGCACCTGCTGGGGAGGGCCCTGCATTGGGGCAGGCAGGGGGCACTTCGTGTGGAAACACTCTGGGTACACCCAGTAAATAGCAACCCTTCCTATTCATCCAATGGGACAGGTTCCAGAAAGGTACAGAAGTGACAAGGGAAGATGCAGAGGCTGTTAGTGGACAGGGACAGATCTTGAGAGAAGAAAGCCCAGGGCTTCCCTGTCAGCCATAGGCCTTGGCTTGGGCCTTTTCTCAGGATTTTCTGAAGCAGTGACCCCCATGGCATCCACTGTGGAAGATGGGAGGAAGCCATACTTGAATCCACCCCTGGTCATTGGGGTAGTGCCTCAGTTAGGGACTTTGACTGGACCGTTTTTTTGGTGGACTGCACTCTAGGTCTCTGCAGTGAGGGGCCAGGACCCAGCACTGACCCCTCCCCTGGTTAAGACACAATTTCAGCCACCTTCACCAATCTTTGCCAGGATTTGGCCAACTGGCAACAGAAAGCCATGCTGCCCTCACAGTCAAGGTCACAGACTCTGTGAATAAAGACAGTGTCTTCTTTTCTTCAAAACTCAATTTCCTCTTTTAGAAGCTAAAACTAATCCACCCAGTGGATGTGCTCTTGAGGAAGTTCTGAGTTGAGATTACTTGAGTCAATGGACCTAGCTCATACAAGCGTTGCAAGGTTTGTTTTGAAAAAATCATATGGGCATTCAATTCAAAAGATAAAGAAACTCCATAAGATAAAAGAATCCACAGCTTCCACAAGTTTACATTTGCAGTAACTCATAGAATGAGGCCAAGGCGAGGTCCACTTGCAATGTGAGGAGTAAACCGAGCCCACAGGGTCAGTGAAGCCTCTTTCAAATCACCCCTTGTTGCTTTAACCCACCTTGCCCAGCGCGGAAGACACTCACCGTTTCATGGGACATCAGAGGCCTTTGAGGCTCTTCCTCTTCTTCCTGACCGGTGGACGTGCTGGAGTTTGTCGTGGGGCTCACTGTGGCCTTGGACCAGGACTCACGGCTGGGACCCAGCTTCTCATCTAAGATCTGAGGGTCCAGGATGGGCAGAACTTTGCTGTTGTTTGGTGTTAAGAAGTTTTCTGGCCTCTGGGAAGAGAAGGTGCAGAGAAATTTCTCTGTGTACCTTGCACACCCCAGGCCTCTCCTGCTCCTGCGTCAGGAGGCCCTGCATGCCTGGTTCCTGCCTACCTCCTGCCCTCAACCACCCTGTCCTTGACATTTCGCTAACAAGCGAAGCTCTTCCCCGCCTCAAGGCCTTTGCATCCGCTGTCCCCTCTACACGGAGAGCCTCGTGAGTTTTTACATAGCTGTTCCCTTCTCTTCACTCAGGTCTCAGCACAAATATGATTTCCTCAGAGAGGCTCTGTTCTTTGAGACAGAGGCCCATCCCTCCTAAAGTAACCCCTCCTCCAATATACTCTCTCTTCACATTATACCATTTTACTGGGTTTGTAGTACCTACTCTATCAGAAAATTAACTTTCAAAAATATATTCAGTTGTTTACTGTCTGCCTCCTCCCTCTATTTCCAACATTAGAATATAAGTTACATGTAAGCAAGGACCTTGTTTATCTGCTGTCTCATTATAGGTGCTCAATAAACATTATTTAAAAGATTTTATTTATTTATTTTCAGAGAGGAGAAGGGAGGGAGAAGGAGAGAGAAAGAAACATCAATGTGTGGATACCTCTCATGTGCCCCCGACTGGGGGCCTGGCCTGCAACCCAGGCATGTGCCCTAGACTGGGAATTGAACTAGCGACCCTTTGATTCCCAGGCCAGGGCTCAATCCACTGTGTCACAGCAGGCAGGGTGGTGTGTGTGTGTTTTTTTTCTGAAACAATAAACTATGCCATTTATGACTTCCATACTCAATGCAGTAACTATAGCTTCTAAAACCTCCATACTCTTGTAATGCCCTTTGCTCTGTGGACTTATATTCCATTTCATCTCCTCTGTCATTCTTTCCTCTTATCATCCAGTAAACAGAACACCTCTCCTCTTTCTTTGAAGGTCCTCTTTTTCTTATTCTCCTCTTCCATGGACAGGACTTTCAACTCTCATCTCTGCTTGTCTAGAATTTGAACTCACTCAAATACCAGCCCTGGAAGCCCAATGGCCTCCACTCACACTTGTGCAAAGCTTTTTTGGATTTTTCCAGCCTGGCCACTGGCTCTCTTTGCTTACATTGGTCTCTAACACTAGGTTTACTTGCCATTTTCTCTCTTTTCAAAAAATATATTTTATTGATTATGCTATTACAGTTGTCCCATTTTCCCCCTTTCACTCCCCTTCACCCTGCACACCACCTCCCACCCACATTCCCCTCCTTCAGTTCTTGTTCATGGGTCATACAGACACTTTCTTTAGCTTCTACATTTCCCATACTACTCTTACCCTCCCCCTGTCTATTTTCTACCTACCATCTATGCTACTTAATCTCTGTGCCTTTTCCCCTTTTCCCCCCTCCCACTCCCCTGTTGATAACCCTCCATGTGATCTCCATTTCTGTGATTCTGTTCCTGTTCTAGTTGTTTGCTTAGTTTGTTTTGTTTTAGGTGTGGTTGGTAATAATTGTGAATTTGCTGTCATTTTACTGTACATGTTTTTTATCTTCTTTTTCTTAGATAAGCCCCTTTAACATTTCACATAATAAGGGCTTGGTGATGATGAACTCCTTTAACTTGACCTTATCTGGGAAGCACTTATCTGCCCTTCCATTCTAAATGAAAGCTTTACTGGATAGAGCAATCTTGGATGTAGGTTCTTGCCTTTCATGACTTGGAATACTTCTTTCCAGCCCCTTCTTGCCTGCAAGGTTTCTTTTGAGAAATCAACTGACAGTCTTATGGGAACTCCTTTGTAGGTAACTGTCTTCTTATCTCTTGCTGCTTCTAGGATTCTCTCCTTCATTTTAATCTTGGCTAATGTAATTATGATGTGCCTTGGTGTGTTCCTCCTTGGGTCCAACCTCTTTGGGACTCTCTGAGCTTCCTGGACTTTCTGGAAGTGTATTTCCTTTGCCAGATTGGGGAAGTTCTCCTTCATTATTTGTTCAGATAAGTTTTCCACTTGTTGCTCTTCCTCTTCCCCTTCTGGTACCCCTATAATTTGGATGTTGGAATGTTTAAAGATGGCCTGGAGGTTCCTAAGCCTCTTCTCACTTTTTTGAATTTTGTTTCTTCATTCTTTTCTGGTTGGTTGTTTCTTTCTTCCTTCAGGTCCACACCATTGATTTGAGTCCCAGTTTCCTTCCCATGCAATATATTGGTTTTCTGTACATTTTCCTTTATTTTACTTAGTGTAGCCTTCATTTTTTCATCTAATTTGAGACCAAATTAAACCAATTCATTGACCATCCTGATTACCAGTGGTTTGAACTGTGCATTTGATAGGCTGGCTATCTCTTTGTCGCTTAGTTGGATTTTTTCTGGAGTTTTGACCTGTTCTTACACTTGGGCCATTTTTTTGTCTTGATGTTCCTGTTACATAGTGAGGGACAGAGCCTTAGGTGTTCACCAGGGTGGGGCAAGCCACATGGGTGGGTTGTGACGCTGTAAGTGGGGAAGGGGTCCAAGAGGGAACAATGGCACTTGCTTCGCTCTCTGCTGGATTTCAGTCACTTCCCCTGCTTCCCACAAGCAAATTGGGCCCTTCTGGTGCTGATGCCTGTGTGGGTGGGTTTGTGTACATTCTAGGACTCTGTGGGTCTCTCCAGCTAACTCCCCTGTAAGGCTGGAGGTTTCTCCTGCTGCCACCTCAAACCCTACAGCTGTTTTCAATCAATGGTTTGAGGCTTTATTTCCCTGTGCTGGGACCCTGGGTTGTGTGGTCTGTCCTGCTCCCCAGTTTCACCTGGTTTATCTGCACGAGAATGTGGGACTGCCTGGCCCACCAGGTGCTGCAGCTGCACAGCCAGCTGCAGCCTTGCACAATGTGCCCCATTCCACAATCTGCTGCTTTACTGGGTCTGCCAGCCTCCACCTTGCTGTGAGTCCTCTCTGCCCAGGCTGCCTGACCCCACCCCTCCTGCTGGTCTGGATGAATGTGTCTCTTTAACTCCTTGCTTATTGGACTTCCATACAGTTTGGTTTTCTGTCAGTTCTGGTTGTTTTTTGTTTTTAAATTGTTGTCATCCTTTTTTGGTTGTGTGAGGAGCCACAGTGTGTCTACCTATGCCTCCATCTTCGCCAGAATTCCCCATTTTTTTCCTAACAGAACTTTAAATTCTTGGACTCGGGGACATGTCTTATTTTTTTCTCTGGGGAGAGGTTGCTTTAAAACTCTGTTGCAGATCCATAATTAGCCCTAAAAAGTGCCCATGGTTCAAAGAATTATGCAGTATCAAGTTTCTAGGAATCTCAAAAATGACCTACTTCCATCCTCCATCAGCTGATGGAATTCTGTCTCAGCCACACAGCAGATGAATATGCCACTGCCTAGAGTGTTTTTCTAGAGGTAAATAGAAGAATGGGCACAGTGCCAACAAGGACAGATGTGTTCAGGGTTAGTGGTGTATAGACGTCTGACCTTGAACTAACAGAGTGAAAAGTGGGTATTTTATATGAAAATCCACCATATGAATCAGATGAATTTGGACAAGAACCCTTCACTTTACCACTGGGAGCCTTTAAATAATGATTCCTCTCTGCCCTTTAAAAATAAAATTTGGTGTGCAGAAATTCATTAACACATGCTGGTAGACTAAGGGATCATCATAGAACTAGAGAGGTATCCAGTCTAGTCTGGCCTCATTTTCCCCTTGTCAAATGGGTATGAGGATAAATAATTCCAAAGAGAAAGCAGCTCCATAAGACTCTTGGAATGGGAAGAATGAAGCCTGAGTGACCCTGGGGCTGACTATGGCACCTACTGCACATTAAAACCAAGACTTCTGGGCCTGCTCTATCCCTAGGTATTAGGCCTGAGTGTCTTCCTCATCTGCTTCTCTCAGTAGCTCTGGTTCAGGGAGGGCAAGGTTCACTCAAAGTCTCCTCAATGAACACACCCATTGTCTCTGTGTATAATCTGAGTCAGATAGCTTGGGGATTTTGGGTTGCCTGTTTTATACAGGAAGAAGTACCATATCTCTCTCTTGTTCAGAACAACTGAACACCAGATTGGTTGCAGAGAATAACAGAATGTCTGTTGGATGGATGGATGGATAGATGGATAGATGGTTGGATGCAAGAGAGAATGAAGGAAAGAGAAACCACCCAGGGCAAAGATTAACTCCTCATTGACAAGGTGGCCTCTGGGGCTGGGGTGAGATGCTGATTCAGGACCCATAATGACATTTCTCCTCATTTCCAGGCAGCAAGCCAATTTGGATGCCCTGGATTTCATAGACTGCCATCTAATCCTATTAGAGAAGGAAGTAGAAGTAATGAAATAAAGGGAGAGGTCTCCGGAGGTGCCCCATCCATTCTGAGAGCGGAGACACAATGCTGAGGAAGTCCCCTCCCCCTCAGCCTGTCTCCCTGACATAGACCTTGTGTGGTAGCCTTGGCACCAGCTGGGTCAGTGATTCAGAGTTGACATTTACTGGGCTCCTGACTGGAGGTGGACATTTACCAGATACTTTTATGTTAATCCTGAAATTTATTGTGTATAATTCATTTAATTCCATCACAAAGATAACATAAAAATGAGACTGACCCCAGTCCAGTCCGGTGCCTTCACCCATCAGTCTCAGGTGAGCAGGGGTATTTGGAGAAGGAGGGAAGGGCAAGCAGAGTATCTATGGACTCCAGTCTATTCTGCCCATTCTACACCCTCTGACCCCCAGATGCTCTTCCTGTAGTTCTGCCAGCTCAGTGGCTCTGCACTGTTCTCTCAGCTCCATGGCTGTCCCTGGACTGTATCTGCTCTCATAGCTGTTTACATCAGCACCTCCCCACCCCACCCCACCACTGCAGGTCTCCTGCCTACATTTCCAATCAACTTTGCCAGGATCTATTTTAGCCTGTGGGTTGAGGCAAGATGGGTAGGTAACTTTTGTAGAAAAGTCTTTAGGTCTCTACATAGTGTAGGCCCTATAGGGAAGGCCAGAGGCAGTTGCTCTTGTCATGTGAGGCAAGAGGCACCAGGAAAAAAAGCCCACAGTGCCTCATAAAGTGCCTAAATTCTCCCTAATAGTCCCATTTCTTAACTCTCCAGACTTCAACCTGCCCTGTTTTGGGAAGAGGATTGTGCCCTCCCCTCCTTGATCCTCATGGGAAAGGAGCTTTTTTTAGGACTAAGGGAAGGGCCAGCCTGGTGGCACTGGTGAGTCAGGGTGGAGGGTGAGGGGTAACTACTGAGGCCCTGGCTTGCCTGGCTCCCCGTTCTTCCTTCAGGTAGGGATGGGTGTGGGGGCTACTGGCCCGCCCCACAAGCCTGCTTACTTGTTTGTCTGCTTGGCAGACTCTATTCTGCCTGCCGAGGCAGCTTGGGACTGACAAGTGGCCCCTTGCTCTGTGGCTCCGTGGCTACAGCACGTCTTGCTTCATTAGGGCTGTGGTTGGAGACCTATTTTGAAAGCTCAAAGTGATGCATAGCCATGCACCAGTTCAGACTCGAAGCTCAGCCCACCACTCCTTGTGCTGCCGCACCAGCTGTCCAGCAAAACGCGAGGGCCATGGAGGGGAGAAGGCACACCCTGTCTTTATGCCTCTCAGCCCTCACCTCACTGGTGCCTGCAGAAGGGTCTGTTGAGACAAACCAGGCCAATAACATCACAAGCTCAAGGCCTTTTGGGTTACCTGTCCTCCCCCTCCACTTACATCGTCTGCTTCTCCCCTACCCACTCCATCCCCTAGATCTCTAGGGGATCATGCAAAATGCAACAGTTCCAGCTTGCCCTGGCAATTAGACAAGCCAGGTTGCAGCTGCTGTCCTTGGTGCTGAAAGTGTCCTCCTACCCGACTGCTCGCCTCTCACCCCGCCCTGAGCCTTCCCGCTGGAGTGCACCGCTCTTAATTCAATTAGCTGGCCCTGAACCCTCCCTAGGGAACCAGGAGCGGAAACTGACAAATTCTGTTTAACAAAGACATTTGTCCTCTGCCACACCAGCTTTGGGCTCTGCCCTCCTGTATCACCCCCTCCTCTCATCCCAGCTATTAGGTATCTCACAAAGTGCATCCTAAGGAACCTGCTTCCAATTGCTAGTAATTCAGGGGGCCTGATGCAATTTTCTCCCTGATAAGGGTGTCTCGCCCGCTGGCAAGCGGCATAATGAGTCTTCTGCAGAGGCCCCCTGATCAGTCACTGCTTTGTCATTTCCTGTGGCAGAAGTTGTAGGTTCTTATCTCTTCAGCTGCAAGCAAGGCCCAGGCAATGGGCCCCTTTAAGAGGGCTTGCTGCCTCTCCTGCACATTGCAAGCCTCATGTATAGTATCCTGAATAGTCTTGCAGCCCCAATGAGGTTTGAAGCTCCGAGTCTGTCTCCCAGCCAAGAAAGGTTTAAGTGTTAATCCTCATTGGGACCATGATTTATTCTTCAGAAAATGGTGTCAGAAGGTTAATCTAAAAGCAAGTTGTAGAGTCAGGGGTGGGGAGCCAGTGAGAAGAACTTAAAAATTCTGGCAGGGATTTTAATATTAAATCCTTGTCTGTGGCTTAGTGGATAGGCCATGGGATCATTCTTGTAACCCCCAAACATGATCTTTCTGTATTTAATCTTTATCCTTGTGTTTCCGTATTTACATCCAGAGGGATTGTTCCAACATATAGGCCAGGCCATAGCCTACTACTGCTCAGAGACCTTCCTTAGCTTCCTATCACTTTATGAAAGAGTCTAAGCCCTGTACCCTGACATCCAGCCCCTCCAAAATCCAAGCCCCACCTAACTCTCCAGTATCACTGCCCACAACAGCCTCCCTATGTCCCATGCACTCCGGACACTGTCATGCCTCCGTGGCTTTGTACTTGTGGTTTCCTCCACCTGAAGCACCTTCCCTTGCCAATTTCCAAGCCACTCTTTGAGGCAGAGCTCACCATGATTGTCTAGGACTCTTCCCTGAATTTTGGATGCTCAATGCACCTGCCTCAACCAGAACCCTTAGCAAGATAGGTGGTGATGATCTATGGGGTTGCTTTATTGCTTAGCACATGCTAGGAATCTAATAAAATGATCAAGGAATTTATGCCTTAATGACCTTGGCTGAAGCAGGGGTTCACCTGGTTTGGCTGAAAGGAAGTCTAGGCTACAGTAGTCTAATTTTGACATGAGGAGAAACCCAAGCAGATCTCCCACTTTCTGAGAAACTTGGTCTGGAAGCTTTTACCCCGTCTCCCTTTCTCCCTGTCCCCCCTTCTTCAATCCACCAATTACGCATTAGGCTCATGGGCAAGCAGGGCAGGCCAGCTTCCTTAGCCATTCTTGCATCCTAACTCAATATACTCCATCTGGGGGCTGGGATTCACAGGTTCACATTCTCAAAACAACACAGGATCTTGTGGTTGGTGAGGCATTTGGGATAAGCCTGCAGTATAACTCTTGGTCCAGCCCTGCCAAGCATTCAAAATGCTCTCAAAGCCAGATAGCAGGTCTTCACTTTTTTCATCTGTACACAGCCCCCAGCTCAGGGCAGAGTACACTGCCCTTCAGCAAGTCTGTCCCCAGAGAGGTGATTGTCTCTTCCATTTCTTCATTCCCTGAAGAATTGCTATGAGACCAATGTGGTGCTAGTGATGTTTATCTTCAGCACCTGACCAGTCCCCCGATGTCCTTATAAGTGTGAATCTGGTCAAGTGGCTGTCATGAGGCGTGGTTGCCAAGGGATGGGTTAGCAGGGCTCCACTCTTACCTTCCCTCAGCAACCCTGTCCTCATCCCTGAAAAGTTCAGCATGTTTGTCAGAAACTCTGGTGAACAATAATAGTAAATGCTTGCCTCACTGAGTGCCTGCAAGACACTGTGATGGGCACTCACACATGTTCCTTCACTCAATGTCCGCTACATTCCTGGCTGGTAGGAGTCATAGTTCCCTCCAGTAGAAGAGGAAAGTAAAACTCGGGGTAGCTAAGGTTTAGTGGAAGATCCGGGATTCAAACCCAGATCTAAGGATGCACACTTTTTAGTGTACATCACTGTACTGAAAGTGTCCTGACTGCACCTGCAGATGACCTGAAGGTTGGGGGGGGGGGGTGGAGGTGGGACTGTGAATGTGATGTATAATAAAATCAGGGCCCAGCCCTAGCTGGTGTGGCTCAGTGGATTGAGCACTGGCCTGTGAACCAGAGGGTCACAGGTTTGATTCCCAGTCAGGGCACATGCCTGGATTGCAGGCCAGGACTTCAGTTGGGGGCATGTGAGAGGCAACCACACATTAATGTTTCTCTTCTTCTCTTTCTCCCACTTGCCTTTGCTCTATAAATAAATAAATAAATAAATAAATAAATAAATAAATAAATTCTTTAAAAAAATAAAATAAAATCAGGGTCCAGAATGATCTCAAGCCCAGACAAAGGGCTACGATGAAGACAGAATATCAGTTGTTGATAGTTCTGAGTTTGTCATTTTAACGTTCATAGATTTGATTGTCTTCTTTTTCTTAGATAAGTCCCTATAACATTTCATATAATAAGAGCTTGGTGATCATGAACTCCTTTAACTTGGCCTTATCTGGGAAGCACTTTATCTACGCTTCCATTCTAAATGCTAGCTTTGCTGGATAGAGGGTGCATGGTGGAGGGGAATAAAGGGGATAAGAAAAGGGAAAACTGTAATAGCATAATCAATAAAATACACTTTAAAAGAGAAGGTGGAATA
Source organism: Sturnira hondurensis (assembly GCF_014824575.4). Classification (NCBI taxonomy): domain Eukaryota; kingdom Metazoa; phylum Chordata; class Mammalia; order Chiroptera; family Phyllostomidae; genus Sturnira; species Sturnira hondurensis. The sequence goes on from NW_028077960.1 coordinate 2,706,991, forward strand.
TATGGAAGGGAATCGTTGCCTCAGTTCAAAATAGAGCAGCAGAAGTTCAAGGTAAAGATGTGCTGCCTGACAGCGGCTCACATGCCAGACTGGACCCACAGGCTTCAAATGGACCCCTGCAGCCAAGGGGAGAACGTATTTGGAAGAAGGGCATAATGGTCTTATTCTATCCCCCAATGTTGACCCAGCCCCATGGTTTTGGGGGAACACTTAAGAAGAGCCTTGTGAAGAGGAAACAACCAAGAGGATGAGAAGCAGAAACCAAGCACAACAAAGATCAGTCAGAGGCAGGAGGGGCGGGCTGGAGATGACAAAACAACTCTGCAGGCAACAGTAGAGTTAATGTGGGCATGGGAGCTGCCTTCTCCGGAGCTGGCCTCAGGAAGGAAAAGGTAGGGTCACATGGAAGACAGAAGAAAGAGGCTTACAAGGGAGCTGACAGAGGCTAGAGAGGGCTTTCTGGGAGGTAATGAGCTCCCTGTAACAATAAGTAAGCAAGTGGAGTCTTTAGAACTATGTTTTGAAGGGAGTGTCAAATCCCTCCCTGAGGTAGGGAACATAGGGTGGGGAGTTGTGTGATAACCAAGAGACTGATTATTGTACTGAACAGTATTTGTCCCCAAGGCATGGAGCACTACTGGGAGAGGTTCAGGCACTGTGAAAAACGGGCAGGGGCCTCTTATGGTGCGATGGTGAGCCCTGCTCCCATATCTGTGAGCCAAGAGCCAGGCTGGCCCTAGAAAAGGGTGGCCTTTTGCCAGCTCCCTTTGGGTTAACTTGGGCCTGGAATCTGAGAGGGCAGAAGAAAGGGTATCTGTAAGCTGGGGGAGAGATAAACTGCTCCTGTTTTCTGCCATCTGGCCTGGGAGAGCGAGAGGACAGGCATAGTAGGGGATTGGGGTGGAAGGAAGACAGGCAGGGACGTTGTGAGGTTGTGAGAAGGGAAAGGGTCTCTTTCTCTGGACCCATCATTGTTTTTATGGTAGTGTTTTCAGAGCTGGAATCTTGGGATGGGGACAGAACCTTTCATGGGACAGGGCCAGAGAGGAGGCTGCTGCGCTGCCCTGGACCCCGGGCCTTCCCGGCAGCTGTGTGCGTGGGGAAGTAGAGGCAGGTTTGTGTTGGGGCTTCTCGGAGAACCAGCCTGTGGCTAGCATGTGTGCCTTTTGAAGAAACTCATAAAAATGCATCAAAGCTAGCACAGAAATAAATCAAAACCAGCATCCTATGTCCTGCTTCTCCCTCCACATTTGCTAAATAGCCACTTGTCCCCACTCTGGGTGGGTCTCCTGAGAGCATTTTGGTGGTTTGAATGAAAACACCAGCACAGCATGGTATCAAAGACCCACCTGCCCCTTTCTGTGAGGGGTACCAGAGGGGTCCAGACGGACTGTGGGAGTCACCTCTTCCCCTGGGGGTGCCAGCAGATTCCACCTCCTCCTTTTGTCAAATGTGCCCTCCCTGTACCAAACCCAAGGAAGCCAGTGGGTTTTAAATTATGCCCGCATCTCAGGGCTATGGGTTAAGGAAGGCGTGGCCACCCATCCAAGAGGCCCTGCCTCTGCCTGGTGCCCTGGCACCCTGCCTAGACAAGACTCTGGACCCCAAACCCCAGCCCTAAGAGGGGATGCACTGCAGAATAGCTAGAGGACTACATGGACTTGTCCCACCTCACAGGAGGCTTAGGCCAAAACAACGAGCACCTACTGTGTGCGTGTGAGGCTCCAGTTCACATGGCTAGGCCTAGGGAACCTGGTCCGTGTGGGCGTCACTTCAAAGAGGACATCTGCAGGCTGGAGGGCACCCAGGATGCTGGGGGATTTTGAAGCCAGTTCATTAAGAGAGAAGGCTGCTTAGCCTGGAGAAGCATACACTCTCAGGGGACCAGATCATACTCTTCAAAGAGAAGAGGCTAACATCAGAGAGGGAGTGGAGGAGACCAAAGGTTTATTTGTGTATGTGTGCATGGCGTAGCCATAGGCTCCGTGATTCTTAGAGCCCAGAGGACCTCCAAAACCAACCTCCACAGAATGTGCTACAAGGAGAAGTTTTCTGTGTATCTCTGTGTATTTATACACACACTCATTTATACACACTGCTCCAGCTTAAAGCAGATCACTCGAAGCAGCAGGCCCCATACAGAAGGAGGGAAAAAGCTTAACCTATCACCAACAGAACCAGCTTCAAGCACGACATCCCAAACCAGGAGACTACCCATTTGTGCTATTCTTGAAACCGCTGGCTTTGTTGCCTAGTCTGCCCACCAGCATGCTGGATGGCTGACTGTGCGCCAGTGTCCCTAAGACCGGTACATGAGGCTTGCTGGGGTTACACTGTAGCCCCAGAGGGCAGAGCCAAGAGCCTGGAGTAGAAGAAGGGCCCTGGGAGGCAGGGTGGGCTCAATGTGGGGGTGAGTGTTTCTATCAGTTGTAGCCACTGAGCCATGGGATGAGCTGCTTCTAGAGGCAGGGAGCTCCTGGTCACAGTAGAGCAAGAGGAGAGGCTGGGCTGACCACTCATAGTAGATGTCATCAAGGAAGTTCCTGTCCAGGGTGGGCTGTTGAGATACCTCTGTGGTCTCTGTCTATTTGGGAGTTCCACAGTGTTCTTGTCCCTAGAGCTCTGAGAATGAGCGACATGAAGACAGTGGGCACGGGGGAGACTGTGTTCCCCAAAATGCAAATTAACCAGGGTAGCCTGTGCTGTCCTGCTGAGGCTCCTGGGAAAAGAGGCTGAGTCCTCAAACAGAAGAACCCAAATAGGGCACGAGTATTTATTTTTCCTGAGGTGTTTCCTCTCAACAGCAGACCTGACCACGAGCATGGAGCTGTACCTAAGACAGAGTTGTCAGCCACAGGGACGAGGGGCTGCGAGGGGCCCAATACCACAAGTCCCCCTACAGCTGGAGCATCACAGTACTCTAAGACTGCCAGGCTTCAGGTGTGGCTTTGGGAGCTTTGAACAGTGTTTGATTTAAATGGTGGAAGATTCAATGTTTCTGGTCCCATGGGCTGGAATATGGATGAAAGCCAGGTACCTTCGACAGTAATCTGGCAGCCAGTACCTTGGGTGGAACAATAAGGTGGAAGGAACCTGGTCTCTCTGTTACAATAGCCACATTTACAGAGCCTGTGTGAGCACTCCCCGTCACTCGAATTGTTTGGTTTCATCAGACCTCTGATCAGGAGCCGACATCTGCTCTTGAACTGATTTGCTCATTGTCTAGTCCACATTCCCTGTGCTCTAACGATGTACGCTTAAGGAAGACAGGACCTTTTTTCTCATCCTCAGCGGAAGATCTATGAAACCAAGATGGTATCTGCTACCTAGCAGGTGCTCGGTAAGTGTTTGCAGCTGCATGGAGGACAATGGCGGGATGACAGTGAAGGCGATGGTGAGGGATAGAGCTGGAGACAGGTCTTCAGACTTAGCTGTAAGGCCATCTAACCTGCTCATCATCTCTTGACACTCTCCCTCCACTCTGTGGGGAGAAGGAAGCCAAAAGGGCTCAGCTGCTAGCGGAGAGCTGTGTTCAAGTCTGATGAACTTGAATTCCAGTCAGATGCATTCCATGTTGCTGGTCCCTCCCTTTCTTCACTGCAGTCCACAAGAGCAGCCCAAATTCTAGTCTTCCTCAAACACGTGTGGAGTAAAAAGTAAGTGGAAGGGAGCCGTGGCTGCAAGGAGCCTTAGGCCAAGTTCACCCACATTAGCACTTCACCCACAGGCCCCCAAATTGGACTTTGAGGTTCTAGAATCCAAGTGAGTCAGTTATTAGACAATTCTCAGATTGTTTCACCAAGAAATAGTATAGTCACAAAGAGATTTAGTTTCTGCGTGTGCCGATGAGACTGTGAAGATGTTTCAGTGTCAGTTTGTACACATGTATGAGCATGTATGTATGCATTAAGTGTGTGCTCCCTTGCAAAAGTGCATGTGTGTGCACATGTGCATGTTTATGCACACATGACTGTTGTGTGTGGGCATTTGAATGTCACCGTGTGAGTGTATATGTGTGAAACTGTGTGAATGAATTCTTGGCTGCAGAATTTGAATCTCCTCTAGTACTATTTTCCTGGTACACACCCAATCTTGATTCTTTTTTTCTTCCTTTCTTCTCAGAAATCCATTACTGAAAGGTTTTTGCCTGCCTCCAGGGGGAGGAGGGCTGGGGGAAGGGGAAGCTAAAATCACAAGGCCCAGATCAAAACACTCAGCAGCTCAATGAATTCACAGCGTTTTCCCGCATGACTTGGAGGGATAATTTAGTGAGGTCGCCAGCTGGAAGGAAAGGGATTAATTCTGCACTTAGCACAGCTCCGGTGAATAATTCATCACCAAGACCTTTGTACCCAGCCCCCGGGCAACTGGGGAAGAACCCTACCTACTTGCCTGTTGCCTGCCTGGGTCCCCGAGTGCTTACTTGGCACTCCTTTGGGTCCTCAGGACACACATGCCCCGGTGAAAGGGCAGGAGGCAGGGGGAGGTGAGGAGGAGGCGGACTGTGGCCATTGGCAGACTCTGGACCCTGAGAAGAGGACAGGGAGCATGGAGCTCCAATCTGGGTAATCTGTGACATTTTTTCCCAAAGACTCTCCTTCCCCTTTCTTGGGCCTTTTGCCGCTTCTGTGCGTCCACTCTTGGTACGTCCTGGATCCTGCATCTGGTTTGGCGTGTGCATGGGGGTGTCAGGTTGTTATCTTTCAAACTCTTCCACCAGGAATTAGAGGAAGCCCTAGAGGGCAATGCAGAACACTGCACAGCGAGGAGTGCTAATGTAATGGGAGGCCTGCGGGGAGACCCGTGCTGGCTGGTACATTCCTGGGTATACACCCCTTACCCCACACCACGGCATTCCCTGTGTCCTTCACAGGTAGGGTCACAGGACCAAGCAATATCCCAGAGCTGCTGGCTATTTTTCCTGGCGTGGGAAGCTGGCAGTCGTGGGCTGACCCAGACATAACACCTGCCATCATTTCCTGGGTTCTTACTTCTAAACTGCTCACATTCAGGGTCATACCTGTCTCACCACCACAGAGTGGACAGTGGGAAGATCTGCAAGGCGCACTGGAGCCCAGTGACCTGGATCCATCTGGGCTTGAAGCCCAGGGAAAGCTGGCCAGAGGCAGAGATCTCCTCTGTCAGCCAAGGCTCTGTCCTGGTACTTGCCACTTGGACCAGCCCAGCTGGAGCAGGTAGCATTCCAAGAGTCCACGTCCTGGTCCCCAGAAACTGTGAGCACGCTGAATNCACCACAGAGTGGACAGTGGGAAGATCTGCAAGGCGCACTGGAGCCCAGTGACCTGGATCCATCTGGGCTTGAAGCCCAGGGAAAGCTGGCGAGAGGCGGAGATCTCCTCTGTCAGCCAAGGCTCTGTCCTGGTACTTGCCACTTGGACCAGCCCAGCTGGAGCAGGTAGCATTCCAAGAGTCCACGTCCTGGTCCCCAGAAACTGTGAGCACGCTGAATTGCTGTGGCTGGCACAGTGTACCTTAAGATGGGGACGTTATCGGGGCAGATCTGACCTAGTCACACAAGCTGCTGTAAAAGCAAGTTTTCTCTGATTGCAGTCAAAGAGGAAGTCACAGTTGTGAAATGTGAGGGGGATTTAACAAGCTGCAGGCTTGAAGACGGAGGAGGCCACGTGAGAGAGAACGCGGGCAGCTTTCAGGAGCTGATAGCCAGCAAGGAAACAGAGACCTCAGTCCCACGACTGCCAGGAACTGGACTCTGATGACAACCTAAAGGAGCCTGGAGGCTCAGTCTTCCCATGGCCTCCAGAACGGAATGCAGCCCCGCCAACATCTGCGCTGGGTAGGACTGCCTATTACAGAAGTTGGAGCTCGTACAGGGGTGTTGTGTCTAGCTGCTAAGTTTGCAATAGTTGGTTATGCAGTGACAGAAGCTGATATCCTAGTTCACCCTTGTGGAACGTGGGTCCCAGTGAGCCAGGCGTGGCTGAGTCAGGTCAGAGGCTGACTTCCAGGTCTGGGCGGCCCTTTGCTCCAACTCTCCTCTTTCTAATCTATACTTTCTCCCTGGTTTTCTGGAGCCTCAAATCAGGCTCAGAAATTTCCATCCAAACATCAGCTCCATCTTCCCTGAAACCCCTGACCCCAGCCCTGAACAATGTCAGCAATTGTGAAGGAGGCTGGAACCTACTGAGGGGCTACAGGAGGTGGCACAAGGCTTCCAGGCCCTGATAGTGCCCTGACCTCCAGCCTTACCTCAGAGGAAAGCAGCTGAAAGGAGAGATCCACTGTGGGGGCCTCACCGGTTATGGTCTTCAGACTGGTGTCCTGGAAGGAAGAAGGGAGCGGTCAAAGCAAGCCAGCCAGGGCAGCCTCTGCCTCTGCTCCACCCTCTGTTTTAGATTACTCGGGAAGTGGCTGCTGAGTGCTACGCTCAGAGGGTCCGAGGGAGGCCGGAGCTGGGCTCCTTCCTTCCCCACCCTCCCCGCCTCTGTACATCCTTCCCAGCTCCACCTGACTGGCACCTTCAGGCTTGCCTGCTGGCAGAGTGGGGAAGCTCCCATTTGTGGAAGTCTGTTATGGCCATGTGGCCAGAAGGATTTTAGTGAAAAAGGTGGCATAGAAGTAGACGATGATGATAATAGTGTATTAATTCTTACTGGGAACTTAATCCTGTTCTAAGTGCTTTACAGGTATTTCCCAAATAAATCTTACAGCAAACTTATGGGGGGAAAAACCCCACTATTATTATAAACCCATTTTACTGACAAGGAAACTGAGGCACTGAGACTTTAAGTAATTTTTCCACAGTCATGTGAGCTGGTAAGTGGTGGAATGAGAATTTGGACCCGGGTAGTCTGGCTCTTGAGCTTGGGCTCTTGATTCTTGGCAAACAGAGGGATTGTATACAAGCATGTTCCCATTTTAGAGATGGATCTGAGGTTCAGAGAAGGCAAATAACTTGCCCCAGCTTCTACATTGAGGACTAGGGCAAGTCAGAATTTGAACTCAGGTCTGGTTGGTTAGAGGCCTGAGCTCTTGCTGCTACCCCATGGGGTATCCCTGTGCTTCTTCCTAAGTTGCTCTGGGGCAATTTCATGACTAGCCCAAGAGTAAGACTGACTTTTGGTATTCTGGGAACTCCTCACTGACAGTGGTCAGCTTCCATGGTGGGAGGGCCCTGCTGGAAGCTGCCGGAAAAGCCAGGTTTGCCGGTGAGGCAACGAGGAGCAGGATGGGGCAGTGTGGGACTGGGTGGACCTGCCCAAGGTCGGGGACTCACGGTGATGGGGAGCCTCTCCACTCGTAACCCATTTCGGCCTTTCCCTGTCAGCATCTTGCGGTACAAATGGCTGTTCAGTGGCAACATGGAGACACCCAGGGGCTTGCTGAGGGTCCACGACTCATCGGCTTTCACTGTGGGGACAGTGGGGCGGGGCTGGGTCAGCTGGGGCTCCCATGAAAGTCTCCACCCCAGGCTTCCCAGATTCCCACATCTTAGGCCCCACCTGGGCTCCATCCTTTGGTGCCCAACACTTAATTCTCCCATCCTTCGCCACCCACCTCCTGCCTTTGCTCGCACAAACATCCTCCTTCTTCTCTGCTCTTCAGGGCTTCCTCAGTTTAAGGCCAGTTCTAACCACATTCCTGTCTCCGGGTGTTTATATGGAGCTCCCTTGCCCCTCTTCTTTGAGGGCTTCAGTCTTACAGTGTGGACTGAAGACTGTGGATCAGCTGCTTTCTGAATCTATCTCCTCCTGACCCCCTAGGCTCTTTGCCCTGAAGCCTCCACCTCCACTCACCTCACTGATAGGTGCACGGGGAGGGATGGTGGTGAAATTAAAAACACATGGAGCCAGTATAGGAATAGGGGCCTTCCCCAAGAACTGCCATTTGAACAGGAAAGCAAGCCTGGCGTTCCCCTGCCTGTCTGCATGAACTGGGAGATTGCCCTGGAACCCACCCTCACAGGAGGCAGAGGCAGGAGGGACTGAAAGTCCTTTCAGACCTGCTCTGATGCACAGCTGCCCTGGCGCGGCACCAGGGCCACTTACTTGGAGTTAAGGGGTAGTACTCCAGCAGCAGGGCGGTGTCTTCTGAGAAGTTGGTGGCTCCATCTCGGCCTTGGAAGAGGAAGGACTGATTCCACAGGGGCAGCTCCGGGAATCCCCCAGGCGTGGACAGCTGAAACGAGAAGGTGGGAGCAGATGGTGGGGCCATAGGTTCTCCCCAAACAAGAGATGTCCAGATATTGGGTTGTGTGCATGTCTACAAGGTCTTTCTGGGAAAAGTCCAGCCATTACCAATATGATGAGAATGGTTCACGTGACACTGATGAAACTGGCAGCCAAGGAGGGTGGGCTGGGATGCACACGCTCAAATAATGACGATCTCACTCTACTAGTCAGTGGGGGTGGTAGATGCTGTGGAGTGAGCATGTGTACTGTGTGGCCGTCACATTTGAAATGACTGAGCTAATATAGCAATGAATCTGCATTAAATTTTGCATTAAGTTTGAACATTCCTCCGTGGAAACTATTCTGATGATTCAGAAGGCCACAGCTATGGGCAACTGGTGACTGGCAGCTTCATCACAACAACGTGCCCACTCACACATCACATCTCGTGCAGAGGTTTTTGACAAAACATGAAATCACCCATGGAACTCAGCCCCCCTACAGCTCAGATTTGGTACCCCACCACTCCTATTTTTTCCCACACTAAATCACCTTTGAAAGGAAAGAGATTTTAGGCTGTCAATGGGATTCAGGAAAATAGAACAGGGCAGCTCATGGCAATTAGGAGAACTGTGTGAGGTCCCAAGGTGCCTACTTTGAAGGAGACTGGGGTGTCATTGTTCTATGTACAATGTTTCTTGTATCTTGTATCTTCTTCAATAAATGTCTCTATTTTTCATAGCCCATAGCCGGGTGCTTTCTGGGTGGACCTTGCATATGTGTCACCAATGTTTGCCTCAGTTATAAAAGCAGCAATACTTAATGAATACATTTTGGAAAATACAGAAAAATAGAAAGATGGAAAAAAAACCCTAAATTCCTATACTAAAGACAACTGTTCATAAGACAGTACATTTTTCTAGTTTTTTTCCATGACTATTTTGTATATAATTGTTATTCTAACATCCTGCCTTTTTCATTTAACTTGAAAACCTAAACATGCCCGCAGTCAGTGTGGTACTTGTTTCCCGGGACCCTGGGGGCTGGGTGTTCTGTCACGTTCCGGTGCCCTGGTCGCTCCCTTCCTGTTTTTTTCCTATAATGACACTGCGTTGAACTTCTTTGTCACATATCTGTGTATCTCAAATGATTTCCTTAGTTCCCAAAATAGAAATCTGAGTTAAAGGAAACACATTTTAAGGCACCGGATTCATTGTGGGTAGACTGTTTTCCTAAAGAGTCGCACCCGTGAGGCCTGACCAGTGTGGCTCAGGGGGTTGGGTGCTGTCCTGAAAATCGAAAGGCTGCTGGTTTGATTCCTGGTCAGGGCACATGCCTGGGTTGTGGGCCAGGTCCCCAGCTGGTGGCACTCAAGAGGCAACTGATTTGCCCATTGGCGTTTCTCTCCCTTTCTTTCTCTCTCCCTTCCCCTCGCTCTAAAAATAAATAAATACAATCTTTAATTTAAAAAAAAAGAGTTGTACCAGTGTTTACACCCATGGCTGGTGGTGTCATAGAGGCCAAATTGGACACGACCCCTACATCACCAGCCCTTCTCTGTCCCACACAGGTTTCCCAGTCCCTTGCAGAGGCCATGACAGTTCTTCATCAGGCTTTCAGGGGACTAGACAACACATTAAGCCAGCAGCTGGCATATCATGTGAGTACTGTTTAAACAATGAAACAAGACAGCATTACTAATGGACTCCAAATAAAGGGCTGTATGAGACTTAAAATTTTTTAAAAATATATTTTATTGATTATGCTATTACAGTTGTCCCATTTTCCCCCTTTCACTCCTCTCCACCCTGCACACCCCCTCCCACTCACATTCCCCTCCTTTATTTCATATCCATGTGTCACACATATGAGTTCTTTGGCTTCTATATTCCCCATACTATTCTTAACCTTCCCCTGTCTATTTTCTACTTGTCTTCTATGCTACTTACTCTCTGTACCTTTCCTCCTTCTCCCCACCTCCCACTCCCCTGTTGATAACCCTCCATGTGATCTCCATTTCTGTGGTTCTGTTCCTGTTCTAGTTGTTTGCTTAGTTTGTTTTTGTTTTAGGTGTGGTTGCTAATAATTGTGAGTTTGCTGTCATTCTACTGTACATGTTTTTTATCTTCTTTTTCTTAGATAAGTCCCTTTAACATTTCATATAATAAGGGCTTGGTGATGATGAACTCCTTTAACTTGACCTTATCTGGGAAGCACTTTATCTGCCCTTTCATTCTAAATGATAGCTTTGCTGGATAGAGCAATCTTGGATGTAGGTCCTTGCCTTTCATGACTGGGAATACTTCTTTCCAGCCCCTTCTTGCCTGCAAGGTTCTTTTGAGAAATCAACTGACAGTCTGATGGGAACTCTTTTGTAGGTAACTGTCTTCTTATCTCTTGATGCCTCTAGGATTCTCTCCTTCATTTTAATCTTGGCTAATGTAATTATGATGTGCCTTGGTGTGTTCTTCCTTGGGTCCAAATTCTTTGGGACTCTCTGAGCCTCTTGGATTTCCTGGAAGTGTATTTCTTTTGCCAGACTGGGGAAGTTCTCCTTCATTATTTGTTCAGATAAGTTTTCCACTTGTTGCTCTTTCTCTTCCCCTTCTGGTACCCCTATAATTTGGATGTTGGAACGTTTAAAGATGTCCTGGAGGTTCCTAAGCCTCTCCTCAATTTTTTGAATTCTTGTTTCTTCATTCTTTTTTTGTTTGGTTGTTTCTTCCTTCAGGTCCACTCCATTGATCTGCGTCCCAGTTTCCTTCCCATCACTGTTAGTTTCCTGTGCATTTTCCTTCATTTCACTTAGTGTAGCCTTCATTTATTCATCCAATTTGCAACCAAAATCAACCAGTTCTGTGAGCATCCTGATCACCAGTATTTTGAACTGTGCATCTGATAGGTTGGCTATTTCTTGGTCACTTAGTTGTATTTTTTCTGGAGCTTTGATCTGTTCTTTCATTTGGGCCATTTTTTTTGTCTTGACATGCCTGTTATGTAGTGAGAGGCGGAGCCTTAGGTGTTCACCCAGCAGGGCAACCCACATGGCTGGGTCCTTTCTGCCCCATTTCAGTCACTTCCCCCACTTCCCACAAGCAAAGTAGGCCCTTCTGGTGCTGATTCCCCTGTGGGTGGGTTTGTGTACGTTCTAGGACCCTGTGAGTCTCTCCAAGGAGCTCTCCTGTGAGGCTGTGAGTGTCTCCCAGCACCTCAACCCCCACGGGTGTTTTCAATTGGTGTTTTGAGGCTTCATTTCCCGTGCCGGGACCCTGGGTTGTTTGGTCTGTCCTGCTCCCCAGTTTCTCCTGCTTTATCTGTGCACAAATGTGGGGCCACCTGGTTCCGCCAGCTACCTTGCGTGCCAAGCCCCTCCATAATCCGCTGCCTTGCTGGGTCCGGCAGCAACTGCTTTTTTTTGCTGTGACCCCTCTCTGCCTGACTCTGGCTGACTCTGCCCCTCCTACTGGTCTGGATGGACGTATCTACTTTTACTCCTTGGTTGTTGGACTTCCATATAGTTCAATTTTCTGTCAGTACTGGTTGTTTTGTTTCTAAATTTTTGTTGTTCTTTTTTTGGTTGTGCGAGGAGGCACAGTGTGTCTACCCACACCTCCATCTTGGCTGAAAGTCCTGTATGAGACTGTTGGGGGTGGTCGGAAAAGCCATTCTGTGGGAAGAGGGACCAGTAGAAGGCTCAGAAGGAAGATTGGCAGGGTGATGGAGAGGTCCCACCTTCTGGGTGGGAAAACAGCCCCCACAAAAATGTGGGAGTGGGACCAAGCACAGCTTGGGTGGAGGATGCCTGGAACAATGAGGGACTCCAGGTGGATGGGGTCTAGCTTCTGCGAAGGCCGGGAGGGGGAGAGTGTCAGCTCATAACCCCAGCAGGCAGTCCTGCACATCCCATCACAGGGAAGGGCTGGAGGTCATCTTTGCAGATTCTCCAAGTGGCTGTCTTGTCTGTGCCCCCAGCCACGGCTGTCAGCAACAGCGGCAGCTGCTCCCACCTCCCATTCCCCTGCGGGAATCAGTCATCACTCAAAAGGTCAGCACAAATGCACCACCGGCTCCAGGAGCTATCGATGCAGGACGGCAAAACCTCAGTGTGGGTCTATTGCCCCTGTGGTGGCAGGGCCCTGATGCCTGTCACACTAATGTGCCTGCTCCAGCTCTCCAAGGCCCAGCCTGAGACTCAGCTGTGTCTGCCCATCCCTACCCCTGGGGAGATGGGTTTTAGTCACTCTAGGGGCCTGCACACAGGGACAATGACTGGGGTAATGGGAGTGTCCTTGAGAGCAGGCTATAGCCACTTGGCCATTGGGCCAGGCCAGAGAAGCTGCTTCTGGGTTCTGTGGCCCTTGGGAGTGATGTTTCAGGATTGACCCTCAAGTCGTGCCCACCCCAAAGCTATCCCATTCTCCTGGGTGCCAGAGGAGCATCCACGTAGCCTGGACCATCTGCCAGACACTGACTGGGGCACTGAAGGACAGTGACTCAGTCTGCCCGCTGCCTATCTGTGGCTTCTACCCTGACAGAGGAGTCTTTAATGGACACTGACTGCCCTCTTTGTGGTCTGTTCACGTGTCCACATGAAGTCTAAAAAGCAAGAATGGTGTCTGACTGCCGAGTATGGACAGCTCCTTCCCTGAATGGTTTCCCAGGATGCATCCCCAGAAACGATCCCTTCAGACCTCGAACTGGGGAGGAAAGGTCAGCCTCTCTTGTGTGTGTAGCGGGCAGAAAGTGGGGCGGGGAGCGAGGAATGAAGGAAGGAAATGAGGCTAGAGCACCTTCAGAGTCTGGTGCCAGGACCCTGGTGCAGGTGCTGGTGGCACGTGTGAGGGGCTGGAGGGGAAGAGGAAACCAGTGTCCACAGGTGCTGACAGGAGAGACCATGGGCCATGGAATTAAGGGATTTTATTAATCTTCAGCAAAGCCATTAACCCCTAGCCACTAGGACCTGCCTTTCCTGGAGACGGACGGAGTCTTCATTACATGGCCCATGGTCCCTTCTTCCGTTTCTCAGGGCCCATCCTACCTACACCCACACCCGCTGCCGCCTGCTCTGCTCAGGCATGTGGTGGCCATCCTGGGAAAAGTAGCTGCCAAGAGCTGGTGCTGAGCGGGGCCTCGAGGGAGCTAGGATGCCTTGGCTTGGGGCCTGGGTCTGTCTCAACCTCAACCTTGCTGTGTGACCTTAGGTAAGTCCTCTTCCCTCTCTAGACCTCAGATTTGTCACTGTGCAATGTCTTAGGCTCCCTGCCTTGATAAGCTGTTGTGAGGGTTGTTGGAGACAACAGGTGTTTTGGTGTGAAGATGAAAGTTCAATTCAGTTGAACTCAACAAATGTGGACTGGAGGCTTCTCCATGCTATATGCCTCTGGGGTACTGCAGGGTATACAGGGGAGCTAGGATAAGAGCCTGCTCCCCTCTAGAGCTCATTGCCTTCCAAGGGGATAAGACACACCCCCCTCCATGATCCATGAAGAGGCCTAAGCAACTTGTGAGTTGTGGAAGCTAGGGTATCAGAGGGAAGACCATTCAGGCTCAGAGTACAGCAGAGGCAAAGACTGGGACAGAGAGAGGACCACGCAGGTGTGGAGAACAGCCAGTCACCCAGTGAGACTACAGAATGCCTGTGAGGAGTGGAGCAGCGAGCCAGGAGGCTGGAGGGAATGAGGCTGTGTATCTGGCTGACAGTGAGGGTTTTGTCCTGTTGATGACAGGGACAAGGGGTCCAGGGAAAGGGCCTAGCCCTAGGCAAGGGGTCACTGTGGCTGCTTCTCACCAGATGGATGTGAGGGGCTGAATGGAAGCTTTACCAAAGGCCAGCACTAGGGCAGGATCTGTGGGAATACAAGGAGGCCCATGAGAGCTTGGGTACAGACTGGCTGCGGGGGGCTGAGCCAGGACACGATGACACTGGGCACAGGCACCTCCTCTCACCACTGCTTGTGTTTCATCAGTCAGGAGCTCTGCAGGAGGCCAGGACAATAGGAGCAGCCTGTTGGCCAATGACCCCCCTCAAATGTGCTGGGTCCAGCAGACTCATCAGAGCTCAGGTTTTGCCATCATTACCAGGTACCAAGAGGGGTGAGCAGACACTGAGGGCCACCTACCTCTCAACCATTCCCCTCCTTCCTCCTAGCCGACAGAATGAACTTTGGGCCAGGTGGCCCCATTCTCCATACCTGCCTGCATTAGCTACTAGCACAGTGATGCCACATCCCTCCTCAGTTAATGGCTGAGAGAAATGTACGTGACCCAATTCTGACCAATGAGATGAGAGGGGTGGTCTGCCGGGGGCTACAAAGGAGGTTTCAAGTTCCTCACAAAAGCCCTCTTCCTCTGGTCTTAGTCATGTCTAGATGAGATGCTGGGGGCACATTTTGTCTGCACGAGTTGCTTGCCAGCTAAAGATGGCAATTCAGGCATGTTGGAAAGATCCTGAGTCCTTGGAGATACTGCTGAGCTGACACATTGACCAGTTCCGGCAGCATCCTATATGGGGGATCCTTGCGATGTGTGACAATAAATCTCCTTAGAATTTAAGTCCATGTGAGTTGGCGTTCCTGTTACTTGTAGCCAAATGCAACAAGGGCAATGGCCAGGCTGGCCCCACACAGGGCATTTGGTACCAGGGGAGGGGCAGCTCTGGAAGGGATGGAGCCCATTTAGCTTCCACTCTAGGCTTAGGCACTTTGCACAGGTTAGCCATTGCATTCTCCTAACAGTCCAATAGGTAAGAATCAGTAGATCTGGAGAAATTGAGCAGCTTGCCAATGGTCACACAGTAAGTCACAGAGCTGGAGTCCAGCCTCAAATCCCTGCCCATGGTGCTTTGGCATGGCAGGCAGCTGGTGGAAAAGCCCAGGGCTGCTGACAGGTGTCTCTTCCAGGTGGGGCTCTGCCCACTACCCTCCTTTCCACCTTGTAGCACAGAAGCTCGCCTCTCACTGCTGGCACCTGGGCATCTCTGTGCCGGTTGCTAGTGAGCTCTCACATGGCCCAACTGCTATGGTACTGGGCAGCCTTCAGCAAGTGTTCTGCCATGGTTGGACCTCTGGCCTTGAGTCCCATGCATGTAACAAGGACTGGGGGAAATTCTCTATGGTGAGGGTACCTCCCCCATCGAGACTAGTTAGGTAGCAAAGGCAGCCAGAGAGGGGCTGGGGGTAGGGTAGGGCTCACTCATTAAAGCAACCAGTGCCTCCTGCCCCTTGGGACTGCCTGCTGATCAGTTTATTATTTTCTGGGCAAATGCAGGGCCGTGTGTGAGATGACTCTGGGGAAATCAGGCCAAGGATTAGTTTGGTTTGAAGCCTCTGTCCCCAGGGTCCCCCTTAGTTCCACGCCTCCCCGCCACCATCACTCTTGTCCATGTCTGGGCCTTCTTCAAATGTCTTTGCCTTTAAATAAAGATTGGGGCTCTGAAGGGATGCCTTATCCTATATTTGCCACACCAGGCATGAACATTAGTGGGCAGACAACAGGAAGGACTTCCCAAGCACCCCTGCCTTCTTTAAGGCCCTTAGGAATTCCGGAACCATCATGTAGGACAAGCTCCTGCTGAAGTGAAGACCATGGGAAAAGGTGAATCTGGCCATTTGCCTGGACCCAGCCACCCTTTGGGTGCCCTTCCCTAACACACGCAGACATACTGGCCTGCTGGCCCTCTCTCCAACCCTGACCTGCATCCCCACCTCCACAACCGTGTTGCTGTTCCCAGTTTGCACCAAACTTCCGTACTAAAAACCCAAGTCCTGACCTGGCTGGTGAGGCTCAGTGGATTGAGTGCTGGCCTGAGAACCAAAGGGCTGCCGGTTCAATTCCCAGTCAGGGCACATGCCTGGGTTGCAGGCCAGCCCCCCAGTAAGGGGTGTGTGAGAGGCAACCACACATTGATGTTTCTCTCCCTCTCTTCTTCCCCCTCTCTCTAAAAACAAATAAATAAATTGGGGAACACTAATTCCCCATTCTCCCTGCCCCCCGTCCCTGGCAGCCGTCGTTTGACTTTCTGTCTTTCTGAATTTGCCTCCATGGAAGTGGAATTGCAATATTTGTCTTTTTCTGTCTCCTCTCTGATTTTTACAGCTCTGACAACCCCCCGGTTTGTCAATAGATTACACATCACCTTGTGCTGCTGTTTAACCTTTTCACCAGACTGGGAGCCCCTGTGGGTGCCTTCCCCACAGCACAGAGGGCCCATCCCTGGGCATGCAGTGGGACCGGTGGACAGCTACTTGACTGAGTGACCGACTGAATGAGTGTGTGGGTGAGTCACCAGAGGTCCGAACGGGTGAGAGAATGAAAGGGAAGGGAGCCATACCTGAGGGCACCCGTTCTGGGTGACCTGAGGAACATCAAAGTTGATCACGGATGGGATAGGGAAGGAGAGTGGGGTGATGGGCAGCCCTAGGGAGCCTGGGTCCTGGTTCATCTGACTGACCCTGGAAAGGCAAGGAGACAGGGGTAAGGGTAGGAGCATTTCAGGCGTCTAGCATTCTTGGTGCTGGGCCCAAGCCTGGCAGCCAAGGGCCCCCAAGTGGACTCTGCATTGATGTGGGAGAGGGAAGTGCAGTGGCCTCCCCAGGACAGATAATGAACTGTGGTCCTACCTAGGACAGATCACTAGCTGGGCCTCAGAAAAGCTCATCTTGGTTAGGGGACGGGGTGCAGCTCCCAGGTTCCCTTCCCCATGCCTTTACTGTGGCCTTGGCCACATCCAAAATGCCTCAACTGCCCAGCTCTAAAATGGGCCTTGCATCCCCACCTCACCTGCGGGAGACCTTGCCAGAATGACCCACCCCACGGTGGGATCCTGGTTTAGGCTTGGGGAGCACGGAGACTGCAGGAGTGGGATTTGGGGGCGGAGTGTGCACACACCTGAGCTCTCTGAGCTCACAGGGGGGCTGGGAGTGAGCGCACCCACTATCCTTATTCCTCCAACCAGCAAGGAGGGCTCACAAGCCTTCAGAATTCTACGGGAGGTGCAGGTGAGTCAGGCAGTCCTCCTGGGCCACCAGAGTCGGCGGCAATGACAGAGGCAGACAACCCAGGAGATGGTGGCGACACAGAGGGCACATATTTACTGTGGAACTGCTCACACTGTGTGGCCTCCAGTGGCCGAACTAGCCTGAACCCCCTCCTGAGTACTGCAAACCCCCCAAACCCAAAAAGAGGACTGGGGCAAAGGGAATGAGCCAGGGCTGGGGCCAGGGAGACTTTCAGGAGGGCAAGGGAAGGGCCCCTAGACAGGGCTAAAGGTCATGAAATTCTGAGATGAGCCTTAGGCTGCCTCCTTTGCGGACACGCACCAGCTGTTGAACCACCTTGGCCCTGAACTTGAGTGAGAGGGGGGACTATGGTTACGGTGGGCATGAGATGGGGAGGTAGATCTGGAAGGGCTAAGGACCCCCTTTCTTCCTCTGTACGCTGCTCCCACCAGCCTGCTCTCGGAAGGGGTCTGAGCTGCCCCCTTCCAGGGACTGTGAACAGCTTCCTGGGACCTCAGTCCCAGTGGGGAGGCTTGAAGGGCCTCGTGGGGAGGGCAGGCTTCTAGCCACCCCCCACCTCCGTCCTCTGTCCTCCCCTCCCTCCTTGCTCACACCACTTGGGCCCTACTCACTTAAACTCCCTCCAGTTGGAAACCACCCGGGCAATGACCACCATGGGGCTGGGGTTGTTGACTAAGGGCTCGTTGATTCCCCGAAGAAAGACCTGGGGAAGAGAGGAGGCAGGTGAGCCCCAGGTGGCCCTCCTGCCTGCCATCTTTCTTTCCAACAATGGGCTCATTCCTGCCTCCGGGCTTCTGCACCTGCTCCCACCTGCTCCTGCCTTCACAAGGATTTTGCTCTGCTGAAGGCTGCCCTCCTTCAGACCCTGTGCCAGGCACTGAGTAGGCGGGGGTCGAAGACACAGATACTGTCTCACATACCTCCACTGCCATCCCCAGCAGCTTCTGATCCTCTCCAGGCCCTCACCCTTCATCCACCTATGGGCCCCCATTATCCCCCCAATCCTCACCCAGCTCCCCCTAGGTGAGATTCCGGTGGCTTCTTTGACTTCTCTGACCCCTCACTGGTGTCTGCTTCTACTCCTGCCCCCAATCCATCGCCTTTCCCAGGCAATTTGATACACAGTGGCAAAAATTACCTTCTTAATAAATTGGATCACTGCTTGAGACCCTGCAATGACTATCTCCACCCTGCCCTTAGGCTGAATGTTGTGATTCTCACCATTCACTCACTTATAACTGGAGCAGGTCCCAGGCCTGCACGAACTGGCCTGTCTGATCCTCAGCCCAGGTCTCCTGCGAGCCCCCATCCTCCTCTTTTTGCTGCAGCCTCTTTCGTGACGCTCTTTAACGTGCCCCACTTGTTTCTGCCTCAGGGTCTTTGCCCGTGCAGATCCCTCCACCTAGACTCCTACCCCCCCCCCCCCACCAACTCAGTGGCAGCCCCTTCTCTTCCTGTAGAGATTAAATGTCACCATTCTTCTGTGAACACTCTTACCAAAACAGCCATTCCATTGGCCTCAGCCCCTGATGGCCTCTTCTGCATCACTGGTTATAGCTTGTGTTTATTCTAACTGCTTGCTTATTTCTTTTCTAGGCTAGACCCCAGTCTCCACAGGGGCAGGGACATACCTCAGTATCTACCTCCCTGGCTGCTGTATACCCAGCTTTTAGCAAAAGCACCTGGCCCAGAGTAAAAGCCTCACGTGTGTTTGTGGAATAAGTGAATGCCATTAATGAAGGAGGAAAGGGAAGGAAGAAGCTGACTGTGTTTATGAGGGTGAGAGAGACAGAACCACAGAGACCTGGGAGGGGAAGGAGGAGGAGACTGGCAGAGGCCTCAGGGAAGGGCTGGGTGGGGGTCCTTACTACAGTTCTACACCAGCTCAGCCGCTCACTGTGTCTAGGTCACTGTGTCACCATAGCCAGTCCCCGCTCCACTCTGGCCTCAGTGCTCCAAGTTGGACACTGAGGGGTTGACCATACTCTCCCTGGTTCTCCGAGCTCTGCCATTCAATGGGAGGAGAGAGGGCCTAGGGGTGGGGACTTATTCTGGANGCCGCTCTTTAACGTGCCCCACTTGTTTCTGCCTCAGGGTCTTTGCCCGTGCAGATCCCTCCGCCTAGACTCCTACCCCCCCCCCCCCACCAACTCAGTGGCAGCCCCTTCTCTTCCTGTAGAGATTAAATGTCACCATTCTTCTGTGAACACTTACCAAAACAGCCATTCCATTGGCCTCAGCCCCTGATGGCCTCTTCTGCATCACTGGTTATAGCTTGTGTTTATTCTAACTGCTTGCTTATTTCTTTTCTAGGCTAGACCCCAGTCTCCACAGGGGCAGGGACATACCTCCGTATCTACCTCCCTGGCTGCTGTATACCCAGCTTTTAGCAAAAGCACCTGGCCCAGAGTAAAAGCCTCACGTGTGTTTGTGGAATAAGTGAATGCCATTAATGAAGGAGGAAAGGGGAGGAAGAAGCTGACTGTGTTTATGAGGGTGAGAGAGACAGAACCACAGAGACCTGGGAGGGGAAGGAGGAGGAGACTGGCAGAGGCCTCAGGGAAGGGCTGGGTGGGGGTCCTTACTACAGTTCTACACCAGCTCAGCCGCTCACTGTGTCTAGGTCACTATGTCACCATAGCCAGTCCCCGCTCCACTCTGGCCTCAGTGCTCCAAGTTGGACACTGAGGGGTTGACCATACTCTCCCTGGTTCTCCGAGCTCTGCCATTCAATGGGAGGAGAGAGGGCCTAGGGGTGGGGACTTATTCTGGACCCCTTTCCCTTTCTCCTTCCCTCCACCCCCAGCACCCTCTCCTAAGTCCCTTTGCCATCTCAGCTGGCTGCCAGCTAACTCCACACACGTGTGAGCTTTATCAGGTTTAAAGTAGTGCCTAGGCCCTGGTTGGCATAGCTCAGTGGTTTGAGCGTGGGCCTGCGAACCAAAGGATCATGGTTGATTCCCAGTCAGGGCACATGCCTAGGTTGCAAGCCAGTTCCCAGTAGGGGATGCTCGAGACGCAACCGTACATTGATATTTCTCTCCCTCTCTCCTTCCCTTCCCTTCTAAAGATAAATAAATAAAATCTAGAAAAAAATAGTGCTTAGGACATTCCAGCTGTCAGTGGGGCCTCTGGAGACTGAGCCCCTTCACCCAATTCAAAGGATGAAATCTCCCACGATGGCATCTCAAAGTTTGGGTGGGGGTGGGGTTGGGGCCTGANCTCAGTGGTTTGAGCGTGGGCCTGAGAATCAAAGGATCACGGTTGATTCCCAGTCAGGGCACATGCCTGGGTTGCAGGCCAGTTCCCGGCAGGGGATGCTCGAGATGCAACCATACATTGATATTTCTCTCCCTCTCTCCTTCCCTTCCCTTCTAAAGATAAATAAATAAAATCTAGAAAAAAATAGTGCTTAGGACATTCCAGCTGTCAGTGGGGCCTCTGGAGACTGAGCCCCTTCACCCAATTCAAAGGATGAAATCTCCCACGATGGCATCTCAAAGTTTGGGTGGGGGTGGGGTCGGGGCCTGAGGGGTTCCCCAGGAGTGCTATCAGGCTTTATTGCTCACAGGGACTCCAACAGGCCTGAGGGCCAAGAGGGGGGCCTGAGGGGGGACTAACTCACTACTGTTCTGAGCTCAGGGGGCAGGTGTGAATGGGACAGCTGCACAGGCAGGCCTGCTCATGACAGCCCGTGAGGAACAGGAGCTGTTTCTGCTCCTGCTGTTCTCTCTGGTCTGCCCTCACAGGCAGGCCTGCTCATGACAGCCCGTGAGGAACAGGAGCTGTTTCTGCTCCTGCTGTTCTCTCTGGTCTGCCCTCGGGAGCCTATGGGGGGGTGGGGTGACCTACATGCTGGGGCCGGGGGGTGGGCAGGGTGCTGGAGGGCAGAGGGTTAGCAGCCAGGGCAGATCCACAGCGGGCCCCCTGCAGGGCAGGCTGTTCTGGTGCAGCTGCTGGTCATCCTCAGGTCAGGCCACGGGAGAAGAGTGGGGAGGTAGGAGCAGAGGGCGCCTGCAGGTCTGATACGTGCTGCCATCCATGGGGGGGGGAGGGGGCAGTGGGGAAGCAGATGTGTGGGTCATGTCCCCAGCTGTGAAATGGGACAGAAAACACTCCTTGCCCTGCCAGCTCACAGTGTGACGAGGGGGAGGATCATATCACCCGTATTGGTGCAGGGGAAGCCTGAAGCTTGGGCTCCCCCTGGCTCCACACTGATCATACTGAGGCCAAGGCTAGATTCCGATCTGTCACTCCTGGGAAGATTGAAGGCTAGCGGAAAAGGGAGAGGGGTTAGACTCCTGGACCACACCTTCCTGGAGCATCGACAGTCTTCCTGAGGCTGTGAAAAGCCTAGGGGTTGGGGGGGGTCTGTGTGGAGGCAGGACCTGGCCGTGGCCTATTCATGGAAGAGGCTCCATAAACAGTTGTTGAATGAATGAATGAGTGAATACCTAATTAGACTGACCCGAGTTCTTCAGAAACAGGATTCAAGGAAATGTGGGGTGGTCCTAACACTTCCACTTGGGGGATGTAGGCTCTAGGTTAGGGGTCGCTATTCTAGGAGGGACAGAATAGGAGAGAAACAATCAGGAGATGTGAGCGAAGGTAGAGGGATGGTGCTTCTCCTGCCCTGATGAGATTCAGACAGACACTGGGCTTTGGGAGCCAGCGTCCTCCCTGCAGCACCCCCTGCGTGGTTTATGAGGAGGCACAGAGCGAGGGAAGGCGAGGCTAGGGCAGGGCTTTACCCCTGGAAAGCACTAGAAAATGTTAGGCATCATTATTCTCATCTCCATCTTCACCAGCCCTGCCATCCTAGGACTGTTTTTCAAACCACTTAGTCTAGTTTTGAAAGACCCAGTTGCTTTTCACTTCTCCATTTCTTCCCCAGATACCTCTGCCCCACACTGTCAGGCCAGCCAGAGGTGGCCGAGGGCCACGCCTGGAGCCTGTCAAAGCTTGGCCCCCTCCCACTCGCCCCACCCCACCCCACCCCGAGGGCCCAGTCCAGCACCTCCAGAGCTGTGTGGTTACAGCCAATGCAGCGGGGGATGAAGCTGCCCTTCCGGACAACTGTTGCGTACAGTCGGGCCTTGGCAGTGGCTCCATCAGCTTTCCCAGTCTCGGTGGGCTGGGGATTGGGCCAGGGAGGAAGACACACACAAAGCAGCATGACTAAGGAGCAGACCTTGGCCATAAATCCAGCCCTCTGCAGATGAGCGCTGGCATTGCTCCACTGTGGCACCGAGCCAGCCGATAATTAAAGGGTCCCTGTGAGCCCTTCCAAGGAGATCAATATGATGAATCTGTCCTTGTCTATTCAGATATTTCATTGCTCTCACAAGGACCACAGCCTGCTGGCTCTCTTTGTAAAGACGTGATAACTAGGCCTGGACAAGAGAGCCAGGAGGCCTGGGTGATGCTCTCAGAACTATAGCTGAACTGCTGAGTCTGCCAGGTGAGTCACTAATCTCTCTGGGCTTTGCTTCCCTGTCTCATCCTGAGGCCTTGAGTGTGGGGCTCTCCTTGGGGCTTAAGGAAGGTCCAAACCCCTGAGGTCGTGGTCGAGAAATCTCTTGGAAAGGAGGTCAGGCCCTGACTGGTGTTGCTCAGTTGGTTGGGCATTGTTTGGCAAAGCAAAAGGTTGCCGGATTGATTCCCAGTCTGGGTACATGCCTGGGTTATGGGTTTGATCCCAGTTGGGTCATGTGCAAGAGGCAACCAATCAATGTTTCTCTCCCTTTCTTTCTCTCTCCCTTCCCTTCTCTTTCCTAAAAAAAAAATCTTTAAAAATTAAAAAGAAAGAAAGGAAAGGAAGGAAGATAGAACAAACAAACCAGGGCTTGGGGAAGGAAGAGGGGAGTGGACCTAGCCTGAGCTAAGCCCCTACTATGTGCTGAGCATCTTGCTAGGTGCTTTATGCCAGTGATTGCACTTGATCTTCCAAATGGCCATGTTAGAAGGCACATTGTTTCAGTTTTGTTGATGACGGATGGAGGCCTGGGGTTAAGTGCTTCCTGTGGATCTATAGCTGACAAGCAGAAGCCCTGAGATCAGAACCCAAACAGTCCAACTTCACATTGTTCTTCACTTTAAACCACTGTAGGAGTCTGTGGCGCACAGTGGAGAACAGGAAAATGATGCTTCTGCTCATCTCTGGTCCAGTGCCTGGCACTCAGTAGGTACAATAAGTACTTGAATGATGAGGGAGTCAATTCTCCTTGCCACTAATCAGCCCTGGGAAGAGGGGGTGGGCAGGGGAGCTGGCCTGGGAGGTTCAGATCACCAAATAAGGGGCCTGAGGCCCACTGTATGGGTGAATTCCAGGGAACACATCATCTCACACATACCCCAATTCTCCTGGGGCCTCCTCCTGCCTGGGCAGTACGTGGAAGCATCCCAGGGAGAACTGGGTTGGGAGACAGCGTGACCTGGGTTCACCCTTGACTCTGGTCCTCACTTGCTCTGTGACTTAGGATGAGAGGATTCCCCTCTCCTCAGTCCAAGTCCTATGGATGCAAAATATAATTCAATTCATTTTGAGGATTAGAGATGATGTATAGATTGTCCAGCCCGGGATCTGGAACACAGCAGGTACTTTGGAAACACTGTCTCGCTTTGATTTTTAGATAATACTCACTCTTTCAACATCTATGAAATCAGAATGCACCTTCAGATGGTGTATTCATTTGTAGAGGTAGATGTTTTATACCAATTGGGCTGTTTTATGAAGATAAATTTGGAGAATTACAAATTCTTATGGATATCGTTCCTGTTTATCTGCCAGGAGCTGTGTTTCCTGAGCACCACATGGTCTAGACTCGTCCTGCTGCAGGGTGGGCATGGATGCCCAGGGCTGCTCTGAGGGGACAGCTAGAGGCTCTCTCCCTATCCATCCCAGGCCCAAGTGGGCCAGAGCTCAGGGCTCTGGACTCACCTCTACCAGCTCAAAATGGTAGGGGTGGAAGACACGCAGGTACTTGATGGGGATTTGATAGGACAAGAGCTCCTCGTTATTGTTGTTGTCCACCACATTGAGGACTACGTCTGGAGAGAGAAAAAGTGAACACAGGATCAAGATCAGGCTTAGCTGACCACCAGCCCTCCCAGTGAGGTGGGAGGTATTGCTGAGAGTAGGGGAGCAGGAGCCACACTGAAGAGTCCACACGCATGTGCACATGTGGAACACACAGGCACACTTCACAAGCACTGTCTGAGCCCCTGCCCAAGGCTCTATGATAAGTGCTGCTAGAACCCATAGATGCAGCTCTCAACTGTGGTCTAGAAACCCCCAGCCTAGAATGGACACGTGCAGAGCGGAGCCACGCCCCCCACGTCAGCAGACGCACATGAGCATGCGCAGAGATGCATAGGCAGGCAGAAATTGCACCCTGTCCAGAGACAAGGCTCTGTCCCTTGGTCACGGACACTCTCACCCCCTCCTCAGCCAGGGATTATGTCTCACACTTGCAGGTGGGGGAAGACATCTACTCAAGAAATCCGCAGTGCAAATACCAATAAAAGTATATCCCAAGTAAATGAAAACTAAACACTAAGAATGATGTACCACCGAGAAAACTCCCTCCAAAGAAACGACACTTTGCCATAAGATGCATGAACTTTGGGATGAACTCTGAGGAGAGCACCAGCGACCTGGAAGTAATCATGGCAACATTATTTTGCGAACACCTATTGTGTGCTAGGCGTGACGACACACGCTCCTGAGCTGTTATCTCAGTAAACCCACCACCACCCTTTATGTAGGAGCCAACACCTCTGTTTTTAAAGTGTGGACACTGGATCTCACGGAGGTTGTATGACTTGACCAGCATCACACAGTCATAAATGGCTGGTGGGAGGGCCTGGATATGGCGACTCCCGAGGCATTTTCCCACTCCAGAAATCTGTAATTTGAAGAGGAAGAGGAGATGGGGAGGGAGGAAAGAAGGGTGGAGGAGGGAGAGGGAAGGTTTGGGGGGATGGAAGAGGAAAGGGGATTAAGGGAGATCTAGAGAAGAATGAGCAAGAGGATTGAGGTGGACAGCTGTCCTCTTGGGTCGCCCCTGCTCTCTGCCCCTCCTTCTGAGACAATGACATTTCAGGACCAGAGACAGCTTCCCACTCTGTGGGCTAGGCCTTGTGGGAACCCCGTGCTATCGGGTCACTTGGAGTTGGGCATGTCATTTGGAGGAGGGGGTGGGAATGAAAGCTGAGGGCTTTGCTGATTACTCTCACTTACTTTCTTCTCCCCACAGCTATCCTGGACACATAGAGAGGGAGAGACACTTGCCAAATTCCCTCAAAGCTGGCCACACAAGATCCGTGCTCAAAGGAAAGAGGAGGGAGAATGGGCACCAAGAGGATGTGAGGATGCCTTGAAGAAAGTAGAGTAAGGCAAGTGTGTTGAAGTCAGCAGATCTGAGTGCTAGTACCAAAACACAAACTTGCTCTGTGACATTTAGCCAGTCGCTTGATGTCTCTGAGCTTCATGTTCCTGCTCTGCAAAATGTTAAAACTTCAGAAAAGAAAAACCCTGTCCCTCTGCTAATCTTGTTATAGGGAGGGGGATGTGTTTTTCAAGTTATAAAATTCTAAGCAAATGCTCCTCATAGTCGTTACTATTTTCCTCCTCATTAACCACCTGTAGCACTGCACACATCCACCTGGCCCTAAGCAGACTGCAGTGACTCAGCCGGGGGATTCCAGTGTTTCCAGCCAAAGCTGCAACAGTAGCTGTGGAGGCTGCAGCCTCTCATGGCCACTGCACATGGACCCTGAGTCCACAAAACCAGTTGGCCAAACAAGGGCTGAGTACCCTGCCTTTCCCCCCATACTCAGCCTCTGTGTGGGCAGCCAGCAGGTGAGCTGTGACGGGGGGAAATAGGCTGTCATTGCTCCCTGTTACATCCCTCCCTGTTCCCATCTCCATGCTATGAACATGCTTCTTCTCTGGGCACTGAACCCCTCGGCCTTGCACTGTCCTTTGTGTGGCCAATAAACTAAGCCATTTCTGCAGCCAACCTTGGCCCTGACACAGAATCTGCAGCTCCCCTTTGCTTTTCATTAACACATCACTGAGTTACCTCCTGTCCTTCCCCCACCTCTTGGCCTGTGCCCCATCTCCTCCACCCCTTCTGTAGATGTCGCCACAGCAACCATTTCCAAGGAGCATCCAGTTACTTCAATGTGCAAAGAGGCATCTGCCAATATTCCCTGCCTGCCCAGGAGGGTCCCCATCTCCTGTCCCTCCTACAGGGAGTGTTGCTTCCCTCTCTGCTGCACAGATAGGCCCAGGGCCGCTCATCACATCTTTTCTTGTGTTGCCCTAGATGTGTACAGTCCAGGGCAGGATCGCAGTCCAGTTCACTCACCACAACCCCGAACTTCCCATCGGCCACACAGATGCACACACATACCCCCCCACTACATACATGCATGCACACACAGACATGCATGCCTACAGGCACAGTTACAAGCACGTTTCACACATGCACAATGTTCACACACACACACATGAACTAGTGTGTAGACTTCCACAAAGACATGCGCACAGGGGCACATCTGCATTTGATGAATTCCTAGGTCAGTTTTTCCCTCCTCCACATTTTCTCATATCCCGCCAGCCCCACCTATTCCTTTAGGGGGGAAAAGATCCTCTGGCTTGACCCAGATCCAGCCTGTTTCCCATTTATAGATGTCCCTCTTCAATCTTTTCCTCTCTCCCTTTCCCTGTCCTTATCAGCTAGCTTTCTGCTCTTTGTGAGGTTTGGTGAGGTTTCAGGGAGAGAAGAAAAACCTGAAGGATGGGACCTGCAGGTTGGGACCACCTGCAAGATGGGACCACCTGCAAGATGGGAGCCTGAGGTTCTTCCTGCAAGAGAAGAACCAGAGACATCATGGGCACCTGTGGGTCTGTGCTGAGGGTCCAAGCCAGTGCCCATGGCAGGCCTGGTGTCAGCCAGTCCTGCTCTTGGGAGCCCAGCCTGAGCTTTTGCCTGCTCCAGGCCCCAGTGAGGAAACGAGTGTGCACACATATGTGTAGACGCCGATGTCTTAGCCTTTGTCAAGTCGTGGGGAATGGCAAAGCCTCTGGGGGTGGGGAGTGACAGTTACTGGGCAGTTTCTATGAGGGCAGACCCCCCCCAAACCGGGAGCAAAGGAACGCTACTGCATGGCAGTGGGCAGCGCCCGTGAGGACGAGGCAGGAGAGGAAGCTGTTCCAGGGAAACAGCTAGCGTGCTGCAACGTCAGCGAGAGCATGTAATGCCGAGTCCTCCCTCCTCTGCTGACTGATTCCTTGAGCTTGAACACATCTCTTAAGTTCCCTGAACCTCAGTGTTCCCATCTAAGCAGTGGGAGCAGCAGCAGTCCTGCTGGGGGTGTGACTCCTCTGAGTGACTCATGGTGACATGCCAGGAAGCTGTAACATGCCATTTCAGTGGGAAATGCAGTAATAACAACCATGAAAATAATGACAATGGCCATAAAGAAGATAAGCTTTCATTGTCTGGAAAATTCATTTATGTAGGACAACTCATTTTTCCAGCAGGCTGGGTAAATGAGGCATGACAGGATTATGATTTTTTTTTTCTTTAAAGTGCTTTTAACTGAGCGCAAGGAGGTGTTTGGCAGCTTCTAGCTGAGTTCAGAGGGAGGCTGCTCCTGCCCTCTCCCACACACGCCAGGCCCACCCAGCCCCTGCCTCACCTTCTCGCCCTGCACCCTCAGCTTGGATCTCCACTTGGACGGTTTCCCCCCACATGGGGGCTTTGGTAGGCTCTGAGGTCACAGATGTGACTGCCTTGGAGTTCTGGTTCTCTGCTCCCTCAGATGCTGTTTTCCTGCGAAGGGAGGAGAGGGGCAGGCTGAGTTAGAGGAAGGGTCTCCTGTCTGCTCGTCGCCCCTCCCCACTCCACAGTCCACAAATCAGAGCAAAGAGTGCACAGAGCAGGAAGAGCTCCTTCCCAGGCATGCGCTCATGTCACCCCAGGCCCAGGGGACGCCAGGTCTCTCTTCCACTGTTCTGCCTGCTCTGGTGAGCACATTGTCTTGCTGGCCACTTCTGAGGCCGTCACACGCACATAGGCACCAGAGCCCGGGGTGGGGTGGAAGTTGGGGAGACACCTTCCCTGTCTGACTTCCTGCCCCTGCCAGTGCAGGCTCCCCGGCAGGCGCCTGTGCACAGAGACCCTCATCTGACCGGCTTCTCTAGGTTCTGCTCTGTGGGAGGAAGCCTCCGGGCAGGGTGGCTGCGTGGTGCCGCCTGGCTAGCCTCGCCTTCACCCTTCCCTTCCCTAAGCTTCTGGCCCAGCTTCCCCTGGCTGCGAACACTTTCAAGGAAGCACACACGTGCTGCTGTCTTCTGCAGCACGCACAGCACGCAGGGCCGTGGGCCGGGCACCTGGGGGTGGCCACGGGCGGGGTGGGGTGACGGGTTCTGGCCCTCAAGCCCTCGCAGGTGGTGCCGTGCCAAGCTGCCCAAAGTGAGGCAGGAGCTGGGCCCCTGCATCCCAGTGCACCCCAGAGGTCAGAGCCCTCAAAGAGCTCTGCGAGAGACATAATACCTGTCCTGTTGAGGAGGTTTTCATGTCGGGCTGTAATCGGTGCAGCCATCCCAGACAAGAGGTGATTTGGAGAGCCTGCAGCAGGGGAGCCTCACTGCACACTCAGGTGCACAAACAGCACCCCAGGGCGGGAAGCGGAGATGGTGTTCCCGCCATTCCCACTCCCAGAAGTCCCCAAAGGAAGTGTGGGCCATGTGAGTCAGCCCAGACAGAAGCTTGGAGCTGATCTGCCCCATGTGTCAGCAGCACCAGACTGTGGGCCTTCCCAGCCCAGTTGGTTCCTTGCCTCTGTGAAGCCCTCAGACCCCCTGGCCCTCACTGCTCCCTCCGTCCTCTGGACTTGAGTGACACAGTGGCCTGGTTCCTCGTTCCCTGCTTGTCACACCTCCATGCCTATAGATACCCAATCTTGTGGGAGACCCATCTCTTGGCTCACGGGTCTGCGGAGCAACCCCCTCTGCTCTGACGGGTTTAGACCACCTGGCTTCCAGATCCCGGCTCTATCACCTTACTGGCTTCCAGATCCTGGCTCTATCACCTCACTAGCTGTGTGACATCAGGCAAGGTACCTAACCTTGCTGTGCCTTACCTCCTTCATGTGAAATGGGGGTGATAGCTGCAGGGTTGTTATAGGCATGAAGTGATATAATACGTGTAGAGTGTCTGCCACATGGTTAAATACCATAAAGTGTTTGTAATAATAATAACAACTTTAATTGTCCCAGTCCTGGTGTCTTCCCACTGTGACCCCATCTCTGGATCTAGGAGTGGGGATCTGACTGACCCAGGCGTGAAGTCCTAGAAAGAGCACAGGCTTCGAAGGCCCACAAAGCTGGGTGCCGGGCCCACAGTTCCCCCTCAGCCAGGTCACACCCCCTCCCAGCCGCAGTGGCTTCCCCGTGAGTAGCGCTGCCCTCCTCGGGTGCTCGTGAGGGCTGGGAAGAAAGAGAGCGAAGCTCCTGCTCACAGAGGCCCAGGACAAGGCATCTCCTCATTTGTGGTATAAAAACCCCGGGTGTTTCTCCAGGGGACCTGACCGAGGGCCACAGAAAGGACAGAAAGGGAAGTGCTGCAGGGGGGCTGAGACGAGAGGGGGTGGGTCTCCCAGAGAGCCGGAGCCCAACTCGGTTCAGACTCGGGGCCCAGCCTGCCAGTGGGGGCTGCCAGGCTTGAGAGGAGAAGGCATTGCAGCTGGAGGGCCGAGGGGCTCGGCCTGCTCCATCCTTGGGTCCCTCCCGAGGGCTCTATGACCTCTGCTGACTCAGAGGGTGCCATCCAAGGCCCTCCTTCTGCCACTCTGTGCCCTGTTCTCTCTCCTGACAACCGCCCTTGAAATCAGAGGTCTGAGAGCCCTCAGCAGCCTCTCACCTGCCTGCTGCACCCCCCACCCCGGGTGTTCCCCTCCACTCTCCCAGGGAAGCACTAAGGGAGGGGGTGTTCTGGGAAGGTGTGTGAGGAGAAAGTCCTTCTACGCCCCAAACGTCAAAACCGCTCCTGCACCGTGCAGTTTTTTTATATCCCCTGGGGGCTTCCCAGGGCTCCGAGAAGACAGAACCAAGAGTGAGGGAGGCACTTGTCACAAGCATGGCAGTGACAGAATTCAAGTTGGCACTCGTGACCATGCTTGTCAGCCTGTCTTCCATCCTCCTGATATCTTTGGCCTCTTGTCCCCTCCCCTCTGTGCAGGAGCTCCTGGATGTCTGGCAAGAGGGATGCCAGGTCGGTAAAGGAAGGAGCACGGGCAAGGCCAGGGGAGCCTACTCCCAGTGCTGACTTTGTCCAGGCACAGAAAGAGCTAAGCAAGCATCTCCCCTCCCTTCCCTCAGAGACGCACCAGAGAAGTGGGTCAGGGCAAGGTGAGTGGGGGCTGAAAGAACTCAGAACTCCAGACAGAGCCACACCCCTACAAGGAGGGAGCTTTTAGCAGGTGGAGGGAGCCTGTCAGGGTGATGGTTCTTCCTGGCGTAGCTGACTCCCTCGGGCCTTGATGCTATTTTGGAAACTGAACAGCTGGAGGGGACTCTGATTTCACGTAGAATTGGAGAACGGGACCAGCTCCTGTCCTGCTCGCAGCCTCTATTCTGTGCCCACAGCTGGGCACATGGGAGGCTGAGTTCTAGGACCCTAAGTTCCCTGAGGGAACTCAGGTCTCCCACTGAAGTCTCAGAGCCTAGGGTCCTCTCTAGGACCTGCCTCCACACAGCCATGTGCAAGACTCATACCCATGCCCCGCCCCCCAGCCATACCCCCACCCCCGCAGTCTCCAGAGCCTGGCCTGGCTCTAGCAGGGCCTTGGGGGAGCTGCCTGCTCTCCTGGGACAAGCTGCTGAAGCACCCCCATCCTCCACTGTCCTCTGACCGCTCTCCAGGGCACCCGCGGGGGTGGAGCCTGCCAACCACAGTTCCTGCCCACCCCCCCACACACACACACACAGCTCCAGAGAGCTTCGTGCCACACACTCCACCTGATCTCGAACCCCACCCTCATCTACCAGCCCTCAAGCCACCTCCAAGGTCCCTAAGGCCACCTACACCTGGGCAGCTGGTCCTCTTGGGCCCCCACACTCCTCAAAGCCTCAGAGCAGGAACAACTGTCCAGGTCTTGCCTTCGCCCAGGCAGGGCTTTGGAAGCCCAGGGTACGGGTCACCTGGCTTGTCCTGACTGCCAATCCCAGGCAGCCCCCAGAAGATCAGGGGACAGGAGAGGGCCCCAATTCGGGTCTGTCCTGGCTGCTGGGGTCCTGGCTGGGCAGACCCCTGAACCTTGAAAGGTGAGAGGGGTGCTTCTAGAAGCTCCTAGGGAAGGAGATGGTGGGCAGACTGAGAAGGAGGTATGCCAGGCAGAACTTTCACAGGGACGGTGGTAGAATGAGTGGCCCTGTGACCTTTGGCCATAGCCCCGTTGCTCACTCACCAGGGAAACCTGGAGGTAGGAAAATGGATTCCGATTCAGATTGTTCCAGGCCAGATGCCAGGTGTGTCATGATTGGGCCTCATTCTCTTCTGAGAAGGCAGGACATTCTCCTGTTCTTGCACCCTCTGCGCTGGCCTCTGAGTCAGGAAGGCCAGGGCCTGCGTCCCTGCCCCGCGCCCCCCACCCCCAACTCTGCAACAATCCTCCAGAAGGCCAAGAGGCAGCGAAACTCCCAAGCCTCAGGCCTATCCCTGTCCCTGAAATGCACAGACTAACACCTCTTGCTGCTCCCCGACCCAGCCTTCTGCAAGGGGACAGGATGGAAGAGTTGGCTGTAGCAGCCACAGTCACCTGAGCAGGATGAGCAAAGTCTGGGTTCTTGAGGTTTGGACCCTTCCTGAGCTGGACCTGGGAGGGAAGGTTTCCTGGGGGAGGCAGGGGTTGGATAAAGAGAGAGGAGGGGGCATGAGCTGCTCCTGGGCAGGTCTGGGGAGGGGCTGGCTGGCTGACCTGGGTCTGTGGGTCGGGAGCATGGGGTGAAGTAGTCAGAGAGGAGAGCAAAGCTTGTGGTCCTCTCTGACCTTGTTCTCTCTCCAGGCCCCTTCTTTCCAAGCCCATGCGCAGTGTCCTCTGATCTTGGCCAAGCTCCCCGGGGTTTGCTGGGCAAGAAGATGTGGCCAGGGGCTCCGCGAAGAAGAGCTGAGGTGGAGGCAGGGAATGTCTGGTGTCCCACTTCACCAGACAACAGCCCACTAACAGAGCCCCACTCCATGCCTGCTCCTTCCCCAGCCCCCACTGCAGTTGGTCTTCGCGGGGTTTAAGCTCTTGGGAGGCTGCCACTTGAGACAGGAGCAGGGCTGTTATTCTCAAAGTGATGGGCTCTCATGGTGGGTTTCACGCAGTAATTGGACTCCAATGGACCATCACTAATTGCTGATGGTGCCACACCACTACAGCTGGGCCTCGACTGAAAGACAACTGACTCTGGAACAAGAGGCCAGCCAACTCCCCATGAACAAGGGCAGGGCAGGGAGTGGACACGGCTCAGCCAATCAGATATGGCACAGTGCAAGAACCTCTGAGATGAGCACTCTGGCAAAGGGAAAGGTCCTTCTGTAAAACAAAAACGCTGCCCCACATGTCCCACCTGCACTTTATTTGAAATAGCCCCGCTGTCCTTAAAGGAGCCCCTCACAGGCAACAGGTACCTGTCTCCCCGGCAGCTCCTGGAGGCCGGGGTGTTCTTTTCACACGGCCCAGGGGAGACCACAGACCACACAAAGCTGTGGGCATTACAAAGCGAGACTCCAGCCGTGTCTGTGGCAACTATCACACCCTCTACCCTCCCCTGGGGGCAGCTTCCTTGTTCAGAGAAAACGTCTTTCTCTGTTGAGGCAAGAGAGGGGACAGGGTCAAAAAGGGCCCGTGACTGCACCACCTGCCAGCCAGCCTTCGGAGTGTCTCCAGTGGCCGTCCTGTGGCCTTGCTGCTGAGGGGCCCTGGGGGCCACCTTCTTAGGTGGAGAGGGAAGGGTCAGCTGTAATCCAATCCCATGACCCTCAGGGATGGAATGACTGTCCCCCTGGCAAGGTATAGGCCTGGGTGACACAATTCTGGAACATCGTGCCATGAGTTGGGATCCTTCTCAATGAGTCACGCTGAACATCCACCCTTCCGAGTATCTCCTTGTCACCAACGCAGCCTTAGAGCAGGAGGAGAGGGGCGGACATGGAGGTGAACTCCCAGCCTCACACACAAGAATCACCCGGATCACTCTGATTCTAGTTCTTTGCCCAACACATGGTGTTCAGGTCAAGTTCTGAGCTCTGGGGCATCTCAGACGCCGAGCCCTGCCTCCCTGAGGGCTCCTGCCACCCAAGTGTGGGGATCTGAAGTCTGCTAGGTGCTTTCTGCCTTGGGAGACTGTGGGCAAAGGATGAGTGAGTTGATTGATTGACCCCTCCAAAGGAGGGGGTTTGCTCACCACATCCCCAAAACTAGACTATGAGCTCCTTGAGGACAGGGACCTGCCTTGACACCACGAGAACTGTTCCCAGCTCCCCCCCTGGCACAGTGGGACCCGATAGGTGCTTGTGAATAACGGACACGACTCTTGGAAAATTCTGTGGAGACAGAGGCAGCCCCCGCCTCTCTGGCTGTGCTAGGCCAGCCTGGCGTAGACTGCTGCGCCCTGCTCCACACAGCACAGTTCCTCTTTACTGCCCTAGAAGCAGCTCCTGGGGTGGAAGGAGGGTGCAGATCCCCCAAAAGAAAAGAAGGGGGTGCCTCTCAGACACATATAGAGGCCATGGAGCTATGGGGAAGTCGCCGGCCCCTGGGAGAAGAGGACATGCAGCGAAGCTCAGTGGGTTAAGGGTTCGGGAGAAGGGGAT
The DNA here is from genome assembly GCF_014824575.4 of Sturnira hondurensis. Lineage (NCBI taxonomy): Eukaryota > Metazoa > Chordata > Mammalia > Chiroptera > Phyllostomidae > Sturnira > Sturnira hondurensis. The sequence goes on from NW_028077960.1 coordinate 2,741,032, forward strand.
GATTAGGAAAGGCCCAGAGACCCTAAGCAGAGGCAGCTGGTCTGTATGTAAAAATGGGCTGATTTTACACAGCAATTTCTGGTTTGTCTCGGAAATCTGAGAGAGCCACCTGCGCTTCTCTCAGGCACAAGTCTGCGGTGGCGACTCCAGCTGCTCCTCCAAGCCATCGTGTGTGCGCCAACTTGCTACTGCCACCCCCACGGTCTACTGCATCACACACCTGGCTGACTGCAGCATTGATACAGCTGGCGGGAGCCCAGGAGGCACTGACTGCCATCCCTGGTGCCATTCCTTCCGATGGAAGCTCATGGTGCGTGCAGGACTGCAGATGACAGAAATGGGACCAGCACAGGTAGGACGAGTGGACTGGAACCCAAGCCTCAGCTTCTTGCCCAGTGGCTTCCCTCACTCTTTGATAGATGCTGGACCATGTAGCATCTGACTGTGAAACCCACGGGGGCCAGACAAGGGCAGAGGGAAGCCAGACAAAGGCTGGATGGAGGATCAAGCCACCTGGCCACTCCTGGCACCCTGGGAGGCAGGAGGAACCCTGCCAGCAGCTGTGTCCGTGCTCAGAAACCAGCAGGCAGCCTGGGCAGAATGCCCTGAGGACACCAGGAAGACCCCCACTGGCCCGTCTCACTGCCTGAGGTCTCCTTGTCAGTACTTACTTCTCTTGGTAAGCACTGCCCAGTTGGATGGCTCCTCCAGGATCCCAGTGCCCCTTCAGGCAGCTCATGCTTTTTGGATCTGAATAACTATTTCAGGCATGAGAAGACGTCAGGGGCCTGCATATTGGTGACAGGGGAATGTCTGGAAAGAATTCTTGTGGCTTCAGTCTGGCTGGGGGTCACAGACCAACCGAGCTTTAACCACTGGTGCCAGCTGTGCGTATAGTTCTGGGATACAGGGGTGTTCTCACTGCATGGAAGTTCTGCAGCTCTGAGCCTGTAGGGACCCACCTCATGGGAGGGTCAGGCCACACTGTAAGCTAGGGAACCCGGAGGGCGAATAAGACCTAGGATTCCTAAGTCCCAGGGCCTTCTCCTTTATTATGTGCCTTTCCCAATAGACATCCTGCTCAGAGAGGGAAAGAGCTTTGGCCTCTGCCAGACCCAGTGGCCAGTGGCGAGGTGAGGATGGTCACCTTCATGTGCTTCCCTCCCACCAGTGAGCCATATAACCTCTAACAAGCCCCTCCACTGCCACCGGCATTCCTTGGTTACCACATGGAACCAAGGCAACCTGCCTCCCGGCCACTGCAATCGAGCCAGAGTGCGGATGGCCAGGCTCCGAGTGAGTACAGCAGGGGACTTCATCAGCAGTGGGCTGTTTTATTCCTGTGCTGTCCATGATCGCTGTCACTCTCACGTTGAATGTTACTGGTTTTCCCCCCTGAGATCAACCCTCTGACTCCTGAGATAAGCTCACAGGTCACCTGTGAGTCATGCCAGGCCTCCACCCACTCCACCCAAGTCCCTGCCCTCTGAGGCCCTTTGGCCGAGGCCCTTAGCCAGACAGAGGAAAGAATGGGCAGTCCGGATCCTAGGGGGAGTCCTCAGACTGGTCACTGGATCTTCTTTGGATGTCTGGTTTAGGGCCCGAATGCGAACAGTCCCCTTTCAGGAGGCCAACTGGTGCATAAGGGCAAAGGCAGAGACGAGGTGGAAGGAACTGTTGATCTTGGAATCCTGGGTCCTGGCTTGAGTACTGACTAGTTCCGTGACTTTGGACAAGTCACAGAAATGCTCTGAGCCTTAGTAACATCATCTATAAAATGAGGACAACAGTTCACTTAGCTCACAGGACTAATAATTAAATCACGCAAAAGAGGCCATACACACATGCTTAACACATTTGCCAGGTATATGGAAGGCACTAGATAAATATAACCTATTTTAACCTTCCTCTCTTACCAGGACCTTAGACAATTGTCCTACTTGCAATACCTTATTCAGTTAGTCGCCAGGGTCAGGGTTCGGTCTCTGATCAGGGCTGGGGCTCAGGGTGCGACCAAGGTCAGTCTCAGTCTGAGACCAGGGTCAGGGCTGTCAGGCTCATGCAGGAAAACCAAAGACCCTCTGAGCATGACTCCTGGCCCTGATCTGTGTACTGCCCTTCCCACCCGGGCCTGGGCCAGGCGGGCCCATGTGCGCGGAGGGAGCAGCCCTCCCCCTCTCAGTGTTGGCTCTGTCCCTGCTCATTAGCCCTGGGCAGCAGGCTCCAATTGGCAGCTCAGCCCTCCAGCCTTTGGCCCATGGTCAGAACCCCACAGGCTGTCTTCTTCCCCACACACTGCCCACTGGGGCACCCCTCCTGTCAGGACCACTGCCTTCCTGGTCCCTGCTGTGCTCTGACTGGCAGGTGTCTCTGTGCCAGGCTTGGAGGCAGGTGCTAGGGAGACTCCAGGCCTGAGCACTGGCCCAGCAGGTCTGGGCATAGAATCTGCCTTGGGTGGTATAGCTGGGACTCCTATTGCCTCTAAAGGACTGAGACTGTTTCCCAGGCTGGAGCACAAACCAGCCTGCAAGCCTGGAGCAGCATGGAAGCCAAACCTCACATCCTGACCATGGGAAGATTGAGCTCGGAGAGGGTCAGGGACTAGTCTGAGATCACACAGGGAGTCAGGGGCAGTGGGCCAGACTCCGGGTTTTCCTGATCCCATTCTGGCTTCTCTCCACTGCCCTGAGGCTTTCTTCTGGTAGGCCTCGCTTGCCCCTGTGAGCGCTATGAAGGATACCCTCACCTCTGTGTCACTCTTTACCTGTCAGCATCTCCCCCGTGCGGCTCCACTGTCTCTACAACCCTTTGAGGCACATTCCCAGGTGACTATTCAGGCATTGAAAGGTGAAATAACTTTCCCAAAATCACAGATCAAGATAGAAATGGGGCCAGATTCATTCACTCATTCGTGTGTTCATTCACTCAATATTTGTTGACAGTTTCCTATGTTTCAGATACTGGGTTTAATAGTAGGGATGAAGCCCTGGCTAGTGTGTCTCAGTGGATTGAGAGCTGGCCTGCAATCCAAAGGGTGGCAGGTTTGATTCCCAGTCTAGGTTGCCAGCCAAGAGGCAACCACATATTGATGTTTCTCTCCCTTTCTTTCTCCCTCCTTTCCCCTCTCTAAAAATAAAAAAATAAATAAAATATTAAAAAAAATAGGGATGAGATGGTGAGCAAAACAGACATGGTGGTTGCCTATGGAACCAGTGGGGCACAATGGAGGGAGACATTGAGGAAGAGTAAGCCGATAATCACATAAAAGCACACAAAACATGGGAACCTGCAACTGTGATACTGGAGAAGTGCATAATCCCCTGGAAGCATGTAATGGGGGGGGGGGGGGTTGGATTTAGCCTGGTCTGGGAGGTTTGGGAGGGCTTCCTTGAGGAGGTGATGAATGAGCTAAAATCCAGTGAAGCGAGGGAAAGGAATAGTGTTCTGGGAGAGGCAGTGGGCAAAGGCCTGGGATGGGAGGAACCAGGGTCTTTTCAGAGAACAGTCAGATGCCTGGTGTGACTGAAGCAAAGAGAGGGAGGCGGGAGTTCATGTTGAGGAGCCAGCAAAGACCCACCCATACTGGACCTGCATCCTCTTTATTCTGGGAACAATGAGAAGCTATTGGAGGGTTCAAAGAATGGGTTTCATTGGTGGTGTGGTACCACGGAATTAAATAGTAACCTGCCTTTGAAGTGGGGTTGAAGAAGGGCAAGATCAGAAGTACCATGAGCAGAAAAAGAAAGCAGTGGTCTAAGGTAGTGGAGTTGGTGGAGAGATGCCAAGTTCAAGGTAGGAGAGAAACTGACAAGCTTGGGGATGGATTTGATGGGGGTGAGGGAATGATTACTGATGACAGAGTGGGGGTGCGACCATGTGGATAGCATGGAGAAAGAAGAGATACCGAGGGTTGAAACCTGGGACAGGCCAACATTTAACGCGAGGTAGACGAGAGAGCTGGTGCACAGACAGGAAAAATAAGAGAGAGCGCATCTTGGACCTGGAAAAGAATGAACTTCAGGCAGAGTGAGTGTTCATGAGGGGCTATTGCCACTGAGAGATCACGAAAGGGGAGATGGCTGCTGGATGTCGGCCAGGCAGAAAGGTCACTGTAGCTTTAGAGACAGCTGTTCCGGTGGAGGAGTGGGGTCAGACTGGAAGCAGGTCAGTGGCTCCCAGGGAAAGACGCAGAGCCACAAGATAAGCCAAGCGGACCTGTTGGTTTCGGACAGTCGCCACCGGAGGATGCATCTTATTACTAGATTGGCTCAGGGCTGGAGCCTGCACGGTGCTCACGCAGCCGCACCCCAAACTAGGGAGGGCCCCATCTTTGGAGTGAGCTCACCCCAGCTCCCCTCAATGGGCTGAATGAGTGAACAGCTCTGGTCCTTGTGCTCAATTCCAATCCCACCCCCACCAGCATGGGCCTGCCTGCTGGGGAGGGCCGACCAAACACAGGTTTCCCCAGCGTCCTCCCTCTAGTCTGAAATGAGACAACTGGACGGCAATGGCAGAGAGCAAGAAGCTAAGCCAGGAGCCCAAGCTAACGGCAGGAGAAAACACAAGCAACAGAAAGACGAGGAAAAATATTTTGGAAGAACGTGCAATTATATACATTTAATATATATTATTTAATATACTGTTTAATGTATATTCATCATGAGAAAAGTAAACACTGAAGCGGACCGAACAATGACTACTACATGCCTTGTTACCGTGCATTTGGAATCAGACGTGTGGAGACATCACGTTCTTTTTAGGGCTTAGGGCTTCCTCCCTCTGGGGTTCTGCCTGGGCCTGGGGGCTGGGGGGTTCGCACTGAAAGCTCTTTTCAGGTCCCACCAGCTGGGCCTTCCTTCTCAGAAGCCTCTGCCCCCCCCCGCCCCGCCCCGCTTTATTTGCATCTCATTAGCACCACGGGCTGGTAGTCGCACAGCCGCTGGGAGGCCGGGAACGCAGCTCCCCGCCCCCTCCCGTGTGGAGGTGGGTGCGGCGACGCTACCCCGCCCCCACACCCTACTCCCGGGCTCCCGCCCGCTTCGCTCCTTAGGAGTGTTCCCATGGCAACCGGGTGATGGCGCAGGTCGTGACGCCTGCCGAGGAGCAACGCGGCCACCCAGTTCCCTACCCGCCGCCCAGCTGAATTGGTGATAGGCAGGACCTCAATCTCCCCAGATGATGGGCGATAATTGGTTTATGGAAATAGCTGAGCGGAGAAGGAGAGCTCCCTGCCAAGCCCGCTCTCTGCCACCTGGCCTCGCTCGCCGCAAAAATGGAGCTGGGGGAGGGGACGAGAGGGGAGGGGCCCGGGAGCTGGGCGGTGGAAATGAAGCTTTTGAGACAAGCAAGTGTTTCACCTGTTGGTCTCCGGCGCAACGTCTACCCTCCTTCCACTCTGTGTGTGTGTGTGGGGGGGGGGGGGGTGCGGTAGTTGTTATAGTAACCTGGTGTTGGCCTCAGTTGCTCCTTGGTCCTTAAGCCCGTGCTCAGGCCTATGTTGGGTGCATTGTTAGGGAAATGGAGAAGAGACCTGAGACCTTTGTGGGGGAGCCCCAGTTTGGAGGACAGAGGAGCAACATGTAACTTTATTTATATAAGGTGCCTCTGACAGTGTTGACATTGCTGTGGGGCTCCAGGGAAGAGGGAACTCAACTCAGGTGGTTACTTGGAGGAAGAGGCATCATGAACAAAGCTTTGAAGGTGGGATTTCAGTAGGTGCTGAGCAGAGAGCTGGGGCAGGCACACCCGAGAGAAAAAGTGGGGAAAAGCCAGCAGGCAGGTACTGAGTGATGCTGTTACTGGTGCAGGAGGGGAGGTGTAGGGAGCTAGTGGGAGACCCGGGTGGCTCCCAGTGTCTTGGGAGGGAGCACTGCACAGAACTTTACAATAAAAACTGAGCAGATGACGGGCATCCATACAGGAAGTTAGCTGGAGACTCTGGCCTTTCGATGCCCCCTGAGAGAAGTAAGGTCCCTGAGATGGGCAGCAGACATGGTATGGCAGGCCTCGCCCAGATACCAGGTTGTGAGAAGTGTGTACCCTGACTGCAGCCAGCTGGAGGGGGGGGGTGGGAGTGCATTAAAGGATAAGAACTAGGGAGGTCCCCATGATAGAAATGACTAGAGTGTAGTGGGAGCCAAGGAGGAGGAGGGTGGTGGTTAGTATCTTACCCCAGGATTGGGCATGGTGAGATGGGGCACCAGAGTCTGGGAGAGGCAGGCCCCAGGTCTTCTTCCTTTGACCACTCCCCACCCCAGCTGAGCCTAGCCCAGGCCTCTGCATCCAGGGGCCCTGCCCCCTGAGGTGAGGTTGTGGCCAAGTCCTGCCCCAAACACTGTGGGATCCATCAAGGAGTGATCCTTCCTTCCTTCCTTCCTTCCCTAGCCCCAGTGGGCAGCGTCTGCACAGCTGGAAGATGCCAGGCCTCACATTTGCAGGGCCCCCAGCCGCTGTGTGATGCACACCTGACTTTCCCTTTGGGTATCACAGTCCCAGCCTCGAACCTTTGGGCAGGAGGTTCCTCTTTCAAATATCCACACCTTGGTTTCTGATCCAGAAGACAGCAGGCCCTGCCCCACTCTCAGTAGCTACTTACACTACCACGTAGGGCCACGGCTCGGAGCCATCCTTGCAGGCAGGAAGGTTGGTGGCCCCGTGGAGAGTGACTGTGATGATCTCCTTATTGGGGGGAGACAGATGGCTGATGACAGATTCCTCAGTCTGGGTGGTGTTTGGGGGGTCCTCTGGGCCCTCGGCGACCTGTGGAGAGAGCCAGGGCTGAGTGGCTCTTCTGGTGCGGTCACCTCCTCTTACTGCCTCCCTGTAACTCTAGTCCTTTTGTAGCTCCTCTCCAAGTGGCCGTTTCCCTGTGTCATTCCCCGACCCAGTCTAGAGCTACAATTCCTAAAGGGCAATGAATTGTCCTTGACCTAATTTTCTCCCTACCTCTGTCCCACAACCCACATCTCTCCGTTTCCTTCTTGTCTCTCCTCCAGTCCTGGATCCATCACTTCCTGCAGTGAGATGGGCCACTTCCCCTTTCAAGTCCAGTCCCACCTCTGAGCCCTCACTTTTGCAGGTACTCCTTGCCTGTAATTCCAAATTGCTCCTGCTTTTGAGGTCCTAACAATTGTCCTTCTTCTGTTTCTTCTGTAACCTCACCCCAGTTAACCTCAGGTACCTGTTTAGAGCACTTTAGGGTTTACAAAACTGATCCGTGGAGTTAATGCATTAACGGAGCTGAATGAATGTGTCCGTCCCACATACCTCATCCATCTGCAACCCAGAGAAGGAGAGAGGCACCTGCCCACACATGGCCTCCTAGGCTGGTTGCCCCAAGCAGGCTCTCGTGCAGGGGCTCAGCAGCTCAATAGTTTGTGGATCCATGGCCCCAAGGAGCATGGCGATGAGAGCTGCTGAGAGGAGGCAAGAGCTGCGGCCTGGAGCAGTCAGGGAAGGCAGCTGGGAAGAGGAGGCCTCAAAGGGTGGGGAGAACATGCATGGGTGAAGCAGGAAGACGAACTGGGGAGCAGAACACTGGAGCTAAGACAGCAGGGTGAGAAGGGGAGGGAGCATTGGGAGGTCCAAGGCAGGCTGAGTGCTTCAGGGAGTCAGGGCCCGGCAGGGCGTTTTTAGTAAGTTACACACTGGGGTGGGGAGGGTGTGGACATGGGACCTCTGTGACTTGGGGTATCCTGGTCTTCCCTCTGCACTGAACCACTGACTTTCTCCCAGTGCCTGGAATTGACATTGACACAGTTGACCCCACCCTTTGTCCCTCCTGCCGATTAATTGGCATCGCTGATGTCAGGGGCTATAGAGGGGCCCTCCTGGACCTTGGAGAGGAACTGTAGACCTCTTCAGGTTGGAGATGGAGCCCTGAGGGGGCCACTGAGAGTTGTCTCTCTTATCAGGAAAGCTCAGCTTGTCAAAGCCAGCATTTCCAGGCAGGCCCTGGTAAGGGTGGGGGTGTCCTCAGGATGGGAAGGGTCTGTGGAGACCATTGAGGATGTGAACTATTACATAGAGGGAAGACCAAGGGAGGACCTAGTTTGGGGTGGGCTGTGAGCTGGCAGCAGCCCTGGCAGGGAGGGTACCCTGGCTTTCTCCTGATAAGTGTCAGAAGAGCTGGGTTTAAACTCCAAGCCAGTCATGCTCTGACAGCCATTTTTCAACTGGACAGTGAGGGCTTGGACAAGCCTGCCTGGACCCCACCCTACTTCCTATGTGATGGCCCAGGTTCCCCACATACTGCCTGTTCCCACCTTGAGCCTGGGGGTCCTATGTAGGAGACCCTTCTGCATGGCGTAGGTCCAGCTCCCAATCGGAGATGCATAGGACTCACACCCACGGACTGGTTCTCCCATGGGAAATCAGGCCTGCACTGAACCTAGACTGCTATGAGACTTGCTTTTGCTAAAACTCCCTTACCCTGAATTGAGTCAGAAAACATTTACTCCATATCTTTAAATTAACTTCCTAAAATCCATGCTAAACCTTCCAAGGATGAATGTAACCAGTTCAACCCCTTTCCCTTTTGCATTTGCAGATGTCCTTCTTCTGTGATGTGATTAGTGGCATCCCCTCCTTTGTTTTCTGTAAAAGGTAACCACCTAAAGCAAACCTGTGCATAGTAAATGAGGACCATCATGTAATGTAATGTGCCCAGAAAAGTAATAAAAGCTTGTTAAGACAAGGGCCGAGGCTTTTCTCCTCTTGAGAGAGAAGCCGCGCTGTCCCTTTTCCTCCACATGACTTGGTAGTCCATGTGAATTTCTCATATGTCATCCACAGTGTCACAGACTCCACAAGCCGGAGTCCGAGTCAGTCCTAGGCACAGTGGCTCCTGGCTCCTGGCAGCCTCCAGGCAGAGGGAAAGGGAAGGGCTGCCCTTTGATTCAGTTCTCACAACAGTGCTATGGGACTACCACAAATCTGAGCCACATGCCACACCAATCCATCAGCAGGTGCTGCCAGCCCTCTCTTCAAACCATGTCTAGAATCTGACCCCTTCTGTCTTGACTTCAAGCACTTGGGTCCAAGCCACTGGATTTCTGCACTTGGCTCCTAATTGCGTTTTTGCTTCCCTCTGGCTCTCCTCTGCCCTGCCCACCTCACAGAACAGCCAGAGTAAACCTTTACATATTTCAAGGAGACCTCATCACTCCTCTGCTCAAATCCTGCAGTAGCTCCTCATTTCATTCAAAGCCTCTCAGCGCTGTAAGGACCTGGGCGCTCTGGCCCCAGGAACTGACCTCACCTCACCCCTCGGCCCCTTGCCCACTTGCTCAAGCCACACTGGCCTCCTAGTGGTTTCTCACAGCTGTTTCCCTGGCTGTCCTATCTGCCTGGCCTGCCCGTCCCTACATGACCATTTCTGTGCCTTGCTCCCTCACTTCCTACAGGTCTGACTCATCAGAAAGGCCTTCCTGGTACAAGCTGGTGTCCTTGCCTAACAGGATGACTAATTAGGAGGTGAGAACCCCATCCCTAGCCCCAGAAGTGCCAGCCCTACAAGGAGACCCCTTCCCTTGACTGCCCCCACCCCCACCTCAGGACCCAGCAGGCCCTCTCACCATCTGCAGAGGTGTTGAGTTACCCCTCCTCCTCTCCCCTATTCCTCTGCCAGGCCAGGGTGGAGGAGGGGGAGGGAGGTCAGCAGAAGGAACACCTGCCTGGTGGAAGGGGGAGGGGAGGAAACAGTCACAGAGCCACCTTCTCCCCTCGTACGTAGTCCAGAGGCTGCCTTTCTCAGGTTCCACCCTCACTCTACTCCATACGCCCCCACCCCATCCTGCTTACTCCCCAGCAGGTTGGCTCTCCTGGTTTGGTGGTGTAGGAGCAAGACTAGCAGCCTGGGTGTCCAGAGACTAAGGTTTTAGCCCAGCTTTGCCCCCAGCTCTGTACGACCTTCATTTCCCCTTATGCTCAGTGGGTATATCTGGAATGGTTTGTAATGCAGTCTTCCCAGAGATTAGCTTAAGGTTCCTGACATGATGTCAGGAGAAGCAACTAACATCCCTCTCACCCCCAGATTCCCAGGTGCAGTCTTCAATGGCCCAGTCGTGGCTGTGAGGGCACAGAGCCTATGGCAAACACCCTAGGGTCCCAGATATGAGGGCCCAGCTGAATGGCAGTCGCCTAACAGTTCTCACTGACTACCTGGCAGCCCCAGAGCCCAACCAGGCCCCCTCTCTGTCCTCTACATCCTCTGCCTCCTCTGTGCCTCCCCACGTGGGACAGCCTTCTGGGGAAGTACAGCTTGCAGGGGTTTGGGAGGAAACTGCTTGTGCTTCACTTCTGGGCTGGAGACTAGCTGCCAGCCTGGTGCCTTCTGGTGACACTGCAGGCATCTCTGGACAGTCTGGGCCCAGGGCCAGGGAGGCCTGGGGCCAAGAGGGAGGCCACGAGGGGGTTGAGGGGGTCAGTGGGCCAAACCTTCTGCCTTCCCCCGCATCAGGACCAATGAGTCTCCTCTCGAACCTCCACCCTCCTGGGCCTGCGTTGGAGAAATGATCAGGGAATAGAAAATGCACGTGCTGAGTTGCAGGTGGGACAGCAAGCAAACTGTAGGTGATGGTGAACCCCCTTCAGTCTCAGTCCCACAGACCCCTCTGTGGGAGGCAGTTCACTTTCCTGAATATTCTCCCTGAGGCTGGCAGCAGAGCTGGGAACTTACTACCCAACACTGCTGGGGTGTAGACACCCGAGGGCAGGGGACGGGCTGTATTTGAGCAGACCTCTCGGCTTCTCCACCAGGGCCTGGTCCACAACAGGCTCAGAAGTTGCTCACTCCAGTGCCTTACGCTCAGACAGTTGGTCTTACCCTCAATAAGCCAGGATTAATGTCCCGAGGGACCGGGGCTGCCTATTTTGGTATACGTGTGCTGGGGGGAGGGGTAAGGGTGAGAGTAGGAAGACTGGACCAACAGTGAAGGAGTTAATGGCCCATCCATTCAGCTTCCAGGGCTGGGGCTTACATTGGTCCCAGTGGGGAGCTGATGGAAGGAGACTCCTCCACCCTTCCAGATCCTGTTCCCTGCCGCCCCGCTGTCCCAGCAATCTGGGAGGCCAGGAAGCCCAGTTCCCCCTCCAGAAGGGCCCTGCATCTGAAAGCCAGGGGCCAAAGGAGGGAGCACTGGGCCAGGAGGCATGGGGTCTGGCATCCTCAGATCAGTAATTTGGGCAAGTTATTAGACTACAGAGGTCTCAGTTTCCCCAGCTGCATCACAAGGGCTTTGAGTTAAAAATGGCTCCTCACGTTCCTTCTAGCTTTTCAGCCTTTAAACCTGGGGGTCCCGGTGGCCATGACAGCTCTTTCCTAGCCTCCTGGCCAAGGAAGCGGCAGGCGCCGCTGAGCTCACACGCACAGCAGGAAGTGGGGCCGCAGCCAGTCTGCCCGCACTCGCCCCTGCTCTGCTCCCACCAGCGTTCTCTGGAGGTGACCTGCTTTCCCTGGGCCTCGCTGTACAGATGCATCCTCAGGCTCATAAGCAGGGCAGCCAGTGCTCACTGGGACTAGCAAGGAGTTTGGAGCATCCTTGGCAAAGGATGACAAAGAAGTCCGAAATAAAGAGAAAGATGGGTAGATTTGATAACTAAAAAATTACACAAACTTCTACAATGGTCCAAAATTCACCACAATACAAAGAAAAAAAAAACAGAAGAAAACATTTGGGATTTATATAAATGTATAACTATCCCTAATACACAGGGAGCACTGAAATCCATAAGCATTGCCACAATAAAGAGACACGAATATGAACATGTAATACTATTGACACATTTTGAACACCCTTATGGGAATTCTGTTTCCCAAAGCTATGAATCACATAAGCCCACTCCTCCTCAGGGCACTTTTCCTCCCACATGCATCTAGCTTGAGTGGGCAGGTGGCCATGAGCTTCAGGAACCAGTTGGCATCTTAGGGCCCTCGGGTCAGGCCAGCCTGGTGCTTGGCCCCAGTGGGTGACTTACCAGAAGGAGGCTTAAAGGGAGGAGGCAAAGAGAGGAGCCAGCCGTGGGCACAGGACACCCAGAACCACAGACTCCAAAGTCAAGGGTAAGAAAGTATAAACCACATTGGGGTATGGACCCCCTAGCTATTTGGTTTATTTGTTCTAAGAGTGTAACTGCAAAGAGGGTGTTCCCAAGTACCTGTGCGGCCTTGGTCTTATCTCTCTCTCTCTCTCTAGCATCCCAAGTGGCACAGTCTTGGGCACGGCCTGAGCTTTGCCAGTTAGCAGAGGGTAGTGGAGCCCTGACATGGAACTGTTTGCCCTTCATTTGCACTGAGATTCTACTCTAGGCAGGGTTGTGCTGCTGTCTTACAGCTGTTTATTAAACACCTACTATGGGTCAGGCACTATTTTCAGTACTGGGGATACAGCAGTGATGGAAACGGATAACAATCCCTTCTCTCCAGGTATTGGAACCCCTGTGACCTGGGGCTGGGGCTGGGTGATGGGTGGGAGGGTATGGGACGGTGGAAGGTAGGCACCACCAGGCTAGCAGCCTGGGAAACCCTTGGAAGATCTCAGAGGATGAGGGCGATGGTGAGCCATCTCCTTGGGCTCTCTGAGCCTCTGTGATCCCAGCAGCAAGAAGGCAGAGACTCCTTTCCTGGTTGTGGAGGGTGAGACACCTAGTTCAACGGCCTCTCTCTCTGGGTCATGAGGAGGCAGGCAGAAATCACCAGGTGAGGGCAGCCAGGCTGGATAACACAACACCTGTGAGCACAACACCTGTGAGTGTGCCATCTTCCAGATCCCACATGGCCCAAGAGTATATAGGACACCTGACCTTGAAGAGTACCAGAGGTCACCTCAGTCCTCGTTTCACAGCTGTGAAAACCGAGTCAGAGAAGAGACGCTTCTGCCATGATTTAGGAAGAAGCGCACAGGGCTCGAAGGGAGAGATGAGTTCACACGGTGCATGTCCCATGCCCCCAGGCCTCACCTTTTTTTGTGTCCAGCCCATTCTTTTGAGGGCAGCAGTATTTGGTCTTATTTAACAATCTCAGGGACCAGGACCTGTTGGAGGGGCGGGGGATAAGGCATCAGTTCTGCCCAGACAGCTGGCCTGGGTTCCAGACTTTGGGGACAATGAGCAGAGTGGGGTGTCAGTGTGGTCTCAGGGGTGCCGTACTCCGACTCTGAGACCTGGCCAGGGGGAAGGAAAGGGAGAGTGAGGCAGGGGTTGGGGCTGGGTGGTTGGGGGCAGGGGTGTGGAGCTTTCTCAGACAGACATACTGTGATTGGAGATGCTGTGGGGAATCTGGGTCATGGCCAGCCAGGGGTCAACAGCTGGCACTCCCTCCTGGCACCCCTGGGATGGTAAAGCCAGGGGTGGCCCTCTCTGCTCAGACCTGGAAAAGCAGTGAGCTTTTCCACCCAGCTGGGTCACCTGGGCAACAGGGTGTGATGTCATAGGGCGAGGCAGAAGTCACACAACCACCTGCCCAGGTGTGGTGGGGAAAGGAAGAGCCCTGCTCCCTATTCCTGGAGCTGCGTCCGGCCTGCACTTTGCATTCAGTCTTCATCTGTCCTGGCCTGGGCTCCAGTCGATCCATTAATCAAGATTCACCAACACTCCATGTGCCCAGCCGCCTGCTGGTAACACTGCAGGAGAGGAGGAGACACTGCCCCCAAAGAAGTTGCTACTTGGCTAGTGAAACAGCTATTTTTTTTAAAGGAATCTGCAGCCATTCTTAAGGAATCATAGCCTTTCATTTGCTTAATAGTAAAAAATAGTAAAAAACCACAAAGTTCAAGATAATGGTTTCTGCTTGGAGTATGTGTGGGAAGGTGAGCGAGACAATTGGGGATAAATAGGTCTCTTACTGTAATGCCTCTTAGATTGGGTGGTCAGTTAATGGGTGTTCATTATATTATTGAAAAGAAATTACAACTAACTAAAGAGGACCGTGTATGGATCAACGGTACTTCTAGGGTGTGCATCGAGGCTTATGCTTAATCTAAATACGAGTTCCACAAGAAACAACGGTTATTACAGGGATAACCCTTTCTATCTCTGGCACTTCCTACATGCCAGGTCTGGTTCCAAGTGCTTTCACATGTGGTAAGAGGGCAGGAGGAGGACAGACTGGCTGTCGGCCTGCACTGGGGCCTGCTCCGTGGGCGGAGTCTGAGGTGGACCTCCGAAGATGAGCAGGGATCTTGGAGTAGCAGAGGCGAGGGTACTGGGTGGGGTTGAAAGGTGTCTAGAAGATCCCTGTGGCCTGCTTCATTCTTCTGCCTGAATGTGGAGGCCGTTTTAGACCCGACATTCAGGGTTCTTCCCATCTTCTTTGGTTTGAGAAGCAGGAGCGGGCCCACCTGGCAGCAGGAGGCAGGAAGCCTCCAGCTTCTCTTGCTACCACTGCTGCCGAGGGAGAGGCAGGGGGAAGTGGTTCTGCCCAGTTTAGACAGAAAGGCTGAGGCCTCACCTTTGTCAGAACATAAGGACCTGCCAAAGTTATCTAGACATTTGGGGGTGGAAGCTGGGAGGCCCATTCCATTTTCTTCCCTTCCAGGGAAGGAAGGGTGCCTTCCCCTGGCTCTGGGGACGCACTGTCACAATCCTTCCTGTACAGACAGGGCCTCAGTGGACCCTTCCTCAGACTCCCTAGAGCGCCCCCTTCCTGTCCTTTGGGAAGGCTGCAGCAGCAGGCTGGGAGTCCGGGGACCAGTGCCTTCCCAGTTCCTGCAGGTTGGGGCCAGGACAGCAGGGTTGGGGAGACCAGCAGGGCGAGTCGGGGGGCAAACTTGAAGCAGGTACTGACTCTCAGGGCTATGCCAGTGCTCCTGCCACCTCACTTCCTTAAGTTCTGTGCCCTAGCTGTCTGGCCTGCGTCACTGCGGCCCCTCCCCACCCCCACCCCCTGCCACTCCTCCTGGCACCTAAGCAGCCTTCTTGGGCAGGGGCGTCAGACTTTCACTGGGGGTTCGCATTAGCCTCTTGGTTGCCTTCGAAGGGCTGAATGTACGTGATTTCAGTTCCTTAACAGTTAAGGAGTAATTACATTTCTACAGTCCTACAATTATTTTGGCCCTTTGAAGGCAACTGTGAGGTTGATATGGCCCCTGGTGAAAATGAGCTTGACACCCTTGTTCTAGGGCCTCCCCTGGCTCCAGGCTCTCACTCAGCTGCCCTACGAGTGTCTGAGCTTTCTGCCATGGCTGTCCCCAGCCCGTTGGCCTTCCTGCCCAGGGAAGTAGATAATGCAGGGGGCTGGTTCCAGGCTGTCTGACTCCAGAGCGCTCAGCCAGCAAACCCTGCACAGTCAGCAGTCGCTCGAAGGATGGCCTTCCTACCACCTCACTTGCTGGTTGCCCAGCTCTGTGGACCACGGATCCCTACCTCGGACACTCTCTCCTGCGCTCCAGGAACCTTCCCCGAGAACTGTTTCCTCCTCACCAGTGAGACGGCTGGTGGCTTGGGGGCTGAGTGTGGCTCTCCTGCTCAAGAACACTGTAAACCCCAGCTAGTCTCCCTGCCTCCCAACTACCTTACCTTTCCCATTCTCCTCTCCCAGGAGGGGAGCTCTGCCTCCCCCAACCAAGGGAAATGAGTCTGCTCCCAAATGTCTAGGGGAAATGGACACTCCCCTGCCCAGGGACCAGCCCCAAGCTTTGATGACTCAGGGAGATTCCAGTTTTGAGGGGAAGCAGGTAAGGATTGATTCACAACCTCCTCCCCCAACCCTCTCCCTCAGGAGAAAGTACTTGTAGCTGCTTCACTTGGTGGGCCCAGGAATTAGACACGGCCCTTAGACAGCCCTCAGCTAGGGGAGGGTGGCCAGCTGCCTGGATCTGAGGCTGGCTCTTGGGAAGGAGGGTCCTGCTTTTTCCCTGGCTTCTGGAAAGGCAGCCATTTTTGTAATAGGGTGCAGAGGATGTTGGTGGGGGTGATACAAGGTACAGCCAAGAGGGGGGCCCCAGGGATAGATTTGGGGTGGTGTCCAGAGCTCAAGGCATATAGGAATTATTGGAGAAACATATGGGGTGTCCTCACCCCTTCTCCCCCAGGTGTGAGTTGGGGGGAGGGACACATGGAGTGGGAACATGCAGGGCTGTTTTGTGCAGCCATGGCCTTGCAGCCGATCCATGGCCTTTGGTGGGTCACCTGGATATGTTGGATGGCTGTGGCCAGGCTTGGAGCCAGGGGGATGGAGTCACTTCCCCCCGAGATGTAGCTGGGGAGCAGGTCCCCCAAGTTACAGCGCCTGTGTGGGAGCTTGGAGGAGATTGGCTCCAGGACATGGGGCCATACCTGCCTAGACTCATGATGGCAGCCCAGTCAACTTGGAAAATACAGAAATACTGGTAGGTGTAACTGACTGTGGAAGGAGTCAGAAATAGGGGTACAGAGGAGGATTGGCGCGGAGATTTAAACCCAGACATGAGAGCCATTGAGAGAGAGAGAGCCATGCAGTTTTGGGCAGAGTGAGGACCCCCTCTTGGCCAGGTAAAGAGGGAACCATGCGGCTGTGCCAGAGTGGGGACCCCTGCAGCCGGTTGAAGAAGAAAGCCATGCACTTTTGGCAGAGTGCAGACCCCTGAAGCTCTGGTAGAAGAGGACCACAGGGCTTTGGGGTGTTCCCTTTGGCAGTGTGGCCTGGGAAGCAGGAGAGACTTTTCCTGGAAGAAGGGTGAAAGAACTCTTTGCCAGTAGACCATGAGAAGGTGCCACATGGCTTTGGAGTAATTAGAGATCCTGCCTGGACAGCAACACAGCTGACGGTGCCAGTGGCCTGGAAAACAGACATGTGTTCTTTTCCTGAGTTATAGTACCCTGAATTAGGGCAGGGGGAGAAGGGAGCGCTGTGTGCATAGGTGGCTATCCTAAAGGACTTTGATATGCTAATGAAGATGGTAGGTCACTACTTTAAGTCTGTATAGCTTTAAATAAACCTTTCCTTTCCTTTCCACAAATCTCTGGCATGGAGAAATGTCTTTCTAATTGGCGACGGAAGATTGAGCCCAGTAGGTGGTCCGGACGGTATTAGTATACCATCCTCTGGAGTCTGGGCCCCGGTGTATCGTTCTGTAACAGTTTTGGCGTCCCTGGGTGGGCCAAATATTGCCCTCCTTGGACCTCTGCTCTGTAACAGGGGGGCCCTGAAAATAGGAGAAAATCCCCAAACCTTTTGTTGGGGAACGGGGAAGTGGCGGTTAAGATACTTTGCATGACAGTGGTAAGTTAATGGCTTTGCCTTTCTCGAATGGAGAGGGCTGCTACCCAGAGTGGAAGGTATATGTGACTTTAAGAGTATATAGTGACTTGTGACATAGCCAGGGGAGGCAGATGCCCACTGAGGATGTCCATGTGTCATGAGGAACCCTGGCCCTGACTAAAGATGGCGGGTAAAAGAAGAGAAAAGATATGGGAGAGCTGCAAAAGTGGCGTATCATAGGAGGGGCCAGATATGAGGTCACATAGGAAGTTCTGGGCCAAGCATTTAAAATAAGGGCAGACTGACTGGCTGGCATAGCTCAGTGGATTGAGCGCAGGCCTGCAAACCACAGGATCGTGGTTCGATTCCCAGTCAGGGCACATGCCTGGGTTGCAGGCCAGGTCCCCAATTGGGGGCGTGTGAGAGGTAACTGTTTCTTGCACATTGATGTTTCTCTTCCTCTCTGTCTCCTTCCTTTACCTTTCCCTAAAAGTAAATAATTTTTTTTAAATGAAAAGGTGTAGGATGGGGTCCAGTCCACCATGAGGTCTGGTGTGTAAGGAGAGAGCTGATGGAGCTGTGTGGGGACCCTCCTAGCCACCTGGATTTTTGAGAGATGCTTGGAGCTGAGCCATGACGGGGAATGCTGACCTGCAGATTCCTGCTTCTTTGAAGGACACATGGAGAAGCCCCTCTCTTTGGACATGTGCTTGCCTGGCCTCTACCATGATCCAGTGTAACGCAGCACATGCTTTCCTGAACCATCACACGGAGGCTGAGGACAGCACACCCCAGATCCTGAAGGAGAGAGCTTCTGGGAGAGGATGGCGACTCTGAAACCAGTGCACATTTCAGAGGATGTGGAGATCTGTTGGCACAGTTGGCTTAAGGACAGGTAAGGATAAGGGGAACTTCCGGGCATGGTTTTGGCTTACAGCCTTTTGGGGAGCAAGGGGAATGCTGGGTCTCGTGTGAGAGGAGGGTTCTAGCAGGAGTGCTCTCAGCAGCCCCACCTGAGGTTGGAACCCTGCTGATAAAAACCTGTTTCCTTCAACACTCATTGTTGGGTCACAAGGCGCCATGCGGCCAAGCCCCGTGTTTGCTTGGCTACACTTTGGCCTAACTATCCCTGCAGCAAGTCCCGGGGAAGTGTGTTTCCACAGCCCACAAACCTAGCCTTCCTTCCCCCTTAGTCCTGTCCCACTCCCCATGTCGATGGTAACTCTCTGCTCTCCAGCCCCTCCCCCACATACTTCCACATACTTCCCCATCACTTTCTCTCCATTTCTTTTGGGCAGCTGAGTTGGGCTTCTGGGAAAGGGAAGGGATGAACAAGGTAGGAAACGTAGCGTAATTTTGTAGCAAATGGCAGCTCACAGATGTGTGATCTCGGCTCAGAACATCCTCTCTGAGCTTCGGTTCCCTTATACTGTGGGGAAATTAGCGCTGCTCTGAGGACTGAATGAGCAAAGGCAGGTAAAGCACTTGGCACTGATGTTCAGGTAGTGCTCTGAAAATGCTTGATTTTTCCTGCTAAGCAACCTTGGACTTGGCAGGTTCTCGCAGCAGAAATGGGCCAAAAAAGCAAACAACAGGCACAGTGTCAGACTAGTGATTTTCAACCTTTCCATGTCACGGCATACACATTAAACTAATTACTAAAATTCTGCAGCACATCAAAAAATAGAAGTTTTGCCAATCTGACCAAAAAATAGGTATAATTTATAGGTTCGGAGCATGCTGGCCACTCACCTACCTCCTGTTGTATGGCCTTGTTCCTAATAAGTCATGGACTGGACTGGTCCACAGCCTGGGGGATAGGGACCCCTGTCTTAGGGAGGGTGTCTCTGTGCTCCCGATGCCATTTCCCCTCAGCCCCAGGGGTTTTTACAGCAGGTGCTCCTGTGTTGGTCAGAGGATGGCAGGCTCCAAGGAAGGTCCCCAACTCTGATGACAGCAATGAGTACACAGCCTGCCTGGCCAGGAACTTCAGAGCTGCTCTGACCTCGCATCAGCTAGAAGGCTCCACCTGGAAGTTTCTAGAGAGATCTGGGGAGCTGGCTCTGCCTTGCGCTTCAATTATGCTTCCAGTGGGCCACCCAGTTCATGCCCTACCCCTTGAGGCTGGGCTGAGTCTGAGCTAAAGGCATTGCTGCCAGAGCTCTGCCTGGGGAGTGTGGGGGGCACTTTAAGCCCCCGTCTCTGTGGTTTTGCCCCTCCCACCTGCCCTCCTTCCTGTCCTGAGTCCCTCTCACACCAAACAGCAGCCTAGGACTGACTGTCTGCTTCACCTGAGTGTTCATATCCGTGAACAGTGAGTGTAACTGCAGGGTACAGCTGTCTCATCTCCTCTCCCCCACGGTGCTGGGCGTCTCCCATTTTGCCCTCAGGTCATTCTCCCTCTGCTCTAGCTGTCTCTGGGTCCCAGCAGCCAAACTCAGTGGGTCCTGGTTGGGTGGGGTATACAGAAAAGCCAGCAGGGATCTGGGGGGCTCCCTCCTAGCTGGTCTCAGAGTTGGCTGGCCCCTCTACCAGAGGCTCCCCTGCCTGACCAGCAGAGCTCTCCATGCAGCTGCTCCTGGGCTTCTGGTTGTCATTCCTCCTTGTGCCTGTTCAGCCCTGGGGCGGTGAAGGTTCCTCCCGTTAGCACCGCCCCCCATATGGTGGCACTCTCCCTCTTGTTTCCCTAGACCTCACCCTCAGCTTTGCAAAGAAAAAGTCCCTCTATTAAACTCCCTTCAAATGACCAAGTTTGTTTTTTTTTTTTTAAGATTTTATTTATTTATTTATTTTTAGACAGAGGGGAAGGGAGGGAGAAAGAGGGAGAGAAGCATTAATGTGAAGCTACCTCTCGCACGCCCCCCAGCAGGGCCTGGCCTGCAACCCAGGCATGTGCCCTGACTGGGAATTGAATCAGAGACCCTTGGTGCACAGGCTTGCGCTCAGTCCACTGAGCCACACCAGCCAGGTCAAATTTGGATACTGCCTTCTTCCTACCTGGCCCCTGACAGACACACCTGCTGTATGAGCCTTCCCCATGGGGCCTGAGCTCTCCTGGCAGGCCGCCACCATCACAGCCACCAGCACCTCCACACCCCACCGGCGTGTAGCAAGCACTAACTATGTGCCAGGCACTCACTCAGAGATTAACTGAAGTCTCATTGAATCCTCACATTCCTGCTCCCCAGAAGTTATTGTTGTTTCTCCTTTAAGATGAAGACATAGATGTTCTGAGCAATGAAAGGAAACCTCCGAAACGACAGAGTTGGGATTTGAGTCTAGGTCTGCTGGCTCCAAAGACTGTGATCACAACCACCAAAGCATATTGCTTTTCTCTTTAATTCCAGGGGAAGGAATCACACCTCTCCTTCTTCACCTCTGGAACTGGGGCAACATGGAAAAGGTCAAATGCGCAGATGAAAACCCCTGGCCTTTTGAATGAGGGAGGCTCTGTGGCAGTGTGGTGCACGGACACAAGCGTTCATGGGGAGGGAAGTACACCGTGGAGGTGCACCTGGCACTGCCGGGGCAAGGCCCCTGTAAGCCAGGGCAGAGCCAGGGTGTATAGAGGAGGCCATCCTGTTCTACACAAATGGGTGGCCAGTTGCACCCTGGCCGGGGCCTCAGCCATTTGGAGCTTTGTCCTGCACCAAGGCATCAGATTTCATCCCTGGTCAGGGCACATGTAAGAATCAGCCAGTGAAACAAAAAACTGATATCTCTCTCTCTTTCTCTTCCTTCTTCTCTCTCTAAAATCAATTTAAAAATGGGTGGCAAGCTGTTTATTGGGGTCAAAGCACCCTGGGACTATGACTGGGATCACTAATGGCAGCTTGCTTCCAGTTCCCTCAAGTCCCTTGGATTCAGGCTGCCTGCAGGCTGAGTGGGCCAAGGTGAGGTCCTAGGGGTACTGGGTGGCTGCCCCTCTGACCTTTCTGTGGTCCCTTACTGTGCAGAGGTGGCTTCTGGGCTATATGCATGTGCCTCTACATTTTGCCTTTGGGACTTGTTAGTCCTGATCCTGTCCCTGAAACCTGGGTCTCGTGGGTCCCTGGGAATGACCAGTCTGGCACAGTACCACCACTCCAGGAAGCAAAAAGGCGTGACTCCTTGTAATCTGCCAGGTCCAGCTTTAATCCTGGCTCCGCCATGCCTCTCAGAGAGCATCTGGGCACGTCCCTTGACCCCCTGGGCCTCAATTCCTCATCTGCAGAGCAGCAAGAATAATCCTTCCTGCTGGGGACATGAGGATCAGGTGAGAAAACAGGTACCTGGCATGTGGCAGGCAGCACCGAAATGAGCTTCTCACCTTTGTGCCAGTTTGTGCCAGTCTGGAGCCCCAAGACCCAGCCTTGCAGCAGGAGGCTTGGGGTGACTATGGACACACTGTTTTCCCTGTCGGCTGACAGCACACCCACTTAGCTGCTCAGCGGGCACAGTCATTGATCACCAGGTTGAAGGAGTCCTCTCAGCATTTGGTAACCAGAGCTCTCGTTTGAGGCAGGCAGCCCATGTCCCATAGTCATGTCATGAATCACTGCTAAAGACGCAACATGGCTTTCGGGCGTTTTTCTTTTGCAAAATCAATAACATTAACAGGGGTCTGAATAAAGGGGTAAGCAGGGAAAGCCCCCCGCCCATGCCTCCGTGGGGTGGTGGTGGAGGTAGAAGCAGCACCCTGCCAAGGTGGAGGGGGGGCTCCGCTCAGGGCAGAAGGGCCTGGGAGGACAGTAGGCTCACCAGTTCCCTTACCTCTGTGCTTTCAACCCATGAATCTAACCCAGTCACTCCTGTGCTTCAGCAAACACTTCAGCAGGGCCCCACTGCTCCCAGGAGACCCCTGCAGGCCTCATGGTCTGCTCACCCGGTCCCTCCAGCCTTTTTGCAGCTGATTCCTGCCTCATACCCACCCTTCAGCCACACTCCACACCTGCAGTCCCCTGGACGGCTCTGGTCTCTCTGGCCTCTGGCCTTTACGTATGCTGTTCCATCAGTCTGGACTGTCCTCCCTCTGTTGGCCCTAATAATCCATGATGCTTCCTCAAGACATAAATGGGGCAACTGGCAAATCTTCCCTGAAACCATCCCTCCTGCCTGCACCCCACCCAGGGGCCTCTCTTTGACTTTCCTGGGAGGGAAAAGTGTGTCTGTCTCTTTCAGGCAGGGCTGCCGCCTGGCCCAGTGCCAGGTGGGTGCTCCCTGAGTGAGTGAGGTGTGGCTCTCGCATCAGATGCCTTGCTCCTTGCTCATCCGCAGACACCCTACGTCAGCCTGGGACAGTGATACCTGCTTCCTGAATAGCCTTCCCTTCTCCAGAGTCCAAGCCATTGGGGGCCCTCTCCCCACGTCTAGGGCACCTCATGATAGAAGGTAACAATGAACAAACACTTGTTATGTGCCAGGTACTATTGCATGCATTTGACATGTGTTAACTCAGTCCTCACAATCACACAGAGGTAGGTACTACTGTAGTCCCCGTTTTACAGATGGGAAGAAAGAGGCAGAAGCAGGAGCAGAGGAGCCAAACTTTGGACCCATGCCATAGGCTGCTTTATGACCTCAGCCCTCTCTTTCCTGAGGTATCTCAGGAAGTTTGAGAGTTGGGAGTTTGGGGGTCAGGGAGACAGCCCAGTGCACCCCATCCCCCAGACAGGGCCTCGGGCTCGGCTCTGGAGCTGGGAGGAGCCAGCAGGTCCTGGGGGCTCCAGTTACAGGAAACTGTGCCCCCAGGCCTGGATCCTTGATCGCCTCCCTCAGATTCCTTGCTTGGCTGGGCCCCTTGCCCGCCCCACACTGCTGCCCTCATCTCTACCGGAAAGCAGAGCCTCTGGCCCTAATCTCATCTGAGGCCATGAAATCACATTTGCAGCGTATTAATGCAGCACTGAGCTGGCCTGGGCCTGCCTGTCTCCTGGAGGAGAGGAGCCTGGAAAGCAATCTCGTGGGGAGGCATCTCCCAGAACACCCGCTGACAAAAAGCAATTATGATTTAAGAGGAAGATTAAAATGATATCCACCTCTCCCTCCGTGCCCACCCTGAAGACTGCAGCTAGGCTGGGCACCCCCACCTCCCAACTGTGGTTCAAGGGCTAGGCTTCCTGCTGGGGTGAGGATTGGGGCAGGCTCAGGCCTGTCTGTCTCTCCCAGATATACCCCCATGGCCTTGTCACAGGGTGCAGCCAAGAGGGGGTGCCCAAATGGGGATTTGTAACTCAAGGTGTCCAGGAAATATTAGAAAAAAATACATATGTCCTCACCCCCGCCAGTCTGAGCTGGGGGATGGGACACACGGAGCAGGGCCATTGAGAGCTGTTTGTATAGCAACAGCATTGCAGCTAACCTCTGGCATGGTTATTTAACATACCTATAACTTTTAACTAGTTTCATGGTTATGTTAAATAGCTGTGGCCAAGCTTTGAGCCAGGGAGATAGAAGTGACTTCCACCCAAGATGCAACTGGGAGGCAAGGCCCCCTGTTTACAGCACCTGTGTGAGAGCTTGGAGATGATTGGCTCCACGCCATGGGGCCACACCTGCCCGGACTCACTATGGCAGCCCAGTAAAGCTGGAAGGATACAAGAATGCTAGCAGGTGTAACTGATTGTGGAAGGAGTCAGAGCCGGGGCTGCAGAGAAAGACTGGTGCTGGGATTTAAACCCAGATGCAGCAGCCGTGCAAAAGAGAACCATGTGGCTTTGGCAAAGTGGAGACCCTGCAGCTTTGGCAAGAGTCAGGACCACTCGGCTTTGGGGTGCTCCCTTTTGCCATGTGGCTTAGGAAGCAGGAGAGACTTTGCTTTGAAGAAAAGGGGTGAAAGGACTCTTGCTGGTGGGCCATGAGAAGGCGCCACGTGGTTTTGGATTAACTGGAGATCATGGCGGCGACACAGCTGATGGTGTGGGGAACCCGAATTATGGACTTCTTCTTTTCCTGAGATACAGCACCCCAGACTAGGGCAGAGGGGGAAGGAAGGGCTGTGTGCATCTGCGGGTATTCTAAAGGACTTTAGTATTTCAATAAAGGCATTAAGTCACTACTCTTAAGTCTGTGTAGCTTTTAAATCAGTCATTCCTTTCCTTTTACCACTCTCTGGCATTGAGAGACATCTCTCCCTGGTGGCGGGCAAGACAAACCTAGTAGGTGGGGGGACCCCCCAGAGAGAAAGGGGGGTCTTTTCAGTAATAGTATATTGTTCACCCCTGACTCCTTTGGCCCTATTCTTTAACAGCCTGACCCCTCACCTGTCCCCATACTCACCACCCTTACCTCTCACGAGCCTCTGGGCCTTTGCCTAAGCTGTTACCTCTGCCTGGAATGCAGGCTCCCAAACCTTGTCTACGTGGCAAGCTGCTGTCCACCGGGCATGATAATCATAGCTAATGTTTTGTGAGTGTTGGTATGATCTTCAAATTTACTACACACCCAATTCTATGATTCTGTCATGGGGGTGCTGTCATCATCGCCATTATATAGATGAAAAGAAGAGGCACAGCCAGAAGGGGGCAGAGCGTGGGGCAGGCCTGAATGGCCACGGCTCCGACGTCTAATGACCACAGGGCTATCGCTGTGCTGTCTGTCTTCCTGAGAGCTCTGAGAGGCCAGGGCTGGCAGAGTCTGGGCTTAACAAACACCTGTATGGAAGAATCAATACCCACCCTGCAGGAATGGTACGAGTTCGGAGGTGTGTCCCACTCCCTGTGTGTCACCTCCCCAGCTGAATTCGTGGTGCCTTCCAGCGTGGCTGCATTCTGGGAGTCTTTGGAATCCCCTCTCCTCCAGGAAGGGCTCCTGGACTACAGTCAGGCTAGCATATTATTTATCCCTCACAATGACACTGCAAAATAGGCATCATTATCCTCATTTTATTGAGGAGAAAACAGAATGTCAGAGAAGGGAAGTGTCTTGCTCAGGAGCACCTGGTATGAGGCAGAGCAGGGATCTGAGTTCAAGCTGAAGCCCATATTTATTCACTGTACCTTCTTGGCTGTAACTCTCTCTTACTCCTCAGGCTGGGCAAAGGCTTAATTCTAGGGCTACTTAGGCAACATTTTCTCTCTCATTGTCATCAGCCTACTCCAGTGGGCCAGGAGGTTGGCCGGGGCACTGACTCCGAGTCCCTGACAGCTCCAACCCCATCCCCAAACCAGACAGGTCAATGAGCACTATTTGTTAGGGTCAGCTTAATGCTGAGTGATCTGTCTTAGCTGGACTCAGTGTGATATGAGGCCACCAGGAAGAAATCTGTCCCCCAAAACTGCCTACCCATGATCCTGTCACATTGCCCAGAAAGCCCATTAAAATATGAGTCTCCCTGGGAAAGAGTGCTGAAAGTCATCCTCACCTCTGTGTTGATACCTCATCGGAAAAAACAACCTATATGGCAGAGACCTCCATTCCAGCCTGGCTTTGCTATTGACTCAAGGGGAAGCTGTTCACCTCCGCCAGGGGGTTATTTCCTGCCTCGGAAAATGGACACCTTCCAGGCTTCCCTGACCTGCTCTCAGGACCCACATGACGCTCCAATAACTCGTTTCTCCTCCACCAGCCTGGCTCAGAGCAGTCTGGGCAAATATGGGAGGCAGAGTGCTCAGAGCTGGGAGCTGGCACCTCCCCTCCATTCCCTTGGCATCTCCTGCAGCTCCTCACCTGCAAACACACTCTCCACACCTCATCCTTTCTCCCCACCTGCTGTTCCCTCAAACACCTCCCATTCTTGCTTGCATGCCACTGTCACACCGTCCTCTCCACATGAACACCTCTCTCCTCAGTCTTTCCTGGGACCCTGCCTGTTCTTTCAGGCAGGGGTCAGATGTCCTCATGGGTTTTAATGAACTGAGCAACTTCCCAGCCTTTTGCCCCGCTGAGCCTCTCCACTTCCCCGTCAGGAGACACTGCCCTGCCCATTGCACAGAGGAGGAACTTGGGGCCCAGGGAGGTCGGTGACTTGCTCCAAGTCACACGCTTCTAACACAACTGTGAAATGAGGTTCTAAACCAAGGTCTTTTGAACTGGTTTTTCTACCGCCAATGGAGTCCTTGATGACCACTCTTGCTCATTTTGTCTCCCCAGCCCTCGCAATCAGCTTGGAAAGTTACTGTCTTCCAACTTCCTCTCCCTACCCAGCCTGGCATCTCCCCAAGGCCCGGGGGGATATAGCTGCCTGGTTTAGTGCTGAGGAAGTGGGTGGATGGATGGATGACCACCACCTGTGGGACCCCGGGGCAGGCTATCTGATCTAGGTGGGGGAGGGGTATCCCCCACTTATCAGCTGCTCCTGAGCCCAGGTACTCTGTGAAACTAGTCCAGGCCCAGGCGTGGGTGTGACAGCTGACTCCTGACAGGTCAACCCCTCATTAGGGCTGGGCTGGGCTGGGCTGGGCTGACTGGGTGCTGTCAGGCTCCCTTCCCTGCTGCCTGCCTCTATCTGCTCTTGGAATTTTATTAAAGATCAATGATTAAAGAATTGGTTTAGCAGGGAGTTTTAATTTCACCTCATACATCACACATGCCACGTCACTGGAACCTCTTTATCTTCTGGCAGAGGCTAGGGGCTTATTTTCTGCCTCAGAAAATGGACACCTTCCAGGCTTCCCTGACCCGCTCTCAGGACCCACATGACGCTCCAATAACTTGTTCCTCCTCCACCAGCCTGGCTCAGAGCAGTCTGGGCAAATATGGGAGGCAGAGTTGGGGGGATTTGTACAGGGATGAAGCCAGGAGGCCAGAAGGCCAGGGGGTGTTCTGGGGTGGTGTGGGCTTGTGTGTGTGTGTGTGTGCGTGCACACCCATATGTCCATCAGTGAGTCAGTGTGAATTTATTTTTGTGATGGGGTGGGGGGGTCTCTGCACACCCGGGATGTGGTAGCGCTGCAGGAGGTAGCAGAGGAAGAGGTCTGACACTGCGCTGCTTTCGCTGGCCAGCAGCTGGAGTTCTGGTTGCCAGGCAACCTTTTTTTTACACTTAGGTAGCAGCTAGGATTGAGCAGCCAGAGGGGAAGTAAAGGCAGGGCCCTCACCATTGCAGTCTAACAAAGAACTTAATACAGGAGGCTAAGAGCAAAGGCAGACATGTCCATCTCATGGACCCAGTCATCCTGAGTCTGGTTGGGTAAGGCTGCCAGGCATTCCGAACAGCAAGATAGTGCAGGGGGAAGCCCTCAAAAGTCTGTGTGTATCCTCTCCACCAGCTGGAAAAGGAAAACCTTGAGACTGTATTCATCCCAAGGTCTGGAAGGAGGAGAAAGGGGAGGGCCTATAGTGCCCAGAGAAAAAGCCCATGAAACAACTTTGGTTAACTGCCTCCCTCCCATCATGTATGCAAAATGAACAAATGGAGTCTAGAGTAAGATAAGGATCCCAGCTAACAGACCCCCACACATGCCCACGTAGTCACATCTCCCTGGGAAAGCTGGCACCACTTTTCCCCGTCAGTCAATATGTAACATCTTCACCCCCGCCCCTCCAACTATGTAAGTCCTCAGAACAAAGGACTCTCTCATCTCTGGGCTCTTTTCACCACAAGGTTGGGGGCGGGTTGGGGGGGAGGAAGGGAGGTGTGAAGGAGGGGGAGGACTTGGTCACTGGGCCTCTTCTGGCCAGAGGGCCCCTGGCCACCCAGCTTCGGGCCACCCTGCTTTTGTTACTCCTGCTCTTTCCACCCTGTGTTTGCTCTCCCGTTAGAACTTAGCACTCATAAACTTTGTGTGTATGCTAATAGGGCTTGCTGATCTGTAATTTTTCACTGCGTCAGCGAGAAGAACCAGCGTTTCTCCGATAAAAGTAGGTATTTATATACCCACATGTGTGTGTCCCTGTGTGTTGTGGCTGTGTTCTGGAGTGTCTGTTGGGGCCCACCCACCTTCCAGAGGAAGAAGAAGAGGAAGATGACCTAAAGGGCCATGAAAGCTGGACCCTCCTGCCCCGTTCTTCCTCTTTCTTTCACCGAGAAGGTAATTCGTGGCCATGAGAAGGCCATCACAGTCCTTCCCCTGGAGCCCATGGGTTGCTCATTGGTGCCAAGCCTGGGCTGGCTGGAATGACGCAGAAAGGCACCCTCTTTCTCCGCATCTCCCTTACCACCCAGACTTCACACATTCATACACACAGGGCCTCCAGGAAGTGTGAGTGGGATGGGGAAGGCAGCCAGGGAGGGGCAGCAGTGCCACCTGGTACGCTCAGTCACAAAAATCTGCCAACAGGGCCTCTTCCCAGACTAGCATCCAGACTGGGCCAGGCTCTCCCACCTGCAACTTGGCCCTGAGCCCCAGAGACAGTGGCGCTCACGAGTTCTCAGACCTCCCCTGGGCGGCCCATGAAGCAAGAAGGAATGACACCGTTTTCCAGATGCAGAAACTGAGGCCCAGACTCACCTGCTTTGTCCAGTGTGGACGCCCCGACTCCTCCCTAGAACGGTGAGCATTATCAAACATTTCCTGCAGGGCAGGGCTGTCCTGAGCTGGCTCATTCTATCCTCCTGGCAATAGGGGACGCAGACGTAGCTCTGTGGTACAGGTGGGGAAATGGAGGCTGAAGGAGGTCGCCTAACCTACAGGAGGTTGTATGGCTCCTAAATAAGTGCCAGAAAATGGTGTACCCAGACCAACCTGACCCCAGTGCACCTGCCTCTTGGTATAAGGTGGTTGAACCCTAAAGCTCAAGTATCCTCTACCTGCTGAGCTCCAGGCACCTACACTGACCCTGAAAGGACTCCTAAGGCGTATGTAGATGACTTGGAAATCAGGCAGAGTAGGGGTGAAAGGACAGGCTTGGACAGGCATCAAAAATATGGGACTCCCCGCCAAACAATTTATGTATTTTCAGGTCTTACCCACTAGGCCCGGGAACCTCTGATGCCTCCTTAGGAGGCCCCTGAGGGCAGAAAGCCTTTCGGTGCCATTGAGGAGAAAGAGGTGACAGCAGGAGGCCTGCAGGGTAACTGTGGTACTTTTAGGGATGGTGGCCTTTCTCTTCCTGAAGGGGCTGGCCACATCCCCCACCTGCCCTCCTGGGGGCCGGCACCAGCCAGCCCTGCCTCTCCTGCCAGCCTCAGCTCTCTGCCACACTGACAGGGCCACGCCCTTCCTTGGGCTGGTGACAGCCTCTCTGGAACACCTCGACAGGGCCTTTGTTCCCCTGAAATAAAAGAAAATATAGCTTCAAAGGGAAACCTCAGGTAGCTTTTAACAGGGCTCAGCTGCCTGGGGCAGAGTGTGTTTAAGCTGGAGGCAGTTGTCACAGAAGCCAAAGGGGGAGCCACCTGCAGTCCCTTTCCTGCCCCCCGTTGCCCCCCATGATGGAGTTTACTGAAGGAAGAGGTTCTTCCAAATAGCAGCAAAGGAGAAAATCAATGAAAATTGATAGAGAAATGTAAAGCAGCTGTCAACCGCCATGAGTGCGTGCGTGTGTGTGCGTGTGCGTGTGTGTGTGTTAGGCGCAGCAAAAGCATGCTGCCTGGACCCCAGCTGACCTGCTCTGGGCTGGAGGGAGGGGGGAGGGGCTGGGAGTCACTCCCTGGCATGTGCTGGTGGAGGGGCACTGGTGGCTGGGGGAGGGGCGGCAGCCGACATTTTCAGTCAGTTAAGACAGAGATTAATATATTCAATCCGCTCAGTAATTGAGGGAACAATTGGAGTGTTTTTCTAAAGCCCATAAAACTGCCTCATTGGCAGGGAGGAGCTGACCTGTTCGTATCCTTTGCATTTGATGGAACACAGAAGCGGAGGAGGAGGGCTGACACTGGGGGTCTCAGAGCAGGGGGCCTGGGCCGGGGCCTCGGAGGGGGCTGGCCGTCTTGGTCTGACCTGTTCTCACCTTTCGAACCTCTCGCCACTCTGTTGGTAGCAATTCCAGCACCTCCTTCCACTGCCTCTTTTACCCCACGAGCGAAATGAGCCAGGGGCACTCCCCTCCACCATGGCCCGGGAGGGGGCTGCCGAGGGGCGGCGACACAAGAGTTGGAGGTGAAGGCGCCTAAGCAAAGAGGTGCCCAGCTCCCCACCCCCAACCCCCAGGCCAACCGGGCAGTAAAGTTAACAAAATCCACCTGGTGTGCCTTTTTCTGATTGCACCAGCCCAGCCTCCAGGGCAATAGAAATAGTGTCTGCAATAGGAAACAATAAAAGACGTAATGAATTTAAAAGCAGAGCAAAGAGGGAGGGGAGGGAAGACCTGGAGTGGGTTGGCCCCAAGGCAGAGGGATGCCTGGGGCTGGGCGGGTGCAGCCCTGGAGCTCCGGCCAGACTAGGGACCTAGTCGGAGGAGGGTTGGGAGCGGGAGCAGGAGAGGGAGGGAACAAAGGGAGAAAGATTCAGAGAGAGAGAGGTTTAGGGACAGGGTAGAGGGGTGCTAAGCAAGCCTCTGACGGCTACGTTTCCCTCCGCTTCTCCGTAATGAAAGCCCCAGCCTGTTGGTGCCAAAGCGACAATCGGAATCCACAGGCTTACAGCTTGGTGCTCAGCCTTCCGTGATTGCTTTATAAGCTTTTTCTTCCCTTTTCCCCCTCCAGGGTTAAAAATAAGTATTTTAAATGGAAAGAATATAAAAGACCCTTGAAAGCGTCATTTAAGAGACTCCTGGGGAACAGATTCGTTCCCGTGAAACAAAAGTGCGATTGTTTGGAAGAGGTAAGCGCCAGAGGGAATGGGGGAGGAGCCCACCACACCCCCCTCTTCCTCCCTCTTTGCTCCTCTTCTGTGTGGGAGGGAGCTCCGGGGCCAAGGTGAAGGAGCCTCCAGGCTGGCTCCCAGAGCTACAAACGAGGAATTTTTAAGTTCATGTTTCCAGAAGTTTCATCACTGGAATTTCCAGCCCAAAGATTCCCTCTGAAATAGCTCTGCTTGTGGGAGGTTGCCCTTAAACCTTCAGGATATCTAAGAGAGGTAAGTGAGGTGCCAGGAGGAATGTGGCCCCTAAGGCCCTGCTGTTCCGGGCCCAAGGCTTCTGTGGCTTCCCCCTGTACCCCAATTTCCCAGGGGGTCTCATATGGTCTTAAAAGAGTTGAGTGGGAGTCTCCCCAGCTGGCCAAGCAGGCAGACTTGGCCAGGCCCTTGCTGCTTCCCTCAGACTCAGGGAGCCACTTTGCCCAGCACTGGACAGGCCACCCACACTGTGGTCAGGTAAACTCCTCACCCCGGGAAGGAGGGCCTGGGAGGATGTGGGGGGGCAGGGGGGGCGGGTAGCCAGGTAAGTCTCAACCCTGCTGAGAGGTAAAGGAAGTAGCATCACAGACAGGATTGATCTGGTAGAGCTCTGCCCAAAAGGAAGCCGCTAAGCACTCAGTGTGGCTGGTGGAGAAACTGGAGCTGGCTCTCTCCCGTGCACGGTAAGCTTCCCTCTGCAGCTCCTGCCTGCATGACCCAGTACCCCCATTTGTGGGTCTGGGGCTGAGCGTGTGACCTTATGCTGGCGTCTGTGAGTGTGCTGCCAGAAATAGTCATGGGGGATATAGCCTTTACCACCTTCCTCTACCCAACACACACACACACACACACACACACACAGATGGAAAGTTGGGGACTGGAGATGGGTAGGTGTTCATTGTCCATATAAAGTTAGCTCAGGAGAATTGATGGCCCCAGTGGAGTCTCCAGGATTTAGGAAAGGCTGTGACCAGCACCGGCTTGGCTGTTTACAGCTATGTAAGCTGTGGGCCGTGACTAAGCAGCAAAATGATTCAGATTCAAAGTCAGTCCCTGAAACTCACAATGAATTCTGTCTCCTGTTCCCGACTCATTCTGGATCATTGCATTCCTAATGCCCCTGCCCTCTGCCCCTTGCTCCACCCTTACCCCCCATCCTTCATCCCATGACCCCTGAGAGCTCTGGTTTTAAAAAATGACACAAGTTGAAGCACAGTTTGTGAGCTTAGAATAACATTCTCAACCAGATTTGATAGTTGAAATAGCTGACAGACAGGACAGGATGGTTTGGAAGGGGAAAAAATCAGTGCAGAGAAAGCTCCCTGGAAGAGGTGTCCTTGAGCCTGTGCATTTATTTGCACCTGGAGCCTAGAAGTCTATTCCTGGCCTTGAATTAAATAGGCTGAACTTGGCTCCTCTCCTCTCCTCTCCATCCTTTCTGCTCACTGCCTTTGCTTCTCAACCCAATCCCATCCCTTTCAGTTCCCTTCCTCCTCCTCTTTAGTTGGGAACTGAAGAGGGCTGGGGTAAGTCCTTCCCTCCTGGGCGTCGTGTCCCCATGTACAGAGAGGGGAGAGAGAGTGGTTTCCAAGGCCCCTGTGGTTCGAGGCCACATCCACTTTCCCAGAGAGTTGGCCGCAGGCCAGAAGGACAACCTGTGGCCCCACTGTCACTGAGAACTCTGTCTTGGTCTTCCCGCTGCCCTTTCATCTGTGTCTTTGAATCTCCAAGTCAAAACCCCAGAAAGGTGCCGGCCTTCTTGGCAGATCCGCTGAGCTGAAAGCAGCGGCTCCACTCTTCTCTGCAGGGCCCCTCCGGTGTCAGACCCCCACCGGCTACTGGCCCGGTTGTTAAGGCTGTGATTGCTGACACCACCATCCCCCAGGAGGGAAGCGATTTTCCCCTCCCCTAAAGCCATTTTCTTTTCTTGCTAGAAGCAGACATCTGACACTTAAAGACTGAGAATGCCAGAGAGATGATGGCATTAAATAACAGAAATTAGAGCTGCCTAGGATGGCTCAGCCACCTCTCGGCCCCCTTCCCCAAGCAGTTCCACCCCTCCCTCACATGCGTTCACAAAGGCAGCCTGCAAAGCACTCCTCACGTGGCCTCCGGCTGGGGTGGCCGGGGCATGCTGGCACCTGGAGAGCAGAGGTCTGCTTCTCCCTGAGCTCAGCCTTTTGTGTATCTAGTCCCGTGACAAACTCCTGGACAGAGGGCGAGGGCCAGGGCCCGGCCCCGAGTCCGGGAGCTTGCAGCCTGAGGAAGCAAAATGCCATGTAGGAAGAGTAGGAGACCCAGGCAAGCTGGGCCCTGGGTCCCTGGCTGTCCTTGCCGTCCTTCTGGCACAAGCTGCCAGATCATCCTGACTAAAGCACAGCTCAGATCCTGCCTTGCTTCTGCGCAAGCTGCTCCAGTGGTCCCCCACTGCCTCCCGAATCGAATATTCACCTCACTCTGTTGACGCTGTCCCCTGATTCCTGCCACTGTCTCCTACCCACCCACCCTCCCTCTCCCAGCCCAACTCAGCTCCCCACCCTCAGGCTTCACTTCGGCCCCAGATCAATGCACTCCTGGGAGACAGGTGCCGCAGGAGAGCCAGCCGCCCCGGGCTGTAAACTTCTGGTTTCAACCTCGGTTCTTTGTCCTGCTGGCAGCCAAAACCTTTCCTCTCCTCAGCCAGCTTCTTCTGGTCCCTTCTTTCAGAATGCCCTCTTCAAAGCCTGGAACTGCCATCCCAAAGCGGGGTCTGAGAGAGTCTGCACCTAACAAATATTTGGTGGATGAATGAATGCCTCAGTCAGGGAATGAATGAATGAATGAGAGATTCATCTCAAATAACATCTCTTCTGAGAAGCCTCTCCTAGGCTCCAAAGCCAGACACACCCGCCCCCACTAGAGCTCAGCACACATGTTCCAGGACACCGCCCACATTGTGTCCTAGGCAGCTTTAATTTCTGTAATTTAATGTCTTCAAGCCAGGTAGCACCTCAGCCCAGAGACGTACCTAGCTTTGGATTCCATGTACTCTTGTGCACTAAGGTATACTGTTGGCTTTAAATGGATCAAGCACCCTTGGGGATGACCCTGTTTCTCCGCCTCAAATGGGCTGCCACTTGCTCTGCTAGTTCCCACCTATCCTGGTTGTGAGGCCCACCAGACACATGCCTGAACACAGCCATATCAGGGGGCCCTCCTACAGCTCAGAGAGGAACAAGACCCCTCACCTAGGCCCAAAGCTGCCAGGTTCCTGGTTCAGAGTGAGTCCCTCACGGTCGTGGTGGGAGCTGAATGGGCTTGAGGGCGGGCACATACAGGCTTCTGTCTCCAGATCACTCCAGGCCTCCCTCAAAACCCAGTAAGAATGTATGAGATTTGAATAGTGGACTGAAGGGCCTCAAGGGACACTCACCCACTGGACAAAAGAAACCAGGACCAGCCAGCTGTGTTCCTGCTCTGTATGGCCTTTGCACTATTTTCTGTCTTCCCCTTTGAATCGGGACTCCCCATCTCTATTCTCAAAAAGCATGCTCTCCAGGACTGAATGAGGCCACTTTGGGAAGTTCTGCTGCTCTGCCTGGTGAGGGAGGGGACAGTCAGGCGTACCAGAGACCCTGGGTCTTCTGACTGGGGAGTCAGGGATGCCAGAACCTGAGCTGACACCCAGGAAACTCTCACCTGCCACCAGGGCAGCTGGGGTTCTGGACTAGGTGACATCTGTTCTGGCTGGCCAGCCCCCAGAGGGCAGCCTGCCTCTGGAGCTGAGGGCCCGGTGCATGCAGAAGGCCACTTTAGGCCAGGGCCCCGCAGTGGCAGGCCAAGCCGTGGGGTCATCGCTGGCCTGAAGCAGAGCCGGGCTGCTGCAGCAGTGGTGCATTCTCTCCTGCTCCAGTGGAGATGTTCATAGAGGGATGTCTGGGATCCAAATCTTGTAGATGGAGAAGGCCTCCCTGACCCATCGGGCCTGAGGCCTCGCCCAACCTCAGCACCTCCACCGGCAGCTGCATGTAATGCTGCCCTGATTCTTGCAGAAACCTGGGCAGGGAACATGAAGCTCAAAGAGCCTCTGGGGTCTCCTTGCCTCCCCCACAGGTGAGAAGGCCTCAGGAAACCTGGGATCCAGGCACTGAATTGAAGCCGGGCTTAGCTAAGGTTTCCCAATGGGTGACACCCTCCTAGGCCCCATACAAGACTCCTACCTTTGCTGATGGCCAGTCCAAGCCTGGGGTGGGCCAGGGAGTTGAGGGCCTGTGAGATGATTATGGGTCCTACCACCACCCAGAGGGAAGAGTTCAATCTGCCTCTGATTTCTGGCCACCTCAAGGCCTTGGGACCTGGTCTTCCCATTCCCTCATATCTCCCCCTCCAGGAAGCCTGCCTGGGTGGACTCGTAGTCCAGGCATGGATCTTTTGCTCCTTCCAGATTACTAAACTGCTTTCTGGTTAGGATTCCCATCTTTCTACAGGATCTACAAACTTCCTGAAGGCAGGGCCTGGTCTCCACCTCTTTGTCCACCCCCCATATGTACAGTCCAGTGTTGCTCAGGGCTGGGTACTCAGGATGCTGGCTCTAATGTTGCTCTGCACGCTACCCACTGCCAGGACTGGCCCCCAAACCTGCTGCGCACCACACATTTAATGCTTCTTTAAATTCACAAAGCCATTTCTTTTTTTTTTTTTTTAAGATTTTTATTTATTTATTTATTTTAGAGAGGGGAAGAGAGGGAGAAGGAGAGGGAGAGAAACATCAGTGTGTGATTGCCTCTCACATGCCCCCACTGGGGACCTGGCCTGCAACTCAGGCATGTGCCCTGACTGGGAGTCAAACCTGCAATCCTTTGGTTTGTAGACTTGTGCTCAATGTACTGAGCTATCTATATCAACCAGACTGCAAAGCTCTTTCTTAGCATTCCTTTTATATCTTCCTCACCTGACCCTCAACGACCATTGTGAGTGTCCCTAGGCCACACAGAAGGAGGGCCATAGGTCACACAATCAGAGCTTTAGGGTTCCATCTGGGGCTCTGACCCTGCCTCTCCCAGTTCCCCTGAGGCTCCCTGGAGTCCTTGACAGGGACTGGGGCTGAAGTTACAAGGTCCTTCTCCCCCAACCCCAGCCCTTGCTTTGTATCTTTGGGCAAAG
The DNA here is from genome assembly GCF_014824575.4 of Sturnira hondurensis. Lineage (NCBI taxonomy): Eukaryota > Metazoa > Chordata > Mammalia > Chiroptera > Phyllostomidae > Sturnira > Sturnira hondurensis. The sequence continues at coordinate 2,776,987 of NW_028077960.1, forward strand.
GGTGATGCTCTGGCCAGGATGTTGCTGCTCAATGACATTGGGGACAAGCAGGAAATGTGTCCCCATCATTCATCTGCAACTGAACCCCAGCCCCAGAGGTGGCCTGCAGGGGTTCTCAGCTGACAGCTGCAGAGTGCATCTGCCTTCCTCACTAAACCCCACACTCAGGACCTCAAACTCCAGGACCACAGTCTTCTCCTCTGCCTTCAGCCTCTGGCTCAGCAGGGATGCAGCAACTGGAAGTTCAGACCCCCTGAAGCCCATAGCCATGATGGAGACTGATCCCTGGGCTGCGCAATGCCTCTTCTTGCCCACAGTACAAGCCAGAGCCAGTCTAAGAGCCTATATCATGGCCACATCCACTTCTCTCTGTTTCTGTTTGAAGAGAAACCAGATAACAAGCTGGGAAGCTGGGCCTGACCTGGAGAACAAAGACAGCATCAATCCCTTCCTTTCAACATTTTTTTTTGTTCAACAAATATTTATTGAGCATATACTGTATGTCAGGCACTATTTTAGGTATTTGGAGTATGGCAGTGGACCAAACAAAGATTCTTGCCCTCCTAAAGCTTATCTTTTAGTGGAGACAGACAAAATTAAACATAGAAAAAAGTAAATAATAATGTCTACTAGAGATAGTAAGTTCTGTAGGGGAAAACAGCAGGGTCAGGGACAAGGGATACCTGGGACAGGTGAGGGGAACACTTAGGCGCGGGGCAATCAGGACTTCCTATTTCTGGGAGGGTCTGTCTCCACGTGCTTGTTTATTCCCAAGAGTCCTTGACTCACAGGGAGAGATGTGTTTCAAGGGGAGAGGGACTGTGTCTGTCCCGGGAGTGTGCCCTTAGCTCCTGCTTCTGGAATCGGTTTACTTTCCTCATCAAAACTCACAATATGAAGCATAGCTTCACTTGACAGAATGCCCAGCGCTTCTCACAGCAAAGAGTTGTTGAGTTGGAACCGATCCTCCTTGATCTTGACATACCCAGTGGGGTAGGGGAGATTCTGGACACTCCTCAGTTAAGAACCCTCTCTACCATCACCACCACCATCATTACCACTGCTACCACCATTGTCATCACCACCATCGTCATTACCATCGTCATCACCATCACCACCACCATCACCATGATCACCTCCATCATCGTCATTCTCGTCATTAAGGAGTACATCATCATATCATTCACAATACTCTTCACTGAGCAGCTCTTGGGTACCAGGCACTCTACGTGACTCTGTAAGGTAGATCCAATTATCCCCATTTGACAGATGAAGAATTTGAGGCTGAGAGAACTTCAGAAGCCGAGCTGGGATATGAACTTAGAGATGCTATCTACACTTACCCCTATTAAATATGTCCTGAGTCTGGCTCAAAGATTTAAATTTATTCTATTAGAGACTTGTGTACCCTAAAATTATAGAAGTACAGTTCTAAAGAGCACAATAATGGACAGCGTAGATTTCATTGAAAAGATGCATTTGAAGTCACCTTAACTGGAATGCCTAATTTTCATAAAGTAAAAGATAGCCAGTCTAAGTGTGGTGTCAACCAGCCCAGTGAAGAGCACATGTGGTAGGCTTCTTCTGCAATGATAAAATTCAGTTTAAGGTCCCCTAAGAAGAAGACAAGGCGCCTGCAAACCACAGTATCTTGGTTCGATTCCCAGTCAGGGCACATGCCTGGGTTGCAGGCTAGTCCCCTGAAGGGGACTCATGAGAGGCAACCATACATTGATATTTCTCTCCTTCCCTTCCTCTCTAAAGATAAATAAATAAAATATTAAAAAAAAAAAGAAAGAAGAAGGCAAGGCAAAGAGGGTTTAGAAGACCTTAGTCTTCTAAGGTCTTCTGAGGCCTGACTTGTGGGTGAACTTGGGCAGATCTTTGAGTGTCAATGACCCCATCTGTACTGTGGGTGAGAGTCAGGTAGATGTCTTCCCACAGCTTTGATGGTCTGAGACTCTCTAAGTCATATTTAGGAAGGCCACGGTCTGGCCATTGGGAGAGAGTGTGGGTAGCAGAGGCTACTTGGAAACCGTGACCTTGGAAACCAGCTGGGCCTGGCAACCACCCTGGAGCTGAAGGCCACAGTTTCTGTTAGGTCTGAGGTCTTAGAGATACAACGATTCTGTACAAAGCAGCTCTCCTCCTTTGCATGCTTCAAGTAACTCTCAGAGATGTTATAAGCTGGGAGCCAGTCCCTTCTGCAGGAGGTCTGACCTCTGTGCACTGTACCCAGCCCCATACCCCTGTAAGCAGGCCCCATGCACACAGCGTCTTACCTCAACACTCCCCTCTTCTCCTTTCTTTGCTTCTTTTCTTCCTTCTAACCTTCTACAAAGGATGTGCGGTGATTGTGTCAGCCTTAGCTTGGTCTGAGGGCCCACTACTTCTGATCCCTTCCCCTCCCATTCCTGACCCCCTCCCCACACTGAGCCTCTGGGACATGCTCTTTTTTTTTTTTTGGAGGAGTGGGTTTTTGTTTTAAATTGTGGTAAAAAAAGCCCTGGCTGCTGTGGCTCAGTGGATTGGGTGCAGACCTGTGAATCAGAGGGTCGCCAGTTCAGTTCCCAGTCAGGGCACATGCCTGGGTTGTGGGCCAGGTCCCCTGTGCAGGCTCGTGGGAGGCAACCACTCATCGATGGTTCTCTCCTCTTTTTCCCTCCCTTCTCCTCTCTATAAAAATAAATAAAATCTTTCCAAAAATTGCAGTAAAATACAAATAACATAAAATTTACCATCTTAACCATTTTGAGTGTGCAGTTCAGGAGTGTTAAGTACATCTACATTGTGCAGCCAAGCTCCAGGACTCTTTACATCTCGTACACTGAAACGCCACACCCATTGCACAGCAATCTCCATTGCCCCGCCCCCAGCCCCTGGCAGCCAGTGTTCTGTTGTCTCTGCCTATCAATCAATGTGACTACTCCAGACTCTCGAAGGAGCGGAACTGCCCAGTATTTGTTTTTTTGTGTCTGGCTTATTCACTCAGCATTATGCCCCACTACGGCTCACTCTTGTTGCCCCATGCCAGGTTTGCCCCGTCTCCACACCCTGCCTCCTGCTTACGTCCTCTGCCCAAACTTCAGCCCCACCTGATGTCGCCCGACACATCCTCCAGACGGGTAAAAGTCTGCTTCTCTGGAACCTGGCTAGTGACTCTTCTCCGCCACACTCTGCACCTTCTTCTTCCCTTTCAAATGACTGCTTGCCCACACTTGACTGAACATCCTTCAGGGGTCATGTCTGTGTGCCCAGGACAGGATAGGGCATGGAGGAGGTGCCTGGGGGGGGGCCATTAAAGCATTACACAATGAATGAGTGGGAGGATAAATGAATTAATGGACAAACTTGACCCGGCTTCTCCTTGTGCAGAAAAGTATAAGAAATAGTTCTTTCAGCTGTTTCATTTGGATTCTATTTGCGAGAAATGAAGACCCTTTTGGACTTTTGACCCATATTTGGACTCGGAGATGCATCCTGGTGTCCAGGAGAGAGGGTAGCAGCATGGGGAGGGGGCGGGGCATAAGCAGGCCAGAGTCAGTGGTTCCTGATGCTCAGGCTTCTCCTGGCCTGGCCTCAGTCCCACACAGGAAGTCTGGAAACCTCAGTGAATTTTGGCAGGTCAGGGGTGGGTAGCACTCCCGTTTTTATGGATGGTAAAACTGAGGTGAGGACAGTAGAGCACGACCAGATCCCTACTCCCCAGGATTCCTTACACACCCAGCTGCCTCCCCGATTCAGCCTCCCGTGGTTTTCAAAAGGTCTGAACTCCAGGCAGAGCCCTGGCTTCTAAGAAGGAGTCAAGATGGGGTGGGGTGTGAGGTGAGCAGAGGAGGCAACCGTGCTGATTTCTGAGCTGCCTTCCTTCAGCAGCCCCAGTGTGAAAGGCCTTAGGGGGCCCTTCAGTCTTTCTTCTCCAGAAAAAGGGCTACTCAGAGGCGGCTGCCTTTGTCTCAAACAGCCTGGGCCTGAACTTAGCCCAGAGGGTGCCCTTCCTTCTTCTTATGATAGTTCCTTTCAGCCTCCCCCCTCCATGGCTCCTGTGGGCCCTCAAGTCCCCATCCCAAGGACCTGCCTTCAACTGCCCCCACCCCCACCCCCACCCCCACTCCCAGCCTCTGTTCAGAACTGAATCCTTCTGGTAGGGAGCCTGTGAGTTCACCAGACCCTCCCAAGGGCTGCTGGTGGTGGGTGGGGTGGAAGAAACAGGCACAGAGAGATCAGGTAGGTGAGTGAAGGGATGGGTCTGCACCTTAGGCTTCCAGATCCCAGGCTGGTGTGATCATGTGACCATCACTGCTCCACACCAGGACTTGAGTCCCCAGCCCTCTACGGCAGACTTCCAGCCCCGCCGTGGAATTGTCTCAGGCCCACACCTCATTCCATCCAAGTCGACAATGCCAGCGGCTCATGGAGTGATAGAGTCTGATACAGTCAGATTAGCAAAGTGGAGCTCAGCAGCTAGCCTCTCCACTGCACATGTGAGAAAACGTGTGCAGAGCAAAAAAGGGCCTTGTTTGTGGTCACTCAGCTAGTAAGTGGTAAAGGCAAAATTAAAACCTTAGTCTCTTGCCCTGACTGGTATAGCTCAGTGGATTAAGCACTAAGCACCAGCCTGTGAATCAAAAGGTCGCTGGTTCGATTCCCAGTCAGGGCACATGCCTAGGTTGGGGGCCAGGTTTCCAGTAGGGGGCACATGAGAGACAACCACACATTCATGTTTCTCTCCCTCTCCCACCCTTCCCCTCTCCAGCATAGCACAGTGTGGATCATCCCTGAAGCCCTCTAGCTGGGCTGCACTGAGCATGAGCTGGGCGGCACCCATGATCCCTGGGCTCACCTCGACAGCGTCCTCCGCCAGCTTTGCCTCTGAAGGGATAAAATAAAGTTCCTGGGGTGGAAGGAGGAAGAGGGTGCTAATTTCTCTGTCAGCATTGGCAACACTGACCTTTGGCCATCCATGTGCCTTGTCACCCCACTGCTCCACTCGCCCCAAGAACCCAGACCCCTGCTTGGGGACCCTCCTGCCTGGGGACCCTGCAGAATCAGAGGTCCTGAGACCAACACCAACCCTGCAGCATCAGAGACACTTAGAGCAGGTATGCGGGTGGGAGCAGGAGCTGGCAGGGGCAGCACCACGTCAGCACATAACACAGTCCAAGAAAGAGGGTGGTAGGGCACTGCCTACCGCCTCTAGGAGGAGAGACCAACTTCACAACTAGGTTCAGAGATGGGGAAACAAAGCAGGAGAAAGGGAAAGGGAGAGAGAAGGGAGATCCACAGAGATCAGTGGAGAGAAAAGCAGATACAGAGTCAGAAGAAGAGACAGAAAGATAGGAAAGCCCTGGCTCAGCTGACCGGAGTGCTGCTCTGTGTATTGGAGGTTGCAGGTTCAGTTCTTGGTCAGAGAGCGTACCTAGGTTTTGGGTTTGATCCCTAATTGAGATGGGAGGCAACTGATTGATGTTTCTCTTTCACATTGATGTTTCTCTCCTTCCCTTTCCCTCTCTCTAGAATCAATGATAGGAGACAGGTGGACTGAGTCAGAGAGAGGGAGGGAGAGAGAGACAATAATGGGATGGAAAGAGGGACTGGTGGACTGGGACAGACAGGCAAACAGAAGGACAGAGAGGGAAAGAAAGAAGCGAAATAGGAGATGCTGACAGACAAAACTAAGAGTGGGCACCGCTGGGCAGAAATCTGCTGTGTGCTCAGCAGACAGAATGCTGAGCGGTGTATCTCAGGCCTGCTGCTAACCAACTCTGGGGCCTTTGCTCAGCTCCACGGCCTGAGCTCCCAGCCACAGAATGGAGCAGCATTCAAGCTCCGGAAAAGGATGTTTCTAGAGAAAGAGAAAGAGCCCTGTGGGTTGGGCAATGATGGAGCTGGGGATCTCTGGCAAAGCATCTCCACTCAGTTACTATTCCTAGACTATCATGTGGCTTCTCTGATCCTTGGTTTCCTCTGGATGTGATGACGAGTGTGGTTAGAGCAGGGGTCTCTGAGGTTTCCTGTAGCCCTAAGATCTGGTCTTAGCTCAGGCTTTGTCTTTGTTAGACAATTTACTGCTCTATCCTATTTAATGCATGACCTCCACCTCATTGCCCAAAGTGGCTGCTTGAGATTTAGCCATCACAATGGAATTTCAACTAACTGGAAGGAGGAAAAGGGTAAAGAAAACACCTGTATTCTTTTGTCTCAATCTCATGGGCCACTACTTAGCCCCAGGGTTGCAGCCAGCCTTGAAGGAGGCTGGGGGATGTTCAATCCTAGGCTGTGGGTAGAAACCATTCCACATGGCTCAGTGGCGCCTTCACAGCAGGCTTCGACACAGTCTCATGTTTTGGTTTGCTTACTACATAGATTTCATTTTATTTCATAAGATTTTATTTATTTTTGAAGGGAGGGAGAAAGAGAGAGAAAGAAACCTCAATGTGTGAGAGAAGCATGGATTAGTCATCTCTCACACCCCCACACCCGCAACCAGGGACCTGGCTTGGGCTGGCCCCTCTCCCTCATTTTCCGCTGAGCAGGCACAGCCCCCGCACCATCCTTGTTGCTGTGTCTGCTATTCTGGAGTCTTCACCGTTACTGAAGCCAATCTCGCATCCCAAAGCTTGGGCTCCTTGGGCTTTCTCCTTAGAGGAGGAAGAAGATGCCTTCCCAGGTGTCCTCCTCCTGGGAATTTGGGGTCCCACCTTTATCCTTCCCATGCCTCCCCGCCTGCCCCAGCACCACGTTTCAGCACCTTATGAGCTTGTTTTCCTTCCTCAGTCTCATTTCACCCCTCTAGGAAGGGGAGGGGAGAGCTTGGTGGTTTAAGTCCATGGGGGCTCAGAGATGGCAACCAGGGGACTCTCCCTGCAGCCTTGGGGGAGGGTAGTTGGGAGCACAGCTGCCCCAGAACCTCAGCCTTCTTCTGGGGAAAGACTGGGCTGTGAGGAATTGAGAAAGCTCTCTGAGTGGGCCTTTCGGTTCTCCCCCTGGAATGGATCACAACTAAAATTTGAGCTCCAAAGCCCCATGAAAGTGAGATCAACTGCCCCCCTCCTCCTGTTCAGGGCTCTTTCTGCCCAGCTGGGCAGCAGGGGTTGGGAGGATTGGGTCAAAAGCCTAGCCGGCCGTGCCCCTCTGGCTTGGTGCAATTCCTCAGGCAACGTCCCTCCCCCTCCTTGTCCCAGTGATGGATGGTGACAAATGAGGGTAGGTAGGGGGTTCCTGAGCCCATCAAGGGCCACAGCTGGGGAGCTCAGCCATCAGAGCCCTTTGCTGGCTTCCCCACCAAGGTGACTCTGACGGCCAAAGAGATCAAGTTTCAGGCAAATGGTTCGGGAGATGGAGAGGTTCCTCTGGAGAGGAGCGGTCCTGTATGTGATGTGGGGCCCCAGCCCTGCGTGAGCCCGTTTTGGAGGGGTGGAGGTGGGGTGGGCTTCTCCAATTCTGGAATTACAGGCGGGAGGAGGAGGGAGCTGCCTTTCTGGGGGGAGGAGATGAAACACCTTTGAGAGCAGGTGCTGGGAACACTGCCCAGGGCCAAGTGCTGAGGCTGCACAGCCAGTCATCCCTCTGGGACCCCAGCCAGAGCTGGTGCTGGTGCTCAGAGGAACAAGCTCCAGTTGTTGGGGTGCACACTGTCTGCCTGGAGGCATAGGACTCCCCAGGGCGATCAATAAGGAGAGGAAGAAGTACAGAAGGGAGAGGTCCAGAGAGCCCCTGGTAGAGGCGGGTCAGGTAGGACTGGAGCAGATGGGGGAGCAGGGAAGGGGTAGGAATGCCAGGACTGAGTAATTCCGAAGGATGAGGTTGGAGACCTGGAGATGGCTGTACTTGGGGGACACCGGGAAGCTAGTGTGAGCTCCAAAAGTCTGGATGATGTCACACGAGTCATACTGAGTAGGGTCTGCTGGGGGGCAATAAATTGGAGAGCCCTGTGCTAAGGGAACAAGGAGCGAGCGCTCAGGAGACGTCCCCAGCAGTCAGCGTTTTCAGCGAGGAAGGAGGGCAGCACAAAGCCAACGCTACAAACCCAGGCTAAGGCGGCACCCCAGAGGGGGGACAAGCTGAGAAGGGGGACTCCAGGGCCGTTCTAGCTGGGGGAATTGTCATGGCCTTCGGGCCAGTTCTCCTCTGAAGGCGGGCTCATCCCGATGTTAACAATCTCTTCTTAATTGCTCCCACCCACGGTGGTGGTGCTCACTACCCTGTGGAAGTAGGAGAGCTCCTGTTGTCCTGAGCTGACATCTGCACCCCCACCTTCCTTCCTCTATGGAGTCAGTTCTAGTCCTCTGGGAGGGGAACAACACGCTGCTCCCCTCCTCCCACTCCTCACCAGTGTCCACGTTCATACCAGAGCAGTCTGACCTGAGTCCCTTACGCTCTGATGACGCAGGAGGGTTCTAGGAAGGGCATGACACTTCTGAGGCTCCCCCTAGTCAAGGAAGGTAGGAAGTAGAGAGCCCTCTGGCTACGCTCTCCTCCTATGAGTTTAGCAGCCAACAACCCTCCTGTCCCTGAATGGGATCAGGCTGGGTCACTGGCCAGGGCTAGGCAGCTCTGCGTGCCTGGGGCAGTTCAAAACATGTGAGCATACTGCGTAGATGAGGGCAGACTCTGAGCTCTCCAGCCTGTGTGGAGTTGAACGCACCTTGGCCCCTAATCTGCAGGCTCACGGGGTGGGGGTGGGGGGTGGTGGGGCGAAGCTGCACAAGCAGGCACACGGGCTATCTATCCCCTACTCCTGGACCAAAGTGCCCCTTGGGGGTTCTCTGCTGTACTGCCGGGGACAGAGGTGATGCTGAGGCTCTGAGGCTTTACCAAGGTTGGGTGGTATAGAAATTTTGGGGAGTACAGTTGAACTCAGGGATCCAAGGGCTGGGATGGGAGGGTCTCTGGGTTTCTGCAACTGCTCATCATGGTTTTGACCATCTTGCTCCAACCCATGCTTGGTCTGCCAGACTTTGGGGGTCCTTGGAATGTGACTGAGGTTTGACGTGTTTTAAATGTTCTGGTGTGTTCGTGAAGTTCTGGGGGTCTGTGGAGGTGATACTGAGGTTCTGGGGTTCTTGTGACATAAAATTCTAGGGATATTGCTGAGATTTTTGAGCTACTCTGGGAGACTTGGGGGTCTCTGGGGATTGGTTGTGAGTTTGGGGGCTGCTTCTGTCCTCCCCCATTCATTCTGGCCCATTCCTTCTAAGCTTAGCACTTTGCCCTTTGAGAATTCTGATAACCACAGGCCAAGGAAGGCACATGTGGGCCTCTGTTTCTGGATGCGAAAATTCCTGAGATGTAATCAACTTGAACAAAAACACAGGGAGGAAGGACGCCCTCTCCCAAGGCCTTTGTGGGTGAGCTCCAGCCTGAGGGGTCTGGAAGCTCTGTACTAGGCCCAGATGGCAGATGGCCTTTGTCTGCTCAGAGCCTGGAAGTTTCTGAGACCCCCTCTCACAGCGAAAAGGGTTCAGCTACCCCAATCTGTGCCCAGCTGGGAGCTCTGCTTGGCCTGGGCTGATTCTTAGATACAGGGTCAGCCTCATCTGAATGGGCCGCGATGGGCAGACTGACTGCTGCCCCTGCTCTCTCCCATTCTCAGCTCTCCTAAGACACTTCCACCTCGTTCTAGCTACCATTGCTGATCTTATCTGATCTTAGGGCCTGCTCCAGGCCCCTTCCTCCAGGAAGCCTTCAAGACTGCCCAAGTCATCTCCTCATTCCTTGTATCCCTTCCTCTTCTCTGAGTTTCTGCAGTCTGTCTCCCAGGTACCTCTTCTCTCTGGTTCCTCTTCTTCTAATGGCAGGTGCCGGTCCCTTGTTCTTCTAGGTGTGTGTCCCCCTGTAAAGCCATCTCCGGAGGGCCGGTCCTGGACTCTGCTGCCAGGCCTTTAGAGAAATTCTTTAGGAGCACCTCATTACTGTCTTTCTCTTCCCATTACTTTTCCTTGCCAGTTTGCAGTCCTGAACACCTCAGAGCTAACCCTCCCATTTTGCAGATGCGAGCTGCAAAGCTATTCTAGCTCCAAGGTGAGAAGGTACCCTGGATTCAAGAAGTTGGCCCACCCTCCTAGCTTGAGCCATATGCCCACCCAATATCCATGGATCTTTGACCAGCCTGCCTCCCTGCTCCCAGCAGAATGGATGGGGGAGCTGGAGGCCAGGAGAGGGGTGCCTGGGCAGTCGCAGCTGCTCTCTTTGACTTGTTGCTACAGCCAGTGACTAGTGTGCTGGCTCCACATTCTTGGGTCATAAAGTCATTTCGGGTAAGGAGCTGGTGCCTTGGGGGAGAGGAGAGCCCACAGTCAAACAGTGGCTAGACTAGAGGACCCACCCCTCCTGGGACAGAAGCAGGCTGAAGCCCAGAATGGTGAAGGGAACCCATTCAGGGTCCCAGAGCCAGCTCAGACCGGAAACCCAGGTGGGGCGTTTCTCACTGACAAATAGAAACGCTGCTCTAACCTCCTGGATGCACTTCCTGTTCTCAGTACAGATCTGAGGTGAGGAAATTGGAAAGTGGGTGAAGATCACATGTCCTCACCTCTGAAGGTGACCTCTGCATGACCCCACTGAAGATGGAGGGGATACCCTGGGCACTGGGCCATAAATAGCAAGGGGTAGTGGGGGTGCCAGTGGGAGTCCATTTGGGGCACAGCAGGGTTTACTTTAGGGAGTGGTGCTATGGGGAAGGGCCTGTCCCTGGGCTTGGCTGGGGCCCCTGAGGCTGATGAATGACCTTCCTCAGTGCCCAACTGCACACCTTCCTCCCTTCCTTCAGGTCTCTGCTCAAATATCTCCTTAGCAAGGCCTTTCCTGACTGTCCTGCCTAAAACAGCCAATTCCTGTCTGCCCGTTTGTCTGTCTCTCTTCTCTTATTCTATCTTATTTTCCCTCAGCACTGACACATTTTGGTCTCTCCATACCCCCAATGCATGGCAGGTCCCCTCAGGTGCAGGACCTGACCTGCCTTGCTTGCTGCTATACTCTCAGCATGCAGAACCTTTTGTGAGGCACACAGTCAGCATACAATCTGCACTTGCTGAGTGAAAGAGAGAGGAAGGAAGCAAGGAAGGAAGGAAGGAAGGAAGGACGAACTAGGCTGGGGTGCAGATCCAGGCTCCCTCCAGGGAAGGAAGCCGATCTGACCCACAGAGCTGCCCCATCGCACACCTCTCTGCCTCGTTGGGGAAGTGAGCTCCTTACAGATTGGACTTTCCTTGTGGGGGGTATCCTTTGGAGGATTTAAAATCAAATGGGGGTGGGGGTAGTAAGACTAAAGGGGGCCAAATACATGGTGATGGAAGAAGATGATCTGACTTTGGGAGGTGGGCACACGATGCAAAATACACATCGTGCATGTATCACGGAAATGTTCCCTTGGAACCCATATGATCTCATTAACACGTGTCACTCCAATAAATTTAATAAAAATAAATAAAATGAAATAAGGGAAAATTCATAATAGGGATGAATATAATACCACATGTGAATGAAATTATTTCAGGTGTTTAAAGGTAACCCATTTCTCAAGGCAAAAATAGAATAAAATACTGCTGGACGAGCACAGAGAGGGTGTCAGGCTCTGGAAAGCCCGGCTGGGGAACCAGGAGCAGCTGCGGCCTGCGAGGGGCAGGCCCGTGGAGGAGCAACGGTCGCCAGAAGGACATGGCCCTGCCGAGCGCAGTCACAAAGCCCCTGTGACCTGAACACTGTGAGTCAGGGGAATGAGGGAGGAGGAGGAGGAGAGGCAGAGCTATGCTCTCAGGAGCTCGCAGCAGGACAGGGAGACAGGATCCACCCAAACACCTGGGATCAGATGGGCAGTGTGGACTCCCGCAACGCATCAAATGAAGTCCGGGTTTGGCTCTGAGTCAGCAGATGCTGACATCTCTGTGGATTAGGGAGGCTGGGCAGAGCCATCTCCCTGGAAAGGGGGCCATTTAGGAAGGAGAGGGAGGAACCAAGGCTGACAGAGCACTCAGGCCCACTCGCTGGAAGGCCTCGTGGGTCTGCCGGCTGAACTTGGAGGGGGAGCCTTTAGGAGTTCAAGCCCTGTCCCCTCTGAGCCTTCACTTGTGCTGTTCCCTCTCACGGGAACATGCTTCCCAGCACCCACTCCTACCTTTAACAGCCCCCCCTCCGCCCCACCTTCTGCTCAGCTTACTTCCCTGTCCTCAAATCTTCACTCCAAGGTTACTTTCTTCAGGGGCCCCTCCCCCTTCTCGGACCAAATTCCGTTTCCCACAGGACATGTCAGGACAATCTGCCCTCAGTTTAGGACCCTCAAACACTGGAGGTCATTTACCTGCTCATCTGTGTCCCCTGAACTGTAAAGCTCACATCTCAGGGTCCAGAACAGTGCTGGCACTTAGTAGGTATTCAACGAGTTTATGTTAAGACTAAATGGATGAATGTCTTTTTAAAAAAGGCTTGTTGAACAAATGTCTAAGCTGGGCAGGGCCAGGGCCCAGGCCCCAGTGGGGTACTGGAAGGGCCCTCAAAGCTTCAGAGGTCCTGACCCCTACTGAGGGGTCGGGGCCTGAGAACTGCTCTCTGCCTTTCTCAGCATCTTGCCCTTCACCCCAACCCCTGCTTGAACTAGGAAGGGGAAGGGAGCAGGCCAGGGTGGGGGGCCACTTCTCGGGGGAGGCAGAATGGAGAGGTACCCCCAGCTCCCATCAGAGCCCTGTTTTCCTTACCCTCACCCTGGAAAGAGCAGGAAGCAGGCAGGGTTCTTTCCTACCCCTCAGTCTGGTTTGTGTTTAAAGGACTAATTTCTGCCTTGTGGGGATGAGTTATCTCCTTGTGAAATCAAGTTGGAAAAACAAAAAAGCTTTACCAGTAAGACACATGTTGCCTCCCACCTCATGGAAACTGGGGTGAAGGAATGGACAGGCCCCCTCCCTGTCTCTGTCCTGCTAGCCCCTGGGATTGCTAACGTGCCAGACTGCCAGACCGGATTTGTGTGAGCATGGGCACAGCAGATGTGGTGAGCAAAGGTGTGGGAACTTGGGGCAGGCACCGAAGGCAGGTACTTGGGTTGGAAGTCAGGTGCGGGTCCCTCCTGGCCACACCCCCCAGGGCTGGGAGCCAGTGGGGATGGGGCCTCCTCCCCTGGGAGGAGTTTTTGTCAGACCACGGTGGGTTCCCACTGCTCAGGCCCAGAGGGGTGGTCTCGAGAGAGCCTGAACAAAAGGGGGGGTTGGGCTGGACCCCCAAGGGCAGGAGAGACCAGGAGCCCAGCTGGGAGGGTCCAGCAGACATGCTGGGCCCTCCCCACAGCCCGCCCACCCTTTCATCTCTGCAGCTCCTTCCTCCCTGGCCCTTCCTTGAGCCTGTGTCTGTGGGTCCTCTCAGTGGGTTTGGGGAGGGGGAAGGAAGGGGGGCGTCTCTGTGGGCAGCTCGGATTGGATAGACCTAGTTTGAAAATGGTCCTTTGAGCAAAGACCTGCTGGTGGTCAGTCACACAAAGAGACGAGAGCCCAAGGACCCCAAGGGAGCACCACTCTCAAGGGGATAGCTGCCTCCTGCAGCACCGGGCAGGACTGGGCAGGAGGGGACAAGAAGGGGCAGGAGCAGCCCTTCCCCTCCTCCCGTGCCAGCCATCCGGGCCCTCACTCCCAGACAGGCTTTTATCAGAGAGCTAGAGGCAAGACAGTAACCTTTAGGATTAGAGAAAAACATTTTTTTTTTGTTTGAGTTTCTTTTTCTTTCTTTTTTTTTCCTAAGCCTCTTTTCACATCTGTAGTGACTTTGTTCCTCTTGTCTGGAGGTCAGAGGAAAAGAATCGAGAATGTCCGGAGCTGTAGGGAACTGGTCCTCTGGGACCACAGAGGACTATTCCTACGACAACTGGTACATCGATGAGCCCCAGAGTGGCCAGGAGCTCCAGCCTGAGGGGTAAGTGGAGGCCCTGGCTCTGCGGCCAGCAGACTGAGGTGTGGCAGGGATTACTGATGCGGGGATGGGGAAGAACCAGGCAACCGCTACCAAGACAGGCTCTGCCACTCTTTGCTGTGTGGCCTTCAGCAAGTCACAAGACTCTCTGGGCTCCAGTCTCCTCATCACTTACATGAGAACAGCCCTTGCCCGAGTGTTAAGATGCTTGAGGTGGGGCCTTGGGCCACACGAGTCACCTAAAAAGCACCTGTGTGGTATGTCTAAAATAGGTTCCGGGGCCCCATCCTTAAAACGGGTGACTCTGGCCTGTAGCCAGGCTGGGGAGTGCCGGGTGAGTGGTTGAGGGAAGCCGGCCTGCCTTCAAGGAGTTACTGCGCCCTGTGGTGATGGTCTGGGGTGTGGTGTTCTCCAGCATCAGGCTCTCTGGGCAGGCTGGGGGCTGGGGGAGGCCGAGAGCCAAGGAAGAAACCCCGGTGAAGAGTTCTTGAGGAAAGAGGCCACCCTGTTTTCTTTGGCTGGCCTCAGAATCTCTGTGAAGACGAGGAGGTCCTCTTTCTCCCAGCAGGACTGCCGGGGCCACTGGGGGAGGGAGGGAGGCTGTCTGAGCACAGCATGGTGTGCCCCAGGAGTCCTAGTTGCCTTTGCCCAGGCCATTTCTGTCATTGCTTAGTCTGGGCATCCTGGTGAGGGAGCCGGGCCTCGCTGTGTCCCCACATGCTGCCAAGGACACCTCACCAGCGAGAGCCCCAGAGCCCAGTCGTCCCCTCCTCGTTTCAGCCCTGGCCCCATCCCCCACCTCCTTCTCTGTCTGAGGGTTGGGGGAGTGGAAAGGTGAGGCTGGGGGTTGCGGAGCCAGATGTCTGCACATCTGTTCTCCATCAACAAGAAACTGGAGAAGGAGAAACGCTCATATATACCTGGGGCTGGGGCTGGGGTTGCGGCCTGGTCAGACAGGCAGAGGCCTCATCCTAGCCTGGGGGAAGGAGCTGTTTGCAGGACTCCGGGCTCCCACCCTAGGGAAAGCAGCCACACTGTCGGCAAGGGTGTGCCCCTCCCCTCCTTTTCTGGCTGACCCTGCTGCAAGCATAGGGAGTGGGAGGAACAGCAGAATGGGGAGGGGCCCAGGAGCCCCAAGAGGACACAGACCCTGACCAGGGTGAAGTTTCTAATCTGAAGCTGTGCCCTTTAGGTGACTCAGGGTCTGGTCATGGGCCAGGGCCAGGAGCTTTCAGCTGGCTCTGTGGCGGGGTACGGCCCTAGAATAAAGCTGGGTGTGTGGCAAGAACTGGGCAGTGGGGAGTACTGCTTGTAAGGTGGGTGGCATCTAGAATTTACAGCTCCCTTTTTCCACTGCGGGGAAGAATAAAGAGGTTTGTTTGACTCTCCTTACTTAGCCAAACCAAGTCGAGCTGCCTGTCTCCTCCCCACCACCCCCTCAAAGTGGGGAGCAGGAAGCAGGGAAGCCTAGGGGAATTTCATGGGGGTGAACTTGGGCTCACCTCGCCTGTGTGAGTCAGACACCCAGGGGGATGGGGCACCAAAGCTGCGAGGAGCTCTGACAGTGGTCTTCCTCTGTGCCTCAGTGGGCCCCTGCAGGCTTGGGAGTTGGGGTTGGTAGGCACTGGCGACAGTGGCTGGCACAGACTTCGTCTCCTGGCCACACTTATCCACGTGCCCCTATGGTGCCAGGCCCTGGTTGAAGAGGTTGTAGGGCAAGTCTGATGGGGATGGGATGTGTCATCTGGGGTCTTCTGTGGGCAAGGGATTGATCTATGTAGGCCGAGCTGGCCCTTTCCACCCCCAGGGGTCCCTCTGGCCACACATGTAGGGGACACACACATACCCTATGGCAGCTGTCCAGGATGTCATGCACCTCCCCATGTCTTCAAAGGGCTGCATGGAAGGTGGAATCAGAGACTCTCCTCACGGGTTCCCCACAGGAGGCCCACACCAGGTCACTTGCAGGCCCTCCTCTCATGGGTGGGGGAAATCAGGGAGCAGGGCTGAAGGTCTCCTGGGACCTCACACCCAGGCCTCTGCCCCAGACAGCCGGGCTTTCCCTCTCACCCACAGAGGTGTGTCCTGCCCTCCCGCCGATGGGGCCCTGCACAGGCGTCTACTCAGAGTTGAATTCTAGAAAGAGTTGCCTGGTTCTTTCCGTTTCAGTGTCCTCACCACACTGCAGTCTGGCCTCAGCTCCCAGGGCTGTGCTGAACTCTGGTGCTCGCTCCTCACCTTGAAATAAGGCCCCACCCAGACCCTACAGTCGTTCTGGGAACTTGCCTTCCCTCTGCTCCTCCATGTCAAGGCGTGTACATTCTGCCTCCTAAATACTCATACCTTTGAAATGCGGCCTGCCATTTCCTCTCCTCAGAGACTGCATATGCTGAACCATTTGAAAATGTTGATACATGACTGTTCTTGATGTAAGAAATGGCAATTTCATATGGTTCAACTTAACAGCTCACCTCCCAGTCGAATGCAGGAGCTGGATCCAGACAGCTCAGTTCAAGTCCTGACTGCCACCTCACTTGCTGTGTGATTTAGGCAAGATACTTAGCCTCTCTGAGACTTAACCTTCCTGTCTACACAAGGTGGGTACTAATAGTGCACACCTCTTAGGTAGCAATTGAGTTCATCCATGGAACAAATGGTGGCTGGCATTGAGTCAATGCTTAGTAAGTTCTGGTTATTGCTGTTATTTATATGCAAGTCTAGCGACAGAAATCTCTTAACATCCTGAACAGTGTCCTGCTCAAACACCCTCAATGGCTCCCTCGTGCTTCCCGTGCCGTGTAATCTGCTCTCAGCTTCCCTTCCGGGCAGCCCCAGTCACATGACCTACTGCCTGTCACTCCAGTTCTCCTTGCTCTTCCCCGCTCCACAGAGCTTCCTTTCCCCTCCTTTGCCGAAAGTCGTGCTGAAAACCTTTCAAACTAAAAGCATATCCCACTGCCTCTGACGCCTTGCCCCAAGGTTCCCTCCCTCCTATGCGCCCTCTAGTACCTGCTGGCGTCTCTTCCAGGATCAGGCTCCCACTCCGCTGAGGTAGTGTCCTCTGTGTCTGTGCCACTCTGTCCATCCCACAGCACAAAACATGGGTTCTGTTGCTCAGACCTCAGTCATGGGAGGGTCTGTGAGCTTCAGCTGGACTGAGCTAAGAGGTGGATGGAGGGCCAGATGGTACAGAAAGGGCTGGTAGAGAGGTTTCCCCAGATAGGGCCTGGAGAGGATCCTTGGGGGTGAATGGGAACGTGGCCAGGCTACTGCAGGGACATTTTGCGAGCCCCTGCCTTGGCTGGCCTAGGGGACACGTTTGAGCAGGACCTAGTCAGGTGAGGCGATGTGGGCTGAGAGGGCCTAGAAAGGTGGCTCTGAGCTCTTGGGGCTGAGGCGAGTCTTGCCTCACCCAACCCCCGCCCCATATGCTGGAGTAAGGAGCCTCAGTGTCCGAAGTAGGGGGTGTAAGACCTGAGCTCTGACCGTGGGAACCTGGTCCCCTACATGGCACCTGCCCTCCCCACCAGTACAATTCTGCTTTGAGAAGAGGCCAGCTCTTCCCTGGCCAAGAAGTTGTGCAAAACAGACTTATTCTGTCCCTTCACCCCAAGGACAAGCTCAGTGACCGGGTTCTTTCCTGCTTTTCACTCTCTGGGATTTCCTGAGAGGAAGCAAGGGGAGACCAGGCTGTTCCAGAGGAGTCACAGGGCTCTGAGCTTACCCTGCCGATGAGGCCTTGGAAACCTTATCTTGTTACTCAGCAGGAGTGTGCCCAGGTGGTTAGGTGAGCCTCTTGGGCAGGGGCGCTCAGCTGCAGCACCTTGCTGGCCTTGCCCACACGGGTGTCCTCCCGGGTTCCAGCTGGGCAGGCTCAGAAGTCTACTCTTCCCCAGGGACCCAGTCCTGTTTGCTCTCCCAAGTCCAGGTCCAGTTTGGAGCTTAGGGCTCCTCCCCCTTTCTCTTCCATGACCCAGCTGTGGAAGTGGAAGCCTTTATTGTGCCCGTCAGTCTCTTTGTGTCCACCATGCGCCTATCTCTGCTCAGCTGTGGTGAGAGCCAGTCCTCTCCCAGGCCACAGGGACGCTTTATCGTAATTAGAGAAAGGGACCCCCATTTACATGCACGTAGCTCAGTAGGTGCAGGGCTTGATGAACAGTGTAGCCTGGATTTCAGACCACACTCACTCCCTTGCCGGGCATTCTGGTGCAGTGTGCAACCTGCCCAGCTGCACATGGAAGCCCTTAATGAAAGGGGAACGAGAAGAGATGTAAGTCCTGGAAGACCAAGGAACATCATTCCAGTCAGACACAGACTGAACTCAGATACTGGTGGAGGGAAGGCAAATCGTAGGGCCAAACACTTGGTTGTTTGACTGGGGTGGTCTGCTCAGCCACAGATCTGAGAAGAGTTCTGTGAGGCCTGGGGCAATCAGGGAGGCTTCCTGAAGGAGGGAGGGATGAAGAGGGCCCTGAAAGATAGGAAGGATCTGGGTGAGAGAGAAGAGGTGTAGCCCAGCTGGCCCCTGTTCCTCCCATGTCTTTCCCTTGGAGGCCCCTGTCCTTTAGCCCTGGAGCCTCAGAACGTGGCATGGGGCTGGCACACCGCAGAAGCACGAGAGCCCCCAAATGGAGAGCCTGGACCCCAGACCTGGTGGCATACCTGGGGGTCCCTACCCAGGTGTGACCCAGCCTTCACTCGATCTGCAGGGTAGTGCCCTCCTGCCACCCCAGTGTGCCGCCCGGCCTCCTCCACACTTTCTTGGCTGTGCTGTCGGTGAGTCTAACCTAAGTCCAGACTGGCTTGCAACCTGCTGCCAGCCTGGGCAGGATGACCTGTGTTCCCTGCTGGGGCTGGTGAAGGGAGCACCTGGGAGCCCACAGTGTGGGAGGGGGTTCTCACAGTCCCTAAGATGCCACATGAGTGTGCACTGGGGAACAGGGGGGCTCCTGGGGGCTGAGGTCAACCTATCAGGGAAGGCCTGGGCACCCCAAGTTCTCCACTGTGCCCTCCTTGCAGATTGTCGTGTTGCTGCTGCTGGCCATGCTGGTGAGGCGCTGCCAGCTGTGGCCCTACTGTGGGCACGGCAGGCCCGGGCTGCCCAGGTTGGTGCTGTGACCTGGACACCCCCACTCAGGGGACCCATCAAAGGGTGGTGGTGATTTGTTACATCCTAGAAGCCAGCTCTGGCCTCAGGATACCTTCTCTTCTCTCAGCCGGAGGTTCTTTCCACCTCTACCCAGACCTCCAGGTTTAGTCGGGACCCCCAGAGGGAGGGAGAGGAACCCACCCCAGTTCACCTGCTTTTGTTCCAAACCCCAAAGAGCCACGAGCCCACCAGGGCCTGGCTCCAGGACACACTCGGTCAGGCGGCCCCCGAGGGCTTCCTTGGGACCCTGATGCTGAAGGCAGGTTTCTGGTAGACCCTCTCCCTGACTCTTCAGCCTTTCAATCCCAGAGCCTGGGACAGGGATGACCCTGAGGAGGTGGGACTGGTCAGGTTTGTGTGGGAAAAACCAAAGGGTTGAGGGAGGTGGTGGGTGGGGCTCCTGTACAGGGGGCCTTACACCCCAGGCCAAGGCTCCACAGCAAGGTGGGTTCTGCGTGATGGTTTCTGGGGAGCTGGGGGTTTTGCCCTGCCTGGGGGAGGGGTGGGGGGAGAGTGAAGCAGGACAGAGCTGTCAAGGCACGAGGGCAAGCTGGGCCCCAGAAGCAGGGGGTCTCTGTGGCCCGCCTTGAGCCTAGAGAGGCAATGCCTGGGACTGCTGTGCCCTCTGTCTGCCCTCTGCCCCCGGGCGTTGACTGTTATGCAAGGATGTTGTGACTCTCTGAGCTCTCTGAAGATCTGCCAGCCCAGACAAACCAATTAGTGTNCCCAAGGGCTTCCTTGGGACCCTGATGATGAAGGCAGGTTTCTGGTAGACCCTCTCCCTGACTCTTCAGCCTTTCAATCCCAGAGCCTAGGACAGGGATGACCCTGAGGAGGTGGGACTGGTCAGGTTTGTGTGGGAAAAACCAAAGGGTTGAGGGAGGTGGTGGGTGGGGCTCCTGTACAGGGGGCCTTACACCCCAGGCCAAGGCTCCACAGCAAGGTGGGTTCTGCGTGATGGTTTCTGGGGAGCTGGGGGTTTTGCCCTGCCTGGGGGAGGGGTGGGGGGAGAGTGAAGCAGGACAGAGCTGTCAAGGCACGAGGGCAAGCTGGGCCCCAGAAGCAGGGGGTCTCTGTGGCCCGCCTTGAGCCTAGAGAGGCAATGCCTGGGACTGCTGTGCCCTCTGTCTGCCCTCTGCCCCCGGGCGTTGACTGTTATGCAAGGATGTTGTGACTCTCTGAGCTCTCTGAAGATCTGCCAGCCCAGACAAACCAATTAGTGTGGAGGCAGCTGTTTCCTGGAGCGTCCAGGATGGGTGGAGGGAGCTGTACTCAGGCTTGGTCCTCTGTGTGTGTGTGTGTGTGTGTGTGTGTGTGTGTGTGTGTGTGATGGGGGGCAGGGGAGAGGATGTGTCCAAGTCGCTCTGCCACAGAGCCCAGAGCTTGGTACAAAGGAAGCACTCAACAAATACCTGTGGAGTGAGTGGGTAAAGGGCCTCTGTGTCCCCGTCTGGAAAGTGGGCCTGACTCTGCTTTCCCAGTATGGAACATGGCACAAGGCAGCGGTGCACAGGGCCTGAGCACCTCCCTCCTGCCCTGTCCCTGCCCCTGCACCAGCCCCGTGGATTTCTTGACTGTGGATGGGCCCTGGACCGTGCCTGCTGCTATCTTCATGGTCCTCTTCAGCTCCCTGTGTCTGCTGCTCCTGGCTGAGGCCCCGCTGCCCTTCCCGACCCTGAACTCACCATCCAGCCAAGGTACATAGCAGCTGAGGCCTGAGCCTGGATTGATGGGATCGGGGTGGGGAGGGAATCTGGACCACAGGGGGAGGGCTCATCTGCAGTGAACCAGGTTGATTCCCATTCCATTCGTGAGCCACTGCCAAGAAGACACTGTCCCCTTACTCTCCCCACTGCCCCTCCACAATGCCTGAATCCTCCCTTTGTTGGTCCCAGCCTTTGGGTCAGTGCCGCCCTCTTTGCTTCCTTTGTTCTTGTGTGAACCCTACCCGAGGAGGGAGGGAACTCCCATGCTCGTGGGCACAGGCTGAGTCCCCCAGGTAACCCAGCCCCTGTGAAAATAAGGAGGCTGGGGAGGGCCACAAAGGGGGGCCCCGGAGAACTGAGCTGGGCTCAAGGAGGTGATGGTAACAAGGACAGCTGCCACTGACAGGGGCCACTGTCCTGTGACGTGACCTCCTTAGGTCATTTATCTTCACAGGGACGCCACACAAGGTGGATACTAAGCCCCACAACATAGTGAAGGATGCTGAGGGTCACAGAAGGATGCAATAATAAAGTAGTAGCTTGTGTCTTTGGTACAAACTTAGGCACCATGCTGAGCACTGTACATAGAACTCCTCACTTTGCCTTTGCTAATCTAGTACTATTGTTTCCATATTACAGATGGGAAAACTGAGGCTCCAAGAGGTAACTGGCCCAAGATCACAGAGCTGACATTAATCAGAGCCTGGATTTGAGCACAGGAGTTTTGTTCACTGAACTAGCTGAGCGACTTGGAAGATGGAGACATGAGAAAGGCCTGGGTGAGCTGGACTCAGCAGCCCACACCTGCCCCTCCATCATTTTCTCTCTTCCCATCTTGCCTTCCAGGGCCCTGGAAGATGCTGGCCTTGCTCTATTACCCTGCCTTCTACTACTCCTTGGCCGCCTGTGCCACGGTCAGGCATGAAGCCTCACTCCTGCTCGGCAGCGTGCTGTCCTGGGCTCACTTTGGCGTCCAGGTCTGGCAAAGGGCAGAGTGTCCCCAGGTACCCAAGGTAACCACCGATTCATGATGGCCTGGAACAGAGGGCATGGAGGGGCTGCTTACCTCAGCGTGGCTCCTTTCATCTCTGTGTGCTGGGCTTTCCTGCAGCCTTCCACTATGTACAGGATTCCAGTCCTTTAAACACATGCCATTCTGGGGCCAAGAAACTGGGCCGCCCTCGGGTGCTGCCAGTCTGAAGCCAGTAGGGAGGGGGCAGGGGCAGAGGAGGGGGAAGAGGAAGCCTAAAATCCTCCCCATCGTTGATCCCCTAGCCTTCTGTTGGCCCAGCTGGAGTGGGAGTAAAGACGGAGGACGGCAGCACTGAGGAGGGAGGTGGTCTCAGAGGGCTAAAAAGAGAATCCCAAACCTTATCTGTTTCACTGGTTGTTGGCTGGGGGTGTGAAGCTGCTCAGTCTAGAGCCCAAAGGGTGGAGCTCTAGGCTTTGAATTCAGGCAACCTGAATCTGAATCTGGCTTCATTCACTCACTCACTCACTCATTCATTCATTCATTCATCAAACATGTGTGAAGCACATCGTCTGTACCAGGGACATTCCCAGGCACTGGAATATGGCTGTGAACAGCACAGACGATGTCCCTGGCGTCACAAGAGCTGCCATTTCAGAAGAGGAGACATAGTAAACAAATAAACAAATGCACAAAAATGATGCCATGGGGTGCTAAGTGTTTTGAGGAAACCACGTTACCTTCCTGAGACTCAGTTTCCCTCCTGTAAAGGGAGTTGATGTCATGGGACCCTCAGGTAGAAGTGAAGATCAGCTGGTTTCTCTGAGAGCAGGGGCTTGATTAGTCTCTCCTTACCACCCAGGACCTGGCGCGTGCTGAGCTCTCAATAAAAAGGTAGTGGATAACAAATAAATGGAGAAATGTGTGAGGGGCCCGGCCCTGGGAGTTCAGGGACAAAGGCCTCCGCACCAGAGGCAGGGCATGCATTCCCGCCATGGCCAGGTTACAAAATGGGCCTGGACAGCGTTAGGCCTTTGTCGAATTGTCAGGGGCCTGCACCCAAAGTGCCAGGAACATAGGAGTGCAGGAAGAGTTTGTCTCTGTTTCGGGGCTTGTTGCAGCCCCCTGGGAGGAGAAGACGGGGTTATATAACCTCCTCCTTTTGGCTGCTCTAAGGGCCCTGGGAGTCCAGGGCCTGGGGGAGGGGCAGGCATCTTTGCAGGGCCTAGGAAGGGGAAGTGGGCATGGCTGTCCTGAGAGGCTCTAGTTGGGGATAGGTGGGTGGCACTAGAACCAGAGCCTTCCTCTGGCACCCCAGACCACCCTTGGTGTCCTGGGTCAGGTGGGAAGGGAAATGGATCCTGGCCTTTGACTGGGGGGGGAAGGCAGAAGGTAGGTGTTTCTGGTGTCTGTCTGTCTGTCCAGATCTACAAGTACTACTCCCTGCTGGCTTCCGTGCCTCTCCTTCTGGGTCTCGGATTCCTGAGCCTTTGGTACCCGGTGCAGTTTGTGAGAAGCTTCAGCCGCAGGACCAGAGTGGGCTCCGAGGTAAAAGGGCTAGGCTGGGCTCCCCCTGTCTGTTGCTTCCCTTATGTGCAGTGATGCTTAGTGGAGGACCCAGCATGTAGCATGTTTCAGAAAAGCTCTGCTGAGTTGCCAAGTAACTGATGAGTCCTCCCTTCCAGGCAAAGGCTAGGCCAGGCCCTGGGATGGCACCCAGGATGCCTGGGGCGCCAAGCTATGTGCACAGCAGGGACTCAACAAAGGAGAATTGGGACAGAGACAGTAAGTCACAGCTCTGGTTCTGAACCCCTGAGCTCCAGCTGGAGAATTGAGACAGGTCAGGAGTCTTGTCCCTGCTAGGAACTCTGCAGAGGCTGACATGATCCAGGAAGCACTTGGGGAAGAATTACATTCTGCATCAACACTCGGTTGGATAATGTCAGAGAAAGGGGGGGGGGGAGCTTCCTGGAGGAGATAGACTTGAGCAGGAGCCTGAAGGACAGGCAGGATCTGGAATGGGGAGAGGAAGGAGAAGGCACTGTAGGTGCAGGAAAGAGCATGAGTAAAGGGGCATAGATGGGTTTGTCTGTTTTGTTCATGCCGATTTGCCGCAGCCGGCAGTTCTTAACAGAAAATAAACACTCAGCAAATTTTCTGTCAAAGGAGAAGTCTTACAAGATAGGTCATCTTACTAAGACGCCTCCTGAGCACCCACCAAGTGCCAGGCCTGGGGCTGGGTGCTTTGGGCTGGGAGCTGCCTGACTGTGCCCAGCACTCAGGAGATCCAGTGTTCGGGGGAGCTGGATCCAGCAGCCTACACTACGGCAATGTGAAAAGTGCAATAGGGCTCATCCAAATGCATGGGGGTGCAGGTGGAAGTGGGGTCAAGTACTTTTCCTGGTGAAAGAGGAGGAAGAGGAAATCGCTCCACAGAGGCCCTTGAGAAAGTCTGGGGACACAGAGGCAAAGGGCTGGTCACTCTTCCTTCAGTGGGGGAGGGTTAAGACCTGAAGGGTGGCATCTAGGACAGAGAGCAGGGAGGCGGTGGTGCCAGTTGCTAACACAGAACGCTGGATGAGAGCAGAAGTGCAGGGGACCCTGGACAGTTACGGGGGTGTGGATGTTAAGGGCCTGGTGGGCAGCCGGGCCCCATGGCCCTGGAGCTCGGGAGAGGAGCTGGGACTGAACCCCGAGGAGGGATGGGTGGTGAGGGGAGAGGAGGCCAGAGTGGGTTCATGTTATCCAGGGGCCACCTAGGTCCCCCTGGGCTCACCTGACAGGGTTTGGCTCTCACGTAGCAGCAGCAGAGTTCTGAGTATTTTTCACTACTGCCTCCTGATCCTCTAGGGAAGCCTGTTGTCCCCTCAGTCTTACAGCTGGCTCAGAAGAGGGCAGCAGCTTCCCACAGGACACACACCGCACCCGGCGTGGCTCTGCCTTGCTGAATCCCTCTCCCTCACCAGGCATCTTCTCTGCCTCACCTCTCACCCCACTGCATGCCTTTCCTCTTGAGAATCTTGGGAGAAGGAAAATCCTCTTTAGCCCTTAGTTAAGCCTCAAAGGACACAGTTAAGCTTTGAGCTGACTCACACCTGCCCAGGACCCCAGGGTTGCTATGGGAACAGGTGACAATGGCCTATATTCTCCTAATGATGGGAGCAAAGGACTTATTCCCATGGGTCTCTGCCACTTGGCAGTCAGTTTAAGGTCTGGAATGTGGCTTAGACAAATCCTGTCACCCTTGTGATCTCCCTGGAGTAGAGGGAAAGGCCTGGGGCATCTGACCGGGAATGGCCCCCTCCTGTATCCTGACTGGGGATGTGCCCCTGGGACATAGGCTCCCTGCGCCCCAGTCTCAGTTAGCAGAGGTCAGAGAGCCAAGATGGAAACAGTGATGAGATGTGACTGAGTAGAGCAGGAGAGGGCTGGAGCTAGACCTTAGGAAGGACTCCCCAGCACTGAGTGTTTTTAGATAGAAGATCAATGAGGCTTGCATATTTGTGGAGGAGGAAAGGGCAGCCTTGGGGAACTTGGGCCTTGTCCCACAGGTTGGCCCTTCTTTGCAATTCTCTACAACCAGGAGGTTTTTGTGGAGTACCTACTGGGTGCCCACTGTGGTACCCTGAGCCAGGTTCCCGGGGATGGCTCCAGGCAGTCCCATCTCTCTGTCCCTACAGAGGCTGCAGAGTAGCTACCCCGAGGAATATCTGAGGACCCTCCTTTGCCTGAAGAAGCTGAGGAGCAGGTGAGGTTCTAGGCATACCTTCTGGGCCATTGGGCAGGGCTGGCCCTGGCAGGCTGGTGGGGCAGAGATGGGGAACGAATCAAATTCTGGGGCTCAGAGAAGGGGCCACCCTGAGTTCCCTTCACCCCCTGGGTCTTTCTGCAGCTCCCATGCCTCCAAGCATGGCTTCCTGTCTCAGGCCTGGGTCTGCGTCAGACAGTATGTCTACACTCCACAGCAAGGTAGGGAGCGGGGTGCTGAGGTCAAGAGGGCCAGGTAACCTCCTCCTCCCATGCACAAAACAGCTACAGTGGCAGGTCAGCGCCTATGAACTACCTGTCATCAGGAAGAACAGCCCCCAGCTTGGGACAAGGGGAAGCGCCTGGCCTGGCCTGGCCTGGCCTAGCCTGGCCCAGCCTGGCCTTGGTGGTTCAGGTTCTTGTGGGCTGTGGCTCTTTTCCTGCCCCTGCCTGGGGAGGAACGGAGGCTCTGGGGCCTGGATGGTGCTCGGCTCACCATACCCTCCTTTTTGGGAACTGCAGGGTTTCAACTCCCTCTGAAGCTCGTGCTTTCAGCCACCCTGACAGGGACGGCCATCTACCAGGTATGTCCTGCCTCTGCAGTGCCATTTGCCTCTGGACTCCCAAGCCTGGATGCCTCAGGCCTAGCTTACCTCTCCAAAAGTGTGACCCACAGTCCTGTCCAGCTGCTTCTGATGTCTTGGGGGCACTGGCCTACCCAGAGGAAGGGGGTGTTAACTCTCGTTGGGCTCACACAGAGTCAGAGCATGAGTTTTGAAGTCGCATAAACAAGGGTTAAAATCAGAGCTCCATTATTTACTGCCTGTGTGACCCTGCACACGTTACTCAACATCCTTAAACCCATCAGCTCAGCTAAAAATGGAGGAAATTATCTTCCTCTTTGGGAAGCTGGGAAGATTTAGTGAAAAATGTGTTTGATAAATCGCCCCCATCCCTACCACCATCCCCGCCACCCCTAACAAACAAACGAACCCAAATCTCAGGAGATAGGTATGATTTTTCTCCGCTTTACTGATGGGAGAAATTGAGGCTCAGAGAGAGGGATTTGATTGGCCAAGTTCCTACAGCTAATATCTCAGGGCAGCCTGTGTCTGAATCCAGACCTGTCCAGCTTCAATGCCTCTGCTCACTTATAGGAACTTTGCTTTCTCCAACTTGGAAAAATTGAAAATTTTGTATTCTGAATTTCAGATAGATGATCAACAGATTGACAGGCAGGTATACAGTTGTGTTGCCTGAAAGCGTACCTGTGGCCTATTAGGCTAGAATCGGATCCGTCTGTAACTTGCTGATCAGAGGCATGAGTGAGCACACGCTGCTCTTGGGGGCAGGGCAGAGCACTGGCGGGTGCTGGCAACACGCACGCAGCCCGTGTGCTGCCCCGAAGTCTCCCCCGCGACTCAGAAAACACTTGTCCTGGGGTGGGAGTGCCTGGTTCAGCATAGCTAGGCCCTGGTGCTTTCATTCTGGGGTTCTTCCAGGTGGCCCTGCTGCTGCTGGTGGCCGTGGTACCCACCATCCAGAAGGTGAGGGCGGGGATCACCACCGAGGTCTCCTACCTGCTGGCCGGCTTCGGGATCGTGCTCTCAGAGGACAGGCAGGAGGTGGTGAGGCTGGTGAAGCACCACCTGTGGGCTCTGGAAGGTGAGGCCCCAGGGGTCCCCCGAAGGCGTGGGGTGGGTGGATATGAGCCATGTGGGGTACCCGAGCAGCATGCCCTTGGGCACATTCCTTCCCTTCTCTGGGTCTGGACTGCCTCATCTCCAAATTGCGGGGGAGGGTGTTGCAGCTTCCGGTCCCAAGTCTGAGACTGGAAGGTGTCATCTCAGCAGCCTCTCGTCAGTTTGTGTGGTGTCTTCCGCCCTCACCCCCAGTGTCTTTTCCCGGCTCTGCAAGCTGAAGATGGGGAAGGCCTGGGTATATTCGAGCTGAAGGGACAGCCTCAGGCGCCTTTGCTGAGGGTGGGGGAGAAAGCTTGGGACCCTTTGGCCTGATCTTAGCCTAAGGAGCCATTGCTGTCTGAGCTCTGAGAGCCTGTTTGAATGCTGCCCCGCCCTCTTCCCTGGCACGTGGTTAGTAAGCCTGGCATTGTTCCCAGAAAGTTCGAACTCTGAGTCAGGCAGGCTATATCAGAATTTCTGCTCCGTTGCTGACTAGCGGTGTCCTTGGGCAAGACACTTCTCTGGATCTCAAGTTTCCTATCTGCAAAGTGGTGCTGAAGCGACAAAGGAACCTTGTCCTCGAGGCCCTGGATCTGATTGGGGAAGATGAGGGGATCCACAAAGCAGGTCCCATTAGGGAGCAGGTGCAGTGTCCCAGAGGAGCAAAGCACAGGAAGATCTTCCGGGCACTAGGGTTAGGAGGAACCCAAGTATGAAACCAAGTGAAAAGAAAGATGAGCAGGAGGTAAATGAACGTCAAATGCCAGGCCTTGGGCCCTGGGCCCTGGGCCCTGGGCGGGCTCAGCAGGCAGGCTCTCTATCTTCTGGCAGAAATGGTCTGAATGAACCTTTGCTGGTGCTGAGCTGGCTCCTGACGGGCAGATGGAAAGGGCAAAGCTGTGTGTGCTCAGAGCTTTCTCCCAGCTTTACTTTGCAGAAAAGTGCCACCTCCTGCCGCTGGAGGAGTAAGCCCAGGACAGGCAGGGGGGCTCAGGTTTCTGAAACAGTTGTTCACCTAAGAATTACGTGGTAACTTTAAAAATCCCAAAGCTCAAGCCCCAAGCCTGACTTCACAGACCCTGAGGATGGGGCCCTGGTGATTCTGATGTAAGCCTAGGGCCTACTTTGGTTTGAAAACCACTGTAGCAGGCACTCTGAGCTCGTCAATTGGTTGATTGGTTTCAGTCAATTGCTGATTGAAATAAGCCATCCAGACTCTGCCTTTTGAAAGCCCCCAGTACAGAGGTTCTCAGTGCTGGCTGCAGGTCAGAATCACCAGGGTTGCTTTTACAAAAGCTAAGGCCTGGGTCCCACACCCAGAACTTCTGGTTTAATTGGTTGTGGGTGTGGCCTGGGCCATGGAGGTTTTAACCTCTCCAGGTGATTCTCACATGTGGCTGGTGCCCAGCCCACTTCTCTAGCCCCTGTGACTAGACAGGAGTAGACAGGGGGAACTGGTGCTCACCTATTTCAAGTGCATGTGTCCCCCACCCACCCCTGCTCTGGTGGGGACACAAAAACTGGAAATACTTTCTTGGGCTAGCTGAAATCAGGGTGCAGCCTCCTTGGGCTCTTTCTGGGTCTGCTTGGAGGTGGTTGCATGTCGGGCACTATCACTTCCTAGTGCGGGGCTGGCAGGCCAGGCCCTCTCCCGGAGTCTCAGCTTCTCCCTTGCCTCCATGTCTTCCTGTGTGTCTCCTGTGGGGCTGCTGTGAGGGTGCAGGGCAATGCTGGGTGTGGAGGGAAGGCGAAAGGGGCGCAGCCTTCACCCCTGCTGTGTTTAAATACCGGGCTTGCTGACAACACACCATGCATTCTCTCCCAGCTGCTGGTGGGAGAGCAAACTCTTGGTCTTCGCTCGTGGCTGGAAGAGATGGGTAGCAGCAGTCACTTCCCCTCATTCTGATGGACTCAGGCCACCCCGAAAAGCATTCGCATCCTCTGTGCCCGGTTCAAAGGCCACTGATGTAGGCCTAGATGGGGTTTTTATGGCTCCCCCCATGCTGCAGCACAGGCAGCACAGCAGTGTGCCCCACATGAGCAAGGAGAGGCTGGGAGACGAAATGACCCCTGCAGGCCGCATGGTCAGGGAGCACTGGAGCTGGGGGCAGATGCTGGGTTGGGTCTCACAGCACTGGAGGCAGCAAGACCTGGGTGAGAGCCAAGCCTGCAGCCTCAGAGGTGGCCTCTCCCTGTCTTGGACACCCCATGTCACCTGGCAGTATAGGGCCAGCTGCAGTCATCAACTGACACTGGGTCTGAGAACGGGGAGTGTGGCAAGAGGCTTCTACTCAGAGTGGGGTGCGGGGCAGGGGTACCTCTCACCCCGGCACAGCCTGATGGCACTTTGGAGGTTCCCAGGAGGCCCTACAGGCCTGGTCTCCCACTTTGCTCCTTCTTCACCCTCTAGTTTGCTACATCTCGGCCTTGGTCCTGTCCTGCTCACTCACCTTCCTCGTGCTGATCCGCTCACTGGTGACACACAGGTTAGTGGCAGGCTCTGACTTGGGGAGGAGGCCTGAGTCTATGGGCCTGCAGGACCCTGACCCCCACCCTGTGGGGAAAGCCCTGGTGCTGGAGGGAGGGAGGGAGGGTCTCTGTAGGCCCAGGTTGTCACTGAGCCCAGATGTCCTGTGGTGGGCAGAGAAGGTGGGTATTTCAGCTGCGGGGGGTGACCTAGGGCATGACTGAGTTGAAGCTGGAGTGTGGAGTTCACCCTTTGGGAGGGTCCACAGGGGCGGGCTGGATTTGACAGGGAAGAACCCTGAGAAAGCTGGCCTTCTACCTGGGAGCGGGAGAAGAGGAGGGAGCTGAGGGAGGAAGGTTGCTATAGGCACGAGCGCTTTGTGAGCAGGGCACAGTGGCTCTGTGAGCATGGCCACCCTGGTGACTGGGCGAGGAGGCCGTCTTGGGGCCCTGAAGAGATTGTTATCATGGCGAATGAAAGGAGCACTGAGGAAGTGTGGGCAGGGAGGGAGAGAAGGTTCTAACTCGAGAAGGGTGGGTGGGAGGGGCGTCCCAGGCACTTAGCAGTGTCAGAGAACTGGTTCCCATGCCCTGAGCATTTATCAGGCCTCACAGGTCCTGCCCAGGGATCTTTCCCCACGGGGTTAGCCCTACTTAGGCTGGCATTCAAGGCCCTTAGGCCTCTGCCTTGAGGGATTATGTACATGCACATCCCAGCTAATGTGAGGGTGGCTATGCCATGATGGGTTTTCTCATGAGGTGATGAGTTCCCTGTCATGGCGGGTATGCAAGCAGGGTCCATGGCCATGGATTGGGAACCTTGCCTCCCACCCTGGTGGCCAAGCTGCAAGTCACTTTCCATCTCTTCTGTTGCTTCTCACTTTTCTGACTTGGCTTACGTTGAGCCTTCTGCCTGAATTTGTTTCCCTTGATCCCCACCCCACCAGCTTACTCTATTCATCCTTGAAGGCACTTCTGAGAATTCACCTCCTCTAGGAAGCTCTCCCTTACCTCCCAGGCTGGATTAGTAGCCTGTACTAGGCTCCTGTGGCCCTGGGCTTCCCTGCCCTTGGGTTGTAATCATCTTGGGAGTGCGTGTGCTCCCTGAGACCCCTGCCTTCCTCACCCTCATTCCAGGGTCAACCTGCGAGCTCTACACCGAGGGGCTGCCCTGGACCTGGGCCCTCTACCTCAGAGCCCCCACCCCTCTCGCCAGGCCATATTCTGTTGGATGAACTTCAGCGCCTACCAGACTGCTTTTACCTGTCTTGGTGAGCCCCCCAGCCCACCCTCCTGGGCTTTGGCTGGCCCCAGACGCGGACCCCAGTGAGGGTGCGGAGAGTGCTCAGCAGGCCTTGACCACCCCTGGGGGTCTGCCTCTGCTGGGGCAGGATCTGGGGCCAGAGTGAGAAGAGGGACCCACCTGGTCTTGCCTGCATTCAGAAAGTTCACTCAGATGGGGGGTGGGGGACACAGGAGCCCTTGGGGAAAGGCTGTCCCTCACCTGGGGATGGCTCCTGGGTGCCACAGTTGTTCACACAGGGGTGAACCCAGGGCTGGAAGGTGGAAGGTTCGATTAGAACGTTCCTGCCTGTGTGAGTGGGGCTGTGCCATCATGGGCCGTCTCAGGAGGGACTGAGACCCATGTCACAGGAGTATGCAAGCAGGGTTCCAGGGACATGAAGGGGGGCTGCAAAGGGGGTCCTGCTTGGTGGGGTTGGACTAGATTAATTCCCAGGACCCTTCCAGCTCCTAAATTTCTGATCCTCCCCTTGGGCACTGTAGTGAATAAAGCCCTCCGAAATGTGAGGGGCTGCGGCCAGTGCTGCAAAAGCAAGGGCCTGCTTTCTCTCCCTGCTGGTTCTCTCAGTTCTCACCCTGCCCCCAGGGGACGGGAGAAGGATGATCAAGGAGTAGAGAAATTACTAGCACTGGAAGTCATAACTCCTCATCGTGGTAGACTTTGTCCCTTCCAACTTCAGCACTAGCCAGTTGTTTCAGCAGACAACGGTTGGGCCCCTGCCACGTTCCGGACTCCGGCCAGTAGGAATGCACTCTGGTCCCCAAGGAGTCAGGAACAATTCGGGGAGAATAACGTTTACAAAGCACCTGGTGGTTTTCAAACAGTTGCCATAGACACGATCTCACTGGGTCCCCGCAACAGCCCTCTGTGGTAGGGGCATTCCCCCCACTTTACAGAGGAAGAAACCGAGGCTCAGAGAGGTGAAGTAGCTTGCTCAAGGTGGCACAGGTAGGCAGTGGCAGAGCAGGGATCCGAAACTGGGTCTGCCTGATTCCAAAGCCTTTGGGTTCCTGGGAGCGTCAGGGTGGTCTGGGTCCTGCGGAGCTGAGGTTTGTCCCCCGCCCACCCCCATCTCGGCAGGGCTCCTGGTACAGCAGGTCATCTTCTTCCTGGCGATCGTGGCCCTGGCCTTCCTGGTGTGTATGCCTGTGTTCCACGGCAGGAACCTGCTGCTCCTCCGATCACTGGCATCCCTTTGGTGAGAGAGACAAGGGGCTGAGGGCCCTGGGACCCCTTCCCAGAAGACCACTCACAGTGACACCCTCCTACCCCACCTGCAGGCCCTTCTGGCTGACCTTGGCCCTGGCTGTGACACTGCAGAACATGGCAGCCCACTGGGTCTTTCTGAAGACTCACCACGGATGGCCAGAGCTGACCAACCAGTGAGGCAGCTCCCGGGCTTGTGGCTCTCTCAGGCCCCCAAGCCCCCCCATTCTTTGGTGTCTCTAATTGTGCCCTTCTTCCCCCACTGCCATCCCTCCCATTCCTCTCAGCCCAACGGGTAGCGAAGAGAGCTGGTCTCACCCACAGAGAAAGGGGCAGTGGCCCAGCCTGCCCCACATACCGCTCTGTCTGCCTGTCGCAGGGCCAGAGTCACCCCATGAGCCTGTCCTGTTTGGGGGATAAGCAGTGCTGTCCCCTGGATCCTCTGTGCCCTCAGCCCCATGCGCCTCTCTCTTTACGAGAAGGGGGTGAACAGAAACATTATTTCTCTTTTAGATGGCAAGGCTGTGGGAGGGAGTCAGAGTCAGTGGACAAGGGATCCATAGGAGGGAGGTGGGAGGCACCGGCTCATAGAAAGATGCAGGTGATGCTGGACTTAAACCCTAGCTTTGCTGCTGACTCGCTAGACAGCTCAGCTAAGTCACCCAGTTTCTCTGGGCCTCCACTTTCCTTCCGTAGGAAGGAGTAGCACGGCCTGTCTCCCAGGGTGGTGGGGAGGGCCAGCTGGGTTGAGAGTGTGCCTGGGGGGCTGGTGCATGCAAGGGTACTTAATAAATATTAGGTACTCAATAAATACACAGCAGCTGTGGTCGTCTAAGTCTGACCTCATCCAGCCCCTGACCCTGAGCAAGGGGCTGTGTGTGTGAGGACCGGTCTCAGCCGCTCTTCTCCCCCGCCCTAGCTGTGTGCTCTACGCAGCTACCTTCCTGCTGTTCCCCATCAACGTGCTGGTGGGCGGCTTGGTGGCTGTCTGGCGAGTGGTCCTATCTGCCCTCTACAATGCCATCCACCTTGGCCAGATGGACTTCAGCCTGCTACCACCTAGAGCTGCCACTCTTGACCCTGGTAAGGTCACAGGGCAGGGGCCATGGTGTGGTTCGCTCAGGCTGCCCAAGTAGTAAGGGAGGGTCTGTTCTGACCTGGTCTGTGTTCCAATCTGTTCACGGAGGGTGTCTGGAACAACCATGCTGGTGTGTGCAGTGGGCCATGTGCAGTGCATGTGCCAGGGTGTGCAGGGCACCCCTGTGGGTGTGTAACATACTGTCTGTCCCCTCTTCCCTGAGTGCCACCATCCCCCATCCACCCCAGGCTACCACACATACTGCAACTTCTTGAAGATTGAGGTCAACCAGTCACATCCAGCCATGATAGCCTTCTGTGCCCTGCTCCTGCGAACGCAGAAGCCCCAGCCCCGCATGGTCCCCCAGGATGGCCTCATTCTTGGGGCAGAAGAAGGTGCGTCTTTCCACTGGGGATGGGAGAATTGAGCCCACCCAGCTTCTCCCAGGAAGGAGGGATGCACCCCTCCCCAACACTGAGTGTCAGGAAAATGCTCACTCCTGTCCCGGGGCTGCCTGTGGGAGAGAGGAAGTGAGAATTTTCCTTGTCCACTTCAGTAATTTTTTCTATCACGTATGTGTGTGTGTGCATACACACACAAAGACATACTCTCTCAGTGCACATGCATGCACACACACACCCTGTCACACAAAGAATGAGGTGACCATCTTGCTAAGGGGTTCTGTTGCCTGCCCCATCCTGGGCCACCTTCCACCTCTCCCTCTCAGGCAGCTTGTCCTCTCCCTCCCCTCCCCCTTCCCTACCATCTGGGAACTATGTAGTAGAGAGGGGGACACTAAGCTGGCTTCAGACCCTGCCTCCAGTCCCCTTCACCGAGCTCCGTCTTCCCCTCTGTCTGCCACTTGTCCCCATCCTGCCCCTTGCAGGATGGCATCCTGGGCCTTTACAAACACTCCTCTCGGCCCCATGCTTCTGACACCCAGAACTCCAGTCTCACCATCCTCCTGCGCATGCACAGGGGATTTTCAGACTGGACTCCGGTCTGTGTCCTGGGGTGGGGCTTGGCTGGGTTTGCTGAGTGACTCACAGAAGGTCTCTCCCTTCTTAGGGATGCAGTTGCTGCAGACCAAGGACCTCATGGCCAAAGGAACAGGGCCCAGAGCCCGCCAAGGCAGGGCCCGCTGGGGTCTGGCCTACACGCTGCTGCACAACCCAGCCCTCCAGGCCTTCCGGAAGAGGGCCCTGTCCAGTGCCCAGGCCAATGGCATCCAGCCCTGAGGGTGGGGAACACCAAGGCACTAGCATTCCCGGCTAGGCAGGTGCTTCCCCTCTTCCCGGCCCGTTTCTTCCACAGCTCTCCCAGCATCACCCTGGCCATGGTAGCCTCTCTGCTTAGCATCAGATCTGCCAGCAGGTACTGGAGTCAGGATCCCAGTGACCAGCCCCCGAGACTGGAGGTCACTGTGCTTGAGTGGAGGTCTGTCTACGCTACGAGCTTTACTAGGGCTCTAGTCTGCCCCCTTGGCCTGGGAAGCCAGCAAAAGCTCTGAAGAAGGCAATTGGTGGTTTAGGCCTTAGTCCAGGAGCCAGTGGAACCAGAAAACTACATCTAGGTCTCTCCCCAAGGGGGTCTCTGCTGCCAGACTCTGGGGCCTCACTGAAGCCTTCCGCTGACCTGGGGTGGTGATTCAAGCTGGGACCGCCTCAACCTTAACCTGACTCTGCTGACCTGACCACTGAACTTGGCCCCACTCAGCCTTGACCTGACTCAGCCTTGACCTGACCACCTTTCTTCCGTAGCTTCGTCCTCTCCTCTCTGGGGTCTGGTGGCAGGAAGCCCAGGAGGAAACCAGTGGGCTCCTACTGGCAACGAAGTCATAGCTCACACCAGCCCCCACACTGAGCTGCTCACACTTGAGAGCCTAATATTTTTGTAGTTGGTGTACCTTTAGATATTATGAAAGAGGCTAGTGTGCTCCCTGTAATAAACTTGTCCTTGAGAAATAGTCCTCGTTGGGGGAGGGTCATGTGGGGAAAACTGCTCACATGGGGTTTTTAGGGCTTGGGTGGGGGTGGGATATTCTAGTCACATGCTGGGCTGGGACCCCCCTGGGGGGGAACAGAGAAGATACCCATGGTCAGATCCTTTTGGGTGATGGAGGAGCTGAGGACCCTGTGATGCTACCCCTGAGCTGTGTTGGCATTGGGTTTAGAAGTAGGACTTATTCTGGGTCTTCAAGAATGGGCAGGACTTGGGGAGCAGGAGAGATTTCAGGAAGATAGAGGAAGAATATGAATCAAAGAGTGGAAGTGGGGGGCGTGCAGTGAGGGGGCTGTCCTGATGGGAGCAGCCAGAGGATGCAGAGGAGAAGGGCAGCTGCGAGGGTTCCAGTCTCTGCTAGGGACTGGTGGGGGTGGGAGGCTGTGTTGGTGAGGGTGTGGGGTCCACTGTGGGGCCGGGGGCTCCAGAGGGCGAGGGAATGTGGCCACTGCATAGATTGAAGTCAGCAGGGCCTCAAAAATGTCTGCTCAGTTAGTGGGGGCCAACCCTGCTGCACGTTCCCGCACCACAACTACAGCCAAAAACACACGAAGCCCGGGGCAGGGCTGGGGAGCTGGAACCCAGCTTTAAGGCTGCCTGTGAGGAGGGCGGCCCCTGATCCCACTGCAGCCTGTGAAAGATGTCTTCCTGGCCATATGTCGGAGACTGTCAGGATCACAGGGATGACGGCAGGGTCTCAGTCCTTCAGAAGGAAGTGGTCACAATAGACACCCAGGGCTGTGTGAGCCAGAGGCAGGGGCATAGTCCACATGGGAATCAGGGGCAGGGCATCCAGGAAGGTTTTCTGGAGGAGGTAGTACATTAGCCGAGTCTTGAAGGCTAACTTAGCCAAGTAATGAACAGAGGAATTGTGTCCAGGCCAAGGGAACAGCATGAGTAAAGGTGCAGAGCACGTTACAGAGTATTTAGAGAACAATTAATTAGTTCCATCAGAGGCTGGGAACGGTGGGCCACGTGAGAGAGCCAGTCTGGGTGGCTGTGGCTGGCTGGCTGGCTGAGGAACCCAGAGCTTCCCCCAGGAATCCCCCAGGACAGTGGGGACTATGGATGACTTTAAAGCCGGGAATAGCACCCTGGTCAGGTAGTTCAGTTTGTTAGGGCGATATCCCAATATGCCAATATGCGGGTTTGATCCCTGGTCAGGGAACATGCAAGAATCAACTAATGAATGTGTAAGTGGAACAAATCAATATTTCTCTCTCTAAAATCAATTTAATAAAATGTAAGCAGAGGAGTAGGCAGTTCATTCTGAACACAGCTGTTTCCCAGGTGCCCCTGACTTGCGTCTTAGGCTCACATCCTACTCCAAGAAGCCAGGGCTGCCCAACTGAGAATGGAGCCAGAGACATCGGGGGTCCAAGTCAGGTTAGGGTTGTCAAGCCTTAGCTATAATTAGAGCCCACTGGACCCTTAAGCATTACCAAGTCCTGCCCTGTCTTTTGCTTTCTAAGGAAACTGAAGTCCAGAGATGGGCAGTGATTTACTGAAGGTGGCACAGACACAGGCTCAGCTCCCTCTTGCTGCTTTCTACCACATATGCAGCCCTCCTCCTGGGTGACACGAGTTGCTGTTGACATCTGCTCAGTGGGAGCTTCAGGCTGGGGCTGAAGGGGCTGAGTGGGGCTGAGGGGCGGTGCAGGGGCTGGGGCAGTGCTGAGTGGGGACCAGGTGGAGGGAGAGGGGGCTAGCCTCCCAGGCTCACAGAGGTGACCTCAGGCTCCTTGGTCTCCCTGCTTCCATTTTGCTGGACTCAGCAGTCCGGGGGATCTGGGCAGAGGTGACAGACCCTCTCTCACAAGGTGTCCTATGTGTAGCACCCTTCAATTTGGAAAGGGACAGGGATGGAGGCGGAGGGGAGATGTATCTCAGTACGTATATGGGGTTCTACAGCCCCCAGGTCTGGACCCCATCTACCTGTTCCCTGTCCTAAGAGATCCGCAGTCTGCAGCCAGGCCCTCATCCCATCCCTCTGCCAAGTAAGTCAGTTACTGGTCCATCTGCTCTGTGGGGAAAGACTCCTACAGAAGACTTTCCTCCAGGAATGTCATTTTCTCTTCCTGAAAAGGTGGGAGGAAGTACATTCGTTCCCTCTGGCTTCTCTCTCAAATCTGGTCTCTTATTCTCAATCTCCCTGGGTCTTTTTGGTTTCTCCCCTTCTCTCACCCCTCCATCTTACCTTGCCTGTCTGCCCTTCTATCTACATTCCCTAACATCTCTTCCATGGACCAGGAAGAGGAGCCACAAGCCAGACCCTTTCTTTCCCCTCCTCTCTACAATGCCTCCTCAGACCCCTGCTGGCATAAACATTACTCAGGGTCCCAGGGAACCCTCTGTAATGGTTGTCAGGCTAGTGCCCCCATTTGTCTTGTGGCTAATTTGGGGAGAGATCCAGCCATGTGACATACCTGCCACATGGTCCATGTGCATCTCACGGGCTCCATCCCACGTGGACTGGCAGGTTGGCTGTGCTTACTGTCCAGACTTGGTCCTACCACCACAGAAGCTTCTAGATCAGACAAAACTCCAGGCAGACACAGGAGAGAATCGGAAATGCTATTTATTTCTCTGCAGCCCCCAAAGCAGGCTGGCCTCTTCAGAGGGGCAGGCTACAGATGCATATCTGGAGAGAAAGAAAGGACAAGTATCCAGGAGGGAGGGCCACAGCTGAGAGAGGAAGAGTGAGGAGAGGAAGGCCATCCTGGATCCTCCAGTGCTGTCTGAGATGAG
Source organism: Sturnira hondurensis (assembly GCF_014824575.4). Lineage (NCBI taxonomy): Eukaryota > Metazoa > Chordata > Mammalia > Chiroptera > Phyllostomidae > Sturnira > Sturnira hondurensis. The sequence continues at coordinate 2,814,933 of NW_028077960.1, forward strand.
GGCAGAGACTCCAGAGTCCCCAAGTCATCAGAGAGTGCCAATGGGCATTGAGAGCTCAAGCAGGGCACTGGGAACCTCAGAGCCACACTAGCCACTGCCCCTCCATCCCATCCCTTTCCCCTGTGTCCTACCTGCATCAGTCCCCATCCCTGAAATTCCATCACTGAGGCTTTGCCCAGTTGGTTAGGGCAGTATCCTGTTGGCATGCGGCCCCCATAGGGGAGCATGGGCCATGTGAGTTATGGGATCAAATTCTGTCTTGGTTACTAGCTTTGACCAAATCTAAAAGCTGAGGTGGCAAGTATTCCAGAAAAGATGAGAAGGGGAGGTAGGAAGATTTGATGTCCCCCGTGCAAGCCTTGGGAGTTGCCAACTCCAGACCTCAGTGGGGACATCCACAGAGTCAGGGGGAGGAGTCAGGGGGAGGAGTCAGGGAGGCCCTGGGGCTGCTCCAGCCCAGCTGGGTTGGGGCAGGGCTAGAAGGAGGTGAAGAAGAGGAGGAGGAGGCTCTGGCCCACCAGGAGCAGGTCTGGGGTCTGCTGCCCAGAGACCCCTTCTCCTGCTGCTGCCACTTCTGGGCCCCCAGTTCGGCTGAGGTAGATGATGACCACATTGTCCTCGGGACCTGATGGCTGCACCTCGTTGTCAACCGTATAGCAGCCCTTACCCTCGGCTGCTTTGCCATGGAACCTGCGCCCCAGCATATCCTCACCCCCCTCGCCTGGTGTAGCCAGTGCCACGTTCACCGAGCTTTCCGCACTGCCCAGCTCATTGGTAGCCAGACAGCTGTAGGTGCCTTCCTCCAGCTTGCCAAAGTCAGGGATGAGTAGGCTGCCATTAGCAAAGGCCTGGAAGCGTGGCTGGCTGCTGGCTGCCAGGGCACCAGGCAGGGCACGCCCATCAGTGCCTACATTGGGGCTAGTGATCTCCACCGTGCCACTGGGTGTCTGGATGTGCCAGTGAAGCTGGGGGGCCGGCTGACCCTCTACGTCACAGTGGAGTGCCAGCACAAAGCCAGGCCGCAGCTCGGCACCGTCCTGGCTGGGCTGGTAGGTGAGTTGCACCAGGGGTGCAGAGCAAGGCAGCGGCAGCAGGCGGTTCAGCGGTGTACCCTTCAGCACATGGGGCGAAGTACAGGTGATGTTGTCCTGCTCTGGGATGGATACGGCTGTGGTCAGGGCCCACGTCTTGAACCACATGATGCCACAGGTACAGTCGAAAGGGTTGTCATTGATCTGCAGGTGGGACAGTGCAGTGAGGGGTGCAAAGGTGCCCTCGGCCAGTGTGTGCAAGCGGTTGTCGTTGAGCTGCAGCGAGCGCAGGGCACGAAGGCTGCTGAAGGCATCTCGGGGGATGAAGGTCAGCTCGTTGCTGTCCATCTTGAGTAACTGAAGGGCACTGAGGTTGTGCAGGTCTCTCCAGGCAAAGTCAGAGATGAGGTTGTGGCTGAGGTCCAGGCTCTTGAGATGGCCCAGAGAGGCCAGAGCGCCAGCGGCCACCGTGCGGATCTCGTTGTGTGCCAGCCACAGTGACTGCAGCAGGGGCACCTCCCTGAAGGCACCCTCTGGCAAACTGGACAGGCGGTTGGCTGACAGGCTCAGTGTGGTCACGTTAGCTGGGAAGCCGGGAGGCACAGCCTCCAGGTCGCGGTAGGCACAGTCAGCTATCTGGAAGCCATACTTCTCCCCACAGTCGCAGGGCTCAGGACAGGCCTGCCCCAGGCCCAGGAGGACCACCCAGCACAGCAGACACAGCTCCTGCATCCTACCTCCTGCAGAGAAAGACATGCCACCGACGTGACTCCAAGGACCCAGGGAAGGCAGTCATCCCAGTCAGGACCCCAACCCAGAGCTCTTCCCCATGAGAGCCCTGTCCTACACGGGCCAGCTAAGACCCAGCACCACTTAGCCCACCACCCCTATTCCACAGAACGGGAAAACTTAGGCCCAAGAAAGGGCCAGGACTTGCCCGAGGTCACGCAGCCGGGAGAGATGAAGACAGGATGGATGAGAATCCCAGCTCCTCCTCTGAGTGGAGAGCTCTCCCCGCCTGGGCCAGCTCCTAGCTGACTTTATGACTTGAAATCTGTTTTCCAGGCACCCCCTCCCCCAGCACTCTGCGGAACTTCCCTCCTGCCGTCCCACATCCTGGCCACAGTCCCTCCCACTGGAGTCCCCCATAGGTACGCTTTGCCCTGGCCAGACAAGGCCCCTTGTGCAGTGTACACCACCCCCATCCACCCCCACTCCCCTCCTGCTCCTGCCGGCCCTGACCACAGCAGACACCAGACCCTTTCTACAGAATCACCCGTGTGGCCTGTTCTGTTCAAACTACACCAGGCAGCTGCCTAAATAAACCCCACCAGGACCTCTCAGCTGGCTTGGGCAAGGCCAGAGGCTCAACCCAAATGCTGCTGGGATTCCCGGGGCTGCGGTTGTTGGAGGGGCAGATGCCCCCTGGACAGATTCAAACAAGGGATTGTCCCGAGCACCCCAAACCAACAGGAAAGTGTCCAGGGGACCCCTGGGCCTAACAGGCTTCCCTCTTCTCCTGCTGGCCCTTGAAGCCCTCCTCCCTTTGGCTTACCTTCAAAGTACTCTTTCTTAGTCAAGCAGAGCCTCTCCTAAGATGGAACCAGAAAGCAACAAAGGCTGAAGTTAGCCCAAGACAGTCTGCAGAGCCAAGGGCTCCCAAGAGGAGAGGAGGTTGCTGGAGGAAGGGGTAGCCTGGTCCCTGCACCCCGAGCCGCCCTTCCCCAACAGGGTGAAGGGCCCAGCGGCTGAGCGGCTGCAGGAATGGAGCCCAGGCAGCCTGCGCGCCTTCTTCCAGCAAAACAACTGCTTTTCTCCAGCAACGAGGACCTGTGTTTCATAAGTGACACCAGAAACTTGAGGGGGAAGATGCCAAATTTTTTTTGGCTATTTCTCTCTCCCTCTCTCACTCACTTTTAGCAGCTTCAACTTCCTTAAAGGCACAGCACTAGCTGGACAGGACCCAAGAAAGGATGCAGCAGAAGGGTTTTTGTGGTGGGAAGGGTAAGAAATTGAATCTCAGAGAAGGTGAGAGATTTCTACTCTCACTTCAGACAAGAAGAAAAAGAGGGGGGAGCACTTTCTAAGCCAGGGCTGTAAGAGTGATGATGTGTGCGTTCGAATGTGGGTATGTACGTGCCGGCACCACATCTTCCTGTGGGGATGAGTGAGAGTGTGCATGGGTGTGGGTGTGGGTGTGGGATTGTGTGTGAGTTTGTGTGTGTATTTGGGCACATGTCTGTTTGTGTGTAGGAGTATGAATTTCTTTGTTAATATGTCTGTCTGGGTGGAGGGTGTGTCTCAGCGAAGAGCTAAGAAAGCCAAAGTGTATGAAACGCCCACCAGGTCCAAGGCTTCAGTGGGAAGCCAAAATGTTAGGCCTGTTTTTGTAAGAAAACACACCCTTCCCCCCGTGGCATCCTGCCCGTGGGCTCCACAGCTGCGCTGCCCTAAACACAAGCTGTTATCCAGGGAGGTCCCCAGGCTCTAGCCCTTTCTCCCCACTGCACTGGGTAGGCGGGTGGGGTCGGGGAGGCAGACAGGGCGGTGACTCCGATCCTGCCCAGTAGCAGGAAGCTTGGGACAAGACGCAGCTGGGCCTCGTTTCCTTTGCTGTGACTTAGACACCCAGGCTCACAGAGGTTGCTCCATCACCTGGCCTGTCTGTCTGCCTGGCAGGCAGAGGTGAGGCTGAGGAACTTCATTCCTTCTGGAATATTCTCTCTGTGGCGTCCCGCAGTGTCTGGAACCCCACCACTGGTGCTGTGTGTCTGTGGGGGCAGCCATGGCCCCTGAGCTTCACTGTGCCAACACATAAAGGTATGTGTGGAAGGGGCACATACCTTTAGCGTGAGGATATCTGACCCTTTCCCCCCAAACAGGACGTCCCAGAGGAGGAGACAGGGGCCCCAAACCAGAGAGCTGGAAGGTGAGCTGAAAGGGGAGGGGGCCCCTGAAAACTTTCTGGACGAGAGAGTTTTGCACTCCACAGAGCAAGTCTGCTTGTCTTCCTTCCTCAAGCTTCCTGTTCTTTTGTTCACATACCTGGCTGAATTCTACTCATGACTCAACTTACCCTCTTGTCAGGGCCAAGGACAAACAGGTATCGTCTTTGGCTGAAAGCATCCCCAAGGAGCCCCCATCCCAGCTCATCACATTCTCATTCTCTGGCCACAAATCAAGTCCTGGGAGGCAGTGTGTTGCCTGCAACACACTCTGGTCTGATGCTGAAGATGCTTTTAGAGTCTAACTGAGTTCCCTCCCACTGCAGGGGGAGCCCTGTCTGGCACCATCATCATTGTGCTAGAGGATTTAGGAAAAGTCCTAAATTTGGTGGGCCAACCAAATTGGAAGCTGGAAGCACACACATCCAGAGTTTAATAAATCAACTTTAGTGCCAGTCACAGAGGGCTTCCTGGTGGAGGGGGTGTCACAGTGCTTCTGTACTGCCTCACCTACCACCTCACCCATGCAAGGCCGTGCCACCTCCCAGGTGCTCTGAGGAGCTCACAATCTCCACCCAAACCTTCTCCAAAGCACACCAGGGCTGCAGAATGCAGAGACCCTTCCCTGACCCCAGGCCCTCTGCCGTGGCTGGTTCCTTCTGGCATTTCAGGCTTCCATTACACATCCCCTCCTCAGTGCATCCCTTCTGATATCACCAAGGCTATAGTAGGTTGCCCGATTAATTACTCTCACAGACCTATCTGGTTTTTTCTCAGAGCTCTTATTATCATCTTTTTTGACAGCTCTTGCTTTTCTGGACTTGCTAAGGTGTCTTTTTCTAGGCATATGTGTGTGCTGTTGTTGTTTTTAAAGATAATTTATTTATTTTTAGAGAGAGGGGAAGGGAGGAGAAAGAAAGGAAGAGAAACATTGATATAAGAGAGAAACATTGACTGTTTGTCTCTTGCATGCACTCCGATTGGGACTGAACCTGCACCCTAGGCATGAGCCTCAGCTGGGAATTGAATCAGCAACAATTTGTTCTATGGAATGACACCCAACCAACTGAGCCACACAGTCAGGGCTGTGTGTGTGTGTGAGTGTGTGTGTTTAATACCTATCACTAATTCAATTCTCAACTCTCCCCTAGTTGGAAGAATCTCTTCTGGACGTAGGTAAACACACAAAGTCCTTCACCAGTGTGATCTTCTGGAAGAAATCTCTCTGAGCCTTCTGATCCGCTAATTTTTTTTTCAATTCTTGTGGCACATATGTTTGTTTGTTTTTTAAAAAGATTTTATTTATTTCTTTTTAGAAAGAGCAGGAAAAGAGGGAGAAAGACAGGGAGAGAAACATCAGTTGCCTCTCTCACACCCGCAACTGGGGACCTGGCCCGCAACCCAGGCATGTGCCCTGACTGGGAACTGAGTGGCGACCTTTCCATGCACAGGCCTGTGCTCAGTCCACTGAGCCACACCAGCCAAGGCCCAGTTTGGTTTCGTTAGAGGTCTGCTGTGCTACAGGCTCGCAGAGATGGCCATCGCCGTTACTCACACTTTCTGTCACCTCTTGGGGTGGGTCTTTTGCTTCCTGGATCCCAAGTCATCCCCTCCTTAGTTTACTCATTTTGGCCAAACACATCTGTCCAACAGTGAAACACAGGTGTGCTGGCCACTGTGCTGAGAAGGTACCTTCACACAGAAGGACGAAGCTGGCAACCGCACAGAATATACCAGAGTTTTATAGGGTGATTTACTTACGGGACGACTGGGCCTGAGTGGAAGAGACGAACGACCCAGCAGTCGTGACCAGCTTACCCTCCTCTACAGACCCCTGTGGCCCCCCTTTCTCTACGGCGTGACTCGGGTCCTAACGACTGACGGGACAAGGGGACAAAGGACGCAGCAGCGCTGGGGCCGACCCTCCCGGAGATCTGTGATAGATGATGCTTTATAACTGACACTCTTACCAGCCTGATACTTAATCAGTTGTCATGCCACTATGTTACTAATGCAAACAATTATGGCTACATTTTAAGGAACACAGATCATCAACTACAAGGCTTTGATGAGCTTGCTAAGGACAAAGGTCCAGCACAAAACTGAAAAACGAAGTGAAATCCTGGACACAGAGATGGGGTTGCTTCTGTTCATATCTACACACAACATCCTCTAATAATTTTCAGAAAAGGTGCCTGGGACATACATGTTTTAAGATCTTGCATGTCTAGAACTCTTCATTCTGTCCTGAATCTTGACTGATATATTCTATACCCTGACTGGGTATAGAATTACAGTTGGAGACTTTTCCCCCCCAGAATTTAAAGGGGGCCCTGCTGTTAATGTCATTGCTTTAATGTTGCTCACAGTCCTGGCATTGAGGGGTTCCCAGCTCTCTGACAACTGTTTCTGTGCATGGTCCCGAGGTTTTCCTTACCCAGGAGACCTCCTCAATATTATTATCCTACTCTTCTAATAGACTTTTTGATTTCTGCTTTATAAATTTTAAATGTCAAAGATTCCTTTGTATTTGCTGCATATTTTCTTTAAAATATATTGTATAGTAAGTAGAGTTAATTTAAAAATAGAATATATGGCATTCCACTCTTATTTTATTAATATTTTACTTTTCTGAGAATAATAATAGCCCTTATATTACTATTTTTTAAGTTTCTATCTGCAATGTCTGTTTCCTTCAAGTTGCATTTTTCCCCCTGTTGGCTTGCTTTCTTGGGACTCTGACTTCCTCTCAGAGGTTTCCTCCGCTAACTCACTCAGCAGAAACCTAGGTGTTTAATGTGAGGCCCCGCTATGAGACAGGAAGCCTGTAGAAGGCAGACATTTGGTCCTCGCAGTTGTTAACCGCAGCATAGAGACGATGCTCAAAAAATGTCTCGACTCAACAGATGAGCAAATTGGATGGGCATCAGATGCCAGAAATGAAAGCGCTTTAGAGGCCACCTTCTCCACATCCTCATTTTACAGGTGGGGATGCTGCTCCGGAAACTCCACTGCAGAACAGCCACGGGGTCTGAGGGCAGGAAATGGAGAGGGACCCGCCCAGCCAGGCAGGACTGAGCCTGCGCACATGGATCACCCACAGCTCTTCCCCGGCCGCCCAGACCTCACTGCTCCCTGAGGCTGCAGCCGTACCCTACCTCCACCAGGAAGGGCAATAGGACAGGGGCCACCAGGGCCCAGTGGGCCTCACCTAAGAACGGCCAGAAGTGGCGCCTCACAGCGTCACACATAAGGCCACTCCATGCGGAGCCCAAGAGACGGTTCTGCACAACTTCGAGGGGGCGTTTATTACCTCCTAGGCAGCCCCCTACTCTCACCTGCTGAAAGTTCTCCCTGAGAAGCCCATTCCACAGGAGATAATGCAAGCAGGGGAAGAAACAAGCTGAAGGTCAGCTCCCCTTCCTCCTCCCAGCCCAGGAGCTCCCTGTGGGCTGCCATCCCCCACCCCCCGCAGGGCTCTGGTCTGGAGATGGGGACCTTGTTGGGTATGTGGAGTCCTTGCTTGTCCTCAGATCATCGATGGAGACCCTCCACCATCCCTGGGTCCTCAGCAGCACCACTATAGTGAAAGGGAGAATTGGGGCAGGGGAAGGGACCAGGTTTGGGACCCCCTCCTGCCAGCTGTGCCCTGGTGCCTGTGGGCCTCGGGGTAGAGTGACCAGCTGTCCAGGCTTGTCTAGGACTGAGGGTTTTTCTGGGATGTGAGACTTCCAGCCGTGAAATCCAACAGTCCCAAGTGAACTGGGACAGTTGGTCTCACTAGCGGGGGAGGTGATGCTCACTTCCCTGTAGAGCTTTTCTTTGTTGCGTCCCCTTCCCTAGCCCGCCCTGCCCAAAGACACCCAACCAGCCCTTTTCACCCCTATCCCTCCTGCCTCCCCTCCCACCAATGTGGCCAATCCCTCTCCAGCCGCTACTGCTCCGCCTGACTCCCCCACCCCGAAGAGGCCCCCCTCCCACTGACCAGGGTGCTGCTGGAGGCCACATCAGAGTTTCCTGGAAGGTAAAGAAAGATCCGAGAGAGAGAGAGAGAGAGAGAGAGAGAGAGAGAGAGAGAGAGAATGGAGTAAGAGGGACAGAGCCAGCAGAGAGAAATGGAGAGAAACTGAGACAGAGAAATTGAAGAGAGAGAGGGTAGAAAGAGAGAAAAAAGTAGAAAATCACTGATAGCCAAGGTTAGACCTGAAGGTGGAGAAAGGAAGCAAGACACAGAAAAGGAGCTGGAGAAAGACAGTCTGGTGGACCCTGAAATGGGCTCCAAGACACGAGAGAAAGTGGCACTCAGATGTGTGGCTGTGTGGTTGTGGGGCTGTTGCCATCACACCATGGAGGGCAGGTTGGTCTTGGAGTCAGCCCTGCATTCCCTCCACACGGCTTGTTGGGAGAATTGGGAAGAAGCTCAACAGCTCCTGGAGGGACTTGGTTAAGCCCCTAGGTCTCCTGGGCGGGAGTGGCTAGCCAGCGTGCTTGAGAATATGACGTTATAGGAGGAACTCAGCCAGGGCACGTCACCATGCATGTATGTGCATGTGCACTTTGGGGCGGGGGGGGCGGAATATTGAGAATTTCCCAGACTATCAAATCGTGGGACTTGAGAAAGTCCTTCCCTTTCCTGAGCCTCAGTTTTCTGTGTTGTGTGGAAGTGGAATGAGGTGGTCTAATGTCCTTCAGCCCCAATTTTCTGCCATTTTAGAATTTCTAATGAATGTCTAGACTTACAAGAGGAGTCTGCATGCACACAAGTGTTCATGCACAATGATTTCTATTCACATGCATGTGAGCCTATGCTGGTTCTCCATATGTGTTAGTTGGTGTGTGCACACATGTGGGTATATGCAGTGGAGCGAGCGGGAGCTTACTACATGGGCACCTAAGGCTGTGGGTGGGGGAGGCAGGGCACACCCTACCTTCTCTCCAGCACCAGCCTCAGCCCAGAGGCGCCAGCCCAGGCAGAGCTGTCCTGGCCCCAGGTTGACCTCACCTCACTCCTTGTTCCCTTTGCCATCCTCCACCTTCCTCTTCACGTGCCCCTCCCCGTCACCCAGGTCTCCTGATCTGAATTCCTCAGACTTTGGAAACCAGGAGGTGCCTTGGTGGTCTGACCCTGTCCACTTATCTGGCCTCTCGTCCTCCTGCCCACCATCACCTGCCTCACCTTGGGGCCAGTGCCCTTGCTCTTTTCTCAAAGTGGATTCGGTCCCCCTGCATTTGCAAGGCTTACCTCCTCTGGTCTATGGAGACTTTTCCATGCCAGCCTCCCAGAAAGAACTTCCCTGACCACCTTACATAAATAGCTTTTGTAATTCTCTGTCCCCTCTTGCTGACTTATTTGTCCCTCTTCCTAACACTTACCCGTGTTGTGTCTCTGAGAGTATTTCTTGTCCATCTCCCTACTTTGAATGTGAGCTCCACGTGAGCAGGCACTTACTTCTATTCACTGCTACCCCCAGCCTGCCAAAGGGCCAGCTACTAAGTGGATGCTCAATAAATAGTTGTTGAGTGAGTGAATGAAAAATGACCCACGGGCGCCCTGCAGGAAGCCTCTTCCCGCCACCCCAAGCCTTCCTCTATCTGCCAGTGGCCTTGCCAGCCCCTCCCTTCCAAGTGACACTGCCCCTCCTCACTGGCCCCTCCAGCTGGCATCCCTGGGCACCCCCTAGTATCACCCTTTCTGCCCTCTCCTGACCTCCTCCTAGTCCCCAGGGACAGTTTGCAGCAGCTGCACTGACTGGGGCATATTTTATAAGAATTATTTTTTTCCTTTCCCGGGCCAATCCCACAATTTCCAGGAACCCAGACCTTGGCCCAACACCCAGAGCACATAGCAGATCTTCAGTTTCAGCCCCAGTGCCTCCCACAGGCTGGGGTGGGATTGGGACATAATATGAATGAGAGTGAGTTTGAATTAAAGTTCTAGAATGGGGTGAGTTACAGGGTCAGGTTCCAGTCCCCTTGTTAGCTGTGGGGCACCGGGAATGGGCCAGGAGACATTTGTTAGGGGTCAGCTTGAAAGGCTAGGATTAGTTGTGGGTGTAGGTTTAGTGGGTGGGACGGGGTAGTTTAATCCCACATGTGAAGCTGGGTCTGGGGTCCGGAATGGAAGAGTGGCAATGGCCTCTGTGCTTATAAAGAGTTCAGAGCTGGGTTGGTGGGCAGAAGACTGGAGAGTAATGCCAAGACAGAGAGACAAAGGCAGAAACAGGGAGATGGGGCAGAGAGAGGCGTGGGGCAGAGGCTGAGACATAGAGAGAGCAGGGATGGGGAAGGCGGGCACAGCCAGTGGAAGGCCGACTACCACTAACAGCAGAAAGCCCTTGACACAGCGGATCCCTACCTCCCATGAGCAGGTCAAACTGCAGCAGTTTCCATGACACACTGCTGCACAGAGGCCACCAGAAGGAGGCTGCAGGCAGGCCACCAGGCTGCTCCCAAACCCAAGCAGATTATCAGGAGATGCAAACGGGAACGTGAGTGGAGATAGAGTGGGCTGAGAAGCTCCAGCAGAGGCTGCCAACAATGGGGAGGGCCAGGACTCGGACCATGCTGATCTTGGCCCAAGGCAACCTCTTGGGAGAGAGAGGCGGTCGGCCTGCCTGGGGCTGGGGCACACTGGCTGCAGAGGACTCTGGCGGAGCTGCCCAGGCAGGCAGGGTGCTGCAGAGCCCTGAGGGCTGCAGAAGTTGGGAGAAGGTAGGTGAGAGTTAGGGATCAAGAGGACTCAAGGGAGGAGTTGGGGACTCAGTAATATTCATAACAAAGCAAAGAATGCAAATGATAAACAATCAAATTGACAGAGAGGCTTATGACAAAGCGCTACAGTTGTCTGTCCCCAATCTTCCCTTTCCTCCATCCATCCCCCCAGGCAACAACTGGAAATGGTTTCTGTTTCCAATTTTGCTGTGTTTGCACATCTCAGGCCTGCCCATAACATATGCAGGGCCTGGGGCAAGGGTCCACTTAGGGGCATGCATATCACATGTCTAAGTATTAAAAAGTTATCAATCCTACAAACTATGGAGTACGTTATATTCTTCTACTTTGGCAAATGTACCTTAATACCAAATGTATCTTTAATACCACTTAAAGACCAAGTTCAAATTGAGAATTCCTGGACTCCTTGGAGTCCCTCAGCAGAACTAGACCAGTCCCCGAAGGCTGCAGTTGTCTTATTTCTGTTCCCACCCCTGATGAGGGGTTCCATGCATACATAGGTAAATACCCCAGCCCTCACACCCAAGCTCTGCCCATATGCCCCACCCCCCTCAAACTGAGTTGGGCCTTAGGATTGCACGTTCCTTGGTATAGTCCTCCTTGGGGAGGAGTGGTCAGGGTGCAAAGACTTACAGAAGCCCTGGAAGCAGGCTCAGGCCACTTCGTCTGAGCAGAGAAGTCCAGGGCCTCAGGTCCTGGAAGTGTGATACGGAAGTGGGGATGCAGGCTTTAGGTGGAAAGGCCTGGCCAGGGTAGGATTGCCAGGCAAAACACGGGACACCTCGTTAAATCTGAATTTTAGATAAATAACAATTTTTATTAGATATAAATAAATAAATAAAATCTTTTTAAAAATCATTACATTTTTAAATAAAGACCCAGAACACTTCTCATATTAAACATTGATGTAAGTGTGAGCTACACATACACTTAAGAAAGATGAATAAAAACAAGTAAGAATGATTTTCCAACTAATTTATTGAAGTTCAGGCCTTAGGGAGGTCCTAGAGCCTCTCCCAGAAGCTCAGGGCATGAGATGGGCCCCACCCTGGGCAGGTTCCCCCTCCACACTCACTGAGACTGGGATAATGGAGACGTGCCAGGTCACCTCACATGCATGCACAGCTTTGGGATGTGGGAGGAAACCCACGCAGATGCGGGGAGAACGTGTGGACTCCACAGAGACAGTGGCAGGAGTCAATGTGCTTTTTCTCATCCACGCTGTAATGAAGTCCACATTATTTGAGGACCTGCTGTGCTCAAGCTGACCCTGCTTTGCATGCATCTCCTTCTGCTGACATTGTCTGGTATTAAAAGCTTCACTTTCCTTCAATATTTGCTTTTTTGACAGATGAGCTTCTTTTGTTTATTTTGCTTTTCTAGTAGCTTGAAACCCTTTGAAGCCCCAAGGCCTTCTCAGCTCTAGGACCCAGAATGAAGGGTAAGGGACCTGAGAGGACATTTAATCAAAGAGCCCATGTGTTGCTTCCACTCCTTCCTGACAATCATACCTTTCCTTCTGGAACACCATCAATCTAGGGAACTTTCTACTCAGAGGAGTCCATGGCTTTGAGAAGTTTTGAGGATCCCCTTCTTAGAAGAACAGCCACTGTCATTAACCTTTTCTCTACCCACCTTCTCGCCTTGTGCCCAGTCCTGCCTCAGGAATTGCCCACAGGCAGCTGCTGGTGAGGACCACATTTTTCTCCTTCATGAAGCTCCCATGAGTTGACCCCAATTGTCCACAGTGGAGAATGAGAGTCCTCCTTCATTGGCTGTGCTTTTTACTTGTGCACTTAGTCTCTGAACCCATGAAGCCTCTCTTCAGAGGGGGAAGGATGGCCTAAGGGGAGGGGGAGGCTGAACACAGCTGGGGGGAGAATCTCGACTGATCAGCTTCTCTTTAGGTATGTGAGCCATCAGGATGGGGGTACCCCAAGAGCCAGGGTGAGTGGAATAAGAGGAAGCAACACTCACACCTAAAACCCCTATCTCTCCCAGGCTGTTTCTCTGATGTTTTTAGAGAATAATCCTCCAGTTTGGGGCTGGGAGAAGAAAAATTTATTTAATTATATCCCCATTTTTAACCTTTCTTTCTTTCTTACTCCAGGCAAGAATTACCTAAAATCACATCTATTATTCATTAAACACCTAGTATGTGCCAGGTCTTTTATTCATACCATTTCCTTACAACCTCACAGAAAGCAGGTGTTTGTATTGTCCATTAGAGAAGAGAACATTGAGTTTCAGGTTCAGAAATTTGTCAGTGTTCTCTTGGTTAGAAAATAAGGGCACTGGAGTTCAAACTCAGTCAAGTCTGACTCCCAAGAGGTCCTATGGCCTGGATAGGATGTGGCTTCCAAAGAAAAGGGCAGGATAAAAGACATGAAGGTGGAATCTACCCCAAACCCCAAGCCCCACAGAGGGCCAGCAGGTGCTGGGATGTAGGAAGGGAGCTGGGGCCAGACTGTCTGCTGGCTTTTCCCTCATGAGCACCTAGGAGCTAGTACAGGGGCTTGGGTATGAGTGATACAGATAAGAGCTGGGGTTGTAAATTCAGCATCCACTGCAGACAAGATAGTGTGTGTGTGGCAGGGGGAGGGAGGGGGCTCCACCCGCAGAGCCCTCCCAGCCACCATGGATGAAAATAAGTCTACCAAGACATGATCTGTTTAGGGAGGAAAGGTGGCTGATCTCTCCAAGGAGAAAGACCAGGAGCCTGTTCCTCAATGGGCTTTTACTGGGTTTATTTGCATAGGAATACAGGGCATATATGTAAAGCTCATCAGTCACTGTCAGGCAGTAAGGATCAAACAATAGATAACGTACAAAGGACTATTCGGGCTTATTCTGAGTCAGGGTCAGTTAGCTAGAGGGCTACAAAACTTTGGGAAACAAACTCATTTCATGCTTGGACCCTTATCAGAAAATTGAGGACATTCTTAGCAAAGCAGGTTTCACAGGATTTTATGTATTCTTTCTTAGGCCTGAGCATCCTGGGGAACCCATTCTTTCCAGTACAGGGCTGCACTGCCCTCTGTCATTGTTTCAGGCTTAAGTCAGGCAGGGGAAGTAAGGCAGCTAAGAGATTAGGAGACTTCTTGCAGACAGAACGAGAACTCAGGCTATGTCAAAACCAAGGGGGTAAAGGTCCATCACCCCCTTTTTTATAGCCCCCAAGTCCTTCCCTGAGGGCTCCCTCATGACCATGCCTGTGTTAGGTCATCCCTCCTTTGAGAAATCGTACCTATCATTGGCTGATGGGTCATCTACTTGGAGCCAGGCAGGGTGAAGTAAAGGGGCAGAGATGGCACCCCTGCCAGAGAATAAGCTTTGTCTCCTTAGTGGCTTAGGGTCCCAAGGTCTTTCACTCAGCCTTAGCCATGGGGGGGTTAGAACTTCTGAAACTAGGGAGGGCGGTTCCCAACAAGATAGATTAGAAGGCAAGAGTTGTTATGAGGCTGTGTCAGTAGCCAGAGAAGATGCAGTGGGAAGGGAGGGGCAGTGGGGTGCACCAGTGTGAGAGGTAGTGATAAAACATGGACACGGATGACCACAGATTAGATCTGGGGTGAGCAAAGAGGACCTCTTCTAGACTGACAGAGTGCATTCATTGCTTCTGAGTGACGTTCACAAAGGGATAGGGAGAGGGAGCAACTTAGATTAGACACTCATGCATTCATTCCATAGTAACTCCTGGGCTCCTGTTATGAGGCAGGCAGTGAGCCTGGTTCTGGGATAGAGCAGGGGACAAGATGGACAGCAGACTGCCCTCTCAGGGCTCTCATGGCTGCCACCCTCTGAGAGAGACCATTCTGAGCAAGAGTTCCTGCCTCCTCTCCCTCACTTCTTTCTGCTGGAGAAATTTTAGGGCTGTGGTGGGAGTTTCCAGGGGAGGGGAGAGTCTGGTAGATGCCCCTCCTACTGCTCATCTTCTGCCAAAAGCTGATTCTTTACCCAGAACATGCTCAAAGTCACACACATTTCCCAGGAGCTTTTCCACACCAATCCCATCCTTCAGTTTCACAGGAGCTTTCCTTCTTTTTTTAAAATCTCAGTTCTATTTGAGGCCATTGTGGATGTCCATCAGAATGGCTACTGTGAAATTTTAAAATAATGAAATACCACTAGGTCTCTCAGAATAGCTGAAAAAAGGAAAAAAATAACTGAAATTATTGAGTGCTATCTAGAACCCAGAGGAACTCACGTATTGCTAGGGGAATGCAAAATGGTACAGCCACCTTGGAAAACAATTTGGGAGTTTCTCAAAAAGTGAGACATCCATTTGGGACGGGAGATGGAACAGGAAACCCTGAGACACTACAGCTGTCATCAGTCAGTATCCAGATTTCTGAGAATCGCCTTCTGAAACCTGATAATAATTACCATTTGTGGTTTCCTCCCCAAGTGGGTAATCAAGGAGGATTGTGGGAAATTGCATGAGTTGAACCTTAAGCAAAACCCTATGAAGTCTGTAACTGTTCAGTAAAAGAGTCATTCCTGGCCCAGAGATGGCCCATTCTCTTGTCTTAGAAAATGTACTTTCCTTAATAAATTTCCCACCTGCTTTGCTTTATAATATTTGTGTTGTCCGTCCAATTCTTTGTTTGCAACTGCCAGGACCCTGGGCCCCACCTCCATCTGCAACACATTTACTATGAAAGCTATCAATTCCAGTTCTTGGTAAGAAAATTAGAACACATGTTCATATAAAATTCTATATCTACATGCTTCTAGTAGCATTATTCATAATCACCCAAAACTAGAAATAGTCGGAAGGTCCTCCAGTTAGTGAGTGGATTTTTAAAAACCAGTGGTACATCCAAACTATGGAATGCTACTTAGCAATAACAATAATTGAACTACTAAGACACAACATGGATGAATCTCAGAAGCATGATGCTGACAAATAAGATGACCCACTTTTTTTTTTAGAAAGGCTTTTTTTAAAAAAAAGATTTTATTTATTTATTTATCTTTAGAGGGGAAGGAGAGAGAGAGAGAAACATCAATGTATGGTTGCCTTTCATGCATCCCCTGCTGGAGGCTCGCCAGCAGGGAACCAGCCTGCAACCCAGGCATGTGCCCTGACTGGGAATCGAACCGCGATCCTCTGGTTCGCAGGCCTGTGCTCAATCCACTGAGCTACACTAGCCAGGGCAGATGACCTACTTTTTAGAAAGACAACCCAAGACACAGTCATGCCATGCCAGACTACTCCACAACCACAGGAATATAAAACAAATAATTGTATACATGCATGCTATTACTTTTAAAATATTACTTCACAAATATGAAAAATAAGTGCTTATATGAAATGATGTATTATTATATATTGTTTACTTTCTGTTACATAAATTACATTATTTAAACCAAACAACATTTAACAGCAACAATTAGTACTAATTNGTCTGCCCTGCACCCCAACTGGTTCCCGTCTGCCTGCGCGCCTGGGTCGGGGGCCCTGTCCTGCCCGACCCTGCTCGCTGCTGGCTCCGCCCCTCTTACCGTCCCGTTGAATGGTTAGATGTAGTCGGACTTCCGTACAATTCAATTTTCTGTCCTTTGGTTGTGTCTTTGTTTCTCCAAACCTTTGTTGTATTCAAACTTGGTTGTGGGAGAAGGCACAGTGTTTCCACCTATGCCTCCATCTTGGCGGAAGTCCGTGAGTGGATTTTTAAAAACCCAGTGGTGCATCCAAACTATGAAATGCTACTTAGCAATAACAATAATTGAACTACTGAGACACAACATGGATGAATCTCAGAAGCACGATGCTGACAAATAAGATGACCTACTTTTTTTTTTTAGAAAGGCTTTTTTAAAAAAAGATTTTTTTTATTTATTTATCTTTAGAGGGTAAGGAGAGAGGAAGAGAAACATCAATGTATGGTTGCCTTTCATGCGTCCCCTGCTGGAGGCTCGCCAGCAGGGAACCAGCCTGCAACCCAGGCATGTGCCCTGACTGGGAATCGAACCGCGATCCTCTGGTTCGCAGGCCTGTGCTCAATCCACTGAGCTACACTAGCCAGGGCAGATGACCTACTTTTTAGAAAGACAACCCAAGACACAGTCATGCCATGCCAGACTACTCCACAACCACAGGAATATAAAACAAATAATTGTATACATGCATGCTATTACTTTTAAAATATTACTTCACAAATATGAAAAATAAGTGCTTATATGAAATGATGTATTATTATATATTGTTTACTTTCTGTTACATAAATTACATTATTTAAACCAAACAACATTTAACAGTAACAATTAGTACTAATTAAGAGTGGTATTAATTAAAAATACAATATGGCACTTGCTGGTGTGGCTAAGTGAACTGAGAGCTGGCCTGTCGACAAAGAGGTCACTGGCCAGAGCACATGCCTGGGTTGCAGGCCAGGTCCACAGCTGAAGGTGAGAAAGAAGCAACTGAGATCCACGTATCTCTCACCCATTGATGTTTCTCCCCCTCTCTATCTCACTCCCTTCCCCTATCTCTAAAGTAAATAAATAAAGTATTTTTAAACATATGTGTAATATGTAGATCCAAGATGGTGGAGGAGAGAGTGGAAGTCACACTAACCTCCTCCCAGGACCAATCTGGAATTATAACTAAATCGTGGAGAAATCACCCAGAATAAACAACTGAACAGTAATAAGAGAGAAGACTTATCACTTCAGACAGACAGAAGAACAAGCTTCATCACAACCTGACTAGTGAGGAGTGCAGTGGAGACACAAGGGGATGGCTGGATGGCCAAAGGCAGCAGCTGAGGCACCAGAGGGATACTTACACAGCTGGTTGGATCCCATAAAGAAGTGTGGGGTCTAAACCCTCACCTGGGATCCCCAGCCAAGAGGACTAGAGCCCAAAAAGTACACAGATAACAAACCAGTGACAAAAAGCAGCAGGGTTACTTTCTGCCAGAGATGGACAGCTGGAGAGGCAAAGAGCTGTTTAAAGGGTCAATGCATAAATCTTCATTTGCAGCCACTTGCCCTGGGTTCTGGCAGAGGACGGAAGACTGGACTAGAGATGCATGAGGAGAGATTGGGGACACAGAAGCTTTGGGGAGAGAACTAAGAGAGTAACGCTGGGACTCCAGTGCTGAATCATCCCCCATATGGCAGCAGCTACCTTGCTCAGGCAGACCAATCCCCTCTGCGTGGCAGCAGCCTGAGGGGAAGCAATAGTCCTGACTCCAGGAGGGACCCTGCCCCACCCTGCAGTGCTTAAGCCTGAATGCTGAGTGTAGAGTGAGTAGATTAACAACTGAAGGGGCCAGCCACAGACAGTAGATCCCTGGAAGTCTCCAACAGGCTGCGTAAGGTCAGATGGGTCACCATATGACATCACCAGAGGTGGATCCAGAAAGAAAAAAACAGTGCACCTGGCACAATAGCATACAAGACATAGTGGGTAGAGTGACCCTCAGTCAATCAGTGGAAGGGAAGGACCCACCGGAGAACCCAACAAAAATCAAAACCCAATTACACCCAGAGAGCCAATATAAACAACATAAAGGGCATCCCAAGAGCAGCAAGTTCAGGAGATCAAGGAAACTGCATCACTGAATCACACAGATCTCCTACCATAGAAGTTCACACCACAAAGACAGGGAGTCAAAACAGATCAATTTAAGAAGCAGAAGCAAACAAGAAGAGCCTCCCCCCAAATGGGAAGACAAAGAAGCAACCCCCAATCAAAAGGAAAGGAGGAATCCCCAGAAAGAATGCTAAATGAAACAAAGGCAAGTTAACTATCAGCTGTTGAGTTCAAACAATGGTTATAAGGAAGCTCAATGAACTCACTGAGAATTACCAGAAACTACAGGGAAGCTACAAGGAACTTACTGTGACCTACATCAGCATGAAAAAGGACATAGAAACTATGGACAAGAGCCAGGAGGAAATGAAGAATACAATTTCCAAATTGAAGAACATAGTAGAGGAATCAAAAGCAGGCTAGATAAAGCAGAGGATCCAATCAGTGACCTGGAGGACAAGGTAGAAAAAAACTCCCAGAAAGAACGGGAAAACACTCAAAAAGAATGAAGAGGGTTTAAGGGAAATGCAGGATGACATAAAACATAATAATATCCATATAATAGCGATACCAGAAGGAGAAGAAGAGGAGCAAGGGATAGAAACCCCATTTGAAAAAGTAATGATAGAAAACATCCCTGATTTTTAAAAAATATTTTATTTATTTATCTTAGAGGGGAAGGGAAGGAGAGAGAGAGAGAAATATCAATGTATGGTTGCCTCTCGTGTGTCCCCTGCCAGGAACCGGGAACTGGCCTGCAACCCAGGCATGTACCCTGACTGGGAATCGAACCGTGATTGTGTGGTTCACAGGCCCGTGCTCAACCACTGAGCTACACCAGCCAGAGCGAAAACGTCCCTAATTTAATGAGAGGAAAAGTCACACAAACCCAGGAAGCACAGAGAGTCCCAATTAAGAGGAACCCAAAGAGGTCAACTCCAAGACACATCATAATTCAAATGTGAAGTTTTAAAGACAAAGAAAGAATCTTAAAGGTGGTGATGGGGAAATAGGAAGTAACATACAAGGGAGCTCTGATAAGGCTAGAAGCTGACTTCTGAACAGAAACACTACAAGCCATAAGGGAATGGCAAGAAATATTCCAAGTATTAAAAAGCAAAATCCTGCAACCAAGACTACTCTACCCAGCAAGGCTGTCATTTAACATGAGAGGCAAAATAAGGAGTTTCCCAGACAAAGGAAGGCTCAAAGAATACTCCTCCACCAAACCAACTTTGCAAGATATGCTAAAGGGACTGCTTTAAGAAGATGAAGAAAAAGAGTGAGAGTGAGAGGAACCCAGGTACAAAGGCAAAAATGAATTAGGTAGTTATCAATAATAACCTTAAATGTAAATGAATTAAATGCTCCAATTGAAAGACATAGGGTAGATGAATGGGTAAGAAAACATGACCTGCACATGTGCTGCCTACAAGAGACCCACCTCAAAACAAAACACCTACACAGACTGAAAGTGAAGGGCCGAAAAAAATATTCCAAGCAAAGGAACAGGAAAAAATAGCCGGGTAGCAATACTCATATCAGACAAAATAGACTTCAAAACAAGGGCTATAAAAAGAGACCCAGAAGGACACTTCATAATACTCAAGGGAAGAATCCATCAAGAAGACATAAATATTGTAAACCTATATGTACCCAACACAGGAGCACCCAAATATATAAGGAAAATATTGGAGAACTTCAAGGAAGATATAGACAGTAACACACTTATAGTAGGGGATTTTAACACCCCACTGTCAACATGGGTAAATCTTCCAAACAAAATATCAACAAGAATATTGTTGATCTGAACAATGGACTAGATCAAATTGACTTAACTAGTATATATAGAACCTTTCATCCCAAAGAAGCAAAATACACATTCTTTTCAAATGCACATGGAATATTTTCAAAGATAGACAACACGATAGGACACAAAACAAACCTCAAGAAATTCAAGAAAATTGAAAGCATATTGAGCTTTTTCTCAGACCACCAGGGCTTAAAACTAGAAATAAACCTCAAGGAAAAAACTCAAAAACAGTCAAAGTCATGGAGACTGAATAGCATGCTATTAAACAGTGAATGGGTTAACAATGAGATCAAAGAAGAAATCAAAAACTCTCTGGAAGGAAATGAAAATGAACACAACAGTCCAAAGCTTATGAGACACAGCAAAGGCAGTCCTGTGAAGGAAGTTCATAGTGATGCAGGCCTACCTAAAAAAGATAGAAAAATTTCAGATAAACAGCCTTACCTTACATCTACAAGAACTGAAGGAACAATAACAAACAAAACCCAGGGCTAGTAGAAGGAAGGACATAATCAAGATCAGAGTAGAAGTACATGATATAGAGACTTAAAGAACAATTAAAGGATCAATAAATCCAGGAGCTGGTTCTTTGAAAAGATAAAGAAAATCAATAAACCTTTAAGCAGACTCATCAAGAAAAAAAGAGAGAGGGCCCAAATAAACACAATCCAAAATGAAAGAGGAGAGATTACAACTGATACTGTAACAGGGTGCAGCCAAGGGGAGGCCCCAAATGAGGTTTGTAATGGGGTCCAGAACTCAGGGTGTCCAGGAAATATTAGGAAAAAAAATATATAGAGAGAGAGAGGATGCCCTCACCCCCACAAGTCTGAGCATGGAACAGGGCCATTGAGAGTTGCAACAGTTTTGCAGATAACCTCTAGAATTGTCATCTAATGTCTCTATAACTTTTAACTGGTTTCACAGATATGTTAAACAGCTGTGGCCATACTTTGAGCTAGGAGGATGAGAGTGACTTCAACCCATGATGTAACTGGGAGGCAACTCCTCCTGGTTACAGAGCTTGGAGGCGATTGGCTCCACACCATAGGGCCACACCTGCCTGGACTTATTATGGCAGCCCAATAAAGCTGGAGAAATATGGGAATGCCTGCAGCTGTTTGCAGCAGAGGAAGATTAGTGCTGGAATTTAGACACAGGCGTGGCAACCATGCGGCATCTTTTTGGGACCACATGGCTTGGGCAGAGAAGAACTGAGGGTCTTTTTGGGACCATGTGGCTTGGGCAGAGAAGAACCATGAACTTCTATTTCTTTTTCTGAGATATGGTACCCTGGACTGGGCAAAAGGGGGAAGGAAGGACTGTGTGTTTGTGGGTATTCTAAAGGACTTTGCGATCTTGATGAAGACATTAAGTTTGTGTAATTATTTAAATAAATAATTTCTTTCCTTTTCTCCAATCTCTGGCATCAAGAGATGTCTTTTCCTGGTAGCGGGCAAGGCAAACCTAGTACAGGATGGGGGACCCCCGAGGCATGAGGGTGGGTCCATTCGGTAATAGTATATCATTCACCATCCCCAGTCTGTTCTATAACAATACCATAGAAATACAAAGGATTGTAAAAAATTACTGTGAACAACTACATGCCAAGAAATTTGAAAACCTGGGTAAAATGGACAAATTTCTAGAAACATATAATCTTCCAAAACTGAATCAAGAAGAAGCAGAAAGCCTGAACAGACCAATAACAGCTAGTGAAATTGAAGCAGTAATAAAAAAAACTCCTGGTACACAAAAGTTGTGGACCAGATGGATTCACTGGAGAACTTTACAAAACATTTGAGGAAGAGCTAACCACTATCCTCTCAAACTATTCCAAAAAAATCCAAGAAGAGGAAGGACTCCCAAACTCTTTTTATGAGGCCAGTATCATCCTAATCTCAAAACCAGATAAAGACAAAAAAGAGAAAGAGAACTACAGGCCAATATTGCTGATGAGCATAGATGCTAAGATCCTCAACAAAATATTGGCAAACTGCATCCGGCAATGCATTGAAAAGATCATACTCTGTGACCAAGTGGGATTCATCCCAGGGATGCAAGGTTGGTACAATATTTGCAAATCAATAAACATAACACATCACATAAACACAGGAAAGAGAAAAATCATGTGATCATATCAATAGATGCAGAAAAAACATTTGACAAGGTATAGCACCCATTTCTGATAAAAACATCCAGCAAAGTGTGAGTACAAGGAGCATTCCTCAACATAATGAAGGCCATATAGGAGAAACCTACGGCCAAGATCATACTCAATGGGAAAAAACAAAAGCTTTCCAGTCAACATCAGGAGCAAGACACAGGTGTCTGCTTTTATTTGATATAGTGTTGGAAATTCTAGCCACGGTAATCAGAAAAGAAAAAGATAAAAGGCATCCAAATTGGAAAGGAGGAAGTAAAACTGTCACTGTTTGCAGATGACATGATTGTGTACCTAGAAAACTCTATAGACTCCATGAAAACACTACTCAACCTAATAAGTGAATTTGGCAAAACAACAGGGTGCAAAGTCAGTATTCAGAAATCCAAGGCATTTTTTTAGATTTATTTATTTATTTATCTTTAGAGGGGAAGGGAAGGAGACAAGGAGAGAAATATCAATGTATGGTTGCCTCTCGTGAGTCCCCTGCTGGGAACTGGCCTGCAACCCAGGCATGTGCCCTGACTGGGAATTGAACCTCAGTCGTGTGGTTCGCAGGCCCGTGCTCAATCCACTGAGCTACACCAGCCAGGGCTTCCAAGGCATTTTTGTACAGCAACAATGAAATGTCAGGAACAGAAATTAGAAAAAAATTCCATTTCCTATAGCAACAAGAAAAATAAAAAGTACCTAGGAACAAACCTAACCAAGGAGGCAAAAGGCTTGTATTCAGAAAACTATACAACGCTGAAGAAAGAAATCAAGGAAGACACAAATAAATGGAAGCATGTATCATGTTCATGGATTGGAAGAATTAACATCAACAAAATGTCCATACTACACAAAGCAACTTATAGATTCAATGCTAACCCTATTATAATACTAATGACATATTTCACAGATATAGGACAAACATTTCAAAAATTTATATGGAACCATCAATGACTCTGTATAGCCTCAGCAACTTTGAGAAAGAAGAACAAAGTTGGAGGGATCACAATACCTTATATCAAACTATATTATAAGGCCACTGTAATCAAAACAGTCTGGTACTGGCATAAGAACAGACACATAGGTCAATGGAACAGAATAGAGAGCCCAGAAATAAATCCATGTCAATATGTTCAGTTAATATTTGACAAAGGAGGCAGGAGCATAAAATGGAGTAAAAATAGCCTCTTCAATAAATAAAATTTAGTTTGACTTTCAGCTCTGCTCTTCCCACTCCACATTACACTGGTTTTTAGAGTCAGTTCAGTGTGAGAACACCAGGTTAAATATCCTCTCAGCAGAAGTATTTGAGCGTGGAGTACTTCGGATTTTACTTACTAGCACCAGCAGAACCTTAGACTTGCAGGAATTAATTTTCACCTCTTCCAGGTGTTGGGACACCTGGACAGCTATGTGCAAAAGAATGAAACTCAACAACCAACTTACACTATACACCAAAATAAACTCAAGATGTATAAAAGACATAAATATAATTTGTGAAACCATAAAAGTCCTAGAGGAGAACATAGGCAGGAAAACCTCAGATATTACATGCAGCAATATTTTCACTTATATGTCCCTTAGAACAAAGTATATAAAGGAAAGAATAAATGAATGATACTACATGAAATTTAAAAACTTCTGCATGGCTAAAGAAAACATCAGCAAAATGGAAAGGGAACCAACCATATGGGAAAACATATTTGCTAATGATACCTCTGACAAAGGTTAGATCTTTAAGAAATATGTAAAGAACTCAGCCCTGGCTGGTGTAACTCAGTGGATTGAGCATAGGCCTGTGAACCAAACAATCATGGTTCGATTCCCAGTCAGGGCACATGCCTGGGTTGCAGGCCAGTTCCCTGCAGGGGACCCATGAGAGGCAACCGTACATTGATATTCTCTCCCTCTCTCCTCTCTCCTTCCCTTCCCCTCTAAAGATAAATAAATAAAATATTTTAAAAAATAAATAAATATGTAAAGAACTCACATGACTCAACACTAGGAAGACAACACAATTAAAAAATGGGCAAAGGACCTGAAAAGACACTTCTCCAAGGAGGACATACAGAAGGCCCGAAGACATATGAAAGGATGCTCAGCATCACTAGCCACCAGAGAAATATAAATTAAAACCACAATGAGATACCACCTCACACCAGTCAGAATGGCCATCATAAACAAATCAACAAACAACAAGTGCTGGTGAGGCTGTGGAGAAAAGCAAACCTTAGCGCACTGTTGGTGGGAATGCAGACTGCTGCAGCCACTGTGGAAAGCAGTATGGAATTTCCTCAGAAAACTAAAAATGGATCTGCCTTTTGATCTAGTAATTCCACTGCTGGGATTATACCCTAAGAATCCTGAAACACCAATTCAAAAGAACCTATGCACCCCAATGTTCATAGCAGCACAATTGACAATAGCCAAGTGTTGGAAGCAACCTAAGTGCCCATCAGTAAGTGAGTGGATCAAAAAACTGTGGTACGTTTACACAATGGAATACTGCACAGCAGAAAGAAAGAAAGAAGGAGTCCTACTCTTTGTGACAGCATAGATAGATCTGGAGAGCATTATGCTAAGTGAAATAATGAGTCGGGCTGTGAAGGACAAATACCGTAAGATCTCACCTATAAGTGGAACCTAATCAACAAATCAAACATGCGAGCAAAATAGAACCAGAGACATGGAAATAAAGAAAAAACTGGCAGTGACCAGAGGGGAGGGGTGTGGGGGGAAGGAGACAACCGGGGAAAGAAGAGGAAGAGTCAAGTCCAGAAACACGTATAAAGAACTCTAGATCAAGGGCAATGGGGTTGGGGGAGGATTGAAAGTGGAAGGTCGAGGGGTATGTAGGACAGGAAAGAATAATGTGGGGTAAATAAGGAGAAAAAATATGTATAAGAAAAATATGAGAAGAGGCAAGATGGCAGAGGAGTGAATGGAAGGCACACTGACCTTCCCCCAGGACCTATCTGAAATTACAAATACATTGTAGAGAAACCACCTGGAACAAACAACTGAACAACAGTGTGAGAGACGCCTTACAACCTCGAACAGCTTCAGCACAACCTGTCTGGTAAGGAGTGCAGTGGAGACTCGAGAGGGCTGGCTGGGCACCCACAGGTGGCAGCAACCGGTTGGATCCCCTGAGAAGAATGGGATCTAAACCCTAAGAAACCGACATAAAATTTAGTTTGACTTTCGGCTCTGCTCTTCCCACCCCACGTTACACTGGTTTTTAGAGTCAGTTCAGTGTGAGGACACCAGGTTAAATATCCTCTCAGCAGAAGTGTTTGAGCGTGGAGTACTTCGGATTTTACTTACTAGCACCAGCAGAACCTTAGACTTGCAGGAATTAATTTTCACCTCTACAAAAACGTTCATCCTCTTTGTATTTAAAGGCTTGTTTTGGTAGGCCAGCTGTTTGTCAGTTAGGTTCTTTGCATCCATAAATTAATCATAGAAGCTCTCTGTGTCTAAAATGTTCATCCCTTTAAAATATCTCAAAGTACACGCAGTGTCATCACACATGAAACCTCTTTTCTCAGGAAAAAAAAAGATTGTCAAGCAGTGAGATCATTTGAACTTGTGAAACTGAAGTTGGAGTTCAAATATCTTTCAGTTTTAGTAACAAAATCAGGAAGTCCTGTTTGATTTCACTGTCCTTAATGGGTGATGTTTCTTATTCTAAAGCAGTATTATTTCCAAGAAATGAGTCATGTTTCCACTGGATGAGTTTTTGTCACAGGCTATACATACGTGGAACCCGTCAGGTGCACTTAATGTACCTTTTTCCATGGTCTCTTCGAGGATCAAAAAGTTTTGGAGAGACAGTATGAACATTTCCATTCTGCAGCGCCTCCTTTCTTCATTCTCATCCTCAATGTATTTCCAAATTAAAGAAGTTCTCACACTTTGAAAATACTATTTTACAGCGGGCCAACACTTTTAGGTCTTTCCCACAAGACGTCTCCAAGGCACATGTCTAATGAGACTCTCCTTCCACTCCTAGAAGTAAAACAGTCTCATTAGGGCCTTCTGCATGCTCTGAGAAAACTGAAAAGTGACCCACAATTTCATTATGAGAGTCTCAATACCACAGGTCAATCGCACCTCTTTCTATTTTTATTTTTTAAAATATATTTGTTGCCCTGGCTGGTGTGGCCCAGCGGATTTAGTGCCTGCCTGCGAACCAAAGGGTCACTGGTTTGATTTCCAGTCAGGGCACATGCCTGGGTTGTGGACCAGGTCTCCAGTAGGGGGCACAAGAGAGAAAACCACATATTGATGTTTCTCTCCCTCTTTCTCCCTCCCTTCCTCTCTCTCTCAAAATAAATAAATAAATTCTTTAAAAAATAACAAAAAATTAAAAGATATTTACTTATTGATTGATTGGTTGATTAGAGAGAGTAGGGAGAAAGAGAGGGAGAGAAACATTAATGCTAACCCGGGACCAGGCCCACAACCCAGGCAAGTGCCCTGGCCAGGAAAGGAACCAATGACCTTTTGCCTTGTGGGATAATGCCCAACCAACTGAGCCACACCGGCCAGGGCCGTCATACATCTTTTTAACAGTGTTATGTAAAACGTTTGCAGGATAGTTAGCGGGTAAGACTTAAAATTTTTTCTTGATGAGTTCATAGACTGAATGGAATTTTCCAAAATTTACATTTGCTACATTTTCACCATTTGCCAAATACACATCTGCACGAGCAAAGTCTAGTTTGGACAAGACACCAGCAATCTCTCTTTCATATATTCTTCAGTTTCATGGAGATCTTCGTGGAGATGAGGACAACAGTTTGCAGCTCTGTCTTTCAAATCAAAATACCTTGAAGTTGTGAGGAACAGGTTTTTGTTGCCATGTTCAATATGGCTCCATACTGGGCTGTCCAACTTTTTGGCATCTCTGGGCCGCACTGGAAGAAGAAGAGTTGATTTAAGCCACACATTAAATACACAAACAGTAACCAAAACTGATGAGCAAAAAAAAAAAAGGTTTTAAATAGTTATGATTTTATGTTGGGCCACATTCAGAGCCACTCTGGGCCACATGCCATCCACGGTCCGCAGGTTGAACATCCCTGCTACGTGTGCCTGCTGAAACAGCGTGCAGATTCACCCCTGCACTCCTAAGGGTCCCCACATCTGTTAGCAAAATTTCTCCCATTTTTTTAATCAACAGAGCATTTCAGTTGCAAGCTCTGAACCAAGAAACATAACTTTACTTAGTTTCCTAAAGCAATCACAACAACAATACAATAATGAGGGTTTGTTTGCACCATTTGCCCAGGCTAATTCAGTGGCTGCTATGTTCAACCCAGTATTTGTGCCTTTTTGGAGGATATAGAAAACTGATTGATTCAGAAATACTTGTCTCATCCTGGTGTGAGACTTAGCCTCCATATGTGCCAAACAGATCCCTCCCTCCCTAGCCAGACTGCTTGCCCAGTGGGCTCTCCCCACACTATGAGAATAGCTGAAGCACATCTCTTGGAACCAAATAAGAGTGTGGCGCCTCTCCAGGCTAGAGCTGGGTTTCAGGGTGACTTTTCTAGATTGATTCGCAATTTATCGACTATGTAGGTGGAAAAGACAGGAAGTACTCATCATTGCTGCTTCTGGCATTTACACCTGACTGAGAGAAGTGGGGGCATACTTCGCAATGTGAGTGATGGGAGGATTTCGTTAACATAATATCCACAATTCTCTGCATTGAGTGGGGCAGGCATTGTGAGCAGATTCAGCTCCTGGGGTGCAGCCTGCATTCATGGACCGGGAAGCAAGCTGGGTGACAGATGGGATATGCCTTTGTCATATTGGTGGGCAAGACTCTGCTCCATTCAGCCCCCTGGGAACAGAAGGTGCTCTGTCAGATGGAGATGGACTAGGGGGAGGTCAGCTGGTTGGAAGATCCCTGGGAAACACAGAGGGCTGGGCCACCTGACCACAGATTAGCTTCAAACTAGGCCAGTGGGAGGGGAAAAGTGAGCCTTGCCTGCAGCCTGAGCCCCAGGTGGAGGGGAAACTCCCTTGCTGTTGGATGATTACATTGCTCCCAGCCTGTGGCCATTCCAGACAGCTCAGAAAAGGAAGAATCAGCTAAGAACACGTTTTTTTTAAGTAAAAGGAGGAAAAACCCATCATAATGAAAATCAAAGTACACAAATGCTTGAAGACGGATAAGTGTTTGCAAAACTCTCTAGGGGAAAACCAGTGATTGGGGTTGGAATACTCAGTGACTGGGGACATTCATGTGTGCTCAAATTCCTTTTGACGAGTCAATTTTTGGCCACAGTGGGGTGCTAGTTCTGTTGGACAATGTCATTTTTCCATGTCTTTCAGGGTCACAAAATCCAGGAAGCTGGCAGAAATGGGGGACTTGTCAGGGGTCAGATATGGGGGTGCAGAAATAGTCCAGAGCTGGTCAAGTGTGATGAAAAGATAAAGAAGGCCCAGCCAAGCAGCCAGGCATTGGGACTCACCTCAGCAGCAGCTTGGGGGAAGGGGAACAGATCTTAGATGACCTGCTTTCTCAAGCGCAGCTGACTAACAGATCCGCTTTCTGCATCAGTCACGGGCAGGTCAGGCTGCCGTGGAGGAGACACCTGTACACATTTGGCAGCAAGAAGCTGGAGAAGGTGAACGTGGAGGAAGCAAGCAAGGGCTGGCAGGGAACTCAAGAAACTGGCAGTCATTTTTGCATCTTTGACCAGCTGCTTTAGCTTCACGTGAGAATGTCACATTAAGCACATCAAGTCTATTACTGTTGCCCAGTACTGACCCCACTGGGAGCTAGGACTTTTCAGACACCTGTGACTATGCATGTTTCCAAGGCAGAAGGGTGCATTTCTCGAATTCCTGGTAGCTACAGCTGAGAGCAGGGAAACCTCGCTTCTAGGGCAAGCTTCCTTCTCTGTCTCCTGAGTTGAGCACCGATCATTTATCTGTCCATTGCCCATTCATTCACCTATCTGTCCATCCATCAGTCTGTCTATCTATCTATCTATCTATCCATCCATCCAGGGAGCATACGTCCAGTACCGACTGTGCTTTGAGCACAGTCTAAGCTCTAGGAAAGGATGGTGAGTCAGGCACTCTTTCTCCTCCTGCAGGAGTTCACTTCCAGGTTTCTGATGTTATCCAAGTTTTCATCACTGGCAAATTATGTCTATAACTTGTCACACAAACAGAAATCCAGGCTCAGGGAAGGGTTTTCGTTAGAAAGAAAGACTGTTACAACAGTGAGAACATGCGTGTTAACATCAAACAGAAAAGGCTCTTCTTTCTCAGAGTAGAAGGGTAGAGAAGAAGTGACCAGACATAAGCAGCACCTTTGGAGGGGAAGCTGAACAAGCAGGGGCAATACCAGTGAGACCTAACAGAAAGGTGTCCGCTGTGGTCAGCAAGTTCCCAGGAGGGCTGATGGAGGGCACATCCCACTTTTTTGTGCTTGCTCAGGCCTGGGGGAAAGCTGAGTTCAGGGGCCTGTAGGAGAATGAGGAGCCTGCCTAAGTGTGGTCAAAGCGAAGCAGAGCATTAGCCATGGGCAACTGCAGAAGCTTGGTCTGACTCCAGGGACAGATGCTTATATGTGTCAGGGAATGGCAAATACAAGACCACTGTGATGGCTTTCATTCCCCAGTCATTTTCTTTTCTTTTTTTAAGGTTTTATTTATTTATCTTTAGTGGTGAAGGGAAGGAGAAAGGAGAGAGGGAGAGAATATCAATGTATGGTTGCCTCTCATGGGTCCCCTGCTGGGAACTGGCCTGCAACTCAGGCATGTGCCCTGACTGGGAATCAAACTGCGATACTCTGGTTCGCAGGCCCACACTCAATCCATTGAGCTACACCAGCCAGGGGTCCCCAGTCATTTTCCACTAAGCATTCACTCACTTGCCCCCGTACAGACAGACCCATGGGGCTTCGGTCCTGTGCTGATTTTTTATTGTGTTACTATATATTTAAAATATTTTAAAAAATGAATTGTTGTTTGTGTAGTTTTCTGTCTTTTACTCCCATCCCAGCCCAGTGCTCCCCACCTCCCTCCTCCCATTTCCACACCCCCCTAGTTTTTGTCCATGTGTCCTTTATACTTGTTCCTGTAAATCCTTCCTCTTTTCCCCTGAAATTCCCTCTGGAAAGCAATTATGCTAAGCACAATAAGCCAGGCGGTGAAAG
This sequence comes from Sturnira hondurensis, assembly GCF_014824575.4. Taxonomy (NCBI): domain Eukaryota; kingdom Metazoa; phylum Chordata; class Mammalia; order Chiroptera; family Phyllostomidae; genus Sturnira; species Sturnira hondurensis. Next base: position 2,845,340 of record NW_028077960.1, read on the forward strand.
ACAAATACCGTATGATCTCACCTTTAACAGGAATCTAAACAACAAAACAAACAAACAAGCAAAATATAACCAAAGACACTGAAATAGAGAACAAGCTGACATTTTAAATATTTATTTTTTATCTTTTCTTATTGTCCTCTCGTGCCTTTAAGAGCCAGCCCCATACTCAGGATGGCCCTCCTAAACTGGGAGGGAGATTGCTGTGTGTCCTGCCACACTCCCCTGTTAAATATTTTTTAAATTTTTATGTATTGATTTGAGGAGGGGAGAGAGATTTGCCGTTCCCACTTATTTATGTATTCATTGGTTGCTTACTTTATAGTTTGTATTTTTTCTGGCCTACAAAGAGTATCTTCCCTTCTAGTGGGTAAAATTCAACTTGATTATACCCAGAGCACATCCCACAGCCAAAGAGAAAGGAGAAAATGGTTCAGATACATCCCTTTGTTCACTGAATAGAAAAGTGAGCCCTGGCTGACATAGCTTAGTGGATTGAGCACAGGCCTGCGAACCAGAGGATCACGGTTCGATTCCCAGTCAGGGCACATGCCTGGGTTGCAGGCCAGTTCCCTGCAGGCCAACTCCCAGCAGGGGACGCATGAAAGGCAACCATACATTGATGTTTCTCTCCCTCTCTCCTTCCCCTCCAAAGATAAATAAATAAATAAAATCTTTAAAAAAAAAAAAGAAAAGTGAGAAGATGGACATAGATTTTATAACTTCCATACCTTGAGGGGAAAAATATAATAAATAAAACTTCCTCTATAGGAAATTATGAACTACATTTTATTATTATTTTTTCAATTACAGTTGATATTCAATATCATTTGATATTACTTTCAGGTGTACAGCATAGCGGCTAGATATTTATACAATTTATGAAGTGGTCCCCCAATATTTCAAGTACCCGCCTGACACCATTCATAGTTATTACAATATTATTGATCATATTCTGTACACTGTACTTTACATCCCTGTGAATATTGTGTGACTCCCAATTTGCACTCCTCAATCTCTCCAACCTTTCTCATTCAACCATTAAAATCCATTCCCATCTCGCAACACTCAGTTTTTCTCTTTATCTGTCAGCCTGTTTCTGTTTTGTTTGTTCATATCTGTTGCTCTTTAGATTCCACACATAAGTGAAATCGTGGAATTTGTCTTTCTCTGATTTAGTTCACTTAGCATACTAACCTCTAGGTGCTTCTATGTTGTCGGATATGGCAAGGTTTCATTCTTTTTTATGGCTGAGTAGTATTTCGTTGTATATAGGTACCACATCTTTATCTACTCATCTATCTATGGGCACTTGAGTTGCTTCCATATTTTGGCCATTGCAAATAATGCTGCAATAAATATAGGGATGCGCACAGTTTTTCAAATTAGTGTTCTGGATTTCTTCAGATAAACACCCAGAAGTAGGATTGCTGGGTCATATGGTAGATTTAATTTTAATTTTTTGAGCACTCACCCTACTGTTTTCCATAGCAGCTGCACCAATTTGCAATCCAAATAGTGCACGAAGTTTCCCTTGTCTCCACATTCTCACCACCACTTGATGTTTGCTGATTAATAGATGGTACGCATTCTGACAGGTGTCAGGTGGTATCTTGTTGGGGTTTCAAGTTGCATTTCTCTGGTGATTAGTGACTTTGAGCATCTTTTCATATGTCTATTGGTTATCTGTATGTCCTCTGGAAAAACGTCTATTTAGGTTGTCTGCCCATTTGTGGGGAGGGGTTTTTCTTTCTCTTTCTTTCTTTCTTTCTTTCTTTCTTTCTTTCTTTCTTTCTTTCTTTCTTTCTTTCTTTCTTTCTCTCTTCCTTTCTTTCTTTTCCTTCCTTCCTTCCTTCCTTCCTTCCTTCCTTCCTTCCTTCCTTCCTTCCTTCCTTCCTCTCTCTCTCTCTCTCTCTCTCTCTCTCTCTCTGTCTTTCTTTCTTTGGCAAATATCTCGTCCCATTCAGTAGATTGATTTTAGTTTTACTGATAGTTTCCTTTTCTGGACAAAAATTTTTTAGTTTGATGTGGTCACACTCGTTTTATTTTTTCGTTTCCCATGTCCAAGGAAACATATCCAAAAAAAAAAAAAAGAGATTTCAAAAAACTTACTGCCTATGTTTTTTCTGGAAGTTTTATGGTTTCAGGTCTTACATTTAAGTCTTTAATCCACTTTGAGTTATTCTTGTATATGGTGTAAGGAAGTTTCATTTGTTGCATATATCTGTCCAGTTTTCCCAACACCATTTATTGAATAGTCTGTCTTTACCCCATTGCCTCCTTTGTCATATATTAGTTGACCATATGAGCATGCGTTTATTTCTGGGCTCTCTATTCTGTTCTGTTGATCTATGTGTCTGTTTTTATCTGTTTTTATCATGCTGTTTTGATTACTGTAGCCTTATAGTATAGTTAAATGTCAGGTAGTGTGATACTTTCAGTTTCGTTCTCTCTCAAGCTTGCTTTGCGTATTTGGGATCTGTGGTTCCACATAAATTTTAAGACTATTTATTCTAGTTCTGTGAAAAATGCCATTGGTATTTTGGTAAGGACTTCAATGAATCTTCAGGTTGCTTGGAGTACTATGGGCATCTCAGTGCTATTAATTCTTTCTATCCATGAGCACAGTATAATGCTTCCATTTATTTGTATCTTTTTCAATTTCTTTCTTCAGTGTTTTATAATTTTCCAAGTACAGATCTTTTATTTCCTTGGTTAAATATATTCCTCAGCATTTTATTCTTTTTGATGCAGTTGTAAATGGGATTGTTTTTTTAAATTTCTCCTTCTGATGGTTTGTTATTGTTGTATAAAAATTTAATCAATTTCTGAATATTAATTTTCTATCCCTCTAACTTACTGAATTTATTTGTCACTTCTAATAGTTTTTGGTGGAATCTTCAGAGTTCTTTCTCTCTATGTATATATTATTATGCCATCTACAAATAATGATCATTTTACTTCCTTTCTAATTTGAATACCTTTTATTTCTTTTTTTATCTGATTGCTGTGGCTAGGACTTCCAATACTGCTTTAAATAAAAGTGGCAGAAGTGTACATCCTTGTCTTGTTCCTGATCTTAAAGAAATAGCTTTCAACTTTTCCCTATTGAAAATGATGTTAGTTGTGCGTTTGCCATCAATAGACTTTTATTATGTTGATATGTTCTCTCTATTCCCACTTTGTTGAGAATTTTTATCATAAATGGATGCTGGATTTTGTCAAATGCTTTTTCTGTGTTTATTGATATGATCATATAATTTTTATCTTTCATTTTGTTTTTGGCATGTATCATGTTAATTGATTTGCAAATTTTGAACCAAACTTGCATCCCAGGAATGATTTGATTATGATGTATGATCTTTTTAACATACTGCTGAATTTGGCTTGCTAATATTTTGTTGAGAGTTTGTTCATCTATGTTCATTAGAGACATTGGGTTATGGGTTTTTTGGCAATGTCTTTGTCTGGTTTAGGAATCAAGTTGATTCTGGTCTCATAAAATGAGCATGGGAGCCTTTCCTTCTCTCAAATTTTTTGGAATTGTTTGAGGATAGGTGTTAATTCTTCATTGAATGTTTGGTAAAAGTCACCTAGTCCAGTAATTTTGTTTGTCGTGAGCTTTTTTTATTACCAATTCAATTTTGTTAGTAGTTATCAATCTGTTCAGATTTTATGTTTCTTTTTGACTTGTTCTTAGAAGATTGTATCTTTCTAGGAATTTATTGATTTCTTCAAGATTGTCCAGTTTGGGGGCATATAATTGTTCCTAGTATTTTCTCATAATCCTTTGTATTTCTGTGGTGTTATTTGTCACTTCTCCTCTTTAATTTCTGATTCTATTTGGGTCCTCTCTCTTTTTTCAACTTTATCTTTTCAGAGAACCAGCTCTTGATTTCATTGATCTATTGTATTGTCTTTAAGATTATATTATGTTTATTTCCACTCTAATCTTTATTATTTCCTTCATTTGCTCCTTTTGGACTTTGTTTGTTTTTTTCCATTTCTTTAGGTATAAGATTAGATTATTTATTTGATATTTCTGGTTTCTTGAGGTAGGCTTGTATTACTATGAATTTTCCTCCTAGGACTGCTCTGGCTGTATCCCAGAGATTTGGAGTCATTGTAATTTCATCTTTATTTGTCTCAAGGTATCTTTTGATTTCTTCTTTCATCTTATTGTTAACACATTAGTTGTTTAGTAGCATGTTATTTAGGTTCCATGTGTTTTTCAGTTTTCTTTTTTTTAAAGATTTTATTTATTTATTTTAGAGAGAGGAAAAAGGAGGAGAAAGAGTGGGAGAAAAATACCCAAGTGTGGTTGCCTTTCTCATGCCCCCTACAGGGGACCTGGCCCACAACCCTGGCATGTGCCTTGACTGGGAATCAAATGAATGACCCTCTGGTTCACAGGTTGGCACTCAACCACTCAATCCACACCAGCCAGGGCTCAATTTTCTTTTCATAATTGATTTCTAGTTTTTTACCAGTGTGTTCAGAAAGAATGTTTGGTATGATTTCAATCTTCTTAAACTTATTGAGACTTGTTTTGTGGCTTAACATATTGTCTATTCTGGAAAATGTTCCATATGCACTTGAAAAGAAAGTATATTCTGCTGCTTTGCTGAAATGCTCTAAAAATATGAATTAAATCAATCTGGTCTAATTTGTCATTTATGGCTGCTGTTTTAACGTTGATTCTTTTAATTTGTTTGAAAGATCTACCCATTGATGTCAATGGGGTGTTTAAGTCCCCTTCTCTGCCCGTATTAGAGTCTGTCTCTTGCTTATGTCCATCAATAATTGCTTTAAATTGCAATAAATTTAGGTGCTCCTATGTTGGGTGCATAAATGTTTACAAGAGTTATATATTCTTGTTGTATTGATACTTTTATTATTAAGTAGTGTTCTTATTTGTCTCTTTACTATGATCTTTTTAAAAAGTCTATTTTGTCCGATGTAAGTATTACTGCCCAGCTGTTCTTTTTGTTTATATTTGCATAAAATATCTCTTCCCTCCCTTTACTTTCAGTCTGTCTTTCAATCTGAAGTGGGTCTCTTGTAGACAGCATATGTGTAGGTGCCATTTTCTTACCTATAAGCCACCTTGCATCTTTTGATTGGAGTATTTAACCCATTTATGTTTAAAATGATTATTGAGGGGTATGTATTTATTGTCATTTTATTCATATTTATGTTATATTTCTTCTTTTTCTTTTTAAAAATATTTTATTTATTTATTTTTAGTCAGAGGGGAGGGGAAGAAGAAAGAGAGGAAGAGAAACATCAATGTGTGGTTGCCTCTCGCATGCCCCCTATTGGGGACCTGGTCTGCAGGCATATACCCTGACTGGGATTTGAACTGGCCACCCTTTGCTTCACAGGTCAGCCCTCAATCCACTGAGCATACCAGCCAGGGATCCCCTTCTTTTTCTTACAGAAGTGCCTTGGACATTTCTTGTAGTATGGTTTGGTGGTCATGAACTCTTTTAGCCTTTTCTTTCCTGGGAAACTCTTTATCTGTCCTTTGATTCTAAATGGTAGCTTTGCTGGGTAGAGTAATATTGGTTGTAGATCCTGTTTTCATCATTTTGAATATTTTGTGCCAATCCTCCTGGCCTGCAAAGTTTCTGTTGAGAAATCAGCTAATAGTTTTCAGGGAGTTCCCTTGTAGGTAACTAAATGCTGTTCTCTTGCTGCTCTTAAAACTCTCTGTCTTCCTGCCTGGTGTGGCTCAGTTAGTTAGAGTGTTGTCTCATAACCGAAAAGTTGTGAGTTCAATTTCTGGTCAGAGCACTTACCTAGGTTGCAAGTTTGATTCCTGGTCTGTGGGCATGTGATCCTAGGTCCAGGCACGTATGGAAGGCAACCGCTTGATCCTTCTCTCTCACATTGATGTTGTTCTCTCTCCCTTCCTCTCTCTCTAAAAGCCATTAAAAATGTCTTTGGGTGAAGATAAAAAATTCTCTCTTTGTCTTTAACCTTTGACATTTTATTTTTTAAAGATTTTATTTAGTTATAGAGAGAGAAGAAGGGAAGGAGAAAGAGAGAGAGAGAGAAACATTGGTATCTGAGATCAGACATTGATTGGTTGACTTTCACCCCTCAAGCGGGGACCTGGCCTGCAATCCAGGCATGTGCCCTGACTGGGAATTAAGCCAGAAACCTTTCGGTTTGCAAGATGACACTCAACCCACTGAGCTACCCCAGTCAGGGCAACTTTTTGAATTTTAATTATGATGTATATTGGTGTGGGCCTCTTTGGGTTCATCTTTTTAGGTACTCTCTGTGTTTCCTGGACTTGTATGGCTATTTTCTTTGCCAAGTTAGGGAAGATTTTCATTGTTAGTTCTTCAAATACATTTTCAATCCTTTGATGTTTCTCTTCTCCTTCCAGTACCACTATAATGAGAGTGTTGGTATGCTTTAAGTTGTCCCAGAGGTCCCTTAAACTATCATCCTTTTCAAAAATTCTCTTTTTGCTGTTCTGATCGGGTGTTTTCCACTACCTTATTTTCCAAATTGCTGTTTGATCCTCTGCTTCATTTAATCTACTGTTGATTCCTTCTAGTGTAGTCTTCTTTTAGGTTATTGTATTGTTCATTTCTGAGTGGTTCCTTTTTATGATTTTTATGTTCTTTTTTTTCACCATTTCTCTCTGTAAAAGGTCTCACTAAATCGACCTTTTCTCCCCTAAGTTTGTTGACCACCCTTATAACCAGTGTTTTAAACTTTGTTTTTGATAGAGTGCTTGCTTCCATTTCATTTAGTTCTTCTTCTGGAGTTTGCTCTTGTTCTTTCATTTGGGACATGTTTGTTTCTATGTATTAAGTGGATCTGCTATATCTACAGGCAAGGTAGGTGTCCTTTGGGGCCCAGTGGTGCAGTCTCCCTGATCACCTGAACCAGGTGCTCCAGAAGCATCCTTTGTGTGAGTTGTGTCTGTTCTCCTGTTGTAGTTGAGCCTTGGTTGCTCTTTGCATGCCAGGAGGTAGGGTAGACCCTCAAACTGGTTAGCTGTGAAGATTGGCCGTGACTGTAGCTGGGGATGGACTCCTGGACCAGGAGTGCCTGCCTTGGTAGGGTTTGGGCACCTGCCAAGATTCACCCTTTAGATGCGCCATTTTTAAACTAATCAGGTGGTGCTTTGTTGTGGTCTAAAGCTGGCCACCCGGTGTGTTGGTTCTAGGGCCTCTCAGGACAGGCCCCAGTGCATGATGAGGTCAACCTCAGCCTTTGCCCAGCCCAGGGTCACCTCATAGGAGCTACAAAGCAATCTGCAGTTGGTAGCTACCTGTGCTGGGCCTGGAGTCACATAGGAAAGACCAGGCTGTGACCCAGGGCTAGCTGCCACCTGTGGTGACCTGGGGCTGCTTAGCAAAGGGTACAGGATATACAGGGCTAACCACTGCAGGCCTGAGGCCTGCAAACCTTGGAGAATTTTTAAGAAAGTTTGTGGTATGGGTCATAGGTTTGTGGCACCTCTAGGCATAGCCACTGGAACAGGCAAGGGCAGTGCACAAGTAGGATTCCAATGTCTCAGGGAGTCATCAGGGTGAAGTTAATAGTATTCACCAGGTTAATGCAGATTCAGACTTGGTGCCTACCTGTTGGCCGTGTGTGGAGGGCTGAACATGCAGTGGTCTTTATCCTGAAGCCACACGACACAGTTTCTCCCCATATGTCTCTTGTGCCTTTTGAGCTGCTGACCCTTTGCTGGAGCTTAGGATGGGTGGTTGTGAGTCTGGGTGTGCCGTTTAAGAGGATGTCTGACTCCCTAGCAGCCCTCTGTCTCATCCAGATAGAACCCCCGCTGATTTTCATAGCTACCTGTCATGGGGACTCCTCTCCCTGGCACTGAAGCCCTGGGCTGGGGAGGCCAGTGTGAGGCTGAGATCCCAGGGAGGCCCTCTGCAGCTGAGATATCCTTCCTGAGTCTCAATTGCCACATGTGGGCATGGGGGGAACCCCTTTCATATCACCACTTCTCTTACCAGTCAATGTGGCTTCTTTATATCCTTATTCGTAGGAACTCTGTTTAGGGAGTCCTCAGCTGGTTCTCCAGGGTTATTGTTCTATACTGTAGTTGTAATTTTGATGTGGTCATGGGAGGAGATGAGCACATCATTTCTCACAATACATGAAACTTGACCTGTCTAACAAAAGGAAAGAAATAAGAGGACATCAAAAAAGCATGGTAGATAGGAAGCTCAAAATAAGGAGTTAGGGAGAGGCAATACATTATGAAGAAGTTGTTACCAATGGAAAAGAAAGCATTGAGACTGGGGTTTTTGAAAATCCAGTTATATGTGATCTGCAAGTGTTGTTATCTATTGCCCCATGGCAAACTACTCCAACACTTAGCGATTCAAGACAAAAATAATGGATCACTTCTCACAATCTAGTGATTGGTGATCTGGGCAGTTCTGTTGCTGTTGCCCGGGATCACTCATGTGGCTGCTGTCAGCTGATGGCTCACCTGGGGCATAGGTCATAGGGCTCATAGGGGCTCACCTGGGGCTCACCTGGGGCAGCAGAGTCCCGCATGTCTTCAAACCTGCGCGGCTGTTGGTGATGGCTGTTGGCTGGGGCCCTATATTCTCTTCTATGTGGCCTCTCATCCTGCAAGAGGTTAGGCAGGCTTCTTCAAAACATGTTGGGCAGAGGGTTCCAAGAGAATGAAAGAGGGAGCTGCAAAGCCTCTTAAGACCCAGTATCAGAAGCCACATGTCTGTCCCTTCAGCCACATTCTATGAGGCCATCACAATTCTATGTCAGCTGGTGTGAGGAGGATTGCACACACATTGGGGATCAGATAAGAATCTAGTCAATGGTATTCGACTTACTGTGTATGGGGTCGGATGGGTATGAGGTTTATTGGGATGATCACTTAATAAGTTATATGAGTACAATGTCTAATCACTAGGGTGTACACCTGAAACTAATATAATATTGTGTGTCAACTGTAGTTGAAACATAAAAAATAATTTTTAAAAAATGATTTAAAAATATTGGCTACTGTGGCTCAGTGGATTGAGCACTGGCCTGTGACCTGAAAGGTCACGGGCTTGATCCCCAGTCAGGGCACGTGCCTGGGTTGTGGGCCGGGTCCCTGGTTAGGTATGTGCAAGGGGCAACCAATCAATGAGAGGCAACCAATTAATGTATCTCTTGCACATTGATGTTTCTCTCCTTCTCTTTCTTCCTCCCTTTCCCTCTTTCTAAAAATAAATCAATAACATTTTTAAGAAAACACTCTGAACTTAAGCCTTGGCTGGTGTAGCTCAGTGGATTGAGCGTAGGCTGTGAACCAAAGGGTCGCCAGTTCAATTCCCAGTCAGGGCACATGCCTGGGTTGCAGGCCAGGTCCCCAGTGGGGGCCATGTGAGAGGCAACCACACACTGATGTTTCTCTGACTCTCTCCTTCCCTTTCCCTGTCTCTATAAATAAATAAGTAAATAATAAATAAATAAATAATAAAATCTTTTAAAAAACCTGAACTTAAGACTGCCTAAGATTTAGTTTTCTCCTCTGTAAAAAAAAAGATACTGAAAGGATAATAACAGTATTCTTCATTTATCAAGTTACTTAGAGAGTCAGTGTGATGAACAAATTAGATAATTCACACACACACAAAAGGAATATATTGAGATGGTGATACATTTCGTTTGGGTTCAGTGACAGATGTTTGTGTGGCTTTCAGTCACTTCTTACATAGTCATGCAATTGTAAAAACGGTGTTTGGGAATACTGCCATCACCCACTGGGCTGACCTACCAGACACTGTGACTTGAAAGGGCAGATGTTGTATCCTACAGTGGATTTGTTTTATGGCATTTGGAAATTATGTATATGAGTAGCAGAGAAAAAACAAGGTCTGAGATGCATGGAGCCAAAAGCTAGTCTGTGGAACACTCTTTCCACCCTCAGATGGACAGAACCGTGAGGGGAGGACTTAGTTCTCACTGGAGCTTGTTTGGTGCCAATATCCTCTCCTGTGAGGAACATCAGGTACACGAAAGAGAGCGATGCCTTCCAAATGCTAAGGCAGAGTGTCTCAAACATAGAATTCTGTATCCAGACAGAATATTATTTTCTAAATAATTTTTAAATTTTAATTCTTGTTCAGGTACAGTTTTCAAAACAGATTATTGATTAAATGCAAGGACAACTTTCCTTTTTCTTTCTGAGTGGGAACCACATAAAATAGAATTTAGCAGGATCCCTGTGTCTGTGAGACACAAAACTATAATGGTATCAAATGCCAAGTCCACTCGTGTGGAGTCCCATGTTTTATGAATCTCACCTGGAATTAATAGAAAACAAATTTTGATCACACATGCTAAAGGAAAGACTGAATTACCTTTATATTCTCTCAGTGGAAAATATAAAATGTTACAAAATCACTAGGAAGAAGCACTGGAGGCTTTCCAATGTGTCAACTGGGCTACTAGGCTGAATTTCCCAGGGTTCTGTTATATGTTTCCATTTAGGGTGACCACAGGAGAGGTTTTGGAGGGAGACATGAAGGGCAGGAGAGCAGCAGCAGCCATTTTGTAGCTCACACTTGGTGCTGCTGTCTTGCTGGCCCCATGTCCGGCAGCTGCTCCGCCTCCCCCAGAGGGCTCCTTCAGCTCCTCCAACTCCTGAGCCAGGTGTGTGTGCTTAGCTTTGTGAGGTAGAGCACCAGATTCTGCAGGACACCCACATCATCTGGGTGGAGATAATTCCAGTCTGTCCTTGTGGGCTTCAGATCATGCTCTTGGGTTTCGGATGGTCCTTGCTCTCCCCCATTTTACATCCATCTTCCTTTCCACCCAGGCTGTCCTGTTTACTTCAAAATCCAGCTGCAAATGCAAAGGCAACAGCCTTATAAAGCATGTTTAACAAGCTTCCACCATGTGGAAGGGCAAAGCCCTGTAACAAGTCCATAGATGGATGGATAGATGATAGATGGATGGATAGATAGATAGATAGATGGATAGATGGATAGATGACAGATAGATAGATGATAGATAGATAGATAGATAGATAGATAGATAGATAGATAAAAGATACATAGGTAGATGGATAGATGACAGATGGAGGGAGAGACATATAGAAACTTCGTTCTAGTGGGATGTTCCTTCTAGTGGAATGTGCTTCTGATTGAACCTTAGCTAATACAGAAGCCATCAGAAATACGACTAAATTTGTCCTGGATGACGTGGCACAGTGGATTGAGTGCCAGCCTGCAAACCAAAGGGTTGCCCATTTGATTCCCAGGCAGAGCACATGCTTGGGTTGCAGCCCAGGTCTCCAGTAAGAGGCGTGCAAGAGGCAACCACACTTTGATGTTTCCCTCTCTTTCTCCCTCCTTTCCCTTCTCTCTAAAAATGAAGAAACAAAATCTTTAAAAATAATAAAAGTTTAAAAAGTGTACATAAGAAAAAAATGAAATAAATAAATTTTAATAGTAGAAACAGATATTAGGCATATAGTTTTTAAAAAGAAATTGCAATATTAACATGTGAAAAAATAAAATGAAAGACAAAATGCATTAAAAAAACAAGGATACTATTTCACATTGATAGATTATATAGTTCACCAAGAAGGTATAATAAGCATAAACATATGCATCTACTAATATCACTTTGACAAAAGTATAAGAAGAAAACAAATCTACAATAAAAGTGGGAGATTTTTAACATATCTTTCAGAAGATCAGATAAATAGAAAGTAAGGATGTTAGTGGTTTGATAATAATTAAGTGGCTTGATGTAAAACATGAACTAAAATATTTTACCTGATCATTGAAAATAACATATTTTCATTAAGTACACATGACATTTCCCCCCAAATAAAACTTTTTTAGGCTACAAAAGTAATCAGTAAAACGAAAGAAACAGAAATCAGGAAGTTCTAGCCAAGATGGAGACCTAGGTAGAAACCCTTTGCTTCCTCACACAACCAAAAGGAGAATAACAACCAATCTAAACATAATAAACAGCCCTGGCTGATGTAGCTCAGTGGATTGAGCACGGGCCTGCGAACCAGAGGATCGTGGTTCGATTCCCAGTCAGGGCACATGCCTGGGTTGCAGGCAGGTTCCCTGCAGGCCAACTCCCCAGCAGGGGACGCACGAAAGGCAACCATACATTGATGTTTCTCTCCCTCTCTCCTTTCCCTCTAAAGATAAATAAATAAATAAAATCTTTAAAAAATTAACATAATAAACAACCAGAAGTGCCAGAAAATCTGCATGAAACTCTGACAACCAAGAAATTAAAAAAACAAAAACAGTTAACCAGACTGACCAGACAAGTAGGAGCAAGTCAGGGTAAACGAGCGGAGAGAGAGAACCCCCAGCAAGGCAGCTGACTGCATGGGTCGGGCTAGCTGAATAGGAAACTGAGACTCAGAGCTGACTATGGACTGTGTTGGGGGTTGCCTTGGTGGGAGAAACTCCCAGTCTCACACGAAAGTTTGTTGGAAAGTGGGCTAGAACCCAGCAAGTGAGCTGCATTGTTTCCTCTCTGACCTCTCCCCCACAGGCAGCACCACAATACAGCAAGGAGGGTTGCCCTGACCGGATGATTACCTAAGGCCCCGTCCCCTTATAACTTAACAGGTGTGCCACATAAAAATGTGGCCCAAATGAAAGAACAGATCAAAACTCCAGAAAGAGAGCTAAGCAATGAGAAGAGAGCCAGCCTATCTGATGTGGAGTTCAAAGTACTGGTAATCAGGATGCTCACAGAACTAATTGAGCTTAGTTGCAAAATGAAAGAACAAATGAAGGCCGCCTAAAGTGAGGTAAAGCAAAAATTCAGTGAACTAGCAGTGACAGGAAGAAAACCAGGACTCAAATCAATAATATAGAACAAAAGGAAGAAATAAACATCCAACTGGAACAGAATGAAGCAACAAGAATTCAAAAAAAATGAAGAGAGGCTTAGGAACCTCTGGGACAACTTCAAACATTCCAACATCCGAATCATAGGGGTGCCAGAAAGAGAAGACCAAGAGCAAGTAATGGAAAACTTATTTGAACAAATAATGAAGGAGAAGTTCCCCAATCTGGTGAAGGAAACAGACTTCCAGGAAGTCCAGGAAGCTCAGAGAGTCCCAAAGAAGTTAGACCCAAAGAGGAACACACCAAGGCACATCATCATTAAGTTACCCAAGGTGAGAGATAAGGAGAGAATCTTAAAAGCAGCAAGAGGAAAGGAGACCGTTACCTACAAAGAAGCGCCCATAAGACTCAGCTGACTTCTCAAAAGAAAACTTACAGGCAAGAAGGGGCTGGAAAGAAGTATTCGAAGTCATGAAAGACAAGGACTTACATCCGAGATTAATCTATCTAGCAAAGCTATCATTTAGAATGGAAGGACAGATAAATGCTTCCCAGATAAGGTCAAGTTAAAGGAGTTCATCATCACCAGGCCCTTAATATATGAAATGTTAAAGAGACTTATCTAAGAAATCAAAGAAGATAAAAACTATGAACAGTAAAATGACAACAAATTCACAACAATCAACAACTGAACCTAAAAAAAACCAAATAAACAATGAAAACAAATACTAAGCAGACAAATAGAATAGGAACAGAATAAGAGAAGTGGATATCACATGGAGGGTTATCAGTGGGGAGAGGAAGGAAAAGAATGGGGGGAAAGATACAGGGAAGAAGAAGCATAACTGGGAGGCATAAAATAGATGGGGAGAGGTTAACAATGGTATAGGGAATACAGAATTCAAAGAACATATATGTACAACTCGTGAACATGAACTAAGGGGGGAGGAAAGCTGGAGGGTTGAGGGTGCACGGTGGAGGTAGAATAAAAGGAGGAAATTGGGAAAATTGTAATAACACAATCAATAAAATATACTTAAAAAAGAAATCATACCATAACACCTTCACAAATCACCGACAATAAAATTGGGCTGAAAAAAAAAAAAGCCAGATGAAACAACAGCACCAGCCACCACAAAACTGTCCACTTGACAAATTTAAAATACACTTATGAAAACTTTTGAGTTAAAGAGGAAATTCAAACTGAAATTAGAAACTTTTCTAAAAAATATTTTTTACTGTACTATTTGTTTAAAGATTTTATTTATTTATCTTTAGAGGGGAAAGGAAGGAGAGAAAGAGAGAAATATCAATGTATGGTTGCTTCTGGTGTGTCCCCTGCCAGGAACTGGCCTGCAACCCAGGCATGTGCCCTGACAGGGAATCGAACTGCGATCGTGTGGTTCACAGGCCCGCGCTCAATCCACTGAGCTATGCCAGCCAGGGCTAGAAACTTTTTTATTGTGGTGAAATATACCTAACATAAAATTTTAATCACTTTTGATTATAGAGTTCAGTGGCACCAAGTACCTTCTGTTACGCAACTGTGACCATCCCCACAAGTTTTTCATCATCTCAGACTGAAACACAAACTTTTTAAAAGAATGGAAACATTACATAGTAAAATTTGTGAGATTTATCTAAAACAGTATGCAGAGGATCCATAGCCTTCAATGAATTTACTCAAAAGCAATAAAGTTTATAAAAATTAATTAAGTTCTCAACTCAAGAAACTGGATGAAAAAAATAAACCCAAAGAGAGTAGAAATTAAAAATTAGTAAAAATAAAAGTCAGAAATCAATGAACTGTACCAAAAATATAGAATGCACTCAAAATTACAAGGAAATTTTGAGAAATTCACAAGGGTAGATTTTTTATTGTTGTTCCACTACAGTTGTCCCAATTTTTCCCCTTTGCCTCCCCACCTGGTAATTCCCTCCAGCAATCCCTCTCTTAGTTCATGTCCGTGGGGCATGCATATAAATTCTTTGGCTTCTCCATTTCCTATCCTGTTCTTCACACCCCCCTGCCTATTCGGTACCTGCCAATTTGTGCTTGTAGTCCCTGCATCTTCCCCAATTCTCCTCCTTCCTCTTCCCAACTGATAACCCTCCAAATAATCTCCATTATCTTTGATCCTGTTCCTGTTCTGCTTGTTTGCTTAGTTTGTTTTTTAGATTCAACTGTTGATAGATGTGAATTTATTGCCATTTTAATGTTATTTTTATCTTCTTTTTCTTAAATAAGTCCCTTTAACATTTCAGTAATTATGGCATTTACATGGTGATGATGAACTCCTTTAACTTGACCTTATCAGGGAAACACCTTATCTGCCCTTCTATCCTGAATGATAGATTTTTGTTTTGAATGATAACTTTGCTGTATAAAGTAATCTTGGTTGTAGTTCCTTGCTTTTTATCACTTTGAATAATTCTTGCCAGTCCCTTCTTGCCTGCAAAGTTTCTTTTGAGAAACCAACGGACAGTCTTATGGGAGCTCCTTTGTAGGTAACTCTCTGCTTTTCTCTTGATGCTTTGAAGATTCTCTCTTTATGTTTAACCTTTGGTATTTTAATTATGATGTTTCTTGGTGTGGTCCTCTTTGGGTCCATCTTGTTAGGGACTCCCTGTGCTTCCTTTTTCTTCCACCAAATTAGAGAAGTTTTCTTTCATTATTTTTTCAAGTAAGTTTTCAATTTCTTTTTGTTTTTTTAAAGATTTTATTTATTTATCTTTAGAGGAGAAGGGAAGGAGAGAGGGAGAAAAATATCATTGTATGGCTGCCTCTTGCGCATCCCCTGCTGGGAACTGGCCTGCAACCCAGGCATGTGTCCTGACTGGGAATCAAACCGTGATCCTCTGGTTCGCAGGCCCGCGCTCAATCCACTGAGCTACACCAGCCAGGGGAAGTTTTCAATTTCTCGTTTTTTCTCTTCTTCTAGCGCCTCTATGATTCAGATATTGGTATGTTTGAAGATGTCCCAGAGGCTCCTTGGCCTATCCTCATTTTTTGGATTTTTCTTTTCTTTTGGCTGTTCTGATTGATGTTTTTTCTTTCTTATGTTCCAAATCATTGATTTAATTCGTAGCTTCATCCTCTCCACTGTTAGCTCCCTGTAAATATTTTTTTATTTTACTTAGAGTAAACTTTGTTTCTTCCTGGGCCCTTTTAATGCTGTGGAACTATCCAATGAGTTCCTTGGACATCTTCGTAATCAGTGTTTTGAACTCTGCTTATCTCCATTTCATTTAGTTCTTTTTCTGGAGTTTTGTTCTGTTCTTTCATTTGGGTCATATTTCTTTGTCTCCTCATTTTGTCAGCCTCTCTGTGCTTGTTTCTGTGTATTAGATAGAGCCTCTTTGACTCCCTATCTTAGTATCGTGGCCTATTATAGAAAAGCACACTGGTAGTTGGATGGGGCACAGCCTTCGGTAACTACCAGGGTAGTGCAACCCGAGTCACTGCTCTGTAGCTATGTGTGGGTGAGGGCTCAGAGAGGGGACAAGGCAGCTGTCTGGCCTCTGGAATTTCATCTGGGAGAAACTTGTCACCCAGCACTCACCCTGATACTAGTCACTTCAATTTCTCCCCGTACGCCATTGGTGCCCTTCCAGTTGTTACCCTGGTGCTGAATCCCAGAGGGAGTGAATCTACATTAAGTCCTAAATCCATCCTGGGCCTTTCAAGAGGAGACTCCTGAGAATCCCACAGTTTCTTCCAGTGCCCCAACCCTCACTGGTTTTTGCAGCTAGAAGTTATGGGGACTATTTTCCTGGTGCTGGAGCCCTGGGCTGGGTGGTCTGGTGTGGGACTGGGATCCCTCACTCCCAAGGTATCCTTCCCAATTTATATCCACCATGTGTGGGTTTGGGACCACCGATTCCACATCTCTGCACCTCTCCACGCTTCTCTGTGCATCTCTGCATCTCCACCCTTCCTACCTGTCAGGATGAATGTGGCTTCTTTAGATCCTTGGTTGTCAGACTTCCACACAGCTTCGTTTTCTGATAATTCTGGGTGATATTTCTTTTGTAGTCATTGTAATTTTTGCTGTGGTTGTGCGAGAAGGTGAGTTGTGTTTACCTACACCTCCATCTTGACCAGAAGTCCCCCACGATGATAGATTTTAACACACTTTTCTCAGAAACTAATAGAGCAAGCAGACCCCCCAAATTTGGTGAGAATAGAGAAGATATAAACAACAAGATGAACAAATTTGATCCAATAAGTGCATAATTATGAACCTAACAATCAGTAATAAACATTCTTTTCACACATACATTAACATTTATAAAAATTAACTACATATTATTTCTTAGAACAAATTTTAATAATCATCAAATAGCCAACATCATACAGTCCATATTCTCTGACAATGATATTAGTACTGACATTGTAAAAGTCACAGGACAAGAACACAGACATTTGGAAACTTAAAAGCACATGTCAAAGTAATTCATGAGCCAAAGAAGAAATCTCATGGAAATAAAATATTTAAAACCAAATGACAATGCAAACACTACATACCAAAACTTGGGGGATGCTATAAAGTGGTATTTAGGAGGACATTGATAACTATGCAGACATATTTTAAAGTGAAGAAAAGTTTAACAGTTAATGAATTAAGACAGAACTCAAAAGGGAAACAGTGAAAGGGTGTTGGTCTGAGTCTGAGGGAACCTGCACCGTACATTCTGTAGTGCTACTCAGAGAGAAAATTGTGTTGTTACCAACAGGACTCTGGGCAGCCTCAGAAAGGACTCCCTGCTCCAGGGTGGCACCAAAGCAGCAAAACCCTTTGTGAGACGCACAGTGGAAGCGGAGTCACGCCTGCAGACTTTCTGGGCTTCACCGTGACAAGTACCACCATCAGGCTGGCCCTGGGCCAAAGGCCAGCTCTCCACACAGTCACTGTGAGTAAAGATTCCATTTGACTTACAGGGGATACCATGCTCTGGGAGCACCCAACAGGAGTAGCACTTATCAGCTCTTCACTGAGATTGTGCTGGGTCCTCCCTTTCTGACTTGCCCCATGTGACGTTTTGTTCTTACAATCGCCCAGGATCACAGCAGCTTGCGCTGAGGAGGAGTGAGTGAGTCTTAGACCCCGAGAGGGATGTGGGTGGTAGGACAACACCCTCCACATGCCCTTGGGGAGACTGAGTTCAACCGGATGGAAGTTCCCTGAGCTGGGGTGGTATTCCTGACATTGCTGTATATTTCCAGACAGATACCTGCATGTTTATAAGTGCATGCAAAAAATTATCTGAAAAGACACATGCTGTCCTGGTCACCATGGGGGAGGGCTCTGAGATTGCAGGTGGAAATCAGGTGGCATTTCAGTTTATCAATATTTAATTACTTTAGGACAAGAATGTGTTCATATGTTACTCATGATCCAATATAAAATCTTTTAGAAAGAGACTGGGAGGGATATAAAATGTTAACTATGCTTTTCATTGGATGGGCATAATATAAATAATAGGTTATTTTTCTATACACTTCTGTATTTTCCAGCATTCTATGATAGCACTACCAGAGCACTTTCTGTGATGATGGAGATATTCTACCCCTCTGCTGTCCAATACACAGCAGCCACCAATGAAGTGTGGCTGTTGAACACTTGACATGTGGCTGCTGTAATCGAGGAGCTGAATTTTTAATTTAATTAAAAATATTTTTATTGATTATACTATTAGAGTTGCCCAATTTTTTCTCCCCTTTATTTCCCTCCATCTTGTACTCCGCCTCTCACCAGCATTCCCCCACTTAGTTCATGTGCGTGGGTCATATGTAAAAGTTGCTTGGCTTCTCTATTTCCCGTACTATTCTTAACCGCTCCCTGTCTTTTTGTGCCTACCATTTATGTTTCTTATTCTCTGTACATTTTCCTTCATTCTCCCCACTCCCCCTCCCTGCTGGTAACCCTCCATGTGATAGAGATCACATGGAGAGTTACCATGTTTCTGTGAATCTGTTCCTATTCTAGTTGTTTGCTTAATTCCTTTTTGTTTTTTTAAGTTTGGTTGTTGATACTTGTGACTTTATGATCATTTTCTGTTTGTATTTTTGATCCTTTTTTTCTTAGATAAGTTTCTTTAACATTTCATATAAGGGCTGAGTGATGATGAACTCCTTTAACTTGACCTTATCTGGGAAACACTTTATCTGCCCTTCCATTCCAAATGAAAGCTTTGCTGGATAGAGCAATCTTGGATGTAGGAGTCACCTTTCATGACTTGGAATACTTCTTTCCAGCCCCTTCTTGCCTGTAAGTTTTCTTTTGAGAAATAAGCTGAGAGTCTTATGGGCACTCCTTTGTAGGTAACTGTCTCCTTTTCTCTTGCTGCTTTTAAGATTCTCTCCTTATCTTTCATCTTGGGTAACTTAATGATGATGTGCCCTGATGTGTTCCTCCTTGGGTCTAACTTTTCTGTGACTCTCTGAGCTTCCCGGACTTCCTGAAAGTCTAATTCCTTCACCAGATTGGGAAAGTTCTCCTTTATTATTTGTTCATATCAGTTTTCAATTTCTTGCTCTTCCTCTTCTCCTTCTGGCACCCCTATGATTCAGATGTTGGAAAGTTTGAAGTTGTCCCAGAGGTTCCTAAGCCTCTCTTCATTTTTTTGAATTCTTGTTTCTTCATTCTGTTCTGGTTGAATGTTTATTTCTTCCTTTTGCTCCACATCACTAATTTGAGTCTTGGTTTCCTTCCCTTCACTATTGGTTCCTTGACTTCATTTTTTCATCTAGTTTGTGACCAAATTCAACTAATTCTGTGAGCATCCTGATCACCAGTATTTTGAACTGTGCATCTGATAGGTTGGCTATCTCTTGGTCACTTAAAAGCATTGGCTCTGGGGCTCTGATCTGTCCTTCCATTTGAGCCATTTTGGGGGGCGGTCTGGTCACACCTGTTATGTATGAGGGGCAGGGCCTTAGGTGTTCACCAGTGTGGGGCAACCCACGTGGCTGGGTTGTGACACTGTATGTGGGGGTGGGGTCTGAGAGGGAACAATGGCACTTGCTCCACTCTCTCTTGGATTTCAGTACTTTCTACTGCTTCCCACAAGCAAATTGGGCCCTTCTGGTGCTGGTTCCTGGGTGGGTTGGTATGTGTACATTCTAGGACCCTGTGAGTCTCTCCAACAAACTCTCCTGTGAGGCTGGGAGCCTCTCCTGGCACCTCAACCCCCGCAAATGTTTTCAATTGGTGCTTTGAGGCTTTATTTCCTGTCGCTGGGGCCCTGGGTTGTGTGGTCTGTCTTACTGCCTGTTTTTGCCAGGTTTATGTGCACGTGAATGTGTGACCATAGTCAGCCAATCGCCTTGTGCACCTCACTGGGTCTGTTCGTTACCACCTGCACTGAGGATCGGCCAGCCAGTGCCTGTGCACCTGGGGTCTGCTAAGTGCCACCTGCCCACCAGGGTCCACTAGCCAATGCTCTTTCCTGCCACAACCCCTCTCTGCTGGCCGCCAACTCTGCCCCTCTTACTGGTCTGGATAAATGGTAGTTGGACTTCTGTACAGTTCAATTTTCTGTCAGTTCTGGGTGCTTTTTTGTTTCTAAATTTTTGTTGTCCTTAATTTTGGTTGTGCAAGGAGGCACAGTGTGTCTACCTACACCTCCATCTTGGCTGGAAGTCAACAATTACTTTAAATGCAATTGAATACTCCAATCAAAAGACATATGGTGGCTTGAATGGGTAACAAAACAAGACCCTACATATGCTGTGCACAAGAGATTCACTTCAGATCAAAAGACACACACAGAATGAAAGGAAAGGGATGAAAAAATATTTCACTAAAATGGAAATAAGCAAACAAACAAAAGGAACAGCTGGGGTAGCAATACTTATACCGGACAAAATACCCTTTAAAGCAAAGGCAATATAAAGAGACAAAGAAGGACCCAGCAATTCCACTTCTGGATATTAATCCAAAGAAATCATGAACACTAACTCAAAAAGACATATCCATCCATATGTTTATTATTCACGATAGCCAAGATATGGAAGCAACCCAAGTGTCCGTCAGTAGATTAATGGATGAAGAAGAAGTGGTGCCTATATACAATAGAATAAGATTCAGCCACAAAAAAAGAATGAAATCTTGCCCTTTGCAGCAATATAGATGGACCTAGAGGGTATTGTGCTGAGTGAAATAAGTCAGACAGAGGAAGACAAATGTCATATGATCTCACTTACATGTGGACTCTGAAAAACCAAAGTAAATGAACAAGCAGAACAGAAACAGACTCATACCAAGAACAGTTCTGATGGTTGCCAGATGGGAGGTGTGTTGTCAGACTGGGTGAAAGAGGTGAAGGGATTAATAAGTATAAATGGGTAGTTACAGAACAGTCATGGGATGTAAAGTACAGCATAGGGAATATAGTCAATAATACTGTAAAAACTATGTATTAGGTCATATAGGTACAATTGGCACGATCCTTTTGTAAGTTATATAAATGTCTAATCATAGGGTTGTATACCTGAAACTAATATCATATTGTATGTCAACTGTAATTTTGAAATTGGAAAATTAAAAAAACTGAGGTATAACAAATCCAGCTAAGTGCACAGCTTTAAGTATATACCTTGATGAACTTGTGTGTGTATGTAGAACCCCATATAGCCACCACCAAGACTGAGATAGAGTTGCATTCCAGCACCTTGGAAGGCTCCTTAGAGCACCCTGTCAATCCTAGTCAGTACCTTCCAGCAACATTCTCATTTTTTTTCACCAAAAGTTAGCTTGGCCTGTATTTGGACTTCATGTGAATGAAACCATGCCTTACATAGTCTTCTGTGTCTGTGACTCTCACTGGGCATCATGCCATTCATCTTACTGTTCATTGTGCGGCATTCTGCGATGCAAATATGCCACAGGTGTTTTCCCCATTCTGCTTTTGGTGAGTATTCAAGTTATCTCCAGTTCGGGGCTATCACAAACAAAGCCTCTGAAACACTCTTGTGCTTGTGCCCACCCACACACTTGCTGGTTTTTTGATGGGCGTAAGCACTGATTTCTGCTGAGTATAAACCCAGAGCAAAATTGCTAAATCGCGAGCATTTAATTTTAATACCTTTCATTTTAGTATACTGTCGAAGATGTTTCCAAGTGGTTATACTCATTTACCTTTAATCATGCATACCTTTTGTAATCAGGGGGAAATATTCTTTTGAGCAATAAGACAGACAGCAGAGAAAGCTTTTTTCTAGACAAACTCCATAATTAATCAATTTAACGATATGTAAAACATATTATCCTTTGCCTGGATCTATAGTGGCATTGGGAGGTGGTTCACCTGGGTGGCTCGGAGCGCTGCTGTTGGGGTCAGACAACCAAGTACAAACCTCAACCCTAAAAATCACCGAGTGCACATCCGTAGCCAATCACCAGCCCTCTATGCTTTTTGATTTCTTTGCCTGTAAATTGGGATAATATTATCACCTCACAGGACTATTATAAGGATTAATAAAACAATGTTTATAAATTTTGTAGCATATGCCTGGAATATGGTAAGAGATAAATGTTGGCTACTATAGATATTATCAATACTTACACTAATATATGGTGACCATTACCAATTTTAGCCAGTCTAAATTTTTATTTTCATTTTTTAAATAAAAGTGTCTCTTGTTAAATTTTATTAAACAAAAGCCACTTTTATTAAAAAGCATTAATTATTAATTCTCCATTTCCATCCTTTCCCCATTTGAACGCTGGTCAATTTTTATAAAGTTCCTCAGTTCTCTACAACTGTGGCAGCTTTTCTCTCAAATGGCTTTAGACTCAACTCAAGGACCAGTTTGCTAGAATGTTGCTAAGAGAAAATGCATTTAATTTGCCAAAACCAAATTGACTCCTAATATACAAAGGGACATGTTTAAACAGTAAACAGTTGATACAAAATATAAACACTTTTATTTTCCTATTCCATGTGGACTTAATTAATTATTCAACTCACATTCATATGTCCAGACAAAGCACACACAATGAGCACAACTCAAATCAAGGAAATTACTCATTCAACCAAGGGATGACACAAAGCCTTCCCAATAAGTTTAATCCCACAAAGTTGTTTTCATTTTCTACCCATCATGGCGTGATTAGATGGCTTTTTTTTTGTCTTTGTTTCTGTTTTTTTAATCCACATCAAGTCTCATTAGGAACATTGGCCTTATTTTAAACTAAATGCAAGACACTTTTTAATTCAATCTCTTTCATAGGCCAGTCACAGCGGCTCTTTCATTTTCAATATAATGTTATTCTCTATTGAGTCCTAAGGCAAAAATCTTGTCATTGAACACATGTGTGTGGGTGGCTGTGTTGCAAATGCAATCAATGAACTGACACACTACAACTGAAATGGTTCTGCTTGCTCTGTCACCAGTTTTCCAGCAGAATTGCTCTTGCCAATGACTTTATGTTGAAGAGTCCCAAGGTAAAGGTATTTGTTAAGTCTGATTTGGCAACTTATTGTCTCCACATGGGACCTTTCCTGGATCCCTGTCCCCGGGGCCTGGCTTTTTCAGCTGAGAATCCACCTCCTCCCTAAAAGCACAGGCCCCTCCAAGTTCGCTTGCTCAAGGCTCAGGCAGTCATGGTTCTTTCTCTGCAGACGGTGCCTCTGGTAGGGCGGACAGCCGGTCTTCCTTTCCCTGTGCATAGCCTCGTAACTGAGCTCTGATGTGAAATCTGAGGTGAGGTAGTCATAGCAAGATGCCATCCCCACCCCTTTACCTACCAAAATGCATGGCCCTGAGATTCCAGGAGAAAAAACTGAGAACAGTATCACCACCAGGGAGTAACAGTGCAGACATTTACTGACTCAAAAAACGTGGTTGTCATTTGGATGCCATGGGTGGAGAGCGGCACTCCAGACACCAGGTCGGGAAGCAGAGGGTCCCACTCAGCAGCTTCTTCCTCAAAGGAGCAGTACCTCCCTTTGTCCTTTTACATTAATGTACTTTCTCGAATGATCTTTGATGTTTCTCATTCCTGCTGATGTTTTAAGAGCCATTGGAGTGGGGGGCACTCCATTCAAGTCACCTTTTGGCAGACAGGTTTCCAATGGTTCAAGGCCACATCCCAGGCAGGGCATCTGGTTTCTGTAGCTCAGAGAATTATTGCTCCTGATAAATTGGGGTGAGTCCCGAAGATACTGCTGTCATATCACATTCTCTGACCATTTTCCAGGTACCTTCCCACCCCCCACCAAATTCACACCCACACTCCTCAACCTATTAGACTCCATTCTCATATTGGCATCCAAGTCAGTTTTCTTGCAAAACACACTGGGGAGAGCTAAGCCAGTATGGCACCTAAAGCACTAGATGCTATAAATAAACAAACAAACAAATAAACAAATGTCAATGAATAAAAATCTTTGGAGCCCTGGAGTGAGAGATGGAGGCAGGGATTTCACTTCCACTCCTCTGCAGATTCTCAGAAGACCCAGGCCAGTCGCAGAGTTGGGCTTACGGGTTACTTGAGGGTGGGACACACTCTAAACTGCTCAACAGCTGCTTTCTTCTTTTTAAAAAAAAATTTTTAAAACAACAAATCCTTTTTTAAAAGACTTTATTTATTTATCTTTAGAGAGGAAGGGAAGGAGAGAAAGAGAGAAATATCAATGTATGGTTGCCCCTCATGAGTCCCCTGCTGGGAACTGGCCTGCAACCCAGGCATGTGCCCTGACTGGGAATCGAACTGCGATTGTGTGGTTCGTAGGCCCAAGCTCAATCCACCGAGCTACATCAGCCAGGGCTCAACCGTTGGTTTCTTAAAGGGAGGGAGTAATGGTGAGCTCCCATCTCTGGATAAATAAGTACAACTGCCTAATGGGGACATTGTAGAAAAATAATTAAATCTCAAATAGGTTAGTTGTATTAGCAAATCATCAGGGTCCCTTTCAACCCTGGAATTTTGTGAGATTCTTGAGGAAGAAAAGAGAGAGAGGCAGAAGGAAAAAGAGACCAGAGGGGAGAGAGGGGAAGGAAATGAAAGAACACAATTTAGAAGGAGACGAGAAGGCCAGAGGCTGGGGACCTTCAGACGGAAGGTTCAGACAGACGTGGGAGAGTCACGAGAGGGCAGGTATCCCCAGGGGCAGTCGGTGCAGGGCCATGGCATCCTTTCCCCTCCAGCAGGCACCCATCCTGTCCTGTAGGTAGAGCCTTCGGGCCCAGCTTTGCTCAGGGAGCCTGAGGCCCAGCTGAACAATGTGTGTTCATCCCTAAAAAGCTTGGCCCAGGACAAAGTAGTGTCAGAACTCACAGCAACTCTGCACATTCCTGTGGGGACTCAGGATCCTGTCGGGGAGGGAGGATCTCCAGGAGAGTCTCCAATCCTGAGGACAGTGGGGTCAGGAAGGATCCCTTCTTCCCCTTCCCCCATTCCTATGACCAGAGGGCCAGGTTGGACCAAAAAAAGGACGTAAGGGACCCAGCCAGGCCTGTGCCTAAAAGCAATTATGTGGGTGGATTTTAAAACCAATCACAGGAATCGGGCCAGTCCCCCAAAAGAAGTTTTTTTCCAAAAGCCTGTATTTCTGAGCTGTGTCCTTGACAGTGGGTTGGCTGAGGGGCAGGGCTGGAGCTGTGGCTCTCAGAAGAGAGTTTTTGCCTAAGAGAGCTTTGCTGGTCTGGGAAGGGAACCTGGGCTCCAGCTCTGGGAAGGGTCATCAGAGTCACCACCTCTGCCGGAAGACAGGCCTGATAGCGTGTCTGGAGCTGGGCCTGGTCCCCCACCTGGCCTGGTCCAGTTGGGAAGACCTAGCACCCACAGAGAGAGTAGAGACATAATCTTCATCTGCTCCCTTCATTTCTATTCCTTTCCTCTTCCGTCTCCCTTCCTGGCTTCACTCCCTGTCCTACCGGAAGATTCAGCTGAAACACACAGATGGCCCAACCACAGCACTTCAGGCTGATCCAGATGCAGAGCAGGCGTCAGCTGGGGATCCGTCCCTCGGTCTCTCCTGTTCCCCACCCAGGAAGCTCCATTTCTGAGATTATGAAATCAATGTGCTTTCAACC
This sequence comes from Sturnira hondurensis, assembly GCF_014824575.4. Taxonomy (NCBI): domain Eukaryota; kingdom Metazoa; phylum Chordata; class Mammalia; order Chiroptera; family Phyllostomidae; genus Sturnira; species Sturnira hondurensis. The sequence continues at coordinate 2,871,218 of NW_028077960.1, forward strand.
TGATTCTGCATGTGCGCCCACCTTAGACCATCAGGCTGCCTCAGACACCCAGCCGGTTGTCTGAGCACCATTCCCTGAGGACCGCCCGCCCCCCATCCCCCGCCCAGGCTTGTGCACAGACTCAAGGTTCCTGGGCTTAAAGGCACCAAGTTGTCCAGTGGAACCGGCCTTGCCAGGCTGCCCCTTTTCTGCCCTCCATCATTTGCCTGCTCTGTGATTTGTTATTTGTGACTTCTTTTGTGCAAGCCACAGCAGTTTTGCCCTGTGAATCTCTCCACTGGCTTCTCAGAGAACTAAGAGGCTGGTGTTGAAAACAGGAACGAGGCAGTACACACACACAGCTACATCCCATCGCAGAAACAGGGTCAACCCGAGGAGAATTGCGCACACCCCCTGGAGTCTCGCGTTCAGTCTGCAGATACCCGCCCTCTCCTTGCCACCAGCCTCTCTCTCCCGCGAGTTTCGCCCCTCCGCCCCGGAGCTGGGGGCCCGGGGAGCAGGCGCGGGGTGCGCACACCGGGCAAAAATCACTGGACAGTCTAACAAATACGAGATCTCACAAAGGATCCCAACGGGAGGGGCCTCGGAGCTCCTTCCATCTTCGGTTTCCTCCCGCACTCCTCCCCCAGGCTTCCTCCTTCTGTCCCCGACAAAGAGTCACCGAGCCCAGTTCAAATCGACTGTTTTATTGACTTTACATACAGACACACCTTTAGAAAAGGGCGCGGCCCCGGGGGGCTACTCCACCCCGGGCCGCGATTGTGCTGCGTTTCGCGGACCGGACGCCCGAAACTCCCCACCCCACCCCCAGTGTCTGCCCTCAAGCACGAAGACAGGACCCCAGCCAGAGTCGCCGCGCCCCGGCCCCCCTCCTCGGCCCCCCTCCCTCCCCGCCCGCCCCCACACTATAAGGTCACACTTTACGGGACACAGACTTTTCTCCTACAGAGCACGCTCGTCTAGGACGACACGCCAGGCAAATACTATTGTCGCGGAAGAAAGGGCGGGGCAGGGAGAAGGGGGCGGGCCGAGGGGCTCTTCCCCACCCGGGTCCCGCTGCAGGTCACTCGCAGGCTTGGTGCGAAACGGGGCGCGCGGCTTCTCCAGGAACCCGGCCCCGGATACCGCAGGTGCTCCCTGTGGCCCCGGAGCTAATCGAGATGAGGTGTGAGCCCCGTGCAGCGGTGGAAGTGGAGCTGTCGAGTGCACCAGTCTCCTGAACCCCCCCACCCCCACCCCACAACGAAACTGGCTCGGGATCAAACTCGCACCCTCCGTGGAGAAGGCGTGAGGTCCCGAGGCGCTTTAAGTTAGGTTGAGAAAGCAGGAAAATACGGACCCTCGCCCCCGAAACACACACGTACACATACACACAATTTCCCCAGAGGCTGGGAAAAGAGTGTTAGCACCAGACTCGGAGCGTTGCTGTCTTTGAAAACAACGAGAGTATGAAAACCCAAGCGGGGAGGTGAAAGGCGCCCGGGGCACCCGCCTGGGCTCCAGCGGGTCGGAAACGTAGTGGGGCAGGGGGAGTGGGGGGACGGGGAGCGGGCACGAGGGTTTGGCTCCCAGTCACAAGGGGGCTTTAAAACTAAAAACTAGGGAGTTGTCACCAAACCCTGGCTTCTAGGACAGGCACTCTGGAAAGCGCAGAGTGGGGGTTGAGGCGGACCCTCCGAGCGCTCCACTGTAGGGATGTCTGTCGGGGGTCCCGGGCCTGGCCCTAAGCCACAGTGTCACCGCCAGATGTTTCCCATGTTTTCTCCCCTTTCCTCTGGCTCAGGGCTCACGGTCGGGCGGGCCGCGGGGCAGACGTCGAAGATAATCGCGTGGGAATGGAGAGGCGTGGACTTTGCCTTTTGGTCAGCGGCGGTGTCTTATACTGGGAGAGAGGAGCAAGGAACTGTGCTTGCTGGAGGGAATTCAGTGCACAAGGATAATAAGGGTCGTGGGCGAATCGGGGCGGGGTGGGGGCTGGTGAAATTGTTCCACTCCCCACTATAAATCCCCAGGAGTCACAGTTGGGGGTGGGGGCGGTATGAGGGCTGAGTAACTGGAGGGGGACATAAATCCTGCCAGGCCCAGATTTCTGATCCCAGGCACCCTAGGCGAGGGATGAAACTGGGCGGGCGGGGCGGGGGGCGGGGCTAGCCCGCTGTCTGCCTGTAGTTGCCGTTAATCTCCTGGGCAATGTCCACCGCCTCCGCACCCAGGGGCAGCCGGTCACTGTACTCTGAGCCCGCCTCGAACTCCTCGTGGTTGGCCTTGGACTGGGACTCCACCAGCGAGCAGGCCGCAAGGCTCTCCTCCCTCTGCAAGGCCCCACACGGGTCCCCCTGCTCTGCGTCTTCGTCAGGGACCTCCCCGGGGGCCTCCTCTGGCTCCTCACCGCCAGCTTCGCCGCCTGCTGGGTAGCTTTTCTCGGACTCGAGGTAGGAGGCACGCGGGTCGAAGTCGGCGGCGATGCGTTTCTCCATGGGGTCGGGAACCTGCGGCCGCAGGATCAGACGGTAGGGCTTCCCCGGGTGTTTGGCCAGCAGGTGGCAGCAGGCGGCGCCCAGCAGGGGCACGGTGGCCAGTACCAAAAGGAACACGCTCACCGCCACGATCACCAGCAGGGAGGGCAACTCCTTTTTGGTGGCGAACACCACTTGCACGTGGCAGGCCTCGCCTGCCTGCGCCAGGCACACGGAATAGTTGGTGCCAGGCCGCAGGTCGCGGAACCAGTAGGCGTTGACGCCTTCTTCCACGCGCGACCACTGAACTGCCGCGCCTCCCCCGGCCGGGCACAGATAGAGACGCCGCAGCGGCCGCTGCCCGGGCAGCCCGACTCCTCCAGCCCCGCCAGGCCCCGGACCCCAGCGCGCCGCCAGCGGCGTCAGCTGCACCCGCGCCTCCCGCTCCGCCACGTCCAGCGCAATGATGCCCAGCTCAAAGACGTGCGGCTTGAGGTCGGCGCTCTGGTTGAACGCGTGATTGGACACATACCGCGAGGGGTCCCCGTGGCCACAGCGCTGCTCCTCTGCGGGGTCTGCAGAGACCTGGTCTTCCGCCTCCTCCCCCTCTCCAGCCTCCAACAGCCCCGCCTCCATTTCCCCGAGGATGCTACCCCGGGCTGGGCCTTGGCCTTTGATTTTGCCATCGGACTTGGAGGACAGAACGCTGTTGATTCGGCCTTTGGCTGTGGACTTACGCTCAGAGGTCGGAGTCTGCACGTCCGGGTCTCCCCCTGCGTTAGGCGCGTGCTTTGAGGGCCCGGCAGCTGCAACTGCCACGCGTACTGACGTGGAGTTGGTGCCTAGCTCGTTGTGGGCGCGGCACGTGTAGACGCCTGCCTCTTTGGCACTCAGGAGGGGCACCAACAAGGAGCCGTTTGTTAGAGCTAGGAAGCGCGGGGTAGCTGGGGGCGCGGGCCACGCTGGTGCTGGAGACGGGGTTGGGGCCTCCGTCTGCGTCGGCTCGTCCCCATCTCCTTCCCCATCTCCTTCCTCGTCCCCATCTTCCATCCCGTCCCTGTAGTCCTCCCCGCTCAGGACCGGGGGCTCTAAGACTACGATGCCACCCGGGATCTGGAGTTGCCATTGTAGGCGAGGCGTGGGGTGTCCTTCGGCGACACAGTGAAGCATGAGCACCATGCCGGCGCTCAGGGGGGTGCCCGGAGCCCCAATGGGAGGCTCGGCACTCAGGTGCACACTGGGTGGCGCACAGGACAGAGCCGGCAGGCGGTGCACCGGAACCCCCTGCAGCGCGGTGGGCGTGGCGCACGCAATGGAGTCGATCTCAGGTAGCGAGACTCGCGTGCTCTCGGCCCAGGCCTGCAGCCACAGGAGGCTGCAACCGCAGTGGAAGGGGTTGTGATAAAGTTGCAGATGTGACAGTGCGCTCAACGCGTCGAAGGTGCCGGGAGCCAGTGTACGCAGCCGGTTGTTGTTAATGCGCAGGGAGCGCAAGTCGGGCAGCGCACCGAGGGCGTCCCGGGGAAGCGACCCCAAGCGGTTATGGTTCATTTTGAGCAGCTGCAGCGCGCTCAGGTTACGCAGGTCGCTCCACGGGAAGCTGGATATAAGGTTGTGGCTCAGGTCAAGGTTCTTGAGCTGGCCCAGCACCGCCAGCGCTCCGCGCTCCACGGTTCGAACCTCGTTGTGCGCCAGCCACAGCGACGTGACTTGAGTGACGTCGGCGAAGGCCCCGCGCCGCAGCACGGTGATCTTGTTGGCGGAAAGACTAAGCGTGGTCACGTTAGCTGGCAGTCCTTCCGGCACCTCGCGAAGCTCCTTGTACGCGCAGTCGGCGAACTGGTGTGCATACTTGTCCACGCAGGCGCACGGCTCGGGGCACGCTCCCGCGACTCCTAGCAGCGCCCAGGCCAGCCACGCTACTCGCAAGGGCACCATTGCGGATCCTGCAGGTGAAAGCGGGGAAAGACTGGAGGCGATTCACCCAGTCCCACCTTCCTTGCCCTATCAAGCTCTGCCTCGGAAAACCAGTCTAGAGTAGGCCCCAGGGCTCCGGTGACCTCCTCTACGCCCAGGCGCCTCTCTTGGGCATGGGTGTAGCACAGTAAAAGTCTCCGGAATCAATGCATGCTCCCCCCGCCCCAAACCCTGGCTTCCTTTTCCAGAGGCCTTCCACCTTGCTCTTTTTCCCGCCTACCTGCCCCTCTCACCCTGGCGCCGGCCAACCCTGCACAGGCTCGGCCGGCAGATTGCCCGTCCGCCTTGGGCTCTGCACGGACTCGTCTGTATTCCTTCCTAAACCTTTGTTTAATCCCATGAAAGGGATACAGAGAAAGGGTATTGTTTTTGTCTGTGACTGGTGTCGTCCCTCGAACGCTTTGTCTCGTGTACACCACTGGTACACACGCCCACGGACGAGAACAACAGCGCAAACACACGCTCAGGCGCCGCCATCAAACCACCAGTTTCCGCGGTGGTTTAAAGGCTCACAACACATTTTGTAGACGCACAAACGTAAAGGCACCCAGACACAGAGACGACATACCCTGGAGACTCATTGTTCTCTCAGCTGAGCCCAGCATTTGTACAGGGTTTCCACAATGGTGCAAAGCGCTTTCCTGCTCATTGTGGGAACTGACAGACACAAGGACACAAGTCCTCACTCTAAACGACCCACACACAGGGCACAAGCACACACTGGCACGTGCACACAGCACCCCCTCCCCGAGACTAAAATCCCAGCGGATTAGCAATGCGGAGAATTTGCAGCCGGTGGCAAGAGCCGAGGGACCCGCAGAAGCCGACTGGCAGACCCTTCAGCCGCCCCAGCCTGAGCCCCGGAAGCTCCCTCCAGGAGAGAACCAGGGTTGCTCAGTCAGCCTTCCACCTGGGGAAGGAGGTCTCCCCCCTTTCACGGACCGGGAGCATGGGAGGAATGTCACTAAAGGTCCTCCCTGCGCCAAGAGCCCGGGCGGCTCCCAAGGAACCAGACGGGCCCCTAGCCCACACGGATCATGGGGGCTACCATGGGAATTAAGAGAAGGTTCAAGATTTTGCCCCTTTTCTGAAGCTCTACGGTGCTCCAGGGACCCTTCTCCCAGCCACACAGACGCACTTACACTCAGGCTCGGGCCGGGCAGGAGGTCAGCCCCTCCGTCTCGCCCTCGCCCGTTTTGAAAGCCCTTGCTCCCCACTCCACCTTTGCTCTCTGGGGAGACCTTCTCCCCATCTCTCCCCAATGTCACGGGGTCCAGAACCCTAGATGGGGTCTATCCCCACCTGGATCGAGATTGTGGGGCGGTCCGGAGGCTTACCCGCAGCTCTTTTGACTCCCCGGGTGCTGCCTCGGGCGTCAACCCCGTCTCCAGACTTCACGTCTCCGAGCCAGGACGACAGCCCAAGGGCGCATCTGTTGCTGCGACTGCGGGAAGACAGGGGAAAGGGACGGGTACGTCTGGGGTCTCCCCTGGCCGTGAGGTCCCACTTCAGTTTTTCCTTTCGTGTCTGTTCCCCCCACCTCTCTCCGGCTGCAGATTGATGAGAGTCCGCGCGCGCTCCCGGCTTGGCAGGGACGCGCAGAGCCTCTCCCATCTCCCGAATCATCTACATTTGTTAACGCCATAGAGGCTCTACCCCTCGTCCAGACGCGTTTCGGTCCCCACGCCCACCGCCCTCGGCTAAGCTTTTGCCAGTTCACTGCACCCCATAACCCATGTCCCCCCACATTTACACACCTGCAGACGTTGCCGCTAGTCCTTATCGCATCGCTCCCTCCACACATTCAAACACGTTAGCACAGACCCTCACCCCTCTACACAGTCGGCCTTCGCACGTTAGAATTATCCACCATCATGTAATAGCGTCAATGTGTGGAGTTCTCACTACCGTTCACACACATTTTCAAAGGCACACCTTCACCCAGGAGGACACTCGCCACTTTCCGCCTCCCGCACGCTCACACATTCACCCGCACTCACCCTTGGAGCGGTCCGCCAGGCCCCAGGAGCTTCGCTGCTAATTGAATGAGAGCTGCTTTTACGTCCCGCAACACGTGAGACAAAACGTCCTCGAGGAATTTGGGGGAAGGCAAGGTGCACAAATAAAGGGGGATCGTGTTTTGTGTTTAAACTCTTTTTGCAAATGCACTTAGCGGAGGAGACAGACCTCGAGTGGGATGGGCTGAGCGGCGCGCAGTCGGGCTCGCGAGGACCCTTCCTTCCTGCAACCCCCCACCCCCTCTTCCCCCCCTAGTCGCCTCCTCCCCAAGCCGCGTTCAACACGATGCATAATTTATAGTGTTAGCAGAGCACCTCACCCTCCCTACCATTTCTGCCTGAATCTGGGCAGGCACCTGCCCAGGTCTCTCTCCGGCCCGCCGCCCCCACGCCTGTCCAATCCGAAGACGGGAACGCAGGGCGCTGCAGGGCGTGCGGGGAAGTGATGTCCCCTCCTCAGCCCACCGCGGACCCTGCCTAGCCTTTTAAGCCCGACTCTTTACGTCTGGTCTTTTGTAGCTGAACTAGAGCTGAAGCCCCTACGGCCCAAGTGGCTGGCTTGTGCGCACCTCCTGGAGGAGCCGGGTGGGGCGCGTGGGTGTCAGGCTCGGCTCCCAGTAAGGCTGCCTGCGCGCACCCAACGCCTCACCCTCAGTCCTGGACAGCTAGAGGCGGATGGGACATCGGGGCTGCAGCAGACAACGCTGCCCAAGGGATGGTTATAAAAGGCCTGCTCCTCTTGAGCTCTGTGGGCTGGGAACTTAAGGCTTGAGCACCTCTCTCCCTTTCATATCTTCACAGCCTCAGAAGCAAACACACCTCCAACCTCACACACGTTCCCACAGTCTACGCCGCCGTCGCCGCCCAGTGTCTCACACGTTCACACCACACACAGCCAACCTCAACACACTCCAGCACTCTCTGTTCCGGACTCTCGCTCCCTGTCTCTGGAGAAACCCCGACATTTCTTTTAGCGACATGGAGGCAGAGACGCACGGGGGATGTTAGGCATTTGGCTAAAACCGGATTCTTGTCCGCCCGCACGGTCCGCAGCCTGGAGACAGAGTTGCTGGCCAGAATCGGGACACGGGTACAGGATCCCGGACACACTCAAAGCCCTCACGTTCCCCGGTCCGTTGGGGCAGCGCTAGGCGCCCCCAGCCCTCAGCCTGGGTCGTGAGGAGTCTCTGGCAGTGGGTCGATGGCACGGGTTAGGGCCCCCTGAGAAGCTCAGTCTCCGGATTTAAATGTGGAGCATTTTAATGAGCTAGGGAGGTGGGGGAGGGAGATAGGAGAGAAGTACTGCTTCTAAAGCGATCGCCCGACCCTAGTTCCGAGGATCCTTTGTAAATTAAATATGAACCAACTGGTGCAAGCAAGCTCCGCGTCCCTCCCTCCCTCCTCCTGCCGCCGCTACAGGAGGCCAGGCGGGCTGGGACCAGCGCATCTCCCTCGGCCCGGAATTCAGAACCCAGAACTTCATTCCACCTGCGGCTGTACTCCCCACGGCGGACCCAGAGGACGGCGGTGGAGGGTGAGAGCACCCTGACCCTGTGGCGGGACAGGGCAACGGGTCCCCAGGTCGGAAGCGAGTCCCTGCCGTTTGGGCCCCGCTGGGCCAGGGTGTGGCGCAGCCGGCGGACCCGGCACAGCCTCTTTGTCTGCGGAGTAAGGGGGTCTTCCCGGCAGCGTTGTCCACGTCTTGGGAAACTTAAGGAGGCGGTTCAGAAAGCCTGCGCCGGGGAAGAGGGGTGTGGAGGAGGCGGAGGCCCGGCATCGAAGGTGGAGAGCGGGGTCCAGATGGAGGGTCCCGAGCCTTCCCGGGGCGGGGCGGGGCGCCCAGCGCGGAGGTAGGGATTGGGGTTCCGGCGGGAGGGCGCGCGGCCTGTGGACCCTTCGCCCAGTTTCCACCTCTCTTCCTTCCCCGCCCCCCACCCCCCAGGAGGCGGACGGAGAGGCGGGCGGGCAGGGGACAACTTGGAAGAGTTCAGGGACTGTAAGACCGAGAGGCTAGAAGTGGAAGTCAGGATGCTTTCGCTCACTCTCCGCAGAGTGTTTCTCGGCATCGCAGGGACCCGTCCAGCCAGCGTGCCGGGAACCTCCGGGACTCGCTGGCGGATCAAGAACCCTTTCCCTTGCTTTCCTGCCGGGGCTGCAGAAACCGGAGAAATTCAGCAGGGAGATAGTGCTCCAGGCGTCAGGACCGCGGCTCCGGACGCGGTGGCCACCCAGCGAGGGCGCGGATTCCCGCGGGGCCCTGTGGTTCCCGCCCACTCTCCAGCGAGCGCTTTTGTTCCCCGAGAGTGCCCTGGGGAAAGACAACCCTTACCCCAGCCTTCGGCCCCCGAGAGCCCAGGGCCTGCCTGCCCCGGCAGCCTGAAGGCCGAGTCGCCCCCGGCAAGGTCCGCGGAGAACCGGGGTAGGAACGAGATTCCGGGTTCAGCCTCTGGGCTCGGCTGGAATATTGAGCGCTCTGCTTGCGCCGCCAGGCGCGCAGGAGCAGTCTAATGACTATAATGTTAATAATGGTACTGTAACCGATGGGCCGGGGAAACGGGAGCTAAGATACCACCCCCACCGTCGCCCACGTCTTTGATCGTTAAAGAAACAGGCCCCTACTCAGGTGGGTGGGAGTAGGTGTGAGGTGGGGAAGGGGACAAGGTTCAGAGCCGCAGCGCGGGGCGGGGGTGGTGGGGCGCAGGGAGGGTGGCAGACAGGAATCTGTGGGAGCCAGGCTAAAGCTTTTTGACTAGGATGGGGTTCGGACCCTAGACAGACCCAGAGGCACAGAGAGGGAGCCCCGGGCAGCTTTTTAAAATTTTTTTTCCGGGAACGACCTCTAATGTAGATGTTGCGGAGCCCGACGGTCTAAAGGGTGCGGCGGGTCGAAACCAGGGAATCTCAACGGGTCCTGCCGAAGTCTGTTCACGCCCGCCCCCTGCTGGACACCGCCTGCAGGGCACCGAGGCCCGGAGCAATGGTTGGGGGCGGGGGCGCGGAGAGGACCGCCGCGCCACGGCCTGCTGCAGCGTCCAGCTCCGCAGACGCAGTGGGGCAATGTTCTGAAGTGGGGGACTCTTAACCAAGGCACCAAAGCTTTCCTTTCCGTATCCACCCAGCCTAAGTCCCAGGAATCTGCAACCTCCTTACCTGCGTAATACAGGTACAGCCCTCCTCTGTGACCTTACTGTGTTTCCAGCGCCCAGAGCATAATGTACAGCGCCATCTGAATACTTGGTGAAGGAATAGTCCCAGGCACGAACCAATGAGCTTGCGCCTCCTGGGGCAGAACTTGCCTGTGCACCTTCTCAATCCTCCCTCCCTTTTGGTTGGGCCCTTTCTCTTTGAGCCCCGTTTGAAGCTCTAGAAAACGGCCCTCGAGTCTCAATGACCTATCAAATGTCCGATGTCTGAAAAAGAAAGTCTTTTTGGCTCCTAGTGAGGCAAAGTAAACTGCAGTTGAAAGTAATGGATGTCTGAATAAGGTTCAGTTGCAACTACCGTACTCAAAGTTGCACATGCCTTGTATTTGACATGGCACCTGGGTGATTTAACGGATGTGAAGAGGGCCTCCGGAAGAAGAGCCAGGGCCCAGGAGGCCATCAGATTTACCCAGCATGGCAGCCTGCTCAGGGGACCCTCCCCACGGCTGCCCTACACTCAGTGCTTTCCCACCTCTCAGCTTCTGTTGTCCTGCCCCCTTACCCTCCCAACACACATTCACAGTGTTCCCAACATTTTCAAAAGCTGCTTTCCCTCTCTAACTTCCAGCAGAAAGCCCACTCCTCTGTTTATGACCCCCTCCCACCTTCCATCTCTCCTTTCCCTAATATACACTCTACAGTGGTTAGGAGGAAAGATGGTAGCGTCAGACTTCACCATGTACTAGCTGTGTGACCTTGGCCAAGTTACTTAACCTCTCTGTGCCCAGGAAAAAAGGGCCGTATATAAGAATAAACCCACTTTTACTGGGTCGCTGTGAGGAATAAATGAGTCAATGCATGCAGAGCTCCTAGTACCTAGCCCTTAGATAGTGCTTAGAAATGAGCTAGTATTTTTTGAACAATAGCTAGTGTTAGCCATCATTGTTTATTGCCTTGCAGAGTTGGGTTCAGGTAGGGGGAGATGTTCTGCCGCACACGCCCCCACATGCTTTTGTCTTGCCTCCTGCCCAGGGGAAGGACCTTGGCCCTGCCCTCCAGTGTCCCTCCTCACACCCTCTCCCTCCACACGCACTGAGGCACAGGTAGCAATCAGAATCACTATTAGTATTTGTGAAGATTGCTAGTCTGAAATACTTCCCAGATTCTGATCCTTTGGCTTTCTGTGCGCAGGTTTCCAAAGAGACCCCTGCAGCTACAGCTTTGGTGGAAGGTTTTTAATTAAAACCACAATCTGCTTAAGTGTTTACTGGGCTCTGTGATTTTAATTATCTTCTAGGGAAAACCAAAAAACTCGCATTTACATATGAGAAGACCGTTGATTCAGAGGAAAGTAGCAACCTGTGGCAGTTGGCTGGGGGCAACCGGGAGGAGCTTCCTGAATGGCTCAAATGAAGCTTGACATTATGAATAACCTGGGATCCAGTCTGCAGCCTTCCTCCTGGTGCCTTCAGGAAATCCGCGTAGCCGCTGGCCAGGCCCTGTATTGCCATCGCAATTCATGACAGCTCTTTCCGTGGCATCTCAGGCGATCGCCTTGGTTGGTGCTTGTCCACTGAAGACGGGGAACCCCTGCCCGTAGTAGGCAGCACTTCTGCCCGTGAGGGGCAACATGCACAGCTGTCCTACCCGCTGCGGACGGGACTGGCTCTGCCTCCACAGCAGGGGAAGCGGGGGAGGGAGGAAAGGGAATCACTTCAGATGCTTCATCTGCAGGTATCAGAATTCCCGTCTCAATGTGTTTTAAGGGATTAAGTGTCATCTCACCAGCAGGAAGCAGGGCAGGCTTCAGGGCTGATGGACTGAATGACACCAGCAGACCCAGTCTCTCTCTGTCTCTCTCCTCTGCCACCCTTAACAGGGTTGGAGCCTGACACTTGTGTTCCTTGGTGCCACTGCGGGGCTCAGCAGCAGCTGGGGCCACATGCTTATGGGTAACAGACTAGTGGATAGAGAGACTAGATTCTTTCCAGAAGCCACAGCCTCTCCTTAGGTTTTATCAACACGTACTGTCTTAGGACTCTCCATCTCTGAGCCAATCAGTGCCAGAGGGTGTGGAATTAATTGGCTTGGAGTAACGATTATCTAGTCCTGAATTGGATGTTGAGCAGTCAATCCCAAGCACGAAATCCCCTTTAAACAGAAGCATTGGAAAATTGCATGATCAAAGTAATCTAATATTGTGTCAAAATGAATTGAAATGAGACTGGCCATAATTCCAGTGGACCATATTACACAACCCCTTACCTGGAGATTCAACCAGTCCATGTCCACAGTGTGGGAGCAGGATCAGGGCTCAGTGTGTGAGCAGGATCGGGGCTCAGTACATGAGCAGGATCAGAGAGTTCTCTTGGATAGGTGTACATACAAACTAGAGGGTTGTCTGCTTTCGCAGAATTCTTGAAAGGATAAAAATGTGTTCTTTGAAATGTCTGTGCTGGGATCCAAAGCTATTTTCAGAGCAGTGAAAGCTTTGGTTTCCAGCTGGGTATTTATGAACAGGAGATGTTTAGGAATTCAGAGATGATCCTACATGACTTCACATCCTGAACATGTCACCTGATCCTATGACCAAAAAGAGAACCGCTTTATTGTCGAGGTGGAAAACAGAGGGAAGAACTCTACCCTGGTCTTATGAGTGGGGAGGCCACCCAAGGCTGCCGGCTTTGCAGACTCGTTGTGTGATCTCCGGCAACTCCTAAGTCTCCGCCCTTGCGAAGGAAGGAGAGTGAGTTGGATGTGCTCTGAGGCCCTTCCAGTGCAGCTGTTCTCTGAGACCCTGGCCCTTTTGTGCTTTAGGAGAAGCCAGTTTGAGGGTGAGTCGGGTCTCCAGGGGGCCTCCACCTGGGCCTCCTGTAGAAGGATGTCTTCGGAAAGTCTGAGGACTGTTGCTGGCCCTACTCCTCATGCCCCTGGGCATTTCCTTTGCTTTCCATCCCATCACACTCTGCACCTGCTTCATCACTTGAGGTCGTCAGCACACCTGGGCCCAGGAGTTAACCCTGTCCCTAAAACTGCTGCTCATTGTTCTGTGGGCAGGAGGAGTCCTCCTGCTATAAAACATTTCCTGAAGGTCCTTCAGGGAGCAGGAGCAGGGCGCGTAAGGGGTGAAGCCATTAGAGATCAAATCTGATCACTGGGTAGGTGTGCGGACCCAGGAGCTCCCTGGCTGGTGGGGGCATGTGGAAGGGGGACGTGACTCTTCTTGCAGCTCTGGCCACTGCTTTCTGCCCTGGGGCCTTCGGTTCTCTGATGCCTGGTGCCATCAGAGGATGTGGAGAGGGGCCACGGTAAACACATGTTCTGAGACTCATTCACAGCAGAGGACTAGTTCAGGAAGTCTCGGTCTGGCTTGTCCCAGGGAGCTCAGAACAGAAATCACACCTCAGAGTTTGTCCTGATTTAGGCAAGAAAGTGGTTTCGGTGAATGCACAGCAGGCAGACACACTGGCCAAGGGCTGCTCTAGGGACCAGACTCCCAGGCACTCCCCTCTCTGGGCCTGCAGGCAATCAGCTCCAGTAGCCCAAGGGCAGCTCGGAAGAAAGTTGCAGGTGTGAGCTGTCAGAAGAAACACAGAAGCCAAGGGATGGGCGTGCAGAAACCAGCCTGGTATGTCACTCATTCCACAAATAGTATCGGTAATTGAGCTTCCTCCTGTCGCCAGGGCTGCACTGGCAGGGGTGCAGCAGTGAACCGGGCAGAGGGTATGTCTGCCCTCAGAGAGCTCATAGGCTCCTGCACCTCCCAGCGTGGTCAGGTCTCCTGAGTGTGAACCTCGGCGCTCCTGGAAGGCTGGCGTCCCCAGGACAGGCTCCACCTGCCCCAACAGGTCACTGAAGGCCATGGCTGCAAAGACAGACTGCACCCACCTTAATGGACAGGGAGCTGTCCAGAGTCGCAGGGTGTCAGATCTGGGGCCCTGGAGGCCCTCTAGCCTTACTCCTACACTTTATTGGAGGGAACACTGAGGCTGAGAAGGAGGTCATAGAGCAGGCGGGAGGGTGGAACGCCCCCACTGTGCAGCTTCTCTGGGCCAAGACAGGCCAATCTCAGTGGGCATCACTGATCTTGCTGGTTGGAAGGCCCTTAAGACTCTCCAATGAGGCCTCTCTGACGGCTGTTACTAGATGGGCAGGTGGTCTAGTTCAAGTCTGTAGTAGCCCCCTGGGTTCCCCAGGAGACCAAGGCTGTGCCTCTGTTGGAGCAGCTCTAATAATAGCACGCCAGCCCCAGCAGGCGGCCCCCACAGAGACGGCGCCTGCAGCCAGGCAGCCAGTTGGGACAGACATTTGGAGGCAGTAGAGCCCTCCCTGAGGTGGCATGTTGCAGAGGTGCCTCTAACTGTGCATCTAGGCAAGGTCAGTTCTAACGACCACATCTTGGGGACAGCCAGGTACGATTCGGTGTAAGGGATCCTGGAGCAGGAGATCAAGGTCAGAGGGTTGTACTTGCCTTTCTGTGAGACTCTGGAAGTGTCTCTCTCCTTTCTTGGCCTCAGTTTCTCCTCCTGTGCTGTGGGGCTAAATGTTCCCCAACCCACCCACCTGCCTCGGCTGGCACAGACCTGTCCCATTTTTGCTCCTCCAGCCTGTCCCTACCTAATCCAAAATGAGGAAGGGTCCTTCATGCAGTGACCTCCCAGGAGGCACAACTCTCTGCAACATTTCAAGTGCCCCAGATAGGTTTTCCAGGAAAGCCAGTGTGGAAGGGCCAGGAAGGGTGAAGCCGAGCAGTGCCCGTGAGTGCCTCAGCCTCCTCTCCCTGAGCCCTTATCTCCAGACCCAGCTGGAAACTTGACGTATTTATTTGCTTCTCCCAGGACCTCCTCTGTCTGCTGGTGCTGAAAGAAAACGACCTTCCTGCAGATGGCTGTCTGGGAGCCGGTGGGGGCTGAGGGAGGGAGTGCTATAAATCCTCCCAGCCTGCAGGGTGACCTTATCTGAGTAGAGGAGACGGTCCAGGAGGCTTAAAGAGATGGGAACAGAGGTACTGGGAGAAGTAGCTGGGGACACAGTCACCCAGATCCTACAGGCACCGGAACCAGGAAAGAGAGGAGAGGGAGGGGGGGGATGGGAAGGGGGTGAGAGGAAAGGGGAAGGGGGCTTCAGCACAATGCTTTCTCCTCTAAGGGGTTGGATGTGGAGCTATTTTTTATTGAGCATTACCAATTTACAAAGCTTAGTGCTTTATGTCGAAGTATGCATTATCACCCCTGGTTTGCATGAGACCAGAAAGGCTAAGCAATTTATCCAAGGTCACACAGCAGAGCTGGCATTTGAACCAGGTGCCCTACAAAGGCCATATTCTAACTACCACATGGCATCCTTCCCCACCCCCAAGCAGACACCAGGTACCATGTGGGCACGTCCTCCTTGGTCGGTTGGATTTACTACAGGATTGGTTCACCATGGTGTCACCCAGGGGCTTTATGGCTGTAGAACTCCAGGTGAGTCAGCCCTTGGGTAAATTCTTCACTCTATCTGGGCAACAATTTTTATTTTTTAAGATTTTATTTATTTATTTTTAGAGAGAAGGGAAGAGAGGGAGAAAGAGATGGAGAGAAACATCAATGTGAGAGAGAAACATTGACTGGTTGCCTCTTGCACACCCCCAACCAGGGACCTGGCCTGCAACCCAGGCATATGCCCTGACCTGGAATCGAACCAGTGACCTTTCTGTTTGCAGGCCGCACTGAAGCCACTGAGCCACACCAGCCAGGGCAACATTTTAAGACAATCAAACGAGTGACACTGAATTTCCCAATAGAAATTCTATAACACTCGTTGGGCTGGCTAGCTTTGTAGAAAATATCTGTGCTCAGCTTTTGCAATCTGCTTGGTTATCAAGTTTGGGATATTTATATTTATAGACTGATTTTAGCATAATCCAGGCAGCTGGTCTTTAGAGAATTCCTCTGTGCTGAGTTTAAGGAAGTTCCTTGAACCAAGAACGAAGGAATTTTCCCCTCACTTGTCAGCAAATGCATTGTGTAAGGGTGAGTAGAGACTCCCCAACTCTGTTTTAGGTTTTTGAGATGTAGAATCAGTTAAGATTCTGGACCCTTCTCTCAATAGAGTCACCACAGACATCTCCTTCATTCAAGTCCAAAGGGTCTGGAGCTGACACCCGGACTCGGGACAAAGAAATAATGATGTCACGGCCCTCCTCCCTCAGCCAGCGCCAGGCTCTGCCGCCAGGCTCAGGCCAGGACCGAGGCCCCTCATGCCAGGGAAGCGTGTCTTAGCGACCTCTGCCTCTGTTCCCTCCCACCCCCCTACTGCCTGATCCCACCTTCTCCACTCCTGTGAGCGGAGCCCCATGGAGGAGTCAGCACCCCCAACACTTCTGACAGGCATTGTGACTGGGGCTAGGACTGTCCCCCAAACAATACACTGTTGACAGGGCTGGTATTATGCCACAGAGGGTAAAACCTGGTTCGAGAGGGCCCACTGACAATCTTAGATATTCCAGTGGTTTCTGACCCTCTGGAGGACCAGAGCACATGAATAGTTCATCCGTGTAGGAAAGAAGTCAAACGTTCTGTATTTGCAGGTGACATGATCTTGTAGGGAGAAAATGTTAAAGAATCTGTAGCCTATCTATGGTATTTAAATGTTATTGCAGGGAGCCTTGACTAGGAAAAAATGTCTTAAAAGGCTACTTGTGGAGGCAATAGTGTGTGTGTGTGGGGGGGAGGTTTGAGAAGCAGTCTAAAAGGAAAAAAAATTGGGAGCATGGGGCGGGGGGCGGGCAGGGTTGGGAATATAAGACAGAAACCTGTACGTGAACAAGAATTAAATAAAAATTATATTTAAAAAAATAAATAAAAGGAAAAAAAATTAAAATAAAGGTAAGTTTAAGTATGGGGACCAGAAGGATAGGTTGTGAGCTTTTGGGGGCCTGAATTTTGCATCCTATGAGACCAGCAGACCAGGTGGGCACAGGAACGAGAGAACAAAAACCTGGCTCCTGCAACACACAGCGATGCACCTGGCAGCATGGGCCCCAGGTGGCTGCGGCCTAGACCTGTGAGGTCCATCCCATCCTGTATTCATCTGTACCATGGGGAGGAGGATGCAACCACACAGGGTTGTGGGGACACTAAATGAGGTTACCTGTGCTAAATGAGAAAACACCTAGTGTCTAGTTTACCGTTATCTTTTAGTGGAGTTAGCTGGGAGCAGTAGTCACCTGCTTGCTCCAGCAGGGGTGTCCAACCTGTGGCCCACAGGCTGTGTGCGGCCCGACACAAAATCGTACACTTACTTAAAACCTTTTTTTTTTGCTCTTCAGTTTTCATTAGTGTTTGTGTATTTAATGTGTGGCCCAAGACATGTCTTCTTCCAGTGTGGCCCAGAGACCCAAAAGGCTGGACACCCCTGCTAGCGGCTGTCACACCTGGTTTTGCCCCTCCCCTCCAATGAGCTCAAGCAGAACCCCTGCTGGGCAGCTCTGGAGGGGGATGCTGGGGTGGGAGCACCGCCCTTGGGGTGCCATGTTGGGGGGTCTTCCTCAGAAATGCCTGCCCATCTGTCTGCAGTTTCATGGACTTTTCAGTTGCTAACAGGACAAATACCTGTGGCCCCCAAAGTGGCTCTAACTCCATTCCTAATTAAACTCCTAACTCCATTCCTAATCTTAATCATTAAATATGACCCTGAATTTGATAAAACCCCAAACCCTAACTTCAGGCCTCGCCCCTACTCCTAACCCTGCCCCATCCCAATTCTAACCAAGGCCCTCACCCTTGCTCTACCCCCCACCACAATCCTCATCCTAATTCCAACGGTAACTGAGAGTTTCCCAAAATTATGTCACTGACTATCAGTCACAAGCGTTTCTGTTGTATCTGTGCTCCTGAGCTTGTAGCTCCTTAATAGTTGTCTTCAGACCTTTAAAGAATCCCACTGTAAGGCCCTGGCTGGCGTAGCTCAGTGGACTGAGCACGGGCCTGCGAACCAGAGGATCGTGGTTCGATTCCCAGTCAGGGCACATGCCTGGGTTGCAGGCCAGTTCCCAGCAGGGGACACACGCATTGTGTGTCCTCAGCAGAGGCAACCATACATTGATATTTCTCTCCCTCTCTCCTTCCCTTCCCCTCTAAAAGATAAATAAATAAAAATATTTTAAAAAAAAAGAATCCCACTGTAGAGTCATTCTGAGCAACCATATCCCAGAAACAATGAACATTTAAAAAAATGTTTCTCTGTGCACTATCTACCTACTGTTATCTCTCACACCGCGGGAAGCATGCCCGGACTCTAAAGCCCACGCAGGACTAGCTCCCACCCAGGTGGAACAGCGAGCCCCTCCACAGCCAGGGCCGGTGGGGCTTCTGCGCCCTCTGCTGGAGGAGTCTGGGAGCAGCTCCAGTTCAGCTCCGCTTCCCTCTGGGCAGGGTCCACAGGGTACTCTCTCTGACTTGGCCTTTGTGGTCACTACCCGTGGGGTTCCCTTAATTGTGAGTGAACGAAGGTGAGAAGGGATCTCCTTGCTCTAGGTATAGGGGCTGGGCACATGGGGCGTAGGGTGGGGACAAGTCTGAAGTCAGAGAGGGAGACAGGAGCAGGGGAGGGCCAGCGCCTGCTGGGAGATTCAGAGTGCAGGGTAAATTCTGAGATACAGAGTGTTGTCTGAGTTGGGACTAGGAGCCAGAGTGAGTCTAGGGTAGAAATAAGAGTGCCAGTGAGGCAGGCCGGGGCTGGATGAGGGGAGGGTGCAAGGAGGGAGCCCAGCAGGGCTAGGTACCAGGTAGCAGCTAGGTGTTCTGCAGGTAGGAGAGCAAGGTTGGCTCCCTGGAGGCTAAAGCAACTTTTTAAGTGACCTTCCAGGGGTGTGACTGAGTCATTACGCCTCAGGAGGAGGCACGGGAGCAGGGCTGGGTGGGGCTGGGCCGGCGGTCACAGGAAGTCTGCTCTCCGCTCCAGGTCTGAGTGGCTGAAATGCCCCCTCTGGGTGTGCGGGGACACGGAGCCAGCTATTGTTCAACCACTCCGAAGGGGGGCCCCCCCGCTCTCCTTCCCGGCCCCCTCAGACCCGGACTCCCGCAGTTACCTGCTTCTGCCAGATCTTGTTCTTCACCCCCCTGAAGACAAGCGCATGGACTTTCTGCTGAGATCTAGTATCTGTTTATTTTCCTGTAACCTATAAAGCAATAGCACTCTCATCTTGGTTGTCTGTCAAATAAGATATTTGTGAGGTTCTTCACATATCAAAGAGCTGTTGGGTTGGCCAAAATGTTCATTTGATTTTTTCTGTAAAATGGCTGTCGTAGCACTCAGTTGTCTTTAACTTTGTGTGAAACAATTGTTGTGACAGCTGTCATTATCAGCCTGCATTTTTTTTTAAAAAACCAAAATTGGTTAACTTGTGTGTAGCCATTTTAATATTGAAGACTGAAGAAAATACACAACCTATTTGGCATATTATGCTTTATTATTTCGTGGAAGGTAAAAAACCAACGGAAACACAAAGACAGATCTGTGCAGAGCATGGAGAAGGTGCTGTGACTGATCGAGCGTGTCAGAGTGATTTGTGAGGTTTTGTGCTGAAGATGTCCTACTGGGTGGTGCTCCGTGGGTAGGTAGACAAGTGGAAGTGGATAGTGGTCAAATCAAGACATTAACGGACAAAAATCAATGTTACACCATGGAGGAGATAGCCAACATACTAAAATATCCAAATTGATGAAGTTGCTGGTGATAATGAAAAATGTGTCTTTTATTTTATGGAAAAAAACCATCCAGACTTCTTAACAAGCCCAGTATTTTCCCAGACATTTTGTCTCACTGGTTCATGCAACGTCCTATGAGGTAAAAATGGCCCTCATCCCCCTGACAGTCAGAGCCCGAGCCTGGTGTACCAGACCAGTCTCAGGCCCAGCACTCGTGGTTGGATGGTAATCCGGACAGAATGCAGAGATGAAGCACAAGTAACATATCTGGACTTGCTCTTAGAGACTGAAAACTCCAGGACTGGAATTTGGGCACCTGGGACAGGGCGATGGGGTTAGAGGTGGTGGCAGTGACCAAATCCCGTTAACTGGCTGCTTGCCCAGGCCAGGGAGAGCCACCCAGTCTGTGCCACAGGAATCCCTGCAGGTACTAGTGTGAATTTCAACTGCAACAAGACAGCAACACATAAGCCACACATTGCTAATATCCCGGGCCTCCCCTACCTGTCTGGGTAAGGGTTTCACCACCTGTGGCTTTGGGATGCAGACAGGGTACGAGATGACCCTGTGTTGCTCGGCCCAGCTGAGGCCCCAGTAGCCCTTCTCCGCATCAGCCTATTCCCACCAGGCTTCAGAGGCGGCACGTCCTTTAAGCTGGAACCCTGTTTTAAATGCACTCGAGTTCACCGTTAGAGCCGGCACTCCCACCATAGTAGCAAGATCCTATGTAATCCCGTAGAGGGTTTTCAGGGAGCCCACTGCATGGGGGCTGAGGTGGGGGCACACAGACTTCGCTCCCATGACAGGTGAGCCCAGGGAGGCTGGGGGTCTGGGCTGCATCCCAGTAGCAACGACCAAGGAGCAGGGATGGGAGGAAGCAGTGGTTCTGCTGGTCGGGGTGGGAGGGGGGGAGGTGGCTCTGGCCTGCCAGTGTCCTACTGCTGGCTGGGGTTCAAGAATGAAACCACCGTGTCCACTCCCTCACCGGCCTGTTGTCTGTTTTTTTTTTTTTTTAGATTTTATTTCTTTCTTAGAGAGAAGGGAGGGAGAAAGACAGGGAGAGAAACACCAATATGTGGTTGCCTCTTGTCTCCCCTCCCCCCACTGGTGACCTGGCCCACAACCCAGGCATGTGCCCTGACTGGGAATCAAACCCGCGACCCTTTGGTTCGCAGGCCAGCACTCAGTCCACTGAGCCACACCAGCCAGGACCTGTTGTCTACCCTTAAAACCCTGGAATGGCACAGTTGGATGGGACTCTGAGACCATCCCTGCCAACCAGCCATTCTATAGGTGGGGACAAGGGGGCTCAGGAAGGGGCCTTTTCCTAGGTCACCTCTGATGCGCAGGGCGGGGTGAGGCCAGGATCTGCTCTGCTGCTCCGCACTGCTTCCCCTTTGAGCAGCGACCTACAGGGCAGTGGTTCTGGAACTCGGCGGGCACCGGCATCACCCTGACAATCTGTTAAACTCAACAGCCTGCTGGGGCCCACCCGGACGAGTCAGATACTGGGTAGAGGCTATGGGGAAGACCACGGTGCGAGTCCCTGCGCTGCCCAGAGCACTGGGCAAGAGGACATCCCTTGACGGGGTAGAGGAGGGCAGTGCAGACACAGCGACGGGCCACGCAGAGAGGAGTCAGTGGCCTGAGGACCAAAGTGCAAAGCCTTGACTAAGGGGAGGTGTTTGTGTGGCCAGGAGGAAGGAAGCAAGTGTGGAGGGCAGTGGGGACAGGCCTGGCGCAGCAGGTTCTGTCCCTGCAGATGTGATGCCCTTCAGGGTTGCAAAGGGTCCAGAGGGAAATGAACAGAGAGCCAGCCTCCAGGTTGGCAGAGGCGGGAAGAACCCCAAGTCATGAGGGGCAGTTTGGTTCAAAAGGCACTTTGGGTAGCTGTGGGGCCTTAGAGAAGGAGAATTTGGTCCTAGAGAAGGAGAGCTATTCTAGACCAAATAAATGCCAGCTGAGTATTAGGGACCAGGATCTCGGAATGTTGTGATGGGCAGGCCTGCCTGAGGGACGCCATCCCTGTCTGGCCCCCCAGAGATGCCAAGTCAGTCATCCCCTCCTCTCAGCTCTGCTGGGAGGCCCCTGTGGCTAGCCAGAGGGCTAGCGACGCCCTCTGCCTGGGCCAAAGCTGGCTCCTCCAACAGGCCTCTGAAGTAGGTGCTCAGAGCTTGCAGGTTGAGAGCAGACTGGGCATGGGGCGATGAGGTGGACTTCAGGTACCGGCTGTACTTCTTCAAGCCCCCCTGTGGATCTTGGCGGTGTGTGGTCAGCAACTCAATGAAGCTCACGTTGCGGAGGGCCAGGAGGCGGGCCTCGGCCCGGGACAGGACAGCGGCCTGCACCAGGGGCTGCAGGGACCCGAAGCACTGCAGGCTGCTGAACAAGTAGACATGCTGGGCTAGCTGGGGGCCCGGGGAGACCTCGAGGAGGCGGCACAGGTCGCGCATGGCCAGCACGGCGGCCAGGGCGCTGTGTTCACTCATGTTTCTTGCCAGGTAGGTTTTGGCCAGACTCTTGAGTTTGAAGCTGCTGGCCTGGGGCACACGCTCCTGGATGAGAGGCAGGGTGGCCAGGAAGCCAGAGATGGTCTCCTGGAACTCCCACAGCCTGTTCATGTCCTCTAAGGCCCGGAAGAAGGTGGGGAGGCTGGGCCCCCACAGCTTATAGCAGGCCAGGATGGGGCGGTGCATGGAGCTCAGGAAGCGGAGGAAGTGCTGGAGCCCCACCTCCAGGGAGACCGCCTTGGAGTAGATGCTGAAGGCCTCGGGCTGGATGAGCACCCGGAACTTGCTCTCCTGGTTCACAGCTGCCAGCTGCCTAATCTCCTGGGCTAGGCAGGAGAGAAGGGTAGGGTAAGGCCCCAGGGTCACGGGCGGCACTGGGCAGGACTGGGTGATTTCCAGGGCTGCCAACCCACGAGCCAGAGACCCCACCTTGGGGCCTGTTGCCAGGAGCCAAACACTGGCCTCGAACATTTGCAACTACTCCGCCTTTCGCTCTGCTGGGGACAGGGGAGGAGGCCTGCGGCCCCCACACACCCCTTGCTCACTGGCTGGGAGTCCCGCTCCCCCCTTCCCTGCCGCCTGCCTCTGCGCTCACTCCACCCTTTAGAATCAGGTCCCTCCTGGAGCTCTTCTGTCGGCCTCACCCACCTACCCTTGAGACCCTTCACAGTTTCTACCTAGCCTTCCACTTCCTGCCCTTGGCCTCTAGTACCATCAATCACTTAGCTACAGCTAAGGCTCCCAGCCAGTTGGAGCCTGGGACAGACAGCACACATGCCCAGTCTACTATACTCAGAGTGTGGCCCAGAGCCTTCTGCGAGGTCTGCGAGTGACTTCCCTGTCCTGCAGGAACACCTGCTGCGTCTGGCTGGCTGGGCTGGCCCCCAGCCGTCTCTGGCACAAGGCAGGGCCAGGGAGACTCTGTTGCTCCCCCTGTGCAGCCCCTTGTGGATTGGGCCTTGTACTCAGAAACGTGCAGTCGCAGCCCAATGCCTGGCTGAGTTGCTGCTCTCACAGCAGTGACTTCCTGCCTGCTCTGGGTTTCTGTTCAGAGGCATCTTCCCAAGGCTCTCCATGTAAGAGCAGTGCCCATCAGAGGTGAACCCATAGGGGCTGTGGGCGCATGTTTTCAGGTGCTGGTCAAGGCAGCTGTCCTTATTCAACCAAGCGGTACACCTGGGAGCCCCAGGGAGATGCAGTTCTCTGCCCCTCTTCCTCTCCTCCTGCACCCCCCCAGGTGCGGTCACTGGCCAGAGGTCAGGGATTTCCTGGGCCTTGCAGATGGCTCTACCTGCCCTTATCTTGGGGTCTTAGACACCAAGCTAGAAAGGGGCAGGGATGGTCATCAGAGAACCCACTTTCACTGTCAATCTTGAGGTCAAAGAAAACCAGGGGTCTGTCTTCTGACCGGAGGTCTGGGAAGCTGTCATCCAGGGCCCTGAGGGAGCTGGGGCCCTCCAGCTGCAGGTCACTGGACTCGCTGCTGCTGTCGTCTGGCTCCCGGAAGGACTGCAACACAGAAAACCAGCCGGTCAGAGGCCGGAGGTCAAGCATGTGCTGGCACGTAGTCACGTGTGTGGGAACATGAGCAAGCTGGTATGGCCCGGGTGTCTGCAGGCCCATGCCCTTGGGAAGGAAGGGAAGGCGCATGTACAGGCCAGTGCACGTGCACGAGGGTGTGTGTACATGTGCACTTGTGCAGGCCTTGTTCCAGACAGTGCTCGGGCATTTGTGAGGAGGGGCAAGTGTGTGTGTGCATCTGGGTATGCAAGGGGAGGTGTGAATTTGTGAACTTGTGTTGCCACAAGTGTGCCACCTGCAAGCTCACACTTATGAGCGAGTGTGCACAGGGGTGAGTAGCGCTGGGTGTGGAGGCTTGGGGGAGGGGCAGCACCGTGGAGGGGAGGGCTGGAGTGCCTGCTTCTCACTTCATGTCTGAGCATCCTCAGAAGAAACACGGACTGGGACAGAAGGACAGAGTCTCAGCTAGAACCCCGTATGTTTCTCTGGAAGGGACCAGGAGCCCGGCTTTGGTTGACACCAAGGCCAGCCAAGGTCCCAGTGTCCTACACAGAGGGGAGGGGTGGACTGCACAGCCCCGAGGACACGCGCTGAGGCGGACACATAGAGCCCAGCACTAGAAGCAGTGGAGGGGCAGAGCTCGGAGCCTGGAGGCTGTCACGCAGCAACCAGAGCCGGCTGCTCCTGCCTGAGGCTCCTGCAGGCTGAGCACCAAGGCAAGGACGATCTGAAAGGCCTCCGCTGGGGGGGAGGGGCCCAGCTCCCAAGGGGCCGGGGCTACAGAGGCAGATGCAGCCTCTCATGATAGAGTCAGCTGCCAAACCCAGATGTCACCTTTGGTGGCCTGCTCAGAACCTCCTGTGCATGACACTGTGAGTATTAGCCAGAGACCAGGAAGGAGGGAGGGACATGGCCTGAGTCCCAGGGCTGGCTGGGACACCACTGGGACCCAGCCCAGAGCAGCCCCGTCTTTCCTCCTAGGGACTGCCTCTGGCTGTGTGATGGAGTTGGTCTCACCTGTCCCTGGACTGGGAGATAAAAAGCACATTTTCCTAGGTGTATATTTTTCTATTCTCCAGGTGAAACATTTAATGAACACAACTTCAGCCCACAGTTAAGTCATTACTAAGCACAGATAAAATGTGCTGGATTTTCCTAGGAGTAGCTGAATTTTACATTGTTTGCATTTCAAAGCCCCACCTCAGGCTCACCAAGGTCCTCCCAGTCATTGATAGAAACATTCACTAGAACTCCATCTAGAGCTGGTTTTACTCAGAGAGGCCCGTGGGCTCCAGGACTTTAGATGGACGGCCCTAATAAGAGACTTTCTCAAATGCCTTGCGTATCAGTACCCTTGAACTGGCCATGCATCCGAGGCTGTTTGCATAATGGGCCCTGACTCTGTCCTGCTGTCCTGGCCTCCTTCCCTCCCTTGAAAGGAGTCATCTAGAGCATCTTCCTTGAAGTTGACAGCTGGTGCCCAGAGACTCCAGAGACTCCATCTTCCGCCGTGGGAGAGCCCAGGGCCTCTCTCTGCAGCCTTCCAGAGCTTGTTCCATTCACAAGGCAGTGATGCTCTCACACTCGGTCTGGTGGAGAGCTGGCTCCCCTCGCCACGTGCTTGCCTGGGCCTCGGCTCTCTCTCACCAACAGCCCACGAGTCATTCCAGTGACTGACTCCTCTCTGCCACCCACTGACATGGCACACTGGGCTTTCCAGTCTTCCGTCTTCTTTCTGCTCCCAGCCCAAGTGCAAGAGCCCTTGCAGCAGCCCTGGGGGCGTCCACCTGTCTCCTTCCTTCTGCGTTCTGCAGGCCTTCGAGCCAGAATCTTCTTTTAGGATGATCTTTCCCACATCACCTCCCTGGAGAGCAGCACAACTGCATCTTCGGGGCCAGCCCTCCATCCTTGTGCCGGGGTCATTTGTGACGGCCACCAGAACTTAGAGCTTCCCATTGTCCCGGGTCATTTTCTCTTACAGTCATGGAAATGTCCTCTGCCCCGTACTCACGGAAGACTGTGGAGGCTCCCTTCATGCAAGGGCACCACTGCCTTCCCGCTGAGGTTCCCAGTGGAGGGAAGCCACATGTCCCAGCCCCGATTCCTCATCCTCCCATGCTCCTCTTACCCCTGGGGACTTCCACAAAGTACGGCTTCACTGTGGGGCTGGTCTCACGGGGACGTTCTCCACGGGAATCCAGCCACCTGTAACTCAATTTCCTCACCCTGAAAAGTACTGGCACATTGAAAGAAAAAAAAAGAAGAAGAAGAGAGAGAAAAGAAAAAAGACTTTTCTAAAGATTTCATGTTAAGAAAAGGTTAACAGAAGGGCAACCAGCACCCAGAGGGTCTGGAGCAAAACCTCTCTCGGCCCCTGCTCACCCAGGAAAACCCTCCTGTCCCGCCTGCCCCTCCACATCTCAGCTTACTCCACGGTCTGGGTCCCCCAGGGGGTAGGGGAGCAGAGAGAGGGACGGTGCAAGAAACCACAACCCAAGAAGCCAGGGAAGGGCCTTTCCTTAAAAAAGCCCGAGGCCTGCCTGGCTGGGAAGGGGGTGGGGGCAGGCGTGAGGTGGGGACAGATGGGAAGTCCCTGTGTGAGGACTGGAGAGCGGGCATCAGGGGTGCATTCCGAGGACCTGGGAGAGCAGAAGGCGAAAGAGGAAGTGAAGAAGTGCTGCTGAGTTATGAGTTGGATCCCTTTGAAAGGTGCAAGTAACTCCTGGAATGTATTGTTTTAAATTATACTTGGCTAGTGGACTGTGTTTCTCAAACTGAGCCGTGAGGGGATCCAGGACCTTTTCCAGGACACACAGCAGTCTGGCTCGCGGGCTGCTTCACCGGTTTTCATCACAGGTCAGCCGCATCCCAGCTCAGCCCAGCAGGCCTACCGGCTATGCCGAAGGTCTAGGTGGCGCATCTAGGAAGACCCAGCTCTCTCCTTCCCCTCTGGGCGATATCCCAGGAGGTACGTGTTGCCTCCATCCAAGGCTAATGCACAGGCCCGAGCACCACACCTCTGACACGCACGTGCCACCGAGTCCCCCAGTTCTTTCAGGGTTCTCTCCTTTGGCTCAGCATGAGGAGCTTGAAGAAGTCGAGATGCCCAGCCCCCACCCCAGACCAACCCAGTTAGGGTCTCTGTGGGTGGGACCTCGGAATCTGCTGCTGATAAAACCCCAAATGACCGCTGTCAGGCAGGGTTGAGACAGACTGTCCTAATACTGAGTTAGTCCGTGTTCGGTCATCGGCGGGTCAGAGAGGAGCCCCAAACCCTTGATATTCAGCATCCAGTCACCAGAGGGTCTGTACCTAGTGCCTGACATTATTGCTTACCAAGAGTCCCCAGCTCCTGGGGGACTTTCTCAGCGTCCAAACTTCGGCAACAGCTGGGATCAGTTGGGTCAGATACACACGTGGCTGGTTTTTGCAGACACAAAACCCCAGTGCTTGCTAGGTCTGGAAAGCCCCAGGGATATCTCACCTGCACCTGTGACCAGGCCTGACCTGTATCTGTGCACCTGTGGCCCCACTGCCCCTCTGCAGGCTGCCGCCACCCTCGGGAGACCCAGCTCCTGTCTTCCCAGCAAGGCACCTTTTTGTCCGACGCACTCACCAGAATCACTGCCCCTCCCCTGGATTGGCTGCTCCCCACAGGCCTCCCTTCCACTCGTCACCACCCCCACTCTGTCACACCCCCTTGCTAGGCCCCCTTTGCTTCCACTTGACCTTCCTGCTGCCAGGCCCTGAGGCCATCATCTGCTGAAAGAGTGGTGAGAACACCTAGTTTTTTCTGCCTTGGGTCCTAACACATGGCCCACAGCAGATGCACTGCTGACCACAGGTGTCCACTGCCAGGTCGGAGTCTCGCCTCTCCACTCAGGCACTGCCTCATCCGGCTGGGGCCGAGGTCCCGTGCAGAGTGACCCTCAGGCTTACAGAGTCTCTTCCTGGTCCAGCAGGTCTGTATCAGAGACCCCAGAGTGTCTACTTTCCAGCAACTGGCACACCTGCAGCCCCAGCAGGAGGCGGGGGTGCTGCGTGTGCTGGTGCCCTCGAAAACACAGCATGGTGTTCTCCAGTTGTGACCCGGAGGTCCGAGAAAGGCCCCAGAGAGGGGAGGGCATGGCGATGCAGGGGGCTGGAGCACCAGGGAATGTCACCGGCCCCCTCCCTCCAAGCTGCTTTGAATACTCCAGGAGCACCAGGGGGACTTGTTTGCTTTTAAATTTTTCTCAGAAAGTTTGAGAGTCTTATAATCGTTAATTTAAAAACGGTTGGTCTGGCCCTGGCTGGTGCTCAGTGGATTGAGCGTGGGCCTGCGAACCACAGGATCGCGGTTCGATTCCCAGTCAGGGCACATGCCTGGGTTGCAGGCCAGTTCCCAGCAGGGGACTCAGGAGAAGCAACTATACATTGATGTTTCTCTCCTTCCTCTCTAAAGATAAATAAAATATTTAAAAAAAAGGTGGGTCTGAAGAATACCCACACAAAAGCAGTTGTCCTCTAGCTCTCTCCTGCAGACCTGGTCCCAAACATGAGCAGCCATTTCTAAATGTTTAACTCTTCATGACCTTCTCGCTCGTTCCTTGGTTAACCACAGCCACCACCTAGCTCTTTGCTGACAGCTGAGCATTAGACCGACACTCTCGCCAACCACCCACACACAGCTGTCTGTTCCTGTGCTCGGCTCTCAGGAAGTCTGATGTGACCAGTGGTGTCCAGTCCTCTACCTCCACTGGGCTCAACTTTCATTTTATCAAGGTTATGAGACAGAAACAGGTGCCCAGATTTCAGAGGAACTCAGAACATGGATAGAAAGGGGTGTGTGTCCTGGGTGGCTCCGAGGTGTCAGCTTGTGTATCTGCACAGATGATGCAATTCACCCGACAGAGCGAGAGCTGAGTCTGAGGTCTCTACGGGGCATCGGACTGCAGCTGTGGGAGGGTAGCTGGACTGTAAGTGGAGACACAGGCCTGGATGAGACCATGGGAGAGTAAAGGCAGGAGGAGCTGGGTGGGAGAACGTGGAGGTCCTGGTAAGTGTCGAGTGGGCCAGTTTAGAAGTGGACAGTTGTAGCGAGGTGAGGGCCCCAGGCTGGCCTTGTGGTGAAGGCCCTTGAGAGGTCAAGGATAAGAGAGGACAGGGTGGTGGATGCTTTATTGTCCCAGGGAGAAGGGAGAGGAACCTTAGGAGGCAGGCACCAGAGTCGTCCCTAGGTGGGGAAAGTGGGAGGACGTCTGATATGAGCTGGGGAAAGCGGAGTTCACCTCAAAGGCACAGGAAGTCTTACCAGATGGTGGGACTGAACCTGCCCATCTGGTGGGCACAGAGGGTTTGGACCCCACCTCCTGCCTCTGACACTCACAGATTGTGGGGGGAACAGGACATAGTAACCCCACAGGAGAACCGAATTTCAGTGTAGGGAGGTGATAAAAGCCACCTGCAGGAAAGAGCTAAGTCCAGCAGGGAATCTGTTGGTCGTGGAGGAAGGGTTTACAAGTGTGGTCTTTCAATAAACATTTATTGAGCAGCCATTCACGCCAGGTCCTGGGACTGACACAGTCCCTGCCCTCATGGTCTTAGGTCCTGGCTGAGGCCCAGTGGAAAAGCACGGGGTAGAGGGGTGGGGCTGCGGGAGGTGCACAGGGCAGGAGAAGCTTCCTTTCCTTGAGCAGAGGCCCAGGTATGTGAGGAGTGGTGGCCTGAACCTGCCGTGTCCTCTTGGCTGAAGAGGATTGGAGTCTCCCTGCCCACAGTCAATGCAGTCATTCCTTCCTTGGTTTACTCCTTGACCAAGAGATATGAATACCTACTGTGTGTAGGGTCTTCAGGTGTGTGGGCTGGGCTGGGCAGCAGGAGGGAGAGGGGACGGTGGAAGCAGGACATGAGTGTTGACCACAAGATACAAGATGGCCAGCACCTGCACAGGGAGGCACTCGGGCTCTCAGAGGCTTGTCTGAGGGAGGTCCAGGCTGGTGGAGAGCTTTTCTGGGGAGGGGAGAGGTGGAGATGCATTTTGAGGTGCTTCTAGTGTGACCTGGATTTGGGGACTTTCCACAGGGGTCCTGTCAGACTCCTGGGGGGAGACTCCTGCCCCAAGAGTCTGGGATGACTGGCCTTCCGCCCTCCCCAGCCTGAGAGAGGTATTAAGCTGGGGAGGCACAGAGGGGAGAGGAAAAGCAAATTTTCTGAGCCACTGAGCTACAGAGAAGGGCCCCCGGAGGAAGTGGCCTAGAGACCGCCCTGCCCTTCTCGCCAGTCGGGGTTGGCTGATGACTCTTGGGTAGCAAGCGAGACGCTCCTGGGGGTTGGCAGGATGGTTGGGAGGCTCTGTGATGGTACGGGTGGTGGCCCGGACTATGGGAGAAGGACAAGTCCATGTGGGAGCACAATACACTCTGCATGGCAAGTGGAAGATGTGGTGGAGGTGGGTGGCTCTTTGGGTTCTCCGAGATGGGCAGCTGGTCCCACGGTGGATGGCAGCACGTTCCTGGTGTGCAGCTGGCTGGCTGGGAGCCTTGGCATCGAGAATGGCAGCTCGCTTGGCGGGATTGTGGGGAGTCCAATTTAGGCGGCAGCGTGTGCCTCGGGGTAGACGGAAGGCCCGGCAGGTGCGGGGTGCTCTCAGCAGGGGCTGGGCTGGCAGGGAGTGTGGTGCCGTGGTCTCCATAGGCTCCGTGCACTTTCCAATACAGAACCTCAGACTGAGGGCTGGAAGCAACTCTGGGGCCACCCAGTCCAACCTTTCACTCTGTTCAGATCCCCTTTGCCTCTGGAGAGGTGACTGCCCAGCTGCCATTAACAAACCTCAGGGACAGAAGGGTCATAACCCACAAGCCGCTGTTCCATCAGAGCAGTTCTTTCTTACCAAGAGTGAACCTTGCTTGTGTGGGCCCCTTGGGGTGCTGCCCCGTGCCCTCGCACCCTGCACTGGCCCTCACTGGTGTCTGCCTCCCTTTCTGAGGACTTAAGAGGACAGAAATGCTTAAGGAAACTCCCCACAAAGGCAATGGCTAGTCCAGAAAATAGAGAGAGCTCTGAAAGGAAGTACTCTATCAGCATTTCAAAAGAGAGTATTCGGTTACTGAAGGCTCCCCACCTGGAGGGAGGGCTGGAGCAGTCCCAGCCCACAGCTGGCATTGGGAAACTGTCTTCTGGACAGACAGCTCAGGACTTACTGCCTCGCTAGAAAATACCCTAGGGGCAAGGCAGGTCTGAAAGTCACCTGCTGTGACTGTGTCCCCTGGGACCTGGAATGGGGGGAGGCATGAGTCCCGGGCCAAACTTCTGGGCCACTCACCGAGTTTTCGACATCTGAGTCATCTGAGCTGATCACCACAATGCGCTCCTCTGAAACGAGGTGGGGGAGGAAGCATCAGGCCCTGCTGGGAATGCCCACTCCTCCCCGCAACCAGCGCTCCCATAGAAACCCTTGCATTCCAGTGGCCTGGGAGGGTGACATGTGGCCTGCAAGAGAGGATGTCAACACTGACCGTGGATGCCTACATGGACTGTCTACTCACACTGGCTTTCCAGGACTGCCTGCCGTGCCACCTGTGAAAACTTCCTTCAGCTGCTGGGCCCGAGGGCAGAATCTGCACCTGGCAGTGCTGCCCGACAAGCGCCAGCTGGTCTGGAACTTTGTGCCATGCTAGAGAAGCTCACTGGTGTGCCCCTGGTTCTCAGCCCTGTGAGCTGAGATGCTCAAGTTAAGAGACCCTATTATCTAGTTAGAACGCTTTGATTTACCCATAGCATTTGTGACTGAGCAATATCAGTTAGGGCTGGTGTGTGAGCAGGGTCAGGGCTCAGGCTGGAGCCTAGAATGAGAACAAACCTGGACTGTCATGAACATTCCAGAATTCTATGGGTTGATCTCAAGTCATGCCCAAGGACTCCCTATCTGGCAATGTCCATAAAAGATGTCTAGGACAAACGAGGTCTTTGAAGAAAAATTTGAGAACTGATGGGTGTGGATTGTACTCAAGTCCTCTCTGGGAGCATGGTAGGCACCCACCAAGCAAACGTTTCCTGGGGAGACCCACGCTGTGCAGAGGCATGGTGCTGGGTTCTGTGAGAGTGTGCTGGGGAAGGAGCCAAGGAAGTGTGGGCTTCAGCCCCTCCTGCTCCCTGCACTGGAATTCTAGCAAAGCTTCCCCTCTCACCACCCAGGCAAACTGTGGGCTCTCCTTGCCCCATCTGGTGGCAGCTGAGAGCAGGACACAGGGAATGCCGTTGGCTTTGGGCTCCCTAAGTGGGATCAGAATGCACAAGAGGGGCCGCACCCAACCCCTGGAGGACAGCATGTAGGCCTCAGCCTCCGTGGCCCCAAACCTCCCTACCTGCCTCTTCAGAGTCACCAGTCTTGTGGTTGCTGTTGAGCAGTAATTCCTCGTTTCCTGTGGTGTGGCTCTTGGGGGTCCCCTCCTGGGCAGGTGGTGAGACTGCCTTGGAGGTGCTGGGCCTGGGCTGCTCGGGGGAGCTCTGGGCCGACCTGGCCTCCTTCTCTTCCTCAGACTCCATCTTGATAACCTTCCTGGGGCACTCGGTCTGGCAGGACTTCCTCTTCTGTGGTGTGGCTGTGGTGGAGACCTCCTATGCATAGAGGAGTCACAGCACCAGGTCAGGAGCCTCCATGGGCCCTGAGGTGGTGGGCAGAGACCCCGAACTGCATGGCAGGGGCCGGTGGCCATCCCCTCTGCTCTCCTCCGTGTGGAGCCTGCCTCTCCCCACAGAAGGCCCTCCCAGGCTGCCACGCACATGGGCCCTGCCTACTACCCACTGGCCTCTGCAGGCCTCTGCCTTCCCTGCACTGGCTCCAAGCTTAGAACAAAGGGGAACTTCCTGACAAGGCAGCCAAGGGCAAGGAAGCCCATTTAGATCTGCATTCTCACCCAGCTCCACCTCCTACTGCCTGGTGGGATCTGGGATCTCAGGACGGGAGGCAGGGACTGGGGAGAACTTACCTGCCTGCGGGAGGGGTCTTTGATGGAGTAGGCGTACACTGTCACCGGGTGTGCCCGGGACACTGACTGTACCACGGCTACAGGCTGAGCGTCAGCCAGCCCCAGGGTCTGCACCTGAGTGATCTGTGGCCCCTCTGGCTGCAAAGTCAGAAAAGGAGAATCGGAAATGACTGGGCAGGAAGATAAGGGCTGGGAGCCCAGGCCTGGGGTCAGCCCAATCCCCAGGGCCTCACTCAGTCACTGTTACAAGCTTCTGGGTCCAAAGCTCAGAGTTCTTAGGGACCAGGCATCTTCCCCACACCCCAGCGGCTTCACCTCATGGCCCCGAGGTGCTGGCACCCTGGAACCACTGCCCAACAACTCCTCAGGGCTTGCCCAGCGTCTAGCCTGCGCAGCTCCAAGGACAAGTGCCCGCAGCTGTCAGGACCAACTCTTCTACAGCAGTGAGGCTGTGACCAGAAGGACACCCTTCCACTGAGCTGCAGCTGGCCTCCCTGTGGCCTTCACTCTGCCTGGGTCACAATGGCCATTAGGCACCTTAGACAAATCACTTAAAACTCCCGGGGCCTCTCAGTCCCTCTCTATACGTGGAAACAATCACGTTGTCTAACTCACAGGGCAGCGTGGATGAGGTACAGTACTAGGTGCAATGCCAGGGAGAGCACCTGGCACTTAGCACCTGACGGCGATGACAGTGTTTTCATTATTGCTCTGCGCCAGGCACAGTGCCGAGTGCTTCACGGACCCATCCCAGAATGAAGCAGGAACAGTTCTCCCAAAAGTTAGAGAATTTTCACGTGATTCAACAATTCTACTCCTAAGTCTGTGCCCAAAGGAACAGAAAACAAGATGTTCAAACTAAAACTTGCACATGAGTTTTCACAGCAACACGGTTCACAACAGCCAAAAAACGTCTAGCAGTAAAATGTGCGGACCCCCCCAGGGGAGTATTACTCAGCCATAAAAAGGACTGACATTCTGATACACACACATGGATGAACCTTGAACACATGAGGCTGAGTGAAACAAGCTGGCCATGCCCTGGCCTGAGGCCCAGTTGGTTGGAGCGTCATCCCTACACCGAGGGGTTGTGGGTCTGATTCCCAGTCAGGGGCGCGTACAGGGAGGCGGCTGATCAATGCTTCTCTCACATTGCTGTTTCTCTCCCTCTCTCTCCCCCACTTCCTCTCTCTCTAAAATCAATAAACATATCCTTGGGTGAGGATTTAAAAAAAGCAAACCAAAACCAAAACAACAACAGAAAAAGCCGGCCACAAAAATGCATACTGTGTGTTTCCATTTATGTGAAATAATCCAGAATAACTAGATGCAGAGACAGACAGCAGTCTGGGGGCTGCCAGGGGGTGAGGGTGGGCATGAAGGAGAGTGAATGCTTCGTGGGTGCAGGGTTGGTTTCCTCTGGGGGTAATGGAAATATTCCAAACTGGATAGGTGGGAGGGTTGTATGAGACTGTGAGGATGTCAAATGTCACTGACTTTTACATTGTAAAATCGTTAAAATAGTGAGTTTTCTTACATGAACTTTACCACAAAAAGAAATTGTAGTAAGAAAAAAAAATACCATCTTGATTATTGACAATCTACAGAGTAGGAAACTGAAGCCCGAGAGGCAAAGTGGTGTCCTAAGGTCACGTACCTAGGGGTTGAGGCGTGTTCTGAAATGGAAGGTCCCCCCCACCTGGGTCTGCAGCTCGCTTTTCTTGTCACTGCCTCCCATACGTCCCTCCCTATTGTCACTGCCTCCCGTACGTCCCTCCCTGTTGTGTGAAACTGAACAGCCTGCTGGAGCACTTGCTGAAAATGAGTAATATGGGAAGTGCTCCTTCAAAAGGGGAGGCCCGCCTGCTGCTCCCAATCTGACCCCTTGGCACCTCAGCGGATGACCACTACTCAGGAGCCTGCAATGTGTCCACACGGTGAGGGACGGGCATTCCAGCACAGCAGAGGGCCCTTCGTCAGGCAGAGCTGCACGGGGACAGCCAGGGGACCCACTGTGAGATGACCAGGCCAGGGATCCGCTGTCCTTATCAGGACAAGATCTGCCCCTCCATGTGGGGAAAGCCTCGGTCAGGCCCGCCCTCAGAGGAGACCCCAGGGGTGACCTGGCCACGCCTGGGCTGGGGTAAGCAGGGAAGGCCCAGCATGACAGGGCTGTGTGCGGCGCCAGACCGAGCCAGGCAGGGCTCCTTCTGGGTTCAGTGTTCCGAGCTGGGCTGTGGGCTCCTCCACAGTCTGCCGTAATGGACTGATTTCCTTCTTTCCTCCTGGTTTCCCAGGTTTCTTTTGCTCAACATCTTTATAAAAAGGGAAGAGAGCTGTCTTGGGATCAGAGAATGAGCCTGTCTGGGGGAAGGAGAGAGAATGAAAACTCTCTGACTCAGGACAGCGCAGCCCCACTGAGCGCTCCACACCAGTGGTTTTCATATTGCACACACTGGACCTGTTAGTGCTGGAGAGCAACCAAGTGTGTCATGACCTGCGTTTTTATGTTATAGAGAACAGAACACATTAGGGTGATCCCATGTAATAAGTATAATTTGTTCTGCAAAACTGCTATTTTAGCTAGAGGCATGTGTGTGTCCACAGGGCATGGACTAGATG
This sequence comes from Sturnira hondurensis, assembly GCF_014824575.4. Taxonomy (NCBI): domain Eukaryota; kingdom Metazoa; phylum Chordata; class Mammalia; order Chiroptera; family Phyllostomidae; genus Sturnira; species Sturnira hondurensis. The sequence goes on from NW_028077960.1 coordinate 2,906,126, forward strand.
TAAATACTTTTTTTTACAATGAGTGGTGGACAAAAAAGTTTAAACAACCTATTTTAAAAAAGTATGGGTGAAGCCCTGGCTGGTGTAGCTCAGTGGATTGAGCACGGGCCTTTGAATCACATGATCGAGGTTCGATTCCCAGTCAGGGCACATGCCTGGGTTGCAGGCCAGCTCCCAGCAGGGGCCAGTTCCCAGCAGGGGACTCACGAGAGGCAACCATACATTGATGTTTCTCTCCTTCTCTCCTTCCCTTCCCCTCTAAAGATAGATAAATAAAATCTTTAAAAAAAAGTATGGGTGAGAATGTGGAAAAAAACTGGAAACCTTGTGTTCTCTTTGTAAGGATGTAGAATGGTCCGGCCACTGTGGAAAACTGGAGGGCAGTTCCTCAACAAATTAAAAATAGAATCACCATATACTCCAGCAATTCCACCTATAGGTAAATTTTATGTTGCATGTATTTTATCACCATTAAAATTTATTTTCAGTTGAAAAGCTCCTGCTCTATTCTTTCCCATCTGGCTCTGCGGCTGCGGGTGCGTGGAAGACCCCTTTGGGGGCAATGAGCTCCCCGCAAACAGGGCTTGGTTCGTTCCTCTGCTTCTCCGCCCTGCCTGACATCCACCCCCAATGTTAATGGGGCTGGGGGCACGCGGAGGCCTTGTAAAGGAAAAATACCATGATGGCTGATTTATAGTTGTTTTATAGCTTTAAATTTTTTTTCATTAAAGTATTGAAACATTATTCTACGAGGAACAAAGGAGGGAACATCTCCAAGCTTCCCCCACGTCCACAGCAGTCCTGGTGGAGCCCGTGGGCATGTTTCATTCTCTCCACCTGAGTGCACGGTTGTAATGAAAGTTAACTGACGGTTTCACCTGGGATGAGTGTTGGTCCCAGAAGCCCAGCTCCTGCCTTCTAAGGCAGGGACATGGGTCCAGGAGTTGCCTTCCTCCGGGCTGATGGACTTGGCTCTCCTGGGGCAGCCAGCCCATGCCTGCTCACTAGAGCTGCCACATCTGTCCTTTGCACTCAGAGTGTTACCCACTTCCTTGCCCCAGCTCCACCACCACCTGCCCAACCCCCACTCCCAGCCTGTTACTTAAACACCACAAGAGGCTCTGCAAAAAAAGCATCCTTCTGATACTCCAATTTCAAACAACTTAGTAGTGGGCAGTGAGAGGTTACCTCTAGATAAGTCCCAGCAAAAGACCTAAACCTTACACAGACCGCATGGGCCCTCTTGCTGTTCATCAACCAACAACTGGCACCCAGACAACAGCTGAGACCTGCAGACCCGGGGCACTTTCCATTACTATTCATATGATTTCTTTGGGGACAATTTTCATTCTACTACTGCATGTGATACGAAACAACCTAAATGTGCATCGACTGAGAATTGGCTAAATAAAGCGCACTGTAATCACTCAACAGACCACTACACAGATGCAAAAAGGCCCCAGGAAGGAATATTTATTGGGTGAAAAGCCAAAATTATGAATATGTGGTACCACACTACCTAAATGCAAAAGAGCAAGAAAAAGCAAATATCTATAATTGTATTTAATTGTAATTGCATAAAGAAATTCTAGAAGGATATGTAATAAGTTAATAGATAGGTGTGTGGGCATGAGAACTGACAGATGAGGGGTCAAGATGAGAATGAGCATTTATCTCTATGTTTTTATTTCTAATCATATGATTATATTACCAATCCAAAAATCAAAAGGTCACTTTTTAACTTTTGAAGCTAGGTATATGGGGATGCGACACCTCACCCAGAAGTTGGCTTCTAGTCTGGTCCCCTGCTCACCAGGTAGCCTCGGGTGAAGCCACACCCTCTCTCTGGACCTTAGCTTCATCCTCTGTAAAGGATGACTCCGTGCTCTCTCCGAGCTCTGAAACTCTCAGATCCAGAATACTACCTCCTCCAGGAAGCCTTTCCTGGTTCCTCAGCCATCAGCAATCTCCCATTCCTATGGGCTATGCCCCAGCAAAGCTAGGAAGGCTTGCCACCCTGACTAGACTACCCGCCATCAGAAAACCTCCTTTCCATGGATGTCTGATCATTTCCGGGCCTGGATCCTGGACAGGCAGACACATGCAAACCTGGATGAGCGGGATGGGAAGGAGACCAGATGCCTGGTTCCAGAAAGAACTGAAGAAGCTGACCCTGGTGGGGAGTGCCATGCACACAAGCTCCTATGAGGGCAAGTCAAAGGCGTGCCATTGCATTTCTACCCGGGGAAACACTAAGTCAGAGGGGTCCAGAGATGGGAGTGGCTGCCTCTGAGAATGAATGAGCTTCCTGTCCTTGGAGGTACATGGATGGAAGCAGAACTGCAGTGGGTCAGGGGCACTGCAGAGGGAATGCCAACACCATTCCAACCCTGAGAAACTCTGGTTCTTGGATATATGCCGGCCCTGAAATCACACCGATAGAACCCAGGCTTCTGAGTGGACGTCTGACTCCTGGCCCCATTCTCCATTCCTCTCCAAGAACCATGTGTGAGGGAAGAAGAGGGAAAGGTCCACATGTTGATCCCAGGTAAAGTCTCCAACATCTGGGGTGAGGTCACCAGGGGCACCTATCAGTGACCACCTCCTTCACCTCCTGTCCATCCCCAGGTCTAACTGCTCCTGAATCCACCAAGAGCTCTTGTCCCATCAAGAGCTACTGTGGCACATAGGAACCCAGAGCAAGCCGACCCCTTCTTCCCTCTCACTGGAAGCTCCAGTCCAGTCACTTGCTATCCATTGCTCAGGCACTCTCTACTCTACTGCCTACATACACAGGACAGCAAGACTCAGTTTCCCTTCTGACACAGGGGGACTCCCAACCTGCCTGACCTGCTGGATTGTACCACTTCCCCATCAGCCCTCAAACCCATCTCACCAGATTAACGTCAACAGGCTTCCTGGGAGTGCTGGTAGCCTCTGGGCAGACTCTCCTGGGGACAGCTGCATCTGGAGAACACAGAGAAAGTCGTAAGCAGGTCAGGGACATCCCTGGCAAGAGGTGCCCTGGCCTGGGACAGTGGCAGAGGGAAAGAGGGAATGTCCCTGTTGCTTTTCCTAGAGATTGGTTCCCCAGGGCCTCTCCCAGCACTGGAGCGGCTCCAGGGAGGGGCTGGCAGTTGGAAGAAGAGCTCCCTGATGGCAGTGGCGTGGCCCCAACCAGAAGCGAGAAAGGGGTGGGGCATCATGGAGCAGGAGCCTTTGGCCCCGCACAACAAGCGCACCTCTCTCCACCTCTGGGCCAACACCACAGCGAAGTGTGAACCATGCTAAAGTGTGTTACTGCTCACTGACTTCTCTGCACACAGTGAGAACTCCATGATACTCTTCTGACCCACGCCTGGTTTGTATTAAGCCTAGCATAACTCTTTCATGCTTTAGATTAAAACATGTAACTCCTTTCTTTGCCACTGTCCAGTTCCAACACCAAAAGCAAGCTGTTTAAAAGTCTGTGGGGTCATTTCCTGTATATGGGGTAACATTTTACTGCCTAGGTAGAGGAGGGACAAGTCCATGCCCACTCTAGGACTATACTTTAATGAACTTATGTCCATCAGCTCCAAGGGCAGGAGAGAGGAGTCCTCTACCACTGGCACCTGCCTTGGTCTCCCTCCTCCTCTTCACGCCAGCTGTCTAGAGCCCAGATTCCAGCCTAGAGGTTCCATCAAAAAGTCATCAAAGCCTCCTCACCCTGGAGGTTGTCTTGTGTACCCCCACCCCTCCAAAGTCTTTTTAGTGCCCTTGGCGTTTCCAGCTCCATGGAGCTGCTACAACTCCTGGGTTTGGACTGCAGAGCCAAGCACTGTCTCTTTCTCCAGCTATGCGATGGGCCCCCACTTTGCCTTCCAGTTGGAGTGGATAACTTGAGGTGAAAGACTGGAGGGTGGTTTCCCACTTCCCAAGTGCTCAATACCAGGCAAGGCCCACAAGGTGGCAGGTGGTTCACATGGCAGGCCACTCTGGGGACAAAGGATCTTCTTCACTGGGCCACTGTATCCTTCTGGGGTAGCACCCAAGCACCCCAGGGGGTTTTGTCAGCCCCATTCTGTACTAACTTCATTTTCTAGTTCGCTTTTCTGTTGCTAAACATAGGTGGCTTAAGAGAACTTCCTGGAGTCGTTGGTTCTTCTGGGGCTAAAATGGCATCGGTCTAGTTCTCAGCTTTGTAGTTCCTTAACTTCCCCAAGGGTCACAAGATCACAGCTAATCCACAGGGTCTTGTAAATTATTGGGTTGGCCAAAAAGTACACTTAGTTTTGTTTTTTTTTTTCTTCAAAAGACGCATTTTTCATTTTCACCAGTAACTTTATTGATCTGGATATTTTGAGCATGTTGGCTACCTCCCGCTATTGACTTCTAGTGGGTAGAGGCCAGGGTGCTGCTAAACCTTTTTCCATGCATAAAATAGCCCTGGAGCACCCCTAGCTGGTGTAGCTTAGTGGATTGAGCGCGGGCCTGCGAACCAGAGGATCACAGTTCAATTCCCAGTCAGGGCACATGTCTGGGTTGCAGGCTGGTTCCCTGCAGGCCAACTCCCAGCAGGGGATGCACGAAAGGCAACCATACATTGATGTTTCTCTCCCTCTCTCCTTCCCCTCTAAAGATAAATAAATAAAATCTTTAAAAAAAGCCCCAGAGCAAAGGATCATTTGGTCAAGAAACTTCATAACCCACTTTTTTTTTGACAAGTCTGATCAATCACAGCATCTTCTCCATACACTGCACAAATCTTTGTGTGTTTCAGTTGTTTTTACTTTTTGTGAAATAATAAAGCATAACATGCCAAAAATGTTGCATATTTTCTTCGATCTTCAATATTAAAATTGCTACACAAAAATTCACAGATTTCTATTTTCTGTTAAATGCACACTGATATGACAACTGTTACAATACTATCTAACAAAATTGTTTCAAATGCAGTTAATGATGAGGAAGCACTACTAGAGCCATCATACAGAAAACAACAAACGCACTTTTTGGCCAGCCCAAAAGTAAAACGTGACCCCTCTAGGTGGCTGCAGCCCCATGTCAAGGCCTCCTTTCCCCCTTATCCTGCACATATTGGAACCTATGATGTGATCACACCAAAGAGACAATTTTAAAGCTCCGTTTCCTTTTTCTGTCATAATGGAATGGTATTTTCTCCCCCACCTCCGTCAGAGAACTGCAGCAAGGCACAACTCTTAAATGGCGAACAGACCATACATACGGGTTGCTTACCTGTGCCCTGGGTGATGCGAGAGACAAGGTCCTGCAGGCGCACCTTGAATTCGTTGAAGCTGTCGGCGCGCACTGTAGCATTCAGGCTCTGGGGCTCCTCCCTCTGCAGCGCGTCGAGTGCCTTGCGAAGGAAACCATGCATGTCCAGTACCTCCTGGTCCGAGGCATAGCGCTTCATCCTCTGCACCAGCACGCTGCCTGTGCGGATGCGCTGCAGTACGGCGTCCAGACGGCTCACCTGGCCCGCAATCTTCCCGGACTCACGCTGGTACCGCATGTTCACCGCTTCCAGCAGCTTGCTCTCCTGCGCTAACACGTGTTCTACTAGCTGACGCACACCTGCGCGGATTACCTCCTCTGCGTCAGTGCGCATGCTCTCCAGCTGGCTGAGGGCCGAACGCATCTGCTCCAGCGCCGAGTCAAAGGAATGGTCCTGCTTCTGCAACATTTGGGTCATGGAGCCCAGCTCTTCCTGCCTCTGGTGGATCTCCTCAGTGATGTCACACTTGAGGTTGCCGTGGCTGCTGCTATCCAGGAGGGCACAGGAGCAGCACAGTGGCTTGGCGCAGCCTTGGCAGTAGATGCTGCAGACATACAAGTCAGGCCTGAGTTAGGGTCCTCTTGCCTTTTCCCCTTTACGTTTGTATTAACATCCTCTTAAAAAATTATAAAACTTTGATTCATGGTACGTGTCTAGGTTTGTGCTTTCCCCAGTTCAGTGTTTGTCATTATGGTGATAGCATCCGAACTACCAGTAAATCATTAGAATATTAAAAAGTTACTGAAGAAACAATGGCTACCCTCCAGCCATCAAACACTGCAAAGATTTTTTTTTTTTAAATCAGTGGTCTCTTCCCACCACTTCTGAATTTCCTTTCTCCACATCTGCGGTAACCCGGTGACCATCCTTCTTCCACACCCCTCTCCACGCAAAGCTCCCTCCACAGACACCCAGACTAGGCAGTTGCTTAAAGGATCCTAAGGACTTGGTACACTTCATCCCACTTCGTCCTTGCTAGAGCTGGTGAGGGGTGAGTGGCCGTTATCCTCATTTCACAGAAGAAGAACGGAGACCTTCAGAGGTTTAAAAATTGGCTCCAATAAATATAGCAAATTGGTGGTTGATGCTTGTACTTTAAAAAACGAGATCATGCTATACCATTACTTTGTAAGCCTCCTCTAATTTAACTTTCATTCAGGACATTGTCATACGCCTTTTAAGTGTGGAGCTAATGTATTTTCTCTAATAGCTCATTGTATTACACATGGACCACAGCCGATCCAGGCCTTCTCCTGTTGATAGACGTTACCGTGATTCCCTGTTTATGCAATTTTTCTCTTTCTTCCTCTTTCTGTTTCTTTTTTGGCCAATAGGGACAATGCTTTATGTAGCCAAATGCATGGATGCTTTTGCTTCTATGAAATAGATTGCAAAAAGTAAAGTATTGCCAGATCAAAGAATGCGTACCTTTGTACGTAACAGACTTCAGCTAACAATTTCATAGCATTTACTGTATGTCGGACTCTATCATACACATGGGAAATATTAACTCATCTAATCCTCCCCCAAAGCCTATGGAGCAGCAGCTCTTATGCCCATTTTGAGGATGGGGACACTGGACTTCTGGCCAAGATGGAGATCCGTAGGTGGAAACACTGTGCCTCCTCGCACAACCAAATTTAAGGGCAACAAAGATTTAGAAACAAAAACATAACCAAAACAGACAGAAAATTGAACTGTACTGAAGTCCGACAACAGCGAACCATTCATCCAGACTGGTAGGAAGGACAGAGTTGGCGGATGAGGGAGAGCTGTTGTGGCAGGAAAAAGCGGTGGTTACCGGACCCAGTGGGCGGGGGATGAAAACCCAGCGACGCTCGCAAGGCGGCTGGCTGACCGCAGACACACATTCACGCACAGATAAACCAGGTAGGTTTAAAAACGGTCAGTGAGACAGACCTCGCAACCCAGGGCCCCAGTGACGGGAAATAGAGCCTAAAAGAACTGATCGGAAAAACTTTCGGGGGTTGAGGTGGCAGGAGAGGCTCGCAGCCTCACAGGAGAGTTCATTGGAGAGAGCCACAGGGTCCTAGAATGTATATAAGCCCACACACCTAGGAACCAGCACAAGAAGGGCCCAATTTGCTTGTGGGAAGTGGCAAAGGGGACCGAAATCCGAGAGAGAGCTGAACAAACCCCCGTTGCTCCCTCTCTAATCCCTCCCCCAGTCACAACTCAGCAACTGGGTAGACCTGCCCTGGTGAACACATAAACCTCCACCCCTCATACACAACAGGTGTGACCAGACCAAAACATTATGGCTCAAGCAGTAGAACAAATCAAAGCCCCAGAGCCAATACTTCTAAGTGACAAAGAGATAGCCAACCTATAGGATGCATAGTTCAAAACACTGGTGATCAGGATGCTCACAGAACTGGTTAATTTTAGTTACAAATTAGATGAGAAAATGAAGACTACACTAAGTGAAATGAAGTAAAGTGCACAGGGAACTAATAGTGATGGAAACAAAACTGGGACTCAAATCAATGGTGTGGACCAGATGGAAGAAAGAAACAACCAACCAGAAAAGAATGAAGATTCAAAACAAGTTGAATCTGAGGAGAGGCTTAGGAATCTCCAGGACATCTTTAAACATTCCAACATCTGCATTATAGGGGTACCAGGGGGAGAAGAGGAACAGCAACAAGTGGAAAAGTTTTTGAACAAATAATAAAGGAGAACTTCCTCAATCTGGCAAAGGAAATAGACTTCCAGGAAGTCCAGGAAGCTCAGAGAGTCCCAAAGAAGGTGGACCCAAGGAGGAACACACCAAGGCACATCATAATTACATTAGCCAAGATTAAAATGAAGGTGAGAACTTTAGAAGCAGCAAGAGATAAGGGGACAGTCACCTACAAAGGTGTTCCCATCAGACTGTCAGCTGATTTCTCAAAAGAGACCTTACAGGCAAGAAGGGGCTGGAAAGAAGTATTCCAAGTCATGAAATCCAAAGACCTATATCCAAGATTGCTCTATCCAGCAAAGCTGTCATTTAGCATGGAAGGGCAGATAAAGTGCTTCTCAGATAAGGTCAAGTTCAAAGAGTTCATCAACACTAAGCCCTTATCATATGAAATATTAAAGGGACTTATCTAAGAAAAAGAAGATAAAATATTAACAGTGAAAGGACAGCAAACACACAGTTACTAACAACCACACCTAAAACAAAAGCAAACTAAGCAGACAGCTAGATCAGGAGCGGAGCCACAGAAACGGAGATCATGTGGAGGGTTAGCAACAGGGGAGTGGGAGGAGGAGACGGGGGAGAAGGTACAGAGAATAAGTAGCATAGTTGGTAGGTAGAAAATAGACAGGGGGGAGGGCAAGAGTAGTGTGGGAAATATAGAATCTAAAGAACTTGTGACACATGGACATGAACTAAAAGGCGACAATGTGAGGAGGCGGTATGCAGGGGGGAGGGTAATGAAAGGGGAAATGGGACAACTGTAATGGCATAATCAATAAAATATATTTTTTAAAAAAGGATGGGGAAACTGAACAAGAGGTAAAACAACTTGTCCAAGGTCACACAATTAGTAAGTGTTAAGAGTCCAGATGCAAACTGGAGTAGGCAGAATAACGGCCCCCAGGCATGTACTTATTCCCAGAACCTGTGAATATCTCAGCTTATTAATACAGGGCATAAAGGGTTTTATCAGAGTGATTACATGAAGGATTTTCTAAAATATATTTTATTGATTATGCTATTACAGTTGTCCAGTTTCCCCCCCTTCATACGTTAAGGATCTTGAGATGGGGAGACCATCCTGGATCATCTGGACGGACCTAATGAGATCACGGAGGCTCTGCAGAGGAAAGCGGGGAAAGCGAGAGAGTGAAAGAAGGGAGAAGTGATAACGGCATAGAAGTCGAAGTGATGTTGTCCTGCTGGTTTTGAAGATGGCAGGAGGTCACGAACCAAGGAAGGCCAGCAGCCTCTAGAAGCTGGAAAATGCAAGAAAAGCAATTTTCTCCACGAGCCTTTAGAAGAGAAGACAGCCCTGCTGACACCTTGATTTTATCTCAGTGAGACCCAATTCAGACTTCTGATCTCCAGAGCTACACAGTAATGAATGTCTATTGTTTTAAGCCCCTAAGTTTGGGGTGATTCGTTACAGCAGCAAGAGCAAACTAATATAAAAACACAGGCCATCTGGCTCAGAGTCCATGCTCTTAACCACTGCAACGTTGCTTCAAATATTACTAGGAAAAACAGTGTGAGTTACTTTCTCAGAAATATTGTTATAATTTACTCTCACCAACAATGATAATACATCAGCTCGAGTAAGGCCGGGAGAAAGTGGCCTCTCAGCTGACTACTCGAGCTTCAATGACAATGATTAACTTGTCCTGGAACTGCAAGCAGAGAGCCTGAGAGCCAAGCTGACTCGAAAATCAGATGGGAGCATGGGGGTGGGGGGGTGGGGGGTTGGGATGGGAGTAATAGACAGAAAACTGTACTTGAACAATAATTAAATAAATTTAAAAAAAAAGAAAATCAGAGCACTAGACACAGGCTCTCAGCTTTGCTGGCTCTCAACCTTCCCAAGTCACCCGAGAAGTTCAGGTTTCAAGGCTTGATTCTTCTGATCAAGGAGACTTACTCCGGGGTAGCCGAGATCTCGTGGAGGGCTCAGAGAGTGGGAAAAGGGACTGGGGGTTGACACTGGTCCTGAGCATGCAGCTGCTCCAGCCTTTGGGCCTCTGATCTGAGGAACAGAGACCCATTACCTAGAGACAGGGCCAGTGACTACGGTGAGTGGCAGCTGGAACAGAGAAAAGAGCCTGGCAGAGGTGGACCTGCCTCAGCTCCGTGCCCTTGGCAGATCACCTACCCTTGATGCACCTCAGTTTTCTTCTTTGTAAAACTGGGACATGTCCCATCACGTATGGGAGTGCCGTAGAGAGTCACATCAGGGAAGTCCTCTGTGTGACTCTCTTAACAGAGACTATGATTATTATAATTGAATGAAATCCTAGTGCTCACCAACATCACTATTAAGGAGAAAGGCTAAGCAATTATGAAAAGAACTAATAACTTTACAACAGAGGGCAATTAGGCAATATCCATCAAAATCACAAATATAGCCCTGGCTGGAGTGGCTTGGTGGACTGAGCACGGGACTGACAACCAGAAGTCACTGGTTTGATTTCCAGTCAGGGTACATGCCTGGGTTCCGCAGGCCAGCTCCTCAGTTGGGGGTGTGTGAGAGGCAACTGATTTGTGTATCTCTCGCACATCAATGTCTCCCTCTCTTTCTCCCTCCCTTTCCCTTGCTCTAAAAATAAAATCTTTTTAAAAAAACCACAAATGCCCTGGATGGTGTAGCTTAGTGGATTGAGCATGGGCCTGTGAAGCAAAGGGTCGCCAGTTCAATTCCCAGTCAGGGCACATGCCTGGGTTGCAGGCCAGCTCCCCAGTAGGGAACACATGAGAGGCAACCACACGTTGATGTTTCTCTCCCACTCTTTCTCCTTCCCTTCACCTCTCTCTAAAAGTAAATAAATAAAAATAAAAATAAAAATACCCCCCCCCCCCAACAAACGTATTTATTCTTTGACCCAGCAATCTCTCTTCTAGGTACCTATTCTGCTGCTCTATCTGCACATGCAGAAAATGAATCTGCACAATCCAACACAGCCCGTGAGAATAAAAAAATAGAAACAACCTAGTGGTGAATACACAACACAGTGTACAAATGATGCCTTATGGAATTGTGCACCTGAAACCTGCATAGTTTTGTTAACCAGTATCACCCCCAATGAATTCAATAAAACGGGAAAAAAAACCCCTAAGTGTCCATCACTAGCAATGAGTTACATCAATTATGATGTACCCATACAACGAAGGACTAAGAAGCTGTAAACAACGAAGGAAGCTCTTTATATGAAAAAATCTCCATGGCAAAAGGATGATCATTGGAGTACCAGGAGGATTAAATAAAATAATACATATAAAAGGTTAGAACAGTGAATAGCATATGAGTGTTCAATATTTGTATTATGATGTATGTTTTAAGTAAAAAAAATCAAAGTGCCAACATGTATGTCTAGGAGGCTACCTTTTGTGTTAAGAGTAGAGAAATATTTTCAATAAAGAAATCTTTGAAGGACACATAAATAATAATTATGGATAGGGCAGGGCAGACATGGAGGGAAATACTTCACTGTATGCCTTTTAGATTGCTTTCATTTTTGAACATTGTGAATATGTTACCTATTATTCGAAAATAAATTGAGTGACTTTACAGGACATAGAAATAAAGGAAGGAGAACGAGAGCCAGCTGTCACTGTCCCTGCTTTGAATCTCCTGGAAAGGGGCTGAGTCTGAAGTTGGCCTTCCTTCTTTGGAAAAGGCGCTCCAAGCCCGGGAGGGACACAGCTCAGGTGGCCTGGCCGAGGGAGAAGGCTTTCTGGGTGGACCATGGCTTCTGTCCAGTTCTATTTCTAGGCCCCTCTGCCCTGAATGGAGCCTCCCCTGGGAAAGGGGTCACCCTCCACCTCTAGATGGAAGCGGACAATTGGCATTAGGTCTCTTGTGGTTGGTTGGCCTAAATCAAACACCCTGGGTCCGAAAGCCCGCAGCCTTCTGATGTGACTGAGGTATAGATCCCGTGTTGGAATGACCCATTAAGGGATTGTCCTAGGACTAGAAATGACCTTGGCCTAGGATGCTTTCACTCTCACTCAGGGGACACTCACTATATCTACTGTGTTCTTAGCATTTTTGGGGAGCCAGAGGTGAAGTGGGCATCACCCACAGGAGCTCCTTGACAAGAACCCAGACTTAATCAGACAGAATGGAATTGCTCTGGAAAGTAAAATGACAGTTCTTTGCTCCTGGAATACTAAAAAAAAAAATGAACTAGAACACCACAGAATTAATAAGCTGCTCAGCAAAGTGGCTAAATTATCTGAGAATTAGGAGGAGAAAACAACTTAATTCTATCCCAGCAAAGCAAATGAAAAGAAACATGGGGAAAAAATTTCCATGCTCCCATTAACAATAGCAAGTTTTAAAATAAAAAACAAACTGCCCTGGCTAGTGTAGCTCAGTGGATTGAGCGCAGGCCTACAAACAAGATGATCGCGTTTCGATTCCAAGTCAGGGCACATGCCTGGGTTACAGGCCAGTTCCTAGTAGGGGACTCACGAAAGGCAACCATACATTGATATTTCTCTCCTTCCCTTCCCCTCTAAAGATAAATTAAAAAATCTTAAAAACAAACAAACAAAAAAACCCTCGACATAATTCTAATAAGCAATATGAAGGGCTTATATGGAGAAAAGGACAAAAACACCCACTGAGGAAGCCTAAAAAACAGAAAAGTATATTGAGGTCCCAGCTGGAGAGACTAAATATTTTAATGTTACTCTTCTTCAAGTTCATATAAAAGTTTAAAGCAATCAGTCAGATTACAAATGAGATTCTGAAACTTAACCAACTAATTCCAAATTTCACGTGACAAAATAAACAGACCAAGCAGGTAAGACATTTCTGAAAAATCAGTGTAAGGAAGGGGACACATTATAGAGCTCCCATTACTAAGAGTGTGGTGCTAACTAGTCTAAAACTCAAGAGAAAAATAACCAGAACATACCACACAGCCCTGGCATCTACAAGGATGCACATTTTATATAATAAAGAAAGCAGTCCAAACTGGAGATTAGAGGGGTTTTCAGCAATTGGGATCATATAAAATGGTGGGGGGGGGGGTCAGGAATCAAGTTAGAGCTTTGCTTCATATACACTCCAAGATACACTTCTGATGGCTCACAGAGTTAAATATGAAAATATCCCCATAGAGGTACTGCAGTTGACTATCTATTATCATAATGGTAGAGACCATATAATCACAAAAGAAATGAAGAAATCACACAGTCAACAGATGTAATTATCTAATAATTCAAAACTATCTATTTTTTTGGAAGACATTCATGACTTCCTATAATAAGAAAAGGAAATTGACTTCTGGCCAAGATGGAAGTGTAGGTAGACACACTGTGCCTCCTTGCACAACCAAAAAAAGCACGACAAAAATTTAAAAGCAAAAACCTACCAGAACTGACAGAAAACCAAACTGTATGGAAGTCCAATAACCAAGGAGTTAAAGAAGACACATTCATCCAGACCGGTAGGAGGGGCGAAGAGAGGCAGCCGGACAGAGAGGACTCATGGCAAGGTGGCGGCTGGTGGACCCAGTGAGGCGACAGATTGTGGAGTGGGGCGCAGCGCGCAAGGCTGCAGTTGGCCGGCAAGGCTGCAGTGGGTACCTGGCAAGGCAGCGGATTGCGGACAGGGAGGTCCCACATTCAGGTGCAGATAAACCAGGAGAAACAACTGGGGAGCAGGACAGACTGCATAACCCAGGGTCCCAGTGCCAGTGAATAAAACCTTAAACCTCTGACTGAATACACCTGTGGGGTTTGAGGTGCCGGGAGGAACTCCCAGCCTCACAGGAGATTTTGTTGGAGAGACCCACAGGGTCCTAAAGTGTACACAAGTCCACCCACCAAGGAATCAGCACCAGAAGAGCCCAGTTTGCTTGTGGGAAGTGGGGGAAGTGACTGAAATCCGGCAGCAAGTGGAGCAAGTGCCATTTTTCCTTCTTGGACCCCTGCCCCACATAGTGTTACGACCCAGCCACATGGGTTGCCCTGCCCTGGTGAACACCTAAGGCTCCATCTCTCACTACATAACAGGCACATCAAGACAAAAAAAAATTGGCACAAATGAAAGAACAGATCAAAGTCCCAGAAAAAATACAACTAAGCAACAAAGAGATAGCCAACCTATCAGATGCACAGTTCAAAACACTGGTGATCAGGATGCTCACAGAATTGGTTGAATTTGGTTGCAAATTAGATGAAAAGATGAAGGCTATGCTAAGTGAAATAAAGGAAAATGTACGGGAAACCAATAGTGATGGGAAGGAAACTGGGACTCAAATCAATGGTGCAGGCCAGAAGGAAGAAACATCCAACCAGAAAAGAATGAAGAAACAAGAATTCAGGACTTCCGCCAAGATGGAGGCATAGGTGGAAACACTGTGCCTTCTCCCACAACCAAGTTTGAATACAACAAAGGTTTGGAGAAACAAAGACACAACCAAAGGACAGAAAATTGAATTATACGGAAGTCCGACTACATCTAACCGTTCAACGGGGACGGTAAGAGGGGCGGAGCCAACAGCGAGCAGGGTCGGGCAGGACAGGGCCCCCGACCCAGGCGCGCAGGCAGACGGGAACNACATGGAGGGTTAGCAACAGGGGAGTGGGAGGAGGAGAAGGGGGGAGAAGGTACAGAGAATAAGTAGCATAGATGGTAGGTAGAAAATAGACAGGGGGAGGGTAAGAATAGTATAGTAAATGTAGGAGCCAAAGAACTTATATATACAACCCATGGACATGAACTAAGGTGGAGGGGAATGTGGGTGGGAGGGTGTGTGCAGGGCAGGGGACAGTGAAGGGGGGAAAATGGGACAACTGTAATAGCATAATCAATAAAACATATTAAAAAAGGAAATCATGGGACCTAGGTGTTGTTCATTTAGTCTCAGATGACTACAGAGATAGTAGTAAGGAAAGGAAAATGTCTATATTGATAAGAGTGACCGTTCTCTTTTTCCCTCCCCTTTTTATCCTATTTAGATTTTCCAAAGTTTCCATAAGAAGTTTCAGGCAAAGGAATTTGGATTTAAATAAAAGCCAATGGGGAGCCCTCGAAGAACATCCCATGTAGCAATGTCCACAAAGTTCTTTGTCCTCTCCTGTGAGATGTACTGTTTCTCTCCCCCCCGTTATGACTTGTCAGTGAATGTACTAGGTTGTTAATCTTCTACTTGAAGTCCCAACATGTTTCCTGGGTTCTCAACCTTCCCATCCTAAAGCTGCCTCTGTCTAAAACATCATGCCAGAGGCTACCTGTCAGCAGACAAGGTATGAGTTCTGGTGGAGGACAGACTTGGGCCTGACTCTGGGCTCTCTGAGTCCTAGCTATGATCCCTGGAGTACATTAGTTTCTGTCTTTGCCTCTTAATTTGCCCATCTGTAAAATGGGGATAAGGATGCCTCTGTCATGGACTGCTACAAGAACAAGATGGGCTGGTGTGTGTGCAGGGATTGGCATGGTGCCAGGTACACAGTGGATGTTCTGCAGCCATCACGGAAGAGGGGCATTCACTACCCACATACGCATGGGTAGCCCGGCTGGGTGGACATCTCAACCTCAGACAGTAAGGAAACATCACCACTAAGTGTGGTCTCTGAGCTGTCTCTTCCTAGTACGGGTAAGCCACCCCAGCCTAGCCATACCTCCTGCTGGGATTAGATCAGCATTCCACTTCTGTTGTCCTAGGAAACAGGGTACCTCAGACATGCAGAAATCCTGTGAAAATAGGACCCACGGAGGACAGCTAACTGTAGAACAGGACTCCAGGGCAGGGCCTGGCTTGGCTGAAGGGCGGCTGAAAAACTCTCCACTCCACTTCTCCACTACCCCCACAAGAATGGACGGGGAGCTTTCCCTTTGGTGGAGTAGCAAGAGGAGTAGCCTCCTTCGGAAACTCAAATAGTTAACTAGAAGGCATTTAAAGGGACCCATCAGTCATTACACAGTAGTATGAATGCATTTACTCAGACTGGCTTCCTGCTATCCCACAGGCAACACACTAGAGGAAACAAGATTTCTGAAGCCAGGAGCGGAGATGGATAATTCTGTGGAGTCTGGGATACTTACAGGGAATGAAAGCATTATTCCTATGGCCCTCCCCTCTTCCAAATATTCACTGGTTGAGAAGAAGGTGGCTGATATGGGAGAACCTGAGGGTGCAGAGAGGAAGATACTGGAGATATTAGTTATGATACCAGTTGAAAGCAGCAGCAAGGAAAGGTGAGCAGAGGAAGCCTTGTCTGTTTCACACTATTATCTTTTGCAGGCCTCACACCTAATAATGAAGATGAGGAAGTTTGTGCTTTGTTTCCTTCCCCAATCTTCTACGTGGGTCCCTGCTCCCAGGACAAAGGGCTGGCACATCCACGGTATATACTGTCCTGTTGGGTCACATCACTCATTCAGTAGCAGGAGCCCTGCTGTGTGGGTGCCCTGACGCTACTGCCCTCTTTACGGCAGTGGACGGCGCTACCTAAAATCCGAAGGCCACTCAAGCCAGAGACCAAGGGGAATTCTGGAGTCCTCCTGGTCCACTACCGCTTCAACAATAATTCATCACTGCCTTGTTGATTCGATCTTCATTTCCAAAAAAAAAAAAAACAACCCCCAAATTGCTGAGTATCCACTGTGTGCAGGCATGGGGCCAAGATATAAAGATGATGAAAGCAGAACCCTGGTTTTTAAATTGGTTCCCTCGGCTACTCTCTGTTTTTGCTCCAGTTATGGCTTATTTCCCGTGGCACCATCCCCTAACAGGCCTTCCTGCCTCTGGTCTCCCCAGTCAACCCTTCCCAGAGACACGGAGATGCTACTTCTGAAATGCGATTATCATCATACGCTGATATGACTGCAACGGCGCCCCTAAGAAGTACAGTTGGAAGAGAATGAAGTGCAGGACATTTTTAAAGTATCATATAGATTATATGTTTATAACAGAGATTCAATTTTTGGAACAGTTAGGTCACTCAGGAAAATTTATTGATTTTATAATAATGCACTAGTTATATAGTATTGCATATTAGTGAACACTAACACAACATGAATTTACAAGCCAGTAAATGTTACAAGACAATAAGACAAAATTTATCACATAGATGAGTATAGTAATGATCAAGCTATTTAAATCTGATCTAATTTCAGGAAATGAAATGGAAAGAAATGGAATTAGCTAAAATAATAGATTGATTAAATCCATAAATAAGAAAAATGATATTTGATAATTAGGGCAACAATAACACTATATGAGTTAAGTAACATGGTATAATTAGGCAGTTCTTCTATTTACTCACACCAATCTCAAAATACCCCACCGACTGTAACAGCTTTGGCAGGATAAATCCAAATTCTAAAATATGCCAAAGCAGAAATCGGTTAGAAAATTAAATGACTCAGGTTTCTTTTTTTAAGATTTTATTTATTTTTAGAGAGAAAAGAAGGGAGAAAGAGACAGACAGAAACATCAACGTGTGGCTGCCTCTTGCGCGCCCCCTGCTTGGGACCTGGCCTGCAACCCAGCAAGCCGGGCATGTGCCCCAGCTGGGAATTGAGCCCTTTGGTCTGCAGGCTGGCGTTCAATACCCTGAGCCACACCAGCAGGACTCAAGTTAATAATATAATAAATCTGTTACCAGTTAATAGAATCTGGTAACATAAAAACAGTCAGGGAATCCGATATGACACAAAAAATTTTGATATTCTCAAGTCCTTTTACAAAAACGTGCATACAATGATTTTATGTAGCTTTGAATGTATACTGTGGTTCGGATCTTTGTCATTCATTCAACAGTCATTAGTTAAGTTCCTCCAAATTGTAGTAATACCGTCAAGATTAGTAATCTTAAAAAAACCTAAAATGAAATAAAAAATTGTAACGCTAGTAGTAATAGAGCTAGAAGAGAAAAATTAGGAGAAGAGTAACGTAAGAATATGTCACTGACTGCTTTCTTGTATATGTGAGCAGTGTTATTTCTCATGTGCTACGAAAGTAGTTGAAGGTCGATTAGGGCATAACTACAGAGTAATGCTGCCAGCCTCCTTCAGACACATAGTGGAAAAAAAAAGTCACTGAAATGAATAATGTGGTTAAAATAATAAACTTACTAATAAAGAATGAAAAATATCTTTAGTCATCGAGACAGAAAAAGTATTAATAAATAAATTGTGCCTCGGAGCCTTCCTCATGAACACTTGCTGCTGGGAGACAATGCAGCCAAGTCTACGAAGTTCTAAAAGAAAGAGAGTGGCCCAGGGTGCACTCGGCCAAGATTTCATTCAAGTATCCGAGTAGCCAACAGACATCCTCAACACCAGGGAGATTCTAGGAATTCAGGACACAGTTGTCCTTCTGAAAACAAAACAAAACAAAAAAACCCCTGCTGACGACATCCATCTAACCAAGAGCTGAATCAAAATGAAAAGTCCACGAAATGTGATGTCAAAGTAAAAGGACCAGAGCTGTCTACTGGAGCCATTGTGACAAGGACCCAGCACATGAGAGGGGACCATGCTGACCTTCACAGCAGAGGCTCAGTCACTTCTGTCTAAAATGGAAGCGTTTCATTAAAAGCAAACTATAATGACTGCTACCCCCTAATGTCTTAGCAATTGTTTTGCTTAATCTTAGAGAGATCTTTTAGGAAAATATTTCAGGATGAAGAAATAGTTCTTTGAAGCTTAGCATATCCAATTTTACTTCAGTTCCTTTTCCTTCCAGTAAAGTCAAGGAAAGTTAAATTTTAACATTGGTTAAGTAGCATGCTTCCTTTTAATCATCTAGTTCTAAGGGAAACAAGCGACTTACAAAACGCTTTTTTGCAACTCAACCTAGTGGTTAGCCGAGGAGTGCCTGAGTGCAGAGGCCGGCACAGCAGGAAAGGAGCACAGGCTGCAGTCAGGAGACCCTGCACGCTGCGTGGCCCTGACTCAGGCTAGTTCTCCCGTTTGGGCTAGCTCTCATCAATGTTCTGGCCCCTTGCCCCAGTTATACAAGGGAGATAGTTCTCTCTTCCTCAACAATCTTACAGGAGGCCGTGGGACTTAAGGATCATCTTATGGGAGAAACATCTCAAAAGGTAGGAAAGTAATTTATCGTGTTAACAAGAGGTTGAATCCAGCCAGATATCCCATGCTCGGACCATACTGGGAAAGGGAAGCTTCCTATTGGAAAGGGGCTGTCAGGCACCAAGGGGTCAGGGGGCTTCACTTGAGGCTGGTGGCATCAGGCCTGTTTCTGCTCCACCGCATTACACAAATCTGGAATCTTTGCTTTTCTCTGCTTTCACTTGCAGTGGTTGCTATTCATTTTGCCAAGACGCATGAAGGACACATTCCTCTTTCTTTTTATACCATGCAGAACTGGACTTCCCCTTTAGGGAGCCCCACACTCCCTATTTTCAGCCCGTGGGGAAAAGAGTCTCACCCTCTGACACTGGACTTGAGGGTGAGGGTGTGTAACCTCTGGAGCTGCTGCAATCACCTGGCAGCCAAGAGGGAGAAGCTCTTCCATGCATGGAACTGACCTGGAGGAAAGCCAGGTCATAAGAAATACAATGAACATTGGTCCTGGCGACACAATTTCAATATCTAATAAGGTTAGACCAGAGGCCAGCTCCACACCTATTCACTTACTCAAGCCATTCACTCCATTTTTGCTTACGCCACTAAATATCTGTCACTAATTCATACATTTGTTTTAGTTGAAACTCATACCCACAAATCTCTAAGGTCAAAGTACAGCTCCAATGTCAACTCTCTTATTTATACCCGATTACCTTCCCAGGGATCCTCCCAATTAAACACAACTTTCCTCTCCCTAAAACTGCCCCAGCACTTTATCTGCCTGTGTCTTCTGACATGTGTGGGTCCCTGCCACAGAGCACAGGGCTGTGCCACCCACAACATACTGCAGACAGAAACCTCCATAGATTCAGACTTCAAAGACAGGGATTCGTATTCTTATTCTTGCAGCAATAGTAATCACAGGGCCAGGCATGAAATAAATGCTCGATACACGATTATTCAACGGCTGGCTGGACAGGTGGATGAATGTGGTTCCAGGTAGCTCAATCTTATGAGTTAGGAATCAGTGACAAAAGCCTGTTAATTTCTTAATTCAGATTTATTGTTAGAAATTCTTCTAAAATGTCGAAGGCCTCCATCCCTGAATAGCAAAGCCCACTGAAGAAAGCAGAGATCTGGCCTCAGGAGAATGGAGACAGGGACATTAACACTAACGCTGACGTTAGCTTGGGTTACTTTACATTCCTTCCTTCTTCTACCAAAGCATGAAAAGGCACTGGCTGGGGTGGGGTGGGTAGGGAACCCCTTTTATCCACATATTATTCAACCAAATCTACCTCCAGGCTCCCTCATCCCCCACCCCATGAAAGGAAAAGCAGTTGCTCCTGGTTCTGAGACCAAGTACCGCGGGTAAGTTCACAGAGAGACTTGGAAACGCATCATCTGACTGTGCCCGAAGTCCCGGCAACAGCCAGGATGGGGAGGCCAAGCAGACACCTAGGATGCAGACTTTCCGGGGGGCGAGGGAGCTCCTCAGAGTTGGCACCCTGGGTACCTGGCTTTCCTCCCCCCGCCCTGGCCTGGAGAGGGCCCATCAGGATCTGTCTTTTCCATTTCTTCTTCCACCAGCAGCCCTCCTGTGCCTTGCCACGAGCTTTACCTCTGCATGATGTCCACCTCTGCCCTAGAACCCTCCCCTGGCCCGCCTGGCGTGCTTCTCCCTGACCTGCTGCCCATTATTCCTACCTCTGGTCTTGGGAATGCTTTTCTCAGTTTATGATCTCATCGCACCTTTCAAACTTTATTAATCAGTCTTTTGTTTTCTCCATTTGACTATAATTCAAGCTCTTTCTGTCTATAAACTTTGGTGGTCCTGGATTAACTTCCCCACCCCATCTGGCCAAGCTTTGGGATATGTCACCCACACATGGGTCTCAGCTCCACCAGCCTCCTAGACCCATATTACGTTTGGACAGTGTCTCCATCACACATGATGGGAAAGCTGGAAGTCACCTTGACCTGTAGGTCAGACGGGCCTTGACCTTCTTTCCACCCCTTCATCTCTGCACTCTTACAGGCCTCAGTTTCCCAATGGGGCTTCCTTCTTCCTGGTCCAGATTCTTTTTAAAAAATATTTTATTCATTTATTTACTTTTTAGAGAGAGAGGAGAAAGGAGGGAGAAAGAGAGGGAGAGAAACATCGATTGGTTGCCTCTCACATACCCCTAAACTGAGGATCTGGCCCACAACCCAGGCATGTGCCCTGACTGGGAATAGAACCTGCGACCTTTCAGTTCACAGGCCTATGCTCAACCCACTGAACTACACCAGCCTGGGCTGGTCCAGATTCTTTGCTTCAGTTTCTGTTGGGCACATACCCAACAGCATGATAGGAAATCTCCTCAAATTCTTAATGGAATGGAGTAAAATACAAATAAGCACGCAGCCAAAGAAGCAAATACTGGTCTCGCTGTTCCCACACTCACTTCAGCCACAGTGGCACAGTGCAGAGAGGATCTGATCTTTCCACTCTCTGCCTTTACACCCACCAGTGGGTTTCCAACAGGGTCCCCGTAGGGTCCCACACATACGGTGTCCTATAGGACATTCACTGGTAAAACAAGAGTAAGTTGCATGAGAAAGGAGCGAGCTGAGAACATTCTATGTCCTGGAAATTGTTGGGTAGGGTTCTGACTCCTCCAAGCTCATGTTGCCTGACCCCAGCCCTCTCTTACAGCTCCTGCCTTCACGTCCACCTTGACGTGCAGTTCCTGAAACGAGGCAGACTTGATGTTGCCTCTGTCTGCTCCTCCTCCTCCATGCCCTTTCTCCTTCCTTATGTCAGTGGGTGTTGACACCCACTTGGAAGCTGCCTTCTCCAGCAGACGCAGGCTGGGCAGATGGCCTTTCTGAGATCACTCACCTTTGTGACTGCCTTCCTTCTTCCTTCTGCCCTTTTAAACTGACTGAACACACACCAGCCAGATATACTGGCAAGGGAGGATGTAAGTAAGAGGGCGATGTGATAAGGTGAACCATCAAAGCAGAGTGACTAACAGCGGCGAATGGGTTTCCTCCTGGCACTCTGCAGCCTTGGCTGTTAATTACAGATCCGGTTCCTTCACTGGATTGTGACTTCACGGAGGGCCAGGGATGTATCTGCTCATATTTAAACCCTATGACCTATCAGAGGGCCTGTCACACAGTAGGAAGGTGGGCTGAAAGAACGGATACCATAGACCTGGTGATCAAATGCCAATGGCTCCTGTTTAAGAGCAACTCTGGTGCTGCTCTCCAACATGTGTCCTAATCCCCTCAGGGTCAAAGGATAGAGTGATTTATTACTGGGGAAAGTTGTGGGATATTTCTGTTACAGAGGTTTTGTTTAGAAAAAACAAGTTGAGTTTTTCTAGTAACTATTGGTAATTTGTAAAACAATGTGAATTCTTAAGCAATCAGATCATATTTTTAAAGCCATCTGCCATGCTCATGGGTCAGGAATCCTGCCCCCTTGCTGGCTGAACCAGCCTTACCCATTGTACCTGGGGATAAATCCCCCCTGACCCCCACACTACAGGTGGGGCCACTTGTAAGCTACCACTCACTGGGGGAGAGGCCCCATCCTCACTGCAGGAGTGGGAGGTGGAAATGGCAGTTTATACACCTCTGCCAGCCCACACCAGCTACTAAAACATTACATTTTAGATGTCAACATTTACATGTAAGTAGACAACCCAGAATCGCAGGACCTATAAAGAGAATCAGCAGCCAAAATGGGGACCAAACTGATTCTCAGCCCACTTAAAAAAGGGTAACACAGGGAATGCAAAACATCTAAAAATTCTGTTTGTTTTTTCAGAGAAATTAAAGAATATTCTATTTAGAGAAAACAATAGATTGACAACAGAATTCATCCTGAGAACATGAACCTTTTGGCAATGAAAAAACATGATTCTTAAGAAACACAAAACAACCCTGACTGGTGTGGCTCAGTTGGTTGGGCACCATCCTGCAAACCTGGTTACCTGGTTCAATGCCCAGTCAGGGCACATGCCTGGGTTGCAGGTTCAGTCCGGTGGCGGCGTGTGTGAGAGGCAACCGATTGATGTTTTTCTCCACATTGATGTTTCTCTCCTCTTTCCCCCTCCCTTTCCCCCTCCCTAAAAATAAATAAATAAACTCTTAAAGGAAAAAAAAAAAAAAGGAGGTTCTGGCCAAGATGGAGGCATAGGGAGAAACACTTCACTTCTTCGCATAACCAAAAGGAGGGTAACAACCAATCTAAAATCAATAAACCACCAGGAGTGCCAGAAAATCAAATTGCATGGAAGTCTGACAACCAAGGAATTAAGGAAACAAACAGAACAACCAGACCTGTATGCCAAGACAAAGAAACAGGGCTCAAATGAAAGAACAGAGCAAAGTTTCAGGAAGAGAACTAAATGATGAGGAGATGGCCAACCTATCTGACAGAGAATTTAAAGCCCTGGTAATCAAAATGCTCACAGAACTGAATGAACTTGGTCGAAAAATGAAAAAACAAATGAAAGATACCCAAAATGAAATAAAGCAAAATATTCAGGGAACCAACAATGACAGGAAGGAAACCAGGACTCAAAGCAATGATTTCAAACAAAAGGAAGAAATAAACATCCAATCAGAGCAGAATGAAGAAACAGAAATCCAAAAAAATGAAGAGAGGCTGAGGAATCTCTGGGACAGCCTGAAACATTCCAAATTATAGGGGTACCAGAAGGAGAAGAACAACAGCAAGAAATTGAAAACTTATTTGAACATATAATAAAGGAGAACTTCCCCAACCTGGCAAAGGACGTAGACTTCCAGAAGTCCAGGAAGCCCGGAAAGTCCCAAAGAAGTTGGACCCAAAGAGGAACACACCAAGGCACATCATCATTAAGTTACCCAAGATTAAAAATAAAGGGAGAATCCTAAAAGCAGCAAGTGGAAAGAAAAGAGTTACCTACAAAGGAGTGCCCATAAGGTTGTCTGCTGATTTCTCAAGAGACCTTGCAGGCAAGAAAGGGCTGGAAAGAAGTATTCGAAGTCATGAAATGCAAGGACCTACATCCAAGATTGCTCTATCCAGCAAAGCTTTCATTTAGAATGGAAGGGCAGATAAAGTGCTTCCCAGATAAGGTCAAGTTAAAGGAGTTCATCATCACCAAGCCATCATTATATGAAATGTTAAAGGGACTTATCTAAGAAGAAGAAGATAAAAGATATGAACAGTAAAATGATAACAAACTTACAACTATCAACAAATGAACCTTAAAGAAAAGACAAACGACAAAAACAAAAACTAAGCAAACAACTAGAACAGGAACAAAATCAGAGAAATGAACACCACTCAGAGGGATTTCAGTGGCGGGGGAGGGCGAAGGGAGGAATAGGGAGGAAAAGGTGCAGGGAAGAAGAAGCATAATTGGTAGGCATAAGACACATGGGGAGAGGTCAAAAATGGCATAGGAAACAGAACTCAAAGAACTTACATGTACAACCCAGGGACACGAACTAAGGTGGGGGAAAGCGGGGGGTGGGGGGGCAGCTCAGAAAGGGGAAAAGGGGGGAGAAATTGAGAAAACTGTAAGAGCATAATCAATAAAATATACTTAAAAAAAGAAAAATGAAACTCATCATAGGTAGTAAATAATAGAAAGAGGTCTCCTAAAAAATAAGAGTTGGTAAATTAGAAAACCAATTCATAGAACTCCCTGAGAATCTGGAAGAGTAAAAGCAAAGAAACAGAATTTTTGAAAAAAAAAAGTATAAAAGATGTAAAATATGGATTTAGAGTTCCAATACCCACACAATAGTTGAAAAGGAAAAAAATACACAAGTGAAGGGAAATCAATATATAAAAAAGCAGAAGACAACACTTTTGAGCCGAAGACTTCAATTTTCAGATCAACAATGTTGTAGAGGAGCATTGAAAAGAAAGAGACCTGCTCTGGCTGATGTAGCTCGGTGGATTGAGCGCAGGCCTGCGAACCACACGATCGCAGTTCGATTCCCAGTTGGGGCACATGCCTGGGTTGCAGGCCAGTTCCCAGTGGGGGATATATGAGATGCAACCATACATTGATATTTCTCTCCTTCTCTTCTTCCCTTCCCCTCTAAAGATAAATAAAATTAGAAAAAAAAAAGAAAAGAAAGAGACCTATACCTGAGAGAGCCTGACCAATCATTTCAAGAAAAAGGAAAACAATGATATGAAATCCCGAGCAAACAAAACCTGATTACCCACAAAGAAAAAATAATTAGACTGTAACTGAATTTCTCGTCTACAACACTGGGGGCCAGAAATTTATGAAGCAATGTTTATATGTTCCAGGATGAAGGAATTGTGTGGTGACCCCAGAGTTTTACACCTAGCTAAACTCTCCTTTATGCGATGGCAAAAGGACATGCAAGTTAAGACACTTAAGGCCTCAGAAAGTAAATTTTCTCTAAACAAACAAACCAAAAAATTACCTGAAGTAGTCCATCCAAATGGGAAATTAAAATCTAAGAGATGGCTAACAAGTTATAATGTGATTACAACATTGATTACTTGTGAAGAAAGAGGGCTTATAATAGAAAAGGCATAAAAATTTGGTAATAATCTAGAACTAAAATTTTGTTATTTCACCTAAATCTGGGTATAGGAAAAGTAAAGAAGGAAGAAGAAAAAGGATGCTAATGGCTTTATCTTGGCTAGCAGAATAGTGGTAAACTACTCTCAATAAATGTACACACACACACAAATATGTTCTAACAATGTTTGTTGAAAATTTAAACAAGGGTAAAAAGAGAGAGCTATATAAGGTATAATATTTGCATATATATAGGTGTGTGTATATATAGATGTCTGTGTACTCGATAAAGAATACAGATTTTTTTAAGTCCCAGGAATACATTAGTTCAAGGAATATGCTAGACCCCAAAGAAAAACTCAGTATAGTCTCACATATAGAACTCTTACATATTAAGTGACTGGACTATAGAAATCAAGATCAAATACAGAAACCAAACATTACATGTTTTGAAAACAAAACATTAATACCAAGAAGGACTATAAGATCAAAAGCTAGTACTTTGAATAGATCACTGAAATAACCACAAATATAGATTAGAAATAAGACAGGAGATATACTTACAGGCACAGAGATTTTTAAATTTTGAAAGATAACTCAGAATGAACTCAAAAATGTTCCAGAAAATTTGAGTTAAGATCCAAAACAGATCAATACCATGGAAAAATAACCTACCCTTCAAAAAAGGCACCAGTCTCATAGTTTTCCAAGAAACGTCTATAAGCCTTAATTGCTTATGTTCTTTAAATTGTTTTAGAGCAGAGAAAGGATAAGAAGAGTAAGCTTTTAACATTTATTGTTAACATGTGCCAGGCATTATGCTAAATAATTTATAGACATTATCACATTAAAAAAGTTAAGGTTTGCCCTGGCCAGTGTGGTTCAGTTGGTTGGAGTGTCATCCCGTGAGCCACAAGGTCATGGGCTCATTCCTGGTCAAGGCACATGCCAGTTGCCATTAGGTCTGGTTGGGTGGTGCATACAGGAGGCAACCCATGGGCCATTCTCTCTCTCGCATCAATGTTTCTCTCTGTCTCTGTCCCTTCTCTTGTCTCTAAAATCAATGAGCATAGCCTCGGGTGAGGATAAATATAAATAAATAACAATAAAAAAGGGAAAACTTACAAACTCATTAGTATAAAATGAGTAAGAAAACATGACAAAGAAATCACACATATTCATAAAAACTGATCACATCTATAAATGTACATTATAGACTAAGTAAGATGTTATAAATGGACTCCAGCTATGAATTAATGAGAATTAAAAAATGGCTCAACATAAAGAAAACTCTTAATATAATTCATTATACTAAAAGGTGAAAGGATACTCTCACTATATCCAAGAGTACTCATTCCTGAGCACTTAACAAATATTTTTATTTAAAAATAGCCCTGGCTGGCGTAGCTCAGTGGATTGAGCGCGGGCCTGCGAACCATACGATCGCGGTTCGATTCCCAGTCAGGGCACATGCCTGGGTTGCAAACCGGTTCCTTGCAGGCTAACTACCAGCAGGGGATGCACAAAAAGGCAACCATACATTGATGTTTCTCTCCCTCTCTCCTTCCCCTCTAAAAATAAATAAATAAATAAAATCTTAAAAAAAAAAAAAANTCAGATGGTTGGAGTATCATCCCGTGAGCCACAAGGTCATGGGCTCCATTCCTGGTCAAGGCACATGCCAGTTGCCGTTAGGTCTGGTTGGGCGGTGCATACAGGAGGCAACCCATGGGCCATTCTCTCTCGCATCAATGTTTCTCTCTGTCTCTGTCCCTTCTCTTGTCTCTAAAATCAATGAGCATGGCCTCGGGTGAGGATAAATATAAATAAATAACAATAAAAAAAGGAAAACTTACAAACTCATTAGTATAAAATGAGTAAGAAAACGTGACAAAGAAATCACACATATTCATAAAAACTGATCACATCTATAAATGTACATTATAGACTAAATAAGATGTTATAAATGGACTCCAGCTATGAATTAATGAGAATTTAAAAATGGCTCAACATAAAGAAAACTCTTAATATAATTCATTATACTAAAAGGTGAAAGGAAACCCTCACTATATCCAAGAGTACTCATTCCTGAGCACTTAACAAATATTTTTATTTAAAAATAAAATAGCCCTGGTTGGTGTATGTAGCTCAGTGGATTGAGCTCGGGCCTGCGAACCAGAGGATCACGGTTCGATTCCCAGTCAGGACACATGCCTGGGTTGCAGGCCAGTTCCCAGCAGGGGATGCAGTTCCTGGCAGGGGGCACATGAGAGGCAACCACACATTGATATTTTTCTCCCTCTCTCCTTCCCTTCCCCTCTAAAGATAAATAAATAAAATCTTAAAAAAATAATAAAAATAAAATAAAACAATAAAATTCTTAGTAAAACAAGAAAAAGGCAACTTTCTTTTTCTTCCTCTTTTTGTTAATGAGAGAGAGAGAGAAACATCGATTAGTTGTTCCATTTATTTATGAATTCATGCATTCATTGGTTGAATCTTGTATGTGCCCTGATCGGGGATTGAACCTGCAACCTTGGCAGATGGGGACAATGCTCCAATCAACTGAGCTACCAGACCAGAGCCCAAGGCAACTTTCTTAATTCCATTTTTAAAAGCTATCTAAGGAAGTCAGTAATAAACATCATACTAAACAAGAAAACATTAGGAAATTTTTCATGAATCATAGGAACAAGATAAAGTTGTTTTTTCTAACCACTGTTATTCAATACTGTTCTAACCAATGAAACAAAACCACAAAGTAATGTATATAAAAGACTGGAAAGAAAAAAGAGTCTCTTATTTGCAGATGATATGACTGTTTACCTAGAAAATCCAAAAGAATCAACTGAAAAACTTACAAAAATAAGAGTGCAATATAACTGGCTAGATGTAATTAACACATCTAAATTAAGACCATTAGTGAATGATAGTGATAATGATGATCAGTTAGAAATTCTAATGGGAAAAGATTCCATTCAGTTTTATTAAATAGTCTAAATTGAACTATCATTGAAAAGTTCAATATGTATGTGAATAAAAATCTAAACCCAAAAGATGAGGCCAATTCTTCCCAGATTTACTGCAATTTTAATAAAAATTCCAATGAATATGTAAATTCTAAAACTGCATAAGAGCAAAAAAAAAAGCAAATTATTTTTGAAGAATGGGAACTTGTCCTATCAAATATAAAGTTACAGAACCCCTTATAGCAGGGTGGGCACAGGAATAGTCAGATTATTGGCACAAAACAGAGACTTACGAGCACACCCGAGACTACAGGGGCATTTAGTGCGTAGGAGGGCGGTTCAGACCAGAGCGAGGGCACACTGTCAAACCCTATCAATAAAAGGTGAAAGAACTGGCTTTCCATTGGCTGAGAAAAGCAAAGTGGAGGTTTCTGCCGTATATATGCCACACACAAAAATAAATGCCATTTGAATTAAATATTTATCAAAACAAAACAACGAAATCATTAAAATAGACTATAAGAAAATATTTTTAACATTGGCTTGGGAGGAAAATCTTTCCTAGGATGATTAAAGCCAGACACTGTAAAGGAAGAGATTTATGGGCTGGACTACATAAAACTAAAAAACACTGACACCTCATGTTGTATGAGGTGTTGTTTGTGCTAACACAGGCTCTTACCATGAAGGAGATTAATTCCTCCAGGAAGGGGGAAAAAAGGCAAAAAGGACTTACACTGGCAATTCACAAATGAAGAAAAAAATGCTCAATAAGCATGTGCAAAGCAGCTGAACCTCAATCTTAAAAATAAGCAGAGAAATCCAAATTCAAACAACAATATCCACTGTTGAACGCGGGTGGGGCGGGGGACTGTGGGAACCGGCAGGAAGTGAGCCACACTCAGGTTGGCAGGGATGGGGCTCTGAGCGCAGCGGGCCAGCGCACGCCTTCCCTTTCCAGGCAGGAAGCACAGCGATTACTGGGGGAGGGTGCCCCAAAGTTCACTAGGTGCACTGCCTTTTTAGCAAAAAGGGGTAAAAACAAGTCCCCAAAAGACTGTATGTTCCTATCCCTGTATATATTCCCAAAGAAACTCTGGAAACATTCCAAACTCCCGACACGGATGGGGAAGGGAGAAGTGGTGGGAATTAGGCAGATTATTGAGAGGAACGGAGACTTTGCCCTCTTTACATTGTTTTGTTTGTAATTTTTGAACCATATAAATGTATTATGTGTCACAAAATGATTTAAAATCTTGTGCTGTTTAATGAAAATAATAACTGTAGTTGATTATTTTTGCCCTACATACATTCCCAGATAACAGTGTTAGGTCTTAACTTGGAGGCAGAAACTACCTGCATCTGTCTCATCCTAGAACCCAGCTACATACCCAGATCCCATGGCAGTTCTTGCAGAAAATTTCACTCTAAGAGTTTCTAAACGGCAGTTTGATAACATGCATCAAAATGTAAAATTTTCATACCTAGCAATGGCATTTAAAAAATGTATCCTAAAGGAATTACTGTATAGAGTACAGAGATGATTCTGCAGTATTATTCATTGCAGGTGGAAACTGGAAATCATTACGATCCACTAGCGTGGCATAGCATAAATTGTGGTCACTGCCACAGGCTGCTTGTTTGCAGACCACACTTGGAGTTGGGAGACCCTAGAAGCTCCCTGGTCCACGTTCTCAGCTTTGTGACTCTGGATCTCCGTTCCCCACTCACCCTCTACCCAGCTCTTAGATGCACCGCCCCACCCTGGCCAGGCCACTGGCTCACCTAGTAAGCATAGGGCTGGGGTGGTTGGGGTTGGAGCAGAAGATGTTGTTGGACTTGCGTGTGCCATCCAGGAACTCGCACACCGACTGGCCTCGGAGCTCAGCCAGGGGCCGGGCCTCGTGCTTGAGGAACCACTGGTGCGCCTCAAAGCACCTGGCACAGAGGAGCTGCTCACACTCGAAACACCAGAAGTCCGCCGTCTCTCTGCAGCGGGTACAAACGGCCTGTACATCCATGATCTGCTGGTACACCGACAGGCGCCGCTGCAGACTCTCAAAGAAGACGTTATCCAGGGCAGGCCCACTATCGCCATGGGATTGATCAGCCTGGCAGATAGGGCACTGCATGCCCGGGGCCTGCAGGCATCCTGAGCACAGCGTGTGTAAGCAAAGCAGTAGCTTAGGGCTCTTGGCTTCTGACCGGCAGTGCTGGCAGCGCAGGAACTGGAACTCCCCCTCCTCGGCCTGCTGGGGGAGCAGAGGGGAGGGGTGAGACCTCAAGTCCCAGGAGCCACCCTCACCCCCATGTCCAGTCACAGGCCCCTCCCCAACCAGACATCTGCCCCAGTGGCTGGAGGCTGGAGTGGAACTTTATATTCCATTTCCTGGTAGTCACTAGATCGTGCAAAACCCAGGCTTATCGGCACCCCAATTTCCCACTTACTCAGGCCTACCTCCCACCAGGCACAGTAAAAAGGTAAACAAAGAACTACCTAACATATGATCCAGCAATTCCACTCTAGATACATACATATATACCCCAAAGAACTGAAAACACTGACCCAAATGGATACTTACATACCCACATTCATAGTAGCACACTATTCACAACAGCCAAAGGTGGAAACAACCCAGATGTCCATTACTGTGTATATTTTACCACAATTTTCAAAAAAAGTGCATAATACAGTACGTGGCAAATGAGAAGAGCTCACAAATACTAACTAGTAATGTTAATCAATATTACTTCTAGATGTAACTATGCAAGTAATACAAATTACTACAATTGGGCCTGGAGAACATAGAGCAAAAGATCTAAGTAGTTTCTCTTTCGGGTGGGAAGCTAGGGGTTTGTTCAGAAGTCTAAGGCAAAACTTCCCGGAGGAAAACCTAATAAACCCGGTTGGGAACAGCGGTCGGGCAGGCAAGGTGCTGCAGGATACACAGAGGGAAGGCTTCCTGGAGAAGAAACCACAGGGGCTGTGGGGCCTTAATAGTGATTCATCTCTTTTATGCAGGCCACACTTTCCCATTCTGATCTGGTTCTCGGGCTTTGTTTTTTCCAACGTTCCTCCCAACCCCCCTCCCCAGTCAAGATCCATGGTGAGGCAGGGGCAATAAGGCTACTACCCTGGGGCCTTCATTAAAGTAGGGGCAAAGAAGCAAGTCGCCCACACATGGGAGAGAGTCCGGTCCCACGTGCCTCTCATCAGTGGAGAACAGCAGCCCAGAGAGGCCCCCCCTAACTCATCCTGGTCTCTTTTTCTCCTCTCCCTTACTCCTACTCTAGCCAAGGGGGGTCAGGACCCTAGGGTCTGGTCTTCCCTCTGCGTACCTGGTGGCCAAGTTCCCTCTCCCTTCTCGCCTCTCCCTCCACCACAGCGAATTAACAAAGCCTAAACCCCATCTCCCTAAACCAAGTAGTACCTCCGCGGGGCTGTGGTCCGGGCTGGGCTGGTGGTTGTTGGAGGGCTCCGGGGAAGGCATGGTGGGCGCGTGCGGCAGTGCGGAGTCCTGCTGGGACCCCAAAGACCCGGCGGGTACAGGTTCTTGCTGCATGAACACCCGCGCAGTTTCGATTCTCAGTTTTGATCTTGGAGGACGGGAAAAGCTGAACGAGAATCGTAGGTCAGATGACTGAGTTTCCGGAGCTGTCCGAAAGGGGAGGTGCCAGTTCTGGGCCAGTCTCGGAGAGGAAGTGAGACAGGACCTGGAGGCGGTTCTAGGGGCGGAGAGACAGTTTTTTGTTTTTTTTTAAGATTTTATTTATTTATTTACCTTTAGAGGGGAAGGGGAGAGGGAGAGAAACATCAATGTATGGTTGCCTTTTGTGCGTCCCCTGCTGGGAGTTGGCCTGCAGGGAACCGGCCTGCAACCCAGGCATGTGCCCTAACTGGGAATTGAACCGTGATCCTCTGGTTCGCAGGCCTGTGCTCAATCCACTGAGCTACACCAGCCAGGGCGACGGTGGGTTTTGAAGACACTCCCAGCTGGGGTAATGAGAAAGTGGGAGAGCTGATGGGGAGACAGCCCTGGCCCTGGGCTTTGAACCATTCATCAGCCCACAGTGGCACAACTTTGTGCCAGCTCTGAGCTGGGAGCCCCGGACATAGAGATGAGCCCCATATGGCTCTTGCTTCGTAAGAATCCCAGATCTAGTGGAAGGGCAGTCCCTAACATGGAGATTTTCACACAGTATTGAGACAGGCTAGAAAGGAGGTCTGTCAGCTGGGACTTGGAACAGTGGAAATTCACCAGGGATTCCAAGATTGGGAAGGTGATTTAAACACAGAACAGTACGTGCAAAGGCATGAAGGTATGAAACAGGACAGCCTGTTTAGAAACTAGTTTTGATTATTTTCTGATTTGAGAGGGATCCATGAGCAATGTCAGCCGAAGAGTGGAATGGGGCAAGATTATAGCTAAGGAGATGGGCCAGTTTTTTGGACAATAGAGTTGGTTTGGAACCTAGAAAAATGTGATCC
The DNA here is from genome assembly GCF_014824575.4 of Sturnira hondurensis. NCBI lineage: Eukaryota > Metazoa > Chordata > Mammalia > Chiroptera > Phyllostomidae > Sturnira > Sturnira hondurensis. Next base: position 2,939,167 of record NW_028077960.1, read on the forward strand.
ATTGTGCATGACAGGAAAGTTACTCTGAAAACCTAGGGGTAGGTGGTGGAACATCAGCCTGTTCTAGGACATGGCTGTGGAATACAAGGAGGGGTCTGAGTCAGAGACACTAGGAGGGCACTGAGCAAGGAGGAGAACAGGCTGATGCCTTGGGTGATCATTAGAAAGGTGGGTAAAGTTTAGGCAATGGGGGACAGGGAAGGAAAGGGAAGAGCTGGAGACCAGATATGATGAGTGAGGAGAGAGCAAGTTAGTTCTTAGTCAGCAGAGAAGCATGCCAGACTCCCATTTGGTGGGGGGAGAAAGTACAGCTCCAGGTCGCTTTATTGGGGCATCCTAACCACTGCGCTGACCCTTGTGTACCTATTCTGTGCTCAGTTCCGGCTTAGAACAGACTAGAAGGGGTGGTGACAGGGCTCTGCTCTTATAAAGACTTATACTCGGAAGGAGTGAATGGAAGAGAAGTAGGAGACAACCAAGTCCCCAGGGACTGTGCCAAGGCCTCAGGAGCCTGCTCTACCCTCCAGCCTGATCAGGATGTCTAGGGCTTTACAGTCAAGGCCATCAAACTAGGAAAAGCCAAAGATGGCGAGCAGCCATCTGCAGCAGGGACCTGGAGCTGGGCTTTTGCTGGGAGGCAGACTGGCATGTGGCTCTGAGACAAGGAGAGCTTTATTAACCTCTTTGCTCATTTTGGAAGACAGCCTGCCTCAATGTCCTACTGGAAGCTGATGCTACGCAGAGTAAATTCTCCATTTGCATTTGGGTTTTCTCACGCCATGGAGAGACAAGTTACCTCTGGGTAACAGAACCAAGAGGTGTGCTGTCTCTGGACCTAAAGGAATGGAGATCTCACCTCTGGATGCTCTGGAGGGTCTGCCCATGACCGCTCTGTGCAAACCCCTCATTCATTACTCTGCTGTGCTTCCGGAAGTCTGCACGCGAAATTTCAATCCTTTCGTGCCAAAGTTCAGGCCTTCCCACCCCACCTTGACCACAGAGACTTAGTCAACAAAAAAGTACTGAGATCACTCTGTGCCAGGCCCTTCTTACTGGGCTGTGGAGACACAAAGTGGAATGATCTGCTGACCATGCCCTGGAAAAAACGTAATTCTAGATAATAGGCTCCCCACCCCCAAGGCTCCCCCAATAGGCTCCCCCTCCCCCCAGCACACACCCCGCGACACTCTCCCCGCCGCCCCCCCCCGCCCCCCGTTAGTACTTGAGTTTGGAGAGGGAATGGTATCATTTCCGCGATTCTAGATAAGATTCGACTACTGAAAAATCTCTTTCAAAGCCAACTTCCCCTCCTGCTGCTTTTTTAAGGCCAAAGCGCAGCAAGCAGTAGGAGGCCGGGGTTCTAGCCAACTTCCGGGAACGAAGACCACTCTCCCCTCCAGCCCTGCGGCCGCAGTTCGGCCCTCCCAGCACAGGTGGCGCTGTGGGACAGCGGGAGTCGGGCAGGCCAGCCTCCGCGTCCTGAGCCCGTAGCGCCTCCGCTGGCCGAGCAGGGAGAACCGGAAACGGTGGCGGGCTTGGGCGGGGCGGAGCAGGAGCTTGCTGCTCGGGCGGGGACTGTGCAGGGGCGTGGGACGTGTGCCTTCAACCCCCACAGTCAAGCACCGTGGTCCGCGGGTCAGGTTACCGGGCGCTGCCCTGGGGGGACTTTGACGGTTTCCAGCAGTCAAGCTTCGGCTTCTTGGGCTCACCCAAAGACTGCTTATTCCCGGAGCGGGGCAGCGTGGGACCCGGAGCTGGTGAGTGGCCGGCCCCCACTCCCAGCATAGAGGACCTGGGAGGTGTGGGGCGGGGGGCGACTCGAACTCTCTTCCCTGGAGAAGTCAGCTCGTCTGGCATAGTCGCACCCTAGGAGGAGAGGGCGGGAGGGGACACGAGGTGGAGAGGGGTCTGTATAGCGCTGGATGCTAGCGCCAATCTGTCCTTTCTAGCGCCTTGGGGCTGCAGCCCCAGAGTTCTCATCTTCAAGGAACCTCTCCCCACCTCATCCCTCCTCGGTTCTTATCAGCCCTTTAGGTCTGGGCAGAGGTTTCAAGTTCCCATTTTGGCCAGGAAGAAACAAAGGTCTAGGACGCCAAGGACACTTGGCTGCAGAGAAGTGTCCAGGATCCTCACTGCCCCCACCCGCACCTCTTAGATTCCCTGAGCTTGAGCACCTATTTACTGGTGGAGATGTGCAGGCTAAAAAGGCTCTCAGCTGCCTCTGGTCTCCTCTGGCCTTGTCTTGCCCCAAAGCCTTGAGTCCCACATTTCTCAGCCTCACAACCAGATTCTGGAGGAGTCGGTCCCTCCTTGACACTCCTGTAATGACAGCTGCCATATCCAAGGGTTCCTTTTCTGAAGGGGCCATGTGGATCGGAGCCAGGCAGGAAAGGAGAGTTAGGATCCTGGGGACGCAGGGAACCTAGAGGGTATGGGGGTTCCTGGGAAGATGGGGTAGAGGTTCCTGCCTGCTTCCTGTCTAGGGTTGGGAGGGAAAGAGAGAAGAGAATAACCTCATCCCAGATTCTGAGGTTGGCTCAGATGAGCCTCACCTTTCTAGTTCTCCCTCCCCACCTTCCACCTGAAGCTCTTCAAGTGAAGCATGCTTTTGGTGGTCCTTAGGGCATTAAAGCCGAGTAAAGAATTTTGAGCTAGGACAGAACATCTTAGTCCTTCCCTGTGGCTCCTATTGGTGAACCATTAGTGCTTTATTTCTTTAGGCAAAGGACTCTTTGAAAGCATACTCCGGGGGCTGCTAGGGGAGGAGGGGTGTGTTATGCCCGCAGCTTTCAGTTTAACCCAGCCTGTGTTTACAGATTCCCAGGTGCTCCTGGCCCTGTGCCAAGTCTGGGAAGGCAATACATTGTAAATCAGATAAGAAGATTTCTCCTGCTCAGCCCAGTGAGGAGGGCATCACATGATTTGCTTCTTTGATGCAATGATCGTTGTCCAGCAGAGAATAATCTTGGGAGGGTTGGATTTGGGGCAGATCATAGTTCTTTTGTTTTTCAATCCTCATGTGAGGATATGTTTATTGATTTGAGAGAGAGGAGGGGAGAGAGAGAGAGAGAGAAACATCGATATGAGAGCAGAACATTGAAAAACGTTGATCAGTTGCCTCCCATACATCCCCCGACTGGATATAGAACCTACAAGCTTTTGGTGTATGGGATGATGCTCCAACCACCTGAGCTACGTACGGCCAGGGCTGGACAGATTAGTTTTGTTGTGTGGGAGCAGAGAACAGTCCTTAACTACCACCTGCCCAAAGATATGAAAATGTTAGGCAAGGAGGCAGGTGAGAGCCCTGGGAAGGAAGGGAGGAGGGCAGAAGGCATACTTGACCACATCACTCTGCCTGCAGCTGTGCAGGCAGAACCAGCTGGTGTCCCTTGACTGCCTTTGTTCTCTCGTCCCAGATGCACCTCAGACCGGCCCTCTTGCCTCTGCCATGTCCTCATTAGTTTTCTGGGGTTCTTGTTGCTGATTACATTCCCCATTTCTGGCTGGTTTGCTCTGGAGGTAAGGCTGACTGGGAGCCCCCAAGTGGCTGGGTCATACTGAGAGCTTTGGCATTGATGGATAAATTTTCCATCCTCTGCTTCCTTCCCTTAAATATTTGTTATCACACTTCTGTGAAATGGGCTGGGTGAGGATTTTTCATTACCATCTTTCAGATGAGGAAACAGACTCAGGTGTGTCCACAGTCACATGGGAACCAAACTGCCTAATGATGGGCACTGGATAACCTTGTTCAGGTGCATACAGATATTTTTGCCAGATCTTCCTACCTTTTATCAGGGGTGTCAAACTCATTTTCACAGGGGGCCACATCAGCCTTGCGGTTGCCTTCAAAGGGCCAAATGCAATTTTAGGACTGTATGAATGTCACTACTCCTTAACTGTTAAGCAAGAGCTTTGCACTGCTGCTGGGTAGAAACAAGGTGCCGGGGCAGATAAAATAAGGTGGAGGGCCTGTGCTTTAGGTTAAGTTAAATTAGAAATGAAAAACACTCAAGTTGGCCAGCAGATAATGAGTGAAAGTAAATTCGGCCTCGTTTTCACAGGGGGTGGTGCAGATATGAAAAGGGTCAGCTGCAGCTGAGAACCACACACCAGAGCTACAGTGAAGTGCCACCCCAAGCAGGCCTTGCCCTTCGTGTGGCCCTAGGCCACAGTCAGCTCTTCTACAAAGCCTTTGGGTTAGGTGTGGTCTGGAAGGACATCCTCAGAAAGTCCTAAATCCTAGCCCTAAAACTGCCACCGAAATATTTGTGACCTTGGCCAAGTCACTTTGCCTCTCTGGGCCTTCATTTCTCAATTTGGATGCATTTGCTTCTTTGTGGACTCCAGGCACCCGAAGTTGGCAAAGACTTTTGCTTGGGGTTGTGGATAGAGCAGCCCAGAATTTGCTCCTAGGTAGTTTAAGAATGGACAGTTTCCTGGTGTGAGTCACATCTAGCTTCAGACCACAGAAGTTTCTCTGGGGCTCAAGCTATTGCATTGTGGTAGAGAGCATTCAGAATTCCATTCAGATCTTGCCTATTTCACTTAGGGATGTGTGATTTTTGAGCAAGTCACTTAACCCCTCAGAGCCTTGGTTTTCTCATCTGAAAACAGAGAGTTGAAGGATATCTGACACAGCCCAGGGAAAGAGGGAAAGAGGGGAGGGAGGGCCCTGGGCAGCCGTCATCGCCAGCCTGGGCTCCGTGCCCTCAGCTCTTCCTTTGCCATTGTGGACAGATTGTGCCCACCTATGAGCAGATGATTGTATTTCGACTGGGCCGGATCCACACCCCTCAAGGGCCTGGCGTGGTTCTGCTCCTGCCCTTCCTTCATTGACTCCTTTCAGGGGGTGGATCTGAGGATGTGAGCCTTCAGTGTCCCTCCTTGCAAGGTGAGGGGCTTCTAGGCTCACCCGGGCAGAGGGAGTGGGGGCTTGTGTAGAGTGCATTCTGGGTGCCAGTACCATGGCCTATGAGTAGCCATCAGGGACAGGAGAAGGGTGATAGAGAGGAGACCAGAAAATTGAGGGTGGGGGCTGGGAGCCCATCCTTGCTCCATATACCTGACCCCATGTGCTTGGGGTCACCATTTTGTCCACAGGGCACTAGTGACCAGGTGGGTGGATCAAGCCGAGTGGTCTCAGTGACCTCCCTGCAGCTTCTGCGCCTTGAGTGTCTCCTCCCTTGTGGCCTCTCCCAGCAGTTGGCTTCTAAGGATGGGGCTGTGCTGTCTGTGGGGGCTGGCGTCCAGTTCCTCATCTGGGACCCACTGCTGTCAGTGATGACTGTGAAGGACCTGAACACAGCCACAGGCATGACGGCCCAGAACGCCATGACCAAGGCCCTGCTCAGGAGGCCTCTGCGGGAGATCCAGATGGACTAGCTCAAGATCAGTGACCAGCTCCTGGTAGGCAGCATTTCCTGGGGCAGAGTCGGTGGCTGGCTCCTGGGCCTGGCTCTGCCTACGGGATGCTTGGAACAAAGCAGCAGGTCACTTGGGCCTCAGTTTACCATATGCCTGGAGAGTGTGACAACCTTCGAAAAGCCAGTGGTGTGGGTGAGACTATGAGTTGAGGAATGCCAGACGGTCACAGGCCATAGCAATCTGGGGCAAAGGAGTCCCTTAAAGCCAAGGGGCTCTGACAGGGGCATGGCTTGACAGGAATTCTTGGGGTCTGCCTCAGACTGCTGAGGTTTTGCCTTCACTGTTCTGTCGGCATTGCCGTGACAACACAGGGCCCCAGGGTCCTTCATTAGACTTGGGGCAGGCAGGTGGATGGAAGGAGGGGGCCTGCCTGGCCCACTCACCTTCTGGGGAGTTCTCTGCCCCTCAGTGCAGCGTGTGCGTTTTTGTGATTTTATGTTCCGGCTTCTCACGGAAGAAAGGGACACAAGGACAGTTGGAACTTTGCTTCTCTGTGTGTGAGCAGTTATCTACACTGGAATTCACCTTAAATCCTATGACAAGTTGGGGTAGAAATGAATACACAGGTGGTAGTGTGTCCCCTGACCCCATGTCCTAACAGGCAAACACAGGTGACTTTGCCCCTCATTCCTCTCAGCTCTACTTTCCCAGTGAACTGGGATTAGAGGAAAGGAGTGGGGATGGGGCATTGCCAGTCCTAGAGGTCCCAGTCCTTTCTGGAAGTAAATCAGCCAACTCGGTGAAACTCCCCAGAAAACACCACTTGTAATAGAGGCAGTACCTTTCACGGGCAGGGCAGTACCTTTCACGGGCAGTTTATAAAGTCCTTTTGCCAGCTCCAGTGTATCTCAGCTTTACATGTTGTTGCAAGAGGGCTGATATGGTATTACTTTGGAGGGAGGGAACTAAGCCTCAGAAATTATTTTGCATGCCTCTGAGAGCCATGGTCAAGGGCAGAGCTGGACCAGAGCCAGAACAACTGCTCCCCCACCTCCCAACCCAGTGCTGGATCATTTTAAAACACTTTAAAAAAATGTTTTTCGATTCTAGTTGACATTCAATATTATATTAGTTTCAGGTGTATAGCGTAGTGGTTAAACATGTATGTAACTTATGAAGTGACCCCCCCAATAACACCATGTGTAGTTATTACAATACCATTGACTGTGTTCTCTCTGCTGTACTTGACATGCTCATTGGCTCTTTTGTAGCTGCCAATTTGTACTTAGTAGTCCCTACGCCTTTTTTACCCAAACCCCTAACCCTCTTCCCATTTGGCAACCATCAGTCCGTTCTCTGTATCTATGAGTCTATTTCTGATTTGTTCATTTGTTTTGTTTTTCAGATTCCAGATATAAGTGAAATTGTATGGTATTTGTCTTTCACTGTCTGACTTATTTCATTGAGCATAACACCCTCTAGGTCCATCCATGTTGTTGCAAATGGGAAGATATATTCTTTTTTATGGCTGAGTTGTATTCCGTTGTATCTGTGTAGCACTTTTCATTATCTGCTTGTCTATTGATGGACACTTAGATTGCTTCCATATTGTGGCTGTTACTGTAAATGAAGCAGCAGTGAACATAGGGGTGCATATAACATTTTGAATTAATGTTTTGGATTTCTTGGAATTAATATCCAGAGGTAGGATTGCTGGTTTATAGGGTAGTTCTATTTTTAATTTGGGGGGAAATCTATGTACTGTTTTCCGTAGTGGCTGTGTTAGGTAGACAAGTGTCTCAAGGTCTGGGTAGTTCTTTCTAAATGCCATTCTTTTTTTTTTTTAAGATTTTATTTATTTATCTTTAGAGGGGAAGGGAAGGAGAGAGGGAGAGAATATCAATGTATGGTTGCATCTCATGCATCCCCCGCCGGGAACTGGCCTGCAACCCAGGAATGTGCCCTGACTGGAATTCAAACCGTGATCCTCTGGTTCTCAGGCCTGTGCTCAATCCACTGAGCTACATCAGCCAGGGCTGTCATTCTTGATTAAGTGTCAGAATGTAGCATAGTATTTTATAGAAGGAGCCAGAAATAGGATGCATTCCACAGGAACCCAACCTGATTAAGTGTAGCCAGCTGCAAAGAAGAATCATCACCTAATTAACCAAGTAGTGAATATAAGCAGTGGCTAAGCCTCCCTTCAGGCAGACAGAGCTTTGGATGTGAATTCCCTGTCTCATTCACTGGCTCCAAGTAAATAAAACGACCTGAAGACAATGGCAGCCAGCACTCCAAGTGGGGACTCCCTGAGTTGGGTGGCAGCTGCACCGGTCTGCGTTCCCACCCACAGTGTTCAGGGTTCCCCTTTCTCCACATCTTCGCCAGCACTTTTGTTTTTTTATTTATCCATGATGGCCATTCTGGCAGATGCAAGGTGATATTTCATTGTGGTTTTAATGTGTGCTTCTCTGATGACTGTGACTTTGCCCTCCTTTTCATGTGTCTGTCAACCATCTGCATGTCCTCTTGGGAGAAACGTCTAGTCAGGCCCTCGGCCCATTTTTCAATTGAATTGCTTTGTGTGTATGTGTTAAATTGTGTAAGTTTCTTATATATTTTGGATATTAATCCCTTACTGGATTTGTCATTGGCAAACATCTTCTCCCATTCAGTAGATTGTCTTTTCATTTTGTTGATATTTCTTCACTCTGTAAAAACTTCATAGTTTGTTGTAGTCCCATTTGTTTACTTTTCTTTTGTTTCCCTTGCCCAAGAACACATGTCCAAAACAATATTACTGACAGTGATGTCCAAGAATTAGCACCTATAGCCCTGGCTGGTGTAGCTCAGTGGATTGAGCTCCGGCCTGCGAACCACACGATCGCGGTTCGATTCCCAGTCAGGGCACATGCTTAGGTTGCAGGCCAGTTCCCAGCAGGGGACTCATGAAAGGCAACCATACATTGATATTTCTCTCCTTCCCTCCCCCCTCTAAAGATAAATAAATAAAATCTAAAAAAAAAAAAGAATTAGCACCTATGTTTTCTTCTAAGAGTTTTATGGCCTTGGGTCTTACATTGAAGTCTTTAATCCATTTTGAATTTATTCTTGGATATGGGGTAAGAAGATGGTCTAGTTTCATTTTTTTGCATATATCTATCCAGTTTTTCCTACACCATTTATCGAGTAGACTGTGTTTACCCCATTGTATGTTCTTGCTTCCTTTGTCAAATAGTAATTGACCATAAAGTTGGGTTTGTTTCTGGACTCTCTGTTCTGTTCTGTTGCTTTGTGTGTCTGTTTCTGTGCCAGTACAGTGCTGCTTTCATTGTGATGCACTTACAGTGTAGTTTGATACCAGGTGGTGTGATGCCTCCACCTTTGTTCTTTCTTAGGATTGCCGTGGCTATTGGGGGGGTCTTCTGTGGTTCCAGACACATTTTAGGATTGTTTGTTTCATTCTGTGAAAAATGCCTTTGGTATTTTGATAGAAATTGCACTGAAACTCTAGATTACCTTGGGCCATATGGACATTTTAATGGTGTTCATTTTTTCTGCCCATGAGCAGGGGTATATGTTTCCATTTATTTATATCTTCTTCAATTTCTTTCTTCAGTGCCTTACAGTATTCCAGGTACAGGCCTTTTACCTCCTTGGTTAAGTGTATTCCTAGGTATTTTATTAATTCTGATCCAATTGTAAATGGGATTTTCTTAATTTCTCTTTCTGTTACTTTTTTTTTGTGGAACCTTAAGATTCTATCTGTATAGCATCGTGTAATATGCAAATAATGACTTGCATACTCTTTTACTTCTTTTTCAATTTGGATGCCTCTCATTTCTTTTCCTTGTCTGCTGTGTTGACTTCCAACACAGTATTGAGTAAAAAGTGGTGACAGTCTTGTTCCTTGACTCAGAGAGAATGCTACTAGCTTTTTCCCACTGAGTAGCATGATAGCTGTGGGTTTGTCGTATTATGGCCTTTATTATGTTGAGGTGTGCTCCCTCTGTTCCCATTCTCCTGAGAGTTTTTATCATAGCTGGATGTTGGGTTTTGTCAAATGCTTTTCTGCATTTATTGATATGATCATATGATCTTTATCCTTCATTTTGTTTATGTGGTGTATCACGTTTATAGATTTGCAGGTATTGAACCAGCCTTGCTTCCTTAGGAATAAATCTAGCTTGATCATGATGTATGATTTTTTTAACGCGTTGCCAAACTCAGTTTGCTAATATTTTGTTGAGGATTTTCTTTTTGATTTTTACCAGGGATATTAGTCTGTAGCTTTCGCTTTTACTGTCTTTGGTTTTGGCATCAGGGTAATGCTGGCCTCATAAAATGGGTCTGGGAGCCTTCCTTCTTCTTCCGGTTTTTGGAATAGTCTGAGGAGGGGGCCATTCATTCTCCCTTGAATGTTTCATAAAATTTACCTCCAAAGCCATCCAGTCCAGGACTTTTGATTGTTGGGAGTCTTTGATTACTGATCTGATTTTGTTAGTAGCTACTGGTCTGTTTACATTTTCTGTTTTTTCTTAAGTCAACCTTGGAAGATGTTATGTTTCTAGGAATGTATCCACTTTTTTCTAAGTTGTCCAATTTGTTGGCATATAGTTGTTCATAATACTTTCTTACAATCCTTTGTATTCCTGTGGTGTCAGTTGTCACTACTCTTTTATTTCTGATTTTATTTATTTGGTCCTCTTGCTTTTTTTCTTGATGAATCTGGTTAAAGTTTTATTGACTTCATTTAACTTTTTCTGGTTTCTTTAGATGGAAGGTTAGATTGTTTACTTGAGATTTTTCTTGTTCCTTGAGGTAGGCCTGTAATACTATGAATTTCCCTCTTAGAAATGCTTTGGCTGAGTCCCATATATTTGGGGTTGTTGTGTTTTCATTTTTGTCTCAATATATTTTTTATTTCTTCCTTGATCTCATTGTTTACCCATTCATTGTATAGTAACATGTTACTTGGTTCTGTGTGTGTGTGTGTGTGCTTTTCAGTTTTCTTCTTGTAATTCATTTCTAGCTTCATACCATTGTGTTTGGAGAAGATGGTTGATATGATTTAAATCTTACGAAGTTTATTGAGATTTGTTTTGTGACCCAGCATATGGTCTGTCCTGGAAAGTGTTCCATGTGCTCTTGAAAAGAATATATATTTTACTGCTTTAAGGTGAAATGTTCTTAAAAATATCTATTAGGTCCTCGCAGGTTTGATTCCCAGTCAGGGCACATGCCTGGTAGACCTGGTTGTCTACCAGGTCTCCAGTAGGGGGTGCCCCAGAGGCAACCACATGTGATGTTTCTCTCCCTCTCTTTCTCCCTTGCTTTCCCTCTGTCTAAAAATAAATAAAATCTTTAAAAATATATATACTAGGTCCATTTGGTCTAATGTATGATAGAAGGCTGCTGTTTCCTTGTTGATTTTCTATCTGGGTGATCTGTTTATTGATACCAAAGGGGTAGTAAAGTCCTCTACTGTGGCTGTACGACTGGAGATCTCTCTGTGTCTCTCAGTATTTGCTTTATACATTTAGATGCTGCTGCTATATCCTCTTATTATCTCTTCATCATTATGAAATGTCTTTCTTTGTCCCTTGTTACAGCCTTAGAAGCCTGTTTTGTTTAATGTAAATATAGCTACCCCAGCTTTGTTTTTATTACCGTTTCCATGAAATATCTGTTTTTATTCCTTTACTTTCAGTCTGTATGTGTCTTTTTTTTAAAGGATGATACATTTCTTTATTTCTCTATGTCTAATTAAATCTGTTCTGAATCTCAACACTTTTTTTTACTTTGTCTGTATCGTTGAGTCCATTCGTGTCTTTCGTTATGAAGTGCATCGTTGTAGGCAGGGATGTGTGTGTGGGTCTGGTTTTTTTACCTGTTGAGACAACCTATGTCTTTTGATTGGATAATTTAATCAGTTTACATTTAAAGTGATTATTGATAGGTATGTAGTTATTACCAGTTTATTATTTGTATTTTTAATTTCTTTTTTCTTCTTCTTAAAGGAATCCCTTTAACATTTCTTTTAATAATACTGGTTTGGAGATGATGAACTCCTTTGGCTTCTTCTTGTCTTGTAAACTCTTTCTCTCCCCTTCAATTCTAAATTATAGTCTTGCTGGGTAGAATAATCTTGGCTATAGGTACTTGCTTTTCATCACTTTGAATATTTCTTGCCAATTCCTTCTTTCTTGCAAAGGTTTTGTTGAGAAATCAGCTGACAGTCTTATAGGAGCTCCCATGTAGAGGCTTTTCTTTTGTTGCTTTTAGGATTCTCTCTTTGTCTTTAACCTTTGGCATCTTAATTAAATTTGTCTTGATGTGGGCCTCTTTGGGTTCATCTTGTTTGGGACTCTCTGCATTTCCCAGAATTGTATGTCTTTTTCCTCTGCCAGGTTAGGGAAATTTTCTATGATTATTTATTCAAATAGATTTTCAGTTTCTTGCTTTTTCTCTTCTCCTTCTGGTACCCCGACAATGCAAATGTTTTTATGCTTGATGTCTCATACGTCCCTTAAAGAGTCCTCATTTTTTGAAATTCTTTTTGCTGTTCCACTTGGGTGTTTTTCACTACCTTGTGTTCCAAATCGTTGGTTCCATCTACCTAATCCGCTGTTGATTCCATCTAACGTGTTCTTCACTTCAGTTATTGTAGTCTTCATTTCTGACTGGTTCTTTTTTGTGGTTTCTATCTTTTTGTGTAAGTTCTCACTTAGTCTATGTCTATTTTTCTTTTTTAAAAAATATTTTCTTTCTTTTTTTTTATTTTTAGAGAGAGGGGAAGGGAAGGAGAAAGAGAGGGAGAGAAACAGTTATGTATGATTGCCTCTCACATGGCCCCCACTGAGGACCTGGCCTGCAACCCAGGCATGTGCCCTGACTGGGAATTGAACCATGATCCTTTCATTCACAGCCTGTGCTCAATCCACTGAGCTACACCAGCCAGGGCAAGTCTATGTCTATTTTTCTCCTAAGTTGATTTTCAGTGTTCAATCTTATACAACCCAGATCATAAGTTGATAACAATTTTTATTTATGGAACCTCACTGCATTTTAATTTACATTTAGGAAAAGAAAATTGATCTTGGCCTGTTCTACTTGGCTTTGGAACCCAAACCCAAAAGAGGCAGTTTGAGAGGGGTCAGTCTCACACCAGGATGTCAGAGTCACTTAGGGCCCAGCCCAGGCCCAGGCTGAGTTGGCTGCTGTTGAAGTGGAGTCAGTGTCTCTGGTTAAAATGAAATCTTGGGAAAGCCCACACATCTCCCTAAGTCCCAGTCCTGGCATACGTTTCTCTCTCTTGTTTCCCTTTTTGCCTGAGCTTCATCTGGAGGGATCGAATACTCCCTGCCTTGCTGGACTCTCCTTAGCTGCTCCAGGCCGGCTACTTCACCCCTCACTCTCCTGGTCCAGCCTTCCCATCCTCACGCATCACTCTCTTCAGCGGGCCTGGCCTCCTAAAGCTCAGGTGAGAAAAACTCTAGGACAAGAACTCTTTCATCTTCTCCAGCATCACCCCTACGGACTCATCAGCATCTGTGCTATTCTTTCTGCCTCACTGGAAACATGTGCTTCCTCTGTCTGAGGCTGCACGGTCCCTGCAACAACAGTGCTCTGGGCCCAGGACCCGGCTCCCTTTATCCTTTATCCTCTCGTCCTCTCTTCTTCTTGCCCTTATACCTCTCTCCTCGTTTCCTTCTTTTCTTCCTGTCAGTCTAGGCTTCTTCCAGGCTCCTAAGATAGACGTCATGGTAAACTCCCTCTTGCCAATGCAGAGGGCGCTTTTCAGTCCTTCCCCTTCTTCACCTGCTGGCAGCCTTTGACTCCGGGCACCCATCCTTCTCATACTCTAGATGGATTGTGTGCTTTTCTGGGCTTCCATTACTCCACACCCCAGCTTTCCTCCTTCCTTCTGGTTACCATTGTTATTCCTTGTTGCCCTGCTCTTCAGAGTCCAGGTTTCTGTTAATGACCTGTTTTCATCTGTGACCTCCTGGGCAGACCTCATTTACCTGGGGCTTTTGCTCCCTCTGGACACTAATTATTTATACCACTCTGCTCCAGCCCTACTCTCTCCTGCACCCTGGACCCATTTATCCGACTGCCTAGTGGACAGTTGGCTGCGCTGTGTACACCTCAAGCTTTAATGTATTAAAAAAATGATCATCCCTCTTCTACACATCCCCAATTCTGTGTCACCCACTGTGTGTCCTCCTAGGCAGGCATCCACACTTATGAGCCATACCAGAAACCTGAGTTCTCATCAGGTTTGTCATTACACATCTGGGCAGCCAGCTGGCTGACTGACTCTCTTTCTCCAGTGTCTTGCTGTAGCTTCATAAAGTTCACAGAATTGTGCCCCTCCCTTGGTGTATCTTTTCTCCGTGGCTGCCTGTCTGCCTGACGCCAGATTCACATCATTTCTGTTGGCACTTTGAAACGACATCCTACTTGGTCCCTGTGCCTCCACCCTCAGCCCCTCCAACCCAGTGTCCACACGGCAGCAAGAGAATCTTTCCAACAAGCAAGTCTGCTCTGTCAGCTTCCTGCTAAACTCCTGGGGCTTCTTGTACCTCAAAATGAATCCAGGTGAGCAGGAGCGGCCACCTCAGACCTCCCAGCTGTCTCCAGTCTCCCAGCCCACACTTGAGTATCTAACTGAAGGAGCTGTGGTTAGTCACAGTTCCAGAATGTTCCAGGTTCTCCTGTCTGGGTTTGTGTATGTGCCGTTCCCATTGCCTGGAAGGACCCTCCTTTCCTTCATCCCCTTTGCCTGGTTAACTGACTGCCCCATGTCTTTCCTGGCAAAGTAAGCCCTTTACCTGGATAAAGTAAGCCCTCTACCTGAGTAAAGTAAGCCCTGGGTGTGTGCTGCCAGCAGCCTACAGCTGGGTTGTGATTGTCTTGTGCCTGCGTGCCCAGGGGGAAACTTGTTGAGGGAGGTGTGGTGCCCCGTGTATGGCCACGTGCATGTGTGGTTAGCCCAGCCTACCCAAAGAAGCAGCTCTGGGAAGCTGTGCTCAGTGAGTTCCATTTCTCCCCACACTGTCCTCCAGCTGGAGATCAAGGATGTGACCAGGGCCTGGGGGCTCGAGGTGGACCACGTGGGGCTGGCAGTGGAGGCCGTGCTGCTGCCCCCCAAGACAGCCCCCTCCAGCAGCTAGCTCCCCACCTTCTAGGGGTGGGCGTGTCCTCAGCGGCAGGATGTGCCCTGCCCCCGGGGCAAGGTGAGGAGCCTCCAGAAAAGGGTGGGGACTCAGCAGGGCACTCAGCTTGGTGTCTAGCACAGGCTGAGCTTTCCTACTTGTTCCCTTAACCAAGTACCTTTGTGTCGTCCATACCCTGCCTGTCTGTCCGGCTACTGTGATTCTAGTGCTGCCCAGAGCTCAGGTGGCGGGAAGAGCCCAGGTGCTTGCGAGTGCATGCAAGCCTTTGGTAGCCTGTGTTGTAGCAGGAAGCAACAACATCCAGAAAAGAGATTTCCATTCATGACTGGAGTCCCTTAGAAATGGGGTTTGGGAGTTAAGGCAGAAAACTCAAGAGCAGCTTCTTAGCAGAGGAGGAAGTTGAATCCAGACCTGAAGGGGATATAAGAAGGAACTGCTGCGGACCAGTGATCCTGACCTTGGCAGCCAACTAATCTCCCCTCTCTGCCTCCCTCCCCAACCCTTTCGGCTCCCCCACCACAGACACCTTGGAGATCGAGAGTGAAGTGGAGCTGCCAGCCCCTCACATTGGTGCTGGGCCCATCTTGAAGCAGCCTGTGGCCTAGGGACTGCTGACTACTCTGCAGACCTACCTGTCTGAGACCCTGGTCAGCCAAGTCCGGGCCTGCTACCAGTTCAAGGTCATCTGCCCAGTGGCTCCCAGAGCATCTACTTCCTGGCCCTCACTACAGGTGCAGCTGCCCTCCCTGCCCTCTCTTCCCCATCCAGGTTGCTTGTAGCCCCCACCCTCTTCCCTGGGTCCCTTTTTAGACTACCCCCGCTCCTGAGAGCAGTTTAGGGTGAAGCCATAGCGGCCAGGGGCACAGACACCATGTGCAGACACTGACTGCCCTGGCTTTTGTCTCCCCACCCTGTCCTTGCCAGCAAGACAACT
This sequence comes from Sturnira hondurensis, assembly GCF_014824575.4. NCBI lineage: Eukaryota > Metazoa > Chordata > Mammalia > Chiroptera > Phyllostomidae > Sturnira > Sturnira hondurensis. Next base: position 2,954,653 of record NW_028077960.1, read on the forward strand.
CAGATAGCTGAGCCTCCTGTACCAACAGCCCTGCACATGCTGCAGGCCTACTGTGTGCCAGGCTTTGTGCTAAGTACTTTTTGTGCATTATCTCACCTACTTCTCATCATGAACCTATGATTTAGGGACTAGCATCATCTCCACTCACCAGTTTGGAAACCGAGACTGAGCAGTTACATAGCCAGTGGGACTTGAACCCACGTATTAGACCCTGAGTGTTTAATCACTACTCTCCCCGCAGTGGGGTGTGCTGACCACCCCTCCCCCACCTCACACTGTCCCCAACACAGCTGTCGCCTTCCTCACACTCGGCTTTCTTCTCCCCACAGGGTAAGGGAGAATGGGACTTGGAGTGCCTGGGGGCATCCCCAACGTGGCAGTGGAGGTGGCTGAGGCAGACCTGTGGGCCCTGTTGTGCAGGGAGCTGTGGCCCCGGGGGGCCTACGTGAGTGGGCAGCTAAAGGTGAAGGATGACCTAGCAGTGGCCCTGAAACTGGAGGCTGTCCTCAGAACCCTGAAGTCACAGCCTTAGCTGACCATCTGTAGCACATCCCAGGCTTGTCTGTGCACTGAGCCTGGCACCAAGCCAGGGGCATCTTGAAGGAAGAGGCATCGGTGCTGCACCTCTGGGTGGTTAAGTCCCGGAGAAGTTTCAGACCCAGCCAGGGGCTGGTGAGTGGAGGCTGAGTCGGGCTGCCCTGCCCTTCCCTGTCCCCTGCCAAGGATGCAGCCCTGAGCTGGGCACACCGCACAGTGACAGGAGCACTGGGCCTGCTCTGCTCCACCGCCTGTCTAATCGGAGGGGCAGGGCCCACAGAAGCAGCCCGATAGCAGCTGGTGTGGTCCCACTGTCAGGGGGCAAAGTATGTGGCTCAGGCTCCCAGATCCAGAGTGTGGTTGGGGGAGGGGGGCATGGAGAGGAAAGTGACCACCAAGAAGAGGTCACTGCAGCCAGAGGGACCTGGGATCAGACAAGGGCCCACGGTCCAGACTACAGTCCAGGCCCACAGGTCAGAGTGGGAGTGTGGAGTCTGCTCCTCCCTGGCCCTAAATGCCCCTTGACTTGCCTGGCAGCTTGCTCCTACCTGCCTGCGGGGCCGAGGGCAGCATGGAGGGAGCCCTGTCCTTCCTGTGCTGCCTACCGCAGGTTTGAGAACTCACGTGAGTTGGGGAGCAGTAGGGTGTGGTGTTGGGTGGTCCCCAGGCTGTTCCCCTAGTTGTGGCCGGGGACCAGGGCCCTACAGGCTGACACAAACCCCCATGATGCTCTTGAATTGCCCATGATCCTCTTTGTGCCAAAGGTCTCAAATCCTCTGAGGCAGGAGCTGGCACTCTGTTCCTCTTGATAGAGAGGTGTGCCAGGTCAGGGGGTGTTGGGGTGTGAGGCATGGTGGAGTCACCCCATTTGGGAGAGCAGTCAGGGCTTGTCTGTGCCTCCCCTTCTGTTACACCTCGGCTCACCTTCTCCACCAGATGTAGGGGAGGAAACAAAACCTGCAGAGTCCTGGCCTGGAGACCTGGCCACGCTTGCTGCCCCACTGATCCAGCCCGGACCCCAGGTGGCCTGGAGGAGGGGACTTTCACATCTCCAGTCCTCAACTGAATCTCACTTCCTGGAAGAGGCTTGTGAAAAAGCCCCACGGAAACCTGAGCGCTCCCTTGAGAAACAACAGCCTCTGGCACCAGGCCTTCCTGTGAGAGCTCAAAGGAAACCGAAACTCAGAGTCTCTGGGCATGGAAAGATCAGGGGAAACTGAAAGTTCTCCTAATCGTCTGTGGTGGGGAGTGAGCCCTGCTGCCGGCCATTAATACCCTATCCAGGGGCTCTGCCACTCAGGCAGGGCCACACTCCAGGAAATGGAGCCCATGGGCTCAAGGGCCCCTGTGCTTCAAAGGACTGGGCAGAACTTACAGTCCCTACGGGAAGACCAGGGGCACCTAGCAGGGTGAGGGTGTCAATCAAAGAAGGCTTCCTGAGAGGGTGATGCCTGAGATTTGGAGCTACACGGGCAGGTGTCAGGTGTCGGCAAGGAGGAAAGAAAAATAGGGAAGCCCTAGCCAGATGCTCTAGCCTAGTTGGTTAGAGCATCCTCCCTGGACGCCAAGGCTGGGGGTTTGATCCCACGGTAGGGCACGTACAAGAATTAACTGATGAATGCATACATAATTGGACCACAAATTGTTTTCCCCCTTCCTCTCTCTCAAAATACCAGTAAAATTTTAAAAAAGGAAATGGGGGGAAAGCATTGGACACAAAGGAAAGCCCTTCTGAGGACACAGAAGGAACTGGGCACTCCGATACGGAGTATGGGAACCTCAGCTGTGAGGAGGGTAAAGGTAGTGACTGTGTGCTAGGTGTGTCCCTGTGGTGGGCGAGACCACCCCTGCCTGCACGCCACCACACGGGGTCTGGCGGAAGCGAGACCTGCCCACTCGAGTGTGCTTGGTAGGGTGATAATATTGGCGGAATAATTTAGTTTGAATTTGAGCATTTCACCTAGAATGTCATTTGGTGTGCTTGAGTGTGATACTATTATGTTGCAGAATTGTATGCTTATGATTATGTAATAAAAGGGCATTATTTGTGTTAGACCCTGTAGTTATGCTGTTTATATATTAGTATCTAATATGTCTCATTAAATTTTGAATAGCTTGTATAATCACATGGTATATCCTTTGCAGTTTTTTTTTACACAAATCGCAACATAGCAAACACATGTTGTTTTGTTCACTTAATATTAAATCTTGAGGGTTTTTTTTTCATATTAGCACACAAAGACTTTCCCCATTTAGTTTTGTTAGTTATGTATAATTCCATTGAATGGATGTATCACAATTTATTTCACCTTACACTTAGATTATGTCTTGAGTTTGGCTATTTCAAGCAATGGTGTACTAATAACCTTTAAATATGCCAATTAAACTGTACGTGACTATCCTCCAGATAAACTCCTAGAAGGGAAATTGCTAGGTCAAAGTATTTGTAATTTGAATCAAGTAAAAAACCTTCATTCTGAGGTTATAAAAGAATTCCATGTATTCTTATAATTTCATATTTTTACATGTAAATGTTTGACCCATTTGGAACATAAATGTGAGTGACTGGAGAAAGAAGGGAGGAAAGAGGAGGGGCTAAAACATGCACCCACCTCCACACCAGGCCTAGCCATGGGCTGGTACCCAAGTGAAGCCACAGAAGCACCAATGGTAAAAATCTGTCACCGGGTCACTCACGCAGGTCTCCCTGGTGAGCCTCCCAGTGGGGCCTGTAAACCAAAAGTAGTGAACTGACAGTGATCAGGAGGTGGGCCTTCTGGAAGCTGTTTGTGTATTGGAGGCTGGGAAACATTTCTGGCTCTATCTGGTAAATGTTTCTTGATTCCCATCCTAAGCCCAGTGGAGCCCAGCTCACCAGCCAGGGCAACGAGTCTGTAAGTGAGGCCAACGTAAGGAGAAGCTGGGAGCAGGATTTGAGACTGCAAAGCCAAGGCCGGGTGGGAGGCAGTCCTGGAGAACCTCAGGATTCCCAGCTGGAAGGGAGCAAATGATTGACCCACACAGCGTATTTCACAGATGGGAAGACCGAGGCCCAGCAGGCCCTGAGACAACCTTCCCAGAGGAGTTCGGGGTGGAGCAGGGCCCAGACCCTATGTTCACTACATCAGTATGGATCATGAGGTGGTGGGATTGGCTTAAAGAGGTCCTCGAGGTCCTGGGGCTCCCTGGTAGGGTAGCTCAGCTGGTTAGAGCAACGTCCCAATACACCAAGGTTGTGGTTCAATCCCCCGTCGGGGTACATCTAAGAATCAACCAATGAATACATAAATAAGTAGAACAGCAAATCTCTCTATAAAAATCAAATTAAAAAATAAAAAAGATCCTAGTGCCTCCTGTTGCTCTGCCAAGCTTGACTCCACTGGATGGGGTTGGGCGAGGGGACAGAGTCCCTACTGCTAGTTCTCTAGTTTCTCTGCCACTCGGCCAGGAGCGGACAGGGAGGAGGCTGAGAATGGAAGGGCCTGCGTATCACAGGCCTCTGCCCTGGACGGGGGCCCCACCTGCCCTCCAGAGCCCGGCAGTGTCTGCCATATCACAGACACCAGCACCTGGTTATTGAAACTGACTTGCTGAATGAGAGGGCGCATTAGGTTTGTGGAAGATGAAAGTAGAGACAGACTGGGAGAGAGAGATGGGGGTAGGGAGAGAAAGAGAAATGGAGACTGGAAGGCGAACAGGAGAGACAAAACAAGGAGACAGGGACAGAGAGGGAGCAGGAAGCAAATCCTTGTGTCCACCAGGGTGGTGCAAACAGAGCCACGTGGGTGGCCCTGGAGGGGCTAGAGGCACCTGAGGAGGAGATGCGTGGGGAGGGGTTCTGTGGTTCTTGGCTTCTTGGTCCCAGCCTTTTCTCCCTGAAGGGAACCCATAGAAGCCTACTTACGAGCTTGTGGCACAACCTTGTGGCAATTTGGGGGATAGCTGGTTTCTCATTCCCGATTTAGCTTTCAAGGACCTGGAAGGATCCCTGGGACAGTGGAGAGAAAATGAAGAGAGGAAAGGGGCCTTATGCCCAGGCCTCTGAAATGTTAGCTTGGCCAACCATTCCTGTATACATTCTCTCTCTCTCTCTCTCTCTCTCTCTCTCTCTCTCACACACACACACACACACACATCCCTGTGTGTGTCCAATGTTAGCTTGGCCAACCATTCCTGTATACATTCTCTCTCTCTCTCTCTCTCACACACACACACACACATATCCCTGTGTGTGTCCAGGCCAAGGCTGAACTTGGCAATGATACAGGGTAGGGAGAGAATGAGGGAGTAGAATGGTGGACGGGTTTAACCAGAAGGAATTGGGGAAGGTTGTCTAGTGTGACCTGGGAAGTGCAGCTCATGGAATTAAATCTGTAAAATGGGGCAAAGTATATCAGAGCCTGAGCTTCTGGGAATGGGAAGCCTCCTGTGAGCATCAGCTGAGCCTGTGGCCTCATACAGACTCCCGTTCTGGGCTTCCTTTCTTTCCTGGGAATGGGAACTTTTGATTCCACCTCAAGGGTCCTCAGACAGTCTGGAATACATTGACCTTGTCTGAGTTCTCTCTTGCTCACTTTAGGGGTACCAAAAGTGAGCATGGAGAGGGGTGGGCTGGAATTCAGAGCATCTCGGAGGCAAACACGGGTGAGGGGAGCAGCAGGATGACGACCCTCAGAAGACAGGCTCTCACCTGCTCGCCTGAGCCCTCCCAGCCCAGTCCCGGATGGAGAGTGGCAGGGGTGAAGTGCCTTCCCTGTGCCAGGAGAGAGCTGAATCCTGGAGATCCTCAATGAGGGAAGGTGAGAGGGACAACCTGGGCTGGGAGTGGCCCAAGGACTCAGGGGGCTGGGGCGAGGACCCTTCTGGAAGCCTACCATGGCTCAAAGAAGCCCTTCCTGTTCACCCTGTCAGAAGACCTAGTTGCTTGGCACACTGAGGTACAAACTGCATGACAGCCAAAGGGGGGGCTTCCTTCTCCTTTGGGGACTTGGTACAAATAGGTGGTGAGTCCACAGTGATCTGGAGGGTGGGTTCAGCCCCCTGCCACTCACCCAATACTTGTCACTACAGCAAGAACTCACTGGCTCTCCACTCCAGCATGTGAGCCTGGCAGGAGAGCATGCCCACTTGTTGCTGGGGACACCATGGCCGTGGTGTAGCATAACTTGCCCAAAGTCTCACAGCCAGTGAGCAGGACACTTGGCCCTGGGACTGAGCCCTGGTTCTTGGACACGCCTGGCCCCGTTTCACTAGTGCTACTCCACTGGGAAGGCAGGGAGCTGTTGGGGGCAGGTGGCTGCAGAGGTATCCTGAGCTCATGGGAGGGGAACAAAGAGGGCAGACACCTCCTTCTGCTTCTTCCTGTCATGACCCAGTGTCCAGAACCTCGGGGACACCACCACCAGGGCAGGAGAGTGAGGGCTTTGGCAGCCAAGGGCCTCCCTCCACCTCTGACTCCCACCCCCATCAGCCTCTGCCAAGGACACCCCTGTGCCTTCCCTTCCTGGGGAGATACCGCCTGCCACGTGAAGACTCCACGGTTCCTCCCAGAGGTTGTCTCACTGGGTGTGGCGTGCACCCAACTCCATCCCCTGTGAGTTCTGAGAGCAGGAACTATGTCTGATTCTCCTGTGTGTGCTCAGCCTCAGCACAGCCCAGCATTCAGGAGGCGCTCGCTATGTGCATAAGTGGCTGGTAGAGTGAATGGCTGTGTATGGAAGTGAGGAGGGTGGGAGAATGAGGCCGCAGGGACTGGAGGTGGCGTGGGAAACCAAGCAGAAGCCCCTCCTGCAGGGGGGGTCCTCTTCCCACACAGAGAGCTTGGCTTTGGAGTGAGCCCCTTGGGGCTGCCACAGCAGGCTTCACGCCCTGTTGTTCAAGCTGTAGTCCTGATGGGGTAGCGGGTGTTCTCTCTGAGTTCTGCTAGGAGAAAGAGGAAGCCCCACGTGGTCCCCTGAGCCCAGCCTAGACCTGGCCAGCCTAGCAGGCAGGCCACAAGCAGAACCACAGAATAGAAAACCCTTGTTTTATTCAGCCCAGGTCTGGGCAATTTTGCTCTGTGGTATGGTCAAAATATAAAAAATAAAAACCAACAACTGACAAAGTAACATTGTAGAGAAAACTTAAGAATGAAACTGGGCCGGGCGACCGGAATCCCTGTGGTTTTGGTCCAAGTTCACTCCCTGAGGCCGGCAGGAAGGGATGCCCCTGTGTTCCGCTGCCCCTGCCTGTGGGTGGGGGGCTTGCACCCTTTGCACCAGGATTTTCCTGGTGGGAGGCTGCCCGGGAAGCAGGACCTGCTTGGGGAAGCCAGGAGATTGGCCATCTGTCCACCTTCTCGGAGATCAGGATCTAAGGAGAGAAAGAGATGCGGGCTTCTGAGTAAGGCCCCTTACTCCACTATCAGCAAGGCCCGCACCACCTCCCCAGCTGCAGGCTTCCCTCCACAGCCCAGGCCCTGCTTGGACGGGCAGGCACGGCTTCATTCCTCTCAGTAATCTGCGCAGGGGGAGAGGGGACCCTCAGCCCACATCCAAGAAAAGGACGTGCACGGACTCCCGACTCCCTCCCAGGGCATGCCCTAAGCCCCGCCCCCTCCCTCTGCCCTGGCCCAGACTGTTCCTGGGCAGAGCTCTTACTGTTTGGAAATACTTTCTAACTCAGTACTTCTTTTTTTTTAAGGGCTGTTTCCTCTTCAGAAACAAGATTGAAACCCACAGGCATCAATCCTGTGGCCTTTCTGGGCAAGCTTCTTCCAGCTTCCTGTGCACTGGGCCAGCTGCCTGACTGCGGTCAGGGTCGCAGAGACGCGCTCTCTCGAGACCCCAGCCGGCAGGGCCCGAAGCCCTAGGTGGGCACGCGGGGTCAGGGCTGCCTGGCTGCCGGCCCTGTTTCGGGGCAGTGCCGTGGTGCCTCTGGGAAGGGGAGGCTGTCTTAATCCACTCTTCCCAACAGTAGGCAGGACAAGAAGGGGAAGCAGGCTCCCCGCCCCACTGCATACCCTTTTTCCTTGAATGCCTCTTTTTTCCTCCCCCCTCCCCCCTTCCTTCCTCTCCTCTCAGAACTGCTTCCCAGAAAACCTCAACCATTTAGGTGACCCCTGAATCTGCATGTCTGAGTCAAGCCCTGAGGAGTGAGAAAGTGCTGGAAATCCAGGCCTGCAGAAGAGGCCTGTTGCCCAGGACGGGGCATAACTCAACTGTTTCAAGCACTCTGTGAGCTGGATAATTCCGATCTAACTCTGCTTGCGAGAAACTTGATCTCTGCACAGAACTAGAGGTTGCTATTCTCATTCTTCATATGCATGGTGTGACTGTGTGTGTGTGCACGGAGGGTTGTGAACGGCCCACCCAGCGGTGGCAGCCAAGAGTGAAAGCACTTTCTCTCATTGTGCTCCAACCCTGCTCACACGATGAGCGCCCCGGACCCCCCCGCCCCTTACAGGTTCCACCTCCCACATTCAGGAAGCATCAGTTCCACACTTTTGGGTAAACAGTCCCCTCTGGACGTTGGAATCTCTGCCATTTACCCCCAAGCTGATGGACTTTAAAGCTCTAGGAATGTGCGCTCTCTCTTTTTAATGGAAGAGTTGTTTTGACCTGATTGAACATTTTAAATTCACATAGAGTGGGGTGGGGTTTCTTTGCGAACCTGTAAGCAGCAGGTCCCTGGGCAAGGTACTGATGTGGGGAATCAGGAGAGAGGCTGAGGGCAGCGGGCCTGGGGCAGCAGCAGCTGAGGACCGGGCCCAGGAGCCCCGTGCCAAAGCCCTGGTCCCAGAGTTTACCAGCTCAGCAGTGGGGCCCACCGACGGATGATGGCTCATTCCCACTAGAATCGCTTCTAGTCTGTAACTGTCTAATCCAATGTACTTGGTAAGGACACTGTGATCACAGACACCATTCCCTGAGTGCTGCTGGGAAGGGTTCTCGAACACGCAGACATATGGCCTTTTAACCCTCCTCGCAAGCCTATGTGGGATATAAAAAACACCTGTTTTCTATATCCTAGTTGAGGAAAGTGAAGTGCGCAGTTCAGTGTCACAGAATGTGTGCCTCCGCCTACCAATGCTGCTGCCTGCTGGTTCCCACTGGAGAAACCTGAGGAAGCCACAGCCCAGAGGCCTGAGCCCCACCACTGGCACTCAGGGTCGGGCAGGCAGGGGCCAGGCTCCTGTGCTCAGCCTGTGGGCTGGGCCGACTGCAGCCGTGTTTGGAAGTCAAGGTGACCCAAAGTGCAGGTGTCTTGTGTTCCGTGTGGTGAGCCGGCTTCCCAGGCAGGAAGGGGGCTGGGCAGGGAGGGGGTAGGTGAGAACTTACTGGACAATTTTGCAGTTTGTTGTAGACACATAGCGACCTGTATAGTGGATGCTGCATCTCACCACATTGTTGGTGAAGTCAGACTCCAGAACAATGTACTTAGGGTTCACATGCACCTGCGGGGGGAACAGAGGGAAGAGAGGTCTGGTCGGGAGGCTGCACTTCACTTGGTCACCAGGAAAGGTGGTGGAGAGGCAGACAGACAGAGGCAGGGGAGAGACAGGAAGACAGGGAGGTGGAGAAAGACCACATGAGACCAAGGGACATGGAGACAGACACACCGATGGAGAGACATGGGGAGATGCACAGACCGAGGGAGGAAAGAGACAGTTGTAGTCAAAGAATACATCAGATCACCCTTAGGGGACGAGGGGAAGCATCCCAGGAGCCGGAGCCCAGGCCAGGGTGGGCCCTGCAGCACAGGGCATCTGGGGTTGGAGAGGCTGAGTCGACATCTCAGGGAACACAGCCAGGAGTGAGCGGCCCAGCCGAGATCCCACACCTGGTCTCCTGACTCTGAGGCTTACACCCTTTCTCTGCGCATGCCCATCCGTATGAACTGCGCACGGCCGGTCTGACGCCAGGTGGCACCCCTGCCTGACACACGGAGATGGTGGCTCAAGCACAACCTACGCTTTTTGTCTGAAGAAGAGCCACTCAGACCCAAGGAAGCCTTTCACGTATTGGATCCTTGGTGGGGCAGGGGGTGGGGGCGTTCACTGGGGTAGGCTACCCTCAGCGAATAAAACAGGACATTTAAGATCAGATGGAAGGATGTTACTTTTAAATCCTTGTACACTCCTTAAGGGCAGGAACCGCACACTGCTTATGTGGCTTGAATCCTCAGTGCCCAGAACTCAGAGGGGCCTTTGCACATGTTCAGTGAGTGGATGAAGGACGGAAGGACAGAATGCCCTTAACAACCCTGGCCCCTGGGTAAGGCGGAGAGAGGCCTGCAGAGCCTGCTGAGAGCTGCTTGGGATGGGCTGCTATGTTCTGAAACTCGGCAGCCCCAGCCAATGGCTTCGTGCAGGCGAAAGCCGCCTCCCAATCCATCTTCCCAGCTCCTCCTCTGAACGTCGTTGGGGAGCAGTGGGTCCGAGGGGCCTGGCACGATGATCGAGGCCCTCACTCTGCCGCTGTGTGGAAGAGCTGCGATCTGGCCTCCCTGGGGGAGGTCACGATGACTAGTCCCCACGCAGGCTGTTCAAGCACCCATCACATTACGTTGTGTGTCCTTAATGTGCTTCTGTGCTCGCCCCTCCCCGCCAATGGAAGGGGTGTTGGAGCGGGCATGCATGGGAGGTGGGGCTCGGGCTGGAAGGGATACTTGGTCACAGGAGTCCCTAGCTTTGTAGGGGTCACGGTAAGGAATGGAAGGTGTCTCTCAGAGGGTGGTGTCCTCACCCAGATGGCCTTCCCTGCCCACAGACAGGGAGATGGACCCCATGGCTCTCCAAGTCCTCTGTCACTTAGGGAAGACAGATCCATCCCTTCTTCTACCACCACCACACCTGGCCTGAGGTTCCTTGGTGTCTGTGTGGGAAGAGGCTTATCTGCCCGAGGCTAAGACCTTTGGATAGGAAGTGCAGACCTCCGAAAGATGCCCCGAGAGGCTCCTTCTGCTCAGCTGCTGGGAAGAGGGAACATGCCCAGAAGCTAAAGCACGTCTCAGAGGTGGGGACACTGAGGTGAGCAACGGGCTAGAGGGGGTGCCCCAGTTCGGGAGGCCCACCTTGAGGATGTAGTTGCCCGGCTGTACATCAGTTATATCAATCCACTGGCAGTCGATGTCTGCGTTGTAAGTGTCATAGCAGCCTGGGCTCAAGCCCTGAGAACGGGGACAAGAGTAGAGGGTGGGGTGCCACATACTCCTCAGAGCCACTCATGCCAACCCAGCAGCCAGGGCCCCTCCTTCCTCTTTGCTTCGCCCCAACCCTGGTCTAGGGCAGCTGTTCAAAGCGGATCTGCCCCTTCCTAAGCCCATGAGGTGGATGGACCAGGAGATGACAGACAGATATAATCACCAGATTAGAGGGATCAAATAAGGAGGGGCCTGCCTGGGAGAAATGGATGGAGGACAGATGGCCACTCTGTGATTTCTGCGCAGAAGGACAGGAAGATGCATCTGGGCAGATAGGCAAGTGGAACCTCATGCCATCCTGGCTCTGCCGGATTGTTCCCTTTCTGACATGAGCAGGCACCCTGGGAATGAGGCAGGAAGGGGCCTGGTGGAGGGAGGGTCCCCAAGGGGCTCTGTGGTGGCCTGAGGAGTGGCAAGAAGACCCCCATTCTGGTTGAGCTGAGTGGCCAGGGGCCATGGCACCAGCCCTTAGCCCAGGATGTGTTGCTGTCTACTGCAGCTCCCAGGTCGGGCTGCATCCTGCCCCCCTGCTCCCGCCCCGCCTCTCTAGCCCAACCTGTGTGTGAGAGGTGCATGCGTAGCGCTTGAGGTTGCCAAAGTCGCAGGTGCTGTCCTCCAGGCAGAAGCTGGCCTTGTGGCCCTCGGCTACCTTCTTGCCTGTGGCCGCATCCAACAGGTCATAGTGGCTGAACTCGTCCATGCTGTGGTAGTGTCTGGAGAAAGAGGGCAGGAGGAGAGAGACGGAGGCCTCACCATCCCGGGCTTCCCGTCCCATCCCCCTTCTGAGAGGGGCCCAGGTGACAGAGCCTCCTGAACAGTCTGGGCTCCTGGGTCCCCTGTTTCCCACAGGGCAGCATCTTTCATGTCCCCTCTTGCAGCCCAGCTTTTACTAAGGCTCCTTTGAGAAACTCTTGCTTCAGTGACAAATCTTTGGCAGAAAACACCTCGGGGCCCTCCCACCAGCACCTGCTCCCCCAGGGGCACTAGTGGGGGAGGGGAACTGGGGCACAAGTCCCCCAGCCCAGAGTAAGGGTGGGAGAGGCCACTGGCCCCACTCACTGGTGGCAGCTGTGCCACTCCCAGGTGTGCCGTGGCCGGTTGGGGAGGAAGTCCGCTGTGCCCTGGTTCTTCACGCGCTGGGGGAAGCGCAGCAGCACCCGCACGTCGTAGTCGGTGGCCTCAGGGGCGTAGGCAGTGCTGCAGGGGCGGGTGGGAAGACAGGAGTGGGGCGGGGCACTCTGACACGGAAATCCGGAATGGGCCAACTTGTCCCCGAGGACCCCGGCATCCGACTCCCTGCTCTGGGCCAAAGGCTCAGATCTCTCCCCCTCTCTCCATAAGGCTGGCGCATCTGGCCTGACACTGACCCTCTGGTGCCTACAGGTGACTCAGCTGGGGACAGCCTCTGGGGATGGGGTCATATCAAAATCTTTAGAAGTCCTTTAAAAAATGGGCCTATGCAGGAGATTCTGGTAAGTCCTCCCTCCTCAGACAGAGCCTGGGCAGGTGCTGAAGTATGCCGTGTCCGGGCTGTGGCCTAAGAAACAAGCTCAGGTTCTTTGGCATCAAAACCCCTTCACGTCCCTGGTCCTGGTGGTCTCCGGCTCCCCCACATACCCTAGGCCCCAGATTCAAACACTGATTCTTTTGCTAACCTAGACTTTTGCCCATGCTGTTTGCTTGACCTAGAACTCACTCAGCCTCCTGGGCCAACTCAGGTCCCCTCCCTCAGGAAGTCTACTCTGACTGCCCCGCTTAGAGAAATCTTGACAGCTTGTGAGCTCTAACAGTGATTCCACACACTCCCTAAGCTAGGTCCAGGTCACTAGGCCACCTCCCCTGATCCTGCAGCTTCGGGGCCAGAGGCCCGCCCTTTTCCGTTCAGAAAGAACGGGTCTGGTGTGAGCTGCTTGCTCACAGTTCACTTACTGATCCCCAATTCTCAGCTGAAATGGGCTGTCCTGGCTGGCCTCAGGGGGACTTCCCTGGCACTTATGAAGGTCTGGGTCCTAAGGCCAAAGGCAGAAGGTGGCCATTTGTGGGAATTAGCTCTCTCTGAGAGGATGTCTGGACAACAGGCAGTACAGATTCCTCTTTGCCAGGACATAAAGCCCTTGGCTGGGGGAAGCTTGGAATCCATCTGTGTCTGGGTTGGAACAAACACCCTCCTTCCCCCTGTTGAGTTCAATGCTGCCCTTCTGTTCGGCTCAGCACACCGTGGGAAACCATCAGTCAAGGTCTAGGGTCTAGGCCCAGCCTGGCCACAAACTCGTGGTGAGACTTGGAGCAAGTCCCTCCCCTTGTCTGGGTCTCGCTGGCCGTCTGCGCTCTGGCACCAGCCTGCGGCTCACACTTCGATCATCTCTGAGGGCCCTGAGCTCCAGGGCTTCAGTTTTGCAGGGTTTTCCAGGGCTATTCTCCACCTCCAGCCTCCTCTGACACCTCTGTCCTTACCGACCCCTTCCTCTCTGACTTCAAACAGCTCCAGCCTACAAATTGCTCCTGCTAGTTCTCCTCCCGCTCCCTGTTTCCTGGTCTGTCCTTGGGGCACGTCTCTCCAGCTAGACAAGGACAGCGCCCCCAGGACAGGGCCCAGTTGCCTCCTCCCCAGCCCATCCAGGAGCTCGGGGCTAACTAATGTGGGATGCTTCAGGAAGATGGAGTGATAGCAGGGTTTGGACTCAAACTCCTCACAACTCAGCCATCCTGGACTGCCATGGAGGCTGTGAGTTCCCCACAGTTGGGGGGATCATAGCAGGAGCGTTTTCACGGCGTCCTGAGTGGGACGTCTCCCAGGAGACGAGACCAGACCTGAGTGGGCAGGCCGACCGAGTGGCACTCAGCCTGTGGGCCCGGGACTACTGTCCGTTCACACACTGTTTGCTGCCAGTCTGTAAAGAGATATGGAACTGGCCCAGCATCTAAATCAACCGCATTAGTAGTCACAGTGTTACTTTAACTGATCCTTTTTTGAAGCCGGATTTTCTTGATGAAGGAACCAGTAAGTTGAGCTGCACCCTGGTCAAAGCCCCCTGTCTTGGTGCAAGGAGATCACAGGGTGGTCAGCTGCTCTGGGGGTTAGTGGACTAGAAGTTCCACAAGTGAGAAAATGTTTAGATTCCGGAGGGCTTCCCAGATACTAAAAAATAAAGGTAAATAAAGAGTCCAAATGTCAAAAAGGCAAGTAATTAAGAAAACAGGGTGCTTCCAGCATAAGAGAAATGTCAACTAAAGAAGTAGGTCAATGTAATCCTTAACTAGTTCTTTATCACAGGGAGATGTCCCCAAAGCATGCACATTGGAAGAGAACATTCGCTGTTAATAAAGTCAAGCCAGCCCTGCGGGAGGCAGGATCACCCAGGAACGACGGAGAGTTGGCCGTGCTCACCTTTGGGGTCACATACATTGGTCTCTTTCCCCTCTCTGGGGCCACACGTAACAGAGGCCTCTTTGCCACCTGTGCCCCCTATCCGTGCTGTGACCCAAACAGCCTGGGCCAGCCACAGCCACACCTGTCCTCTGCGGAGACGGCCCTGCACTCTGGATCTCTGTCTTGAGTCTCCCTGAGGACTTCCCCGGGTCTTTCCTCACAGGAGCTGGGGAGCCGCACCCCCCGTGAGGAACCTTCTCTAAGGTGGCTGACAGCAGAAATGTTTTAGTTCCTGTCCTCGCACCTCAGGTTCCTGAGTAGGCAACACACACCTTCAGGGCTGACGTGAAGATGAAACGCCCCAGTAAAAGTAAACTTCCTTATGGAGTGAAGTTTTCAGAAATGCTGGTAACAGCTTGTTCCTTACGTGTCCCAACTCCCTTGGGGCGGGCAAGGCTCAGAGATGGCGGATGAGGTCCTAAGAGGCTCAGACGCTCGGCCAGGGCCATGTGGCTTGCAGGCAGCCTGGCAGCCTGGCTGGCAGGCAGGTGGGCTCTGGATGACTCCTAGGGACCCTCCCAGTGCTCCAGGCTTCATGCCCCAGCTCCTTACCTTGCCAGGCACTTCTCCTCTGCTGCACAGCGCAGGGAATACAGGTGGGCTCTCTGGACATAGGTGGACGCTTGCACATAGTTGGGGTCTGGGACCAAGTCAGGGAGACCTGGGAGCGGGCAGTAGGAGAAAGGGAGGTGGGAGGAAGAGCACAGCATTGAGGAGAGTCAGGCTGGCCGTGGTTACTGCCCAGAGAACAGCCAGCTCTAAACACCCTTAGCCATTTTTCTTCCTCTACACAGGCTGTCACCTCCTCCAGGAGGCCTCCCAGCCTGAGCTATGTATGGGATGTCTGCCTCCCTAGGTTTAGGTGCGAGGTCAGGGAGGTTAGGGAGCAGGAGCGCACCTCTGGAGGTCCGTGCTGTGGAAGTGCTGAGACCTCTTCACTGAACTAGGAAATGAGTAAGAGCTGGGAGACGGGCGGAATGGGCAGATCCAGAGGAGAGGGAAGGGTTTTCTTGGTAGGGAAACAGCATGAACAAGGGCCTGGAGGTAAGACTGAATGAACCAAGTAATCTGACAGAGACCCTTTCTTTCACGTCCTTGTTCCCCAGGCCCCTGCATCAGCCTCCAGACATCCTGTGCTCCTCGTACCCAGCATTCCTTATAAACCACCGAGACATCCGTTAGCTTCTGGCCCCAAGTGGGTCCCAGCAGGCTTGTGGGAAGATCTGGGCGAATGTTGGCTGGCAGACGTGAGGGTGGGCAGGAAGAGTGGGCTAGAAGGAAAACGTCCCCAGGGCAGGCTGCTGACGGGGGCAGGATTCTCAGCCTGGGCCCCCAGCACAGCTCCTTTCTTCCTGCCGTCTGCCTCCTGCTCTCCACATGCAGCCTCTGGCCTCTAACCTGAGGGAGCCTGGCTCCCTCCCCTGCAGGGCCCAGGGGAAGTATGGAATCTGCTCCAGCCCCAGTGATCACTTGTTCCCAGGATACGCTAGAGCCGGGGCCTGTCCATCCTGCCTTGCTTCCTCCTCACTCCTCCCCAAGAACACAGTATTCCCATTGAACTGTATTAGGAATTAGCAAAAACCAAACTCAGGTGTCCAAACCCCATCTGTATGAAATAAAGAAGCAACGATCTTGCTGCTGGGAGTGTGGGAGCGGTGGGGCACAGGGTGGAGTGGCAGGTAGGCAAGGGGCCCCAGAGCCCCGGGCTCCTGCCCAGCCTCTGAGTGAGCCTACCCAGGGAGTGAGCCCAGGCCTCTATGCCCCTCCCCTCTCAGGCTTCAGGGACTTCCAGGCTTTCCATTTCATCCTTCAGGCTTTCAGCATGAAATGAGGCTGTGAGTTCCTCCTAGCTTCAAGCCCTCTGCTCTCAGGGAACAGGCAAGGTAGGGGACTTGAGTCATGTGGACAAGCTTCCAGCTCCCTCCTCTTGCTGCCAAACCCTCTTTTCAGCTTTTAGGTCCTTAAAATGAGGTACAGGAGGAGGATTGTGGCTTCTAAGGCTTTCACAGATGGCACGTATCTGCCTGCCTGCCATCCCTCTGCTCACCCTGGGGCCCCGGCCTCAAGTGGGGACTGGGTCCAGGCGGCCAGTGTTACCTCACCTACTTGGAATGAAGAGAAAATGTGGAGCACAGGGTGGGTGAGGATGAGGTGGCTCCTGGCTGAGGGGCCGTCTTGGCCAGCCTATGTCCCATTACTCAAGCCCCCAGGAATGCCTGCAGTCATTTCCTGAGTGGTCCTCAGGTCCTCTGAGCTGGGGCCACCTTGGTGCCCCACTGGTACTCACTGGTTCCTAAAAGCTGGGTGGGGGCAGGTGGGAAGACAGGAATCGTGCCCTTCCCCTCGATCTGTAAGCAAGGTGTGGGGGTGGGTCCGCTGGACTTGAGGCCTCACGAGACCCAGAATTTGGCACCAGAAGCCCAGTTCCAATAAACACTGCACAGATGGCTCCACACGCTTTCCTGGCCCGACCCCTCCTCTCCAGGCCATTCCAGGGGTTAGCTGTGCCGGGAAGTTAGAAGAGCCAGCTGAATAAGAGGCCAGGGCTATTTGGGGCCAGGGCAGGTTCGTGCCACTCCTGACCTCTGAGGCAGTCCTGATCCTGGTCCTCCCAGGAGCCCTGACCCTGGCCACACACTGAGGTCTGACACCTATCAACAGCTCCGAACCCCCAACCTCGAACCTCGAACCTCGCCACTGCTGTCCGCCCCCAGATTATCAACTGAAGCCGGGTACCTTGAACAAACAAACCACCTTAAAAGGAGTTCCTTTGACATAATCAATCCTTTGTTATTGTAACTGAGTGTGGTTGGCTTTTAAAAATAACCTTCAGGGCCTGGGGGCAGAGCAGATCTGTGGTGCACCACTCGTGGGCGGGCCCCTCTGACTGCCGGTCACAGTCTGGGCCCTGGCTGGGACAGGGTTTTCTTCCTCTTACTGTTGAGTGCTCTCAGGTTCAGGTGGGTGCCCCTGCTCCAGGAAGCCTTCCATTAGCATAGAAGACCCACCCCCACCCTGATGTTGCGGGGGTGGGGGGTGGCGGGGGGTCACCTCTGTCAGTAAGCTTCTTTAATGATTTGCAGCTTAATACAGTCGTCCCTCAGTATCCAAGGAGGTCTTGTTCCAGGACTGCACCCCCAAGGACACCAACATCTGCAGATGCTCCAGTCCCCCCGTCAGTGCCTGGGGTCTGTGCACTCCCCGTGTCCAGTTATGGGGGCTGACTGTGCTTACTGTTCCCGCAGAGCATGCTCCTCAACACTGGGAAGCGCCAGAGGGAGGTGAGGCTCAGAGAAGGCAATGAATCTACCCATAGTTGCACAGCGAGCTGGGACAGCTCCAGGGGGGAGGTCCCAGATCCTGAACCCCTCCCAGAATTCCTCTGTTCATTCCATTCTCTAAAAGTGAACACTTTTTAAAATTTAACCTACACAGTCGAATGCACAGATTTTACGTGTATAATGGGTAAATCTTGATGAACGTGTACCTCACACAGCTGCGGCCACCACCAGTCCACAGACTGCGGCCGTCGTCCAGGAAGTTCCTTCTGGCCCCTCCCCACCCCGGTCATCACTGACCTGCTTTTTCATTATGTTAGTTCTGCCTTTTCTAGAACTTACAAGGAATCACCAACCCCACCTTTATCCTGTCTTCTTTTTGTCCCATACCTCTGGCCATCACTGGGTTCTTCGGCTCCCCTAACTGGCACCCCCACATGCTCCATCCTTTCTCCCCTTCATTGCCCTGGGGGAAGCTGCCAGGAAAAAAGAGCAGCCTTTAGGCTAAGGATCCCTGCCTCCCCATACCCTGCCCCAGCCAGGGAGGGCCCCCTGCTGAGGTGTCTGGGAGCTGCAGGCCCTCCACCCTCTGCTGGTATGTTTTTTCAGGAGGGAACAATGCCTCTTTATCTGGCCTGCTCTTCTGAAGGCGCTGCTGCAGCAGCCAGGATCTGCAGGCTTGGGCTCTCAGCCCCTTCACAGGGGCTTGGGCAAGAGGGCGAACTGTGGGATAGTGGAAGGGGGATGCAGGAAAGCTTGAGCAGGGCCTTGTGGATGTGTAGGTAGGGTACCGGTCTGTGCTCTCTGGCTTCTAGGATACAACCAGGCCCTCCAAGCAGCTGGCCAATGTTGGGTGAATTGCAGTTCCAACCAGATCGTGTATTCAACCCCCACCTGATGCCAAGAAGTGTGCATTTTAGCCCTGACTGGTGTGGCTCAGTGGGTTGGGTGTCATGCTGCAAAGCTAAAGGTCACTGGTTCAATTCCCCGTCAGGGGACATGCCTGGGTTGTGGATTTGGTCCCCAGGTGGGGCGTGAATCAGAGGCCACCAATTGATGTTTCTCTCCCTCTCTTTCACCCTCCTTTCCTCCCTCTCTAAAAATTTTTTTTAAAAAGTGTGCATTTTAAAGAACAACTCTGGAGAGGGCAATGCTTAGTCAGAAGGTGGAGATAACCATAAGTCATGGGGATATAACTTTGAAGAGGGACTGAGATCTCTTATTTAGAAAATAGGGAGTCACCCAGCCCTTGCACATGGCACTGAAGATTCTATTAAGTGGGTTCCAATGAGAACTTTTCCTGGAGACTCCCATTTTTAGAAATGCAGAATGGAATTAATCATAATTTTCATTTCAGAGCACACAAACCATTATCATGGGTCTATGCAAGGCCCCTCTCTTGTGATACAATTTTTTAACCTTCATTTTCACCCCTGACCCTTAGCTATATCCTGCGATAGGGGGACTCAAGAGTTAAAGGTTTTAGCTTTAGTTACAGTTGATAGGCTTAAGTGATTAATGCAGGTGGAAGGCCGTCGTTCCAGGAGGTCAACAAGCAATTCAACCTTGTGCCCCCAAAAGTCTGCAAGCTCATGAAGATGGTACCCGGAGCCACTGTGTTCCAGGGAGGGGGACATGAGACAGATAAAGAATCATGGATCAACAGGTAAAGAAGTACCAGAAGAATCTCTGTGGCTGGGGCTGCACCTCTTAGCCAATTAATCTTTTTTCCAAACCCCTTACCTGCCCTTTCTTCTCCTAGTAAAAAGGTTGGCTTGAGATGTAATGTTAAGAGCGTTTTTGAGGGCACATCACCCGCTTTCTCGGATCACTGGCATCCGAATAAAGCACCCACAGGCTCCATCCTCGTCTCCAGTTATTGGTCCCAGTAGTGACAGGCAGCGTGAATGCAGATTTCTCTTTCATTTGAACATTCGTGTCTCTGTACAGAAAATCTGCAATGCTCATGTATTCTTAAAGTATAGAAATAATATTGTCTTGTTTCATTCTGATTCTTGAGTTTTCAGTCAATGTAAACTTCTTAAGATCCACCTAGTTCATTGCTTGTCATTGTTAAATGGGACTCCACAGTGTGCACCCCCGCCTCCCACCATGGCTAATCTAAATGGTCTCCTGGGACAGAGCCCAGGGGTGCAGCTAATCACCCAGAGGATAGCCTCGCTCAGGCCACCCAGAGAGGCCCTGGTAACCATCAGCATCTGGTCTTCTGCTCCCAGGAGGCAGGCAAAATCCTGGCTTTTTACCCTATGTCACAGACCTTCTGTGTGACCCTGACCCTCTCCAGGCCCGATGGCCTCAATTTCTCCAGATCTAATTGTCCGGTATTCCACTCGTGGCCTGGAGCCCTGAGCTGTCCCCCTGTGGGCACCCCTCCATGCTGACCATAGGTTGGCACTTCAGGATTCAGACTGCTTAGAGCCTGTGCCAGGTGGAGAACATTGAGTCAAAGGGCAGCAACGGCCCCTGGGGTGGCCACAGCCAGGCTACTTGGCTAGGCAGGGGCTGGGTATAACTGAATTGGGTCCCAAGGCCATTCCACAAGCAGCTGCTAGTCTAGGAAGCTCTTCAGCCACAGAGGGCCCCGGCAGACCCTCCATGGCAGTGAAAACACAGAATTTCGCATTCTGGCCCTACCCCTGGAACCTCCTCTGTGGAGGATCCAGGGCCCCTTCATTTATGCTCAGGACCAGCCTGCCTTGCTCCTCCATTGTCCAGGTCCCTTTCCATTTCATGTGGACAATGGGGAGATTGGACTAACTGGTCTTTGAGCGTAATTTGATGGCTCCATAAACACTTGGAGATTAAAATACTTTTCAGGAGCTATTCCCCAGCCTTGGGCAAGAGCCCAAGACCTCTCACAACCTCTACAGACAAGCCTTCAGCAGCCAGGAAATTCTCCCACGTCTGACCTAAATTCTTCCTGCTTCGGAGGAGACCTGTTCCCTCCTGCTCAGTGGTTCCTGGAGGCTGCCCAGTGCTGAGGGCCTGTGGTTACATTCCTGCTGCTTGCCCACACCTCACCTGTTTCCCTGTTGGCTTCTCCTTTTCTGTGGGTTCTATAAACCTCGTCTCCTTGGAAATCTTTCCTCTCCAGCCCTCCTCTCACAAGCAGCAGATGAAGGAGAGGAGAAGGCAAAAGAGTCCTAATCTCCTGAGCTCTGGCTGGAGGATAAACAACTCCAGCAGGAAGTGGGCAGTGGGCTGTGAAACACGTGTGCAGCCAGACTCCAGAGGAGCCCCAGGCAGGAAAGCAGACCACTCGCAGAGAACAGCCTTGAATAAAGATGAGATGAGAGGGCTTCCAGGGCAGGAGCTGGCAGCTCTGTGCCCTAGGAAATTATCATCTCATAATCAGAACATTCGCCCTGGCTGGTGTGGCTCAGTGGAATGAGTGGTGGCCTGCAAACCGAGTGGTCGCAGGTTTGACTCCCAGTCAGTGCACATGCCTGGGATGCAGGCCAGGTCCCCAGATGGGGGTGAATGAGAGGCAACAGATCCATATACCTCTTGTACATTGATGTTGCTCTCCTTCTCTTTCTCCCTCTCTTCCCCTGTCTCTGGAAGTAAATAAATAAAATCTTTTTTAATGTTTTATTTTTACCACCTGCCCACCCCAAATAAAATCTTTTTTAAAAAAAGAACATAAAATTGTCAGCACCGCCTGACAGTGCCATACCAGGCAAGGTGGCTGGGAGGTCCACGGTGCCCTACCATGAATGGGGTACCACAGCCCAAGCAAAGATGTGATAGCCATGATGTCAGACCCAGAGCCTATAGTGGTTCCCTACTGCCTACAGAACCAGGCCCAGGCTTCCCAGGGTAGCAGCGAGGGCCTCTGTGGCCTCTGGCTATAACCTGACTTTCCAGATCTCTTAACCTTAAGGATCAATATACACAGCTCCTTAGCATACCTGACCTTTTCTGCCCTAGCTCCTGACCCTGTGGTGCCCTTGTCTTAAAATTCCCTACTACACACACACACACACACACACACACACACACACACAGAGGTCAGCTCTGCCCTCACTGGGGTACAGAGTCTGCAGGCCAAAGCCTTCCTTGTCAGTTAGGACCACCCCGCTGCCACCACCCTGTGCTCCTCTTCCAGCTCATGTCTGCTGCCTCCACCTGAGTGGGAGACACAGCCCAGCAGCGGGGACAGCCTCACTCCTCTGTGTGGCAGGGCCCAACTCAGAAAACAGGATCTGTGAGTGTTTGTTCAATTGAGCAAACTGCTGAGGACCTACGGCAGATGGAGAGCGAGCTGGGAGAAGGCTAAGCTTTGGGGAGGTCAACTACGCACCCTTCTAGCAAGCCTTCTGCCTCTTCCTTGTGTACCCTGCTGCCCTCCCACCTTTGCAGGCCCTGCTCAGTGTCCCCCACCCCACCCCCAGAATGCTTCAGGCCCCTGAGTTCTCTCCCTGCCCCTGGGATCCTTCAGGGTGACCTGAATATTTTAAGATTTTATTTGTTTATTTTTAGAGAGGGGAAGGGAGGGAGAAAGAGACAGAGAGAACATCCGTGTGTTGTTGCCTCTTGCATGCCCCCTATTTGGGACGTGGCCCACAGCAACCCAGGCACAGGCACGTGCCCCGACTAGGAATCAAACCAGGGACCCTTTGGTTCGCAGGCTGGCACTCAGCCTACTGAGCCACACCAGCCAGGGCCACAGGGACTTGAGCCTTTTTCCTTTCTTACAAAATCCATTCAGCCCACAGCCTTTCCATCTCAGCTCGTAACAACTTCATCCTTCCGGCTGCACAGGCCATAAAACTTTGTGTCATGCCTGACCTCTCTTTCTCTTACATCTGCATCTGTAGTCCACGAGGAAACCCCTTCAACTCTACCTCCAACACACATCCTGAATCTGACCTCCTACCACCAGGTTGCTGCCACCTTGCCCAGCTGCCGTCATCTCTGCCTGGATCTCTGTACCAGCCTCCTCTCAATCTCCTGCCCACCTCCTCACTGTCCACCAGCATGGCCGTCAGGGCCTGCTTCATTGTCAAACCCTGCAGTAGCTCCATGATGCATGGAGGAGAAAAGCCGAAGTTCTAACAATGGCCTGCGAGGCCCTCCGTGGTCTGAGCCTGTTACCTCTCTGACCTCTCTCCTATTATATCCCCACTCCCATTATGGTCTGTACTTACCCACACATGAAAACCCCAGGGAATTCCTGCCACAGGGGTTTCCACTGGCTGTTTCCTCCATCTGGAATGCTTTCCCAAAGACAGCTGCATAGCTTGCTCATCCCCCTCCATGTCTCTGCTCAAATGTTGCCTTCAGGAGACCCACCTTGACCACATTTGCAACCTGTCCCCCCATGCTCCGGACCTCCCTTACTTATCTGTGTTTTTTCCCACAGCACTTGTCACCTTCTATTATTACCTCTTTATTATATTTTTGCATAAACTCTAAGATCCACAAGAGCAAAAATGGTGTCTCTTTCCTTTCTCTAACAAATACCCACCTCTAGACCACTGTTGAGAACATAGTAAGGCACTCAATAATGTTATTATTGCATAGCTGAATGTCCTCATAAAATGATCAACCAGACAAGAGCCACTGGGGGTCGATGGGGCTCTGCTTTGCCTGCTTCCCAGCTGTGGGCTCAGGACTCAGTGCACGGAAGGTCTGGGAACTAGAGATACGCCAGATGGAGGTGGGCTTGGGCCACTGCATCCTGTGTACCTGGTGTCTTGCTGCTGGGGCTGAGACGTTGGTGAGGACAGGGATGGGCACCCTGGACTTCCCTGCACTCAGCCCAGGACCTGGTACCTGTACACCCGGGACAAGCATGTGAACAAATGCCTGTACCCCCAAAAGGGTCTGGTGGCATCCGTCTGTGTGAGCACAGATTTCATCACCAAGCAGAGGCTGGGACTGACTCCAAAATCCTTTCTTTTGAAACAGGATGTGGTGCCAGTTGTCTCACTGGCAGGAGGGAGGGTGGGTTGTCTCCTGAGGCTTTGATGGCACAGTGCGCTCGAGCCGCACCTTCCGCACCTGAGTCCCTTCCTGCTCTGGTGTTCCGACACCAGCAGCACCCATTTCCCGGTGAGACTGGAATGCCTGATTTGAGTGCCCATCAGTAAGAGGTAGAGGAACCCCGGCCCTGTAATCCTGAATCCAGAAAAAAAGGCCCTCTGGGTCCAGCTTCCTGCCTCCCTCCAGGTCAGGGCAGGAGCGGAGATAAGCCCCAGGCTCTCCTTCCAGCACCCCCCCCCCCCCCCCCCCCCGCGCGNCCCCCCGGGAATGCCTACAGGGGCTGGAAACAGGTGTGGGCTGCCTGGGCAGACCACGAGTCTCCCGCGCTTCCCTCTCTTCTCCTCCTGCCGCTCCAGCCACTGCCCTGAAGAGCTTCCCGTGTGCTCTAGGCGTGGATAGGAGTGGGTGGACTTGAGCTGGGACTGTTGGGGGGGGGTGCCCTTTCAGAGCTGAGAGGACGCTGAGATAGGGACCCCTTGGGTTAAGAGAGAGGGAGGGAGGGACAAAAGGCCAGAACTCTCAGGTCGAGTGTGGCAGCAGCAGGATGCCAGGAGGCCCAAATGACTCTGAACCTTGCTCCACCACCACGGCCCAAAAGCTCTGTGGTGCATTCAGGTTCAAGGCAAAAACCCAAGTGTTGGTTTTCCAGAGGATCTACACCTGAGGGAAACAATGACCATGGAGACACACCCTTCCCTGAGGGGCAGTCCAGTGGGGTGGAGAATCAGCCTGGATGAGTTACTGAACGTCCCTAGCCTCAGTTTTCTGGTCTGTAAAATGGGGGTGATAATACTATCTGCCTCACAAGATTGCTGGGGGAATTAAATGAGAAAATAAAAAGAAAATACTTGGCATAATGTCTGGTGTGTGATCAGTGTTCAATAAATATCAGCTATTATTATTATTATCATTATTTAAAATAGGAGCTGTCTTTTCTGGCAGGGGCGGTCCAGCTTGGGACGAGGGGAGAGACCATGTGACCCTGCAACTGGATGGGAGGAAGGAGCCAGGAAGCCTGACTGTGAGGAAGCTGTCAGGACACTGCTTTCCTGTCCCCGCACTGGTGGCATCTGACAGCCAAATAGAGAATGAGGAAGAGGGCCCAGGTCCCTATCTCCACAGCTCACATGGGACAGTTCACGACAGCTACCTTGGCCTGAAGACCCCATTGCTGTCTGGGAGCGCCCAGACAACTCCAGGAAGGAGGGGAGGGTCCTGAGCTGTGATTCTGGCTCTACCAGTTGCCAGTTACATGATCTTGGGCCCCGGTTCCCTCATCTGCGGAATGTGGATAATAGTAGTACCTTGGGTTCTCATGATTAGGATTAAGTGACTGTAACTGTCAAGCTCCCAGACCAGGGCCTGACACCGAGGAAGCACTAGATGAGTGCTTGTTAAGCAGCGGTCTGGGGGCCGGGCAACGGCAAGGCCCTAACAATGCACTGCGAGGGACTCGGCACCTCCGACGCCTGGCCCGCTCCTGTCTCATCTCACCCCGCTACAACCAGTGCCTGCAACAGAGCTGACAATCACGCATCTGCTGAATGACCAACTAAATGAGGGAATAAATAAAGTGTGCAGGTAAGCAAGAACACATAAAAATTTAAAAAATAATAATGTACGATATCAAGAACTCAGGATGGGGAAGTCATACAGACTCTAATCCTGGTTTCAATGCTAAGAGGCCATGCGGCAAATCAGCAAGTGAACCCGCCACCTTACCTATGACATGGGACGAGTGACAGTGCCTGGCTCATTACTGCTGCAGGAGTTAAGGGGGTTGATGTGCCCAGTGCCAATGGATGCTGCTGTAAACATCTCCTCTCCTGCTGCAGCTTGGGGACTGAGGCCCAGGGAGGGGAGGTGGGTGGAGGAGTCCCCAGTTCTCGTACCGCCCACATGGTTTGCAGGTGGGGTGTTTGTCCTCCTGGGTCATCTGAGCTCAGTCTGAACTCTGGCTCAGCTGCACCTGGCTGTGGGACCTCCCCGAGTCCCAGTTTTCTCATCTGTACCAGAGGACCACAACCTCCACCTCTCTGGGAGGCTGCGAGGGTGAATAAAATCACACATTTAAACCACTAGGCTCAGTAGCTGTTCTTCAGCAAATGGCCAAGTTGTCAGCATCATCTCCACCTTGGGACTCCACCTCTGGATGCTGGCTGGGGGCGACTGCTTCTGTGGTCAGGGAGCCAAGGCTGCTCTCAGGGCTAAGGGACCCTATTTGGCCTCTTGGGTGCAAGGCATGGGATAGAGAGGTGAGCCCCCAGGAACACTTACGTGTGCAGGGAGGGGAAACCTCTGGGCCTAGCTGCAGCACAATACCCATGGGAGATGCAGAGGCCTGAGAGAAGGAGGAGGAGGAGGAGGGGAGGGGAGGGGATGGGATAGGAGAGATGAAAGGTACCTGAAGGTTCTGGAGCATTGGCAAGGCATTAGATTTTGTCCTGAGGGTGGCTTTGGGAGCCATAGGGCCTTCTCCCACAGGGGAGTAACACGGTCAACACCTCAAGGGTTTATCTGATCCACGTGTGGGATGGACTGGTGAGGGAGAGGCAGGGGTCAAGGAGCCACAGCTCCCTCCTAGCCTCTGACTGGCTGTGTGAGGACAGAGCTAGAGGACCCACGCCAGGCCAGGCTGGTGAAGCCTCGAGAGATGTCCTGGGAGGACGTCCAGGGCAGCCTGTGCCGTGTTACTTTCACAGTGTTGCCAGAGACTATGAATCAGGCCAGGACTGGTGTGGGGGGGAGCTCTGGGAGAAGAGCTGTAGTCCTCTGGGGCCAGCACGAAGACCACCAGTTCAGAGAGCCTGGGGCTGCGGGGAGGCAGGCATAGGGGCAAAGAGGCTGGGACAGAGGGGCCTGGTTGTGGCAGAGGGAGAGACACAGTGAAGGAGACACAGCCTGGCCTGGGAAGCAAGTGGCTACCCTCTAGGCCTCTGAACGAACGTGCAGAGAGCCAGGAAAAGTATGTTACCCTCCCTGAGCCTCTGTTTCCTACTCTTTTCTCCAATTACATGTTTCAGAGTTGGAGGCCCTTGGGCACCCTCCACCCAGGGTGGGAGGAAGAAGGTTGAGGCACCACAGGAAGAAACTGGGTTCTTCACAGGCGCTTGGAAACCACACAGGCACGGAGGGACGAGGGTGGTGCGCACATGTGTTTAGTGTTGTGGGGATACATCCACGCCCACACACTCCGGCTGCCAACGCCCAGCCTCAGACCCCTGGGTGTGTGGCCAGGCAGAATGAGGTCAGCTTCAGAGAATCTGCCCTGGACTCCCACACCAAGCCTGGGGGTCTGAGCTAAAGGACAAGACTTGGCCTTCCTTGAACCGGGATTTTTCCATGGTCCAGGACTAGCAGGGTAGGGAAAAGGACCAATGATAGGAGAGAAGGTAGTGCCCCCTCTCTGTAGCCTGATCTCCCCACAGTCCCAACCCACATACTGTCCCCTCCATGACCAGGGAAGGGTGCTGATGGCCATCCCTTGCAGCAATGCTTAGGCACCTCCTCTTCAAGGAAGTCCTCCCTGAGTCCCTAGCCCCCGACTGGGGACACTTGTCCTCTGACCTCCCCCAGCCCATCCCCCTGTGCTGGCCCAATCACAGCACTGAGGCGCCCTCTTTGCTGTACTTCCCAGGGCATGGCCAAAATTTGGTGCGTGCCAGCACACTCTGCCTGGCCCTGGCATACTACCTTCAGTGGAGAAATGTCTTTAATCCAGATGAACTGTGTGGCTCAGGGGCAAAGGCTAGAGACCCTGCTAAGCAGCAAGCACCTCTATTCTAGACACGGCCTTGCCTTGGCAGGTCCCCTTTGGAACCTTAAGAACTGATAGGCCAAAAAGGGGTCCTAGAAGACCCACTGGCTTGGAGTACAGACATCCAGTCCCAGGCCCAGCTCTGCCAGTGGTCCTACGGAATTTGAGGTCTTGGTTTTCTCCTCTGCCCAGAGGTAGGACGCTTTTGGCTGAGCCCCACTCTGTGGTCTTGCCTTCTAAGAAAAACCACCACAAAAGCTTAGCACCTTATGGACAAAACATCTTCTCCTCTAAGGAGCGTTAGGAGTAGCTGATGCTCAGGTGCTGCAAGTCCCAGTGAGGACCAGGAGGGTGCACGCTCCATCACATCACAGACGGCCCTCTATCGCAGTCCAGTCTCAGCCCGTGAATCAGCTGGGAATCAGCACCCAACTCGACTGCCATGCCTTGGATGGGAGGGAGTGGGCGGTAGCAGGGGGACACTCCTCTCCCCTAGCCTCGGGTTCCAGCAGCCCCTAGGGAGAGAGGAGCACTGCTACCCACCCCACTCCCCAACCCCTGCCTCAGCAGCAGCCTCTTGCCCAAGGTTAATATGGCTGCAGACAAGGCAGCAGTCCCTATGCTGACAGAAGCAGTGAAGGCTGGGGGTGCAGTACCTGAGTCCCTGGGCCCAAAGACCTCAGCCCTCACCTGGGGATCCTGGCACACCCACCTCGGTGTGGAGCAGATAATCCACCTAGGTGTGGAGACAGGCACTGATGACAGCCTGACAGAGGTAGGGTAGGAGTGGACCACATAGGCGTTGAGGATTGAATGGAAATCCTTGACCAAAGCGGATTGGAACTTGCATACACAGAAGCAGGAAGGAGAATTCTAAGACAGCAGAGGATGGGACCAACATCCGGCCAGCCCGGCCAGACCACTAGTGGGTCCTCGGCACAGTAGCCCACCTGCTAACAGCACAGGTGGAATTGCCCAGGTGAAAATGAAAGGCCGCCCCCTGCACTGTGTCCTTGTGTGCAGATGGTTTGGGCCTTCCCAGGTCATATCTTCACCCGCCACCCCAAAAAGCCAGAGAGAGGTCCAACCACGGAGGCCTCCTAAGACTCTCTCCCAGGGCCAGGACTGCGATGAGCTAGCTGAGCGGAGTGAGTGGGGCACTGGCCTCGTGTGCAAAATTTAATGGGGCACCAAAAGACTCAGTAACCAAGATAAGTAATATTTGATGCAATATTTTTAAAATTCAAAATCCATACTAAAAAACACCTGTGATGAAAAAAAATCAAGATTTCAAATAAAGACTGCATCAGGATTGCTGATTTTTCTGTTTGCCTTAGGCTCCAACACGGCTTGGCTTGGTACCATTTCTGATTCTATTTAAAATTGGGGTATTTTGTTCATCACGGAATTTTTTTTGCATTATTTAGATCTAAAAATGCATGAAATTATCATTTATCTCAATTACTGAGTTTTTGGCGGCCCCTGACATTTTCTGCTCCCCTAGTGTCCCCAAGGGAATTTTTGTCATCTGGTTTGGATTCCTGCCTGGGGCAAGAGCTTCTCCTCTAACCTCCAGTCACTGGGCCAAGCTCCCAGGGACTGGGAACTTGCCACACCTCCAGAAAGGCATCCCTCAGGCCTTTCTGACTCTCGTTCCCTGCTTCACCCTGTGAGGCTGGCACAGGCGCATCTCCAAGGAGGGAGGACATGCCCTGATGGGAAGGAGGAAGAGGCAGGGAGAAGGGCCTCTTCCCTTTGTCCTCACATGACCCAAGCCAGGTCTGGGAGGTGCCTCCTCCCAAAGCCTGGCCAGTCCCCCCACCTCCTGCCCCTCAAGTCTGGGTCAGAGCCCAGGCCTGCCTGGCCAAATGCTGGCACCGATGATGCATGGAAGCGGGAGCTGGGAGGTGGGATGCACTGGGGCTGGCGATTCGGAGTTGGGGGTTGGGGTCCTTACTTAATTCAGGGAGGGCCTTTGGTAAAACACAGAGGAGGGTCTAGGCGCGCGGAGAGGTTCACCAGGGGCCTGGAGGACAAAGCACTGGGCGTGGGGACCGTACTCACCGCGGCCGTTCTGGGTGGGCCGGTACACGCTTCCCACGCTGAGGCGGCCCTGCTGCGCACTGCTGCGCTCCGCCACGGGCGGGGGCGCGTCCGAGCTGCGCACCGGCAGGTAGGGCGGCTCCAGCACGCGGAACGGGGGCTGCGGCTCCACGGCCCTCGGCGGGACGTAGGCCTCGGGAGGGACGTTGGCGTAGGGCGGGTACCAGCCGAGGCGGGGGTCGCCCCCGTAAGCGCCCCCGGTGGCCTGCGCTGCGTCGGGTCCCGGGCCGGGGTCGGGGTGGGCCTGCTCGGAGCCCGTGGCGCCCTCGTGGTACAGGCTGTGCGAGTAGCGGCGGTCCAGGCCGTCGGCGGGCGGCGGCGGCGGCGCGTAGGGCCTCTCCGGGGCCGGGTAGAAGCCCTGCGGCGAGTACTCCGGCTGCTCCTCGCCGCCGCCGCCGCCGCCACCGCCGTACTCCTCGTAGCGCGCCCGCGGCTGGAATGGGTAGAGGACCCCGGCGGAGGCCACGGCCGCCGCCCCGGCGCCCACGCCGCCTCCCGCGGCGCGGTAGTACACGTAGCCCTGGTCGTAGGTCCGCGCCGCGGGGTCGTAGCTCTCGTACTGGCTGACGAAGGGCGCCTGCGGGTAGGGGAACTGCTGCGGGAAGGAGGGCTGCTGGCGGTAGGTGGTGGCGAAGGCTGAGGCCGAGACCGAGGAGGAGCTCCCTTGATGGGACACCGAGGTGCGAGCCCGGGCCATGCCTGTGCTGTCCCCGACGGCCACCTCTCGCCAGTTGTCGGGCACCTGGCCGAAGCCGAAGGGGTGCCGCGCTTGGCCGCGCACAGTGTCCGAGCCCACGCGCCCGGGCAGGGGCAGGGACGGGGCCTGCCGCCGCCGGAGGCCTCCTTGGCTTCGCCGCTGCGGGGTCTGGGGGGCGCCTGCCAACAGCACCCGGGAGCTACCCTCGCCCCGCTGAGTCCCGGCGGGCAGGTACTCGGAGCCCGAGTTGAGCAGGCTGTAGAGCTGCCCGTTGTTCTCCCACTGGATCAGCTGCCGCCAGCGTCCCGGGTCCGGGCCCTGCCCTGGCTGGGCCTGTTGCCCGTGCACCAGGACGCAGAGGCAGACGCCCCACACCAGGGCCCACACCTGCCAGCCGGCTCGGGCCAGAGCCATGGTGGCCCCCTCTGCAGAGGCCTGGGGGACCGAGAGGCTCTCAGGAGTGGCCCCCTGTGCGTGCTTCTCTTCCCACGGCCTCGAGGACAGGATGGCTCCTTGCCTGCCTCAGCTCTAGCTTTGTCCATCCTGGCCTTGGTCCGAGCGGGACGGCTCCTCCGATGACAACATTTCGAGGCCAAGAGGTCAGGGCAGGGCTGGGGTGGTGCCCAGGGCTGCACGAGACTCTCTGCAGGTCGCTGGGCAGGACCGCCTGGGGGCCTTAGATGGGCAGTCCTGCACTGGCTGGCCTCGGGGGCTGGCGCTTTCCCACTCTGAATGAATAAGCAACAGGCTGGGAGTATTAGGAGGTTTTGGGCAGCCTGGTCTGCCTGCTGGGGTCTCCTCCGCAGGGCCCTATGGCCCGCCGGGTTTTAGCTATGTGGCCTGTCCCACAGCTGCTCTGCTCCTTCAGTCCCTGGAGCTCCCAGCCAAGCCACAGACCTGCCTCTGAGGAAGGGAATGAAACCTGGATAGGGGAGGGCCTCTGGGGACTCAGGCCTGGTAAGTGGGGCTCAGGCAGGCAGGAAAGGGCTGGAGGGTCAGCAGCATTTTGGCCATTTTTCTCTGCTTTGGACACAGACCCCTGGTCTATTACTGCTTCTTGTGAGGGCTTGAATGAGCCCCTGACTCCTGGCTACTCCAGCCTCTCACCAGGATTCCCCAGGCTCCCACTCCCCAAAGCCAGTGCCAAGAGACTCCTTCCTTGTTCATGGGCTTTCTTGGGTAGATTCTGAACCCCAGCTAAACCACCCTCTGATTCTGACCCCAGGTGCACCTCACTTCCTTGTCCTGAGTACACTGGGGCTGGAGCTTCAGCTTTCTGTCTCTTGGCATACCTCTGGGTCTTACCCTCCTGGACATATGCCACTCTTTTGAATAGAACTTGTGAAATCATGAGAGAGAGCAACGTTCTATATGTTATGTGTAGTTTCTATGCTGTATCTCTTGAGTCAACATAGCCTGGAAGTATCCTGAGTGGATACAGTGAAACCCGGGGCTATCTGCAATGGGGATGGGGGTCATTCAAAGCATTGTGTGCCATAACGTACAACAGAAGAATGGGGGATTCAGGAGCATGGACCCAGTCCTGTTGGAATGCTTTGGTGTCCAAGAAATCACACTCTGAATGCCTCCCTTGGGCTGCCTTCTGCCTTCCAACCTTTCCCCTGGGAACTGGAGAGCAGACATCCCCCTCTGGTGCTTATAAACCAGGTAGGAAGACCCTGCCTTTAACCTGGCCCATGCGGATTGCTCTTCTACTTTGGGAACTCCTGGAGTCCGCCTTGGGAGGAGACAGCCAGAATGGACATTCCTTGGGAGCCTGAGCCCCCCCCTGTCCACCCCCACAACCAGCATTTGTTCATCTATCACACTGTGCTTTAGGATAAAGGCTGGTTCAGGTGACTCAGGGTATCTATCTGCCCTTTAAATGCTCATAACCAGCAACATTCAACACTGGTCCCTCAGCTCCCCAGTGTGGGATTTGGTTTCAGGCTCTAGACAGGACTCCTGCAAGGAACAACGAGCTTGGCTCAGGACACCAAGCCAGATGCAAAGCCAGTTTACCGAGGACTACCGGGACCTGGAGGGTTAAGCAGCACCACCCCGCCCCCCCCTTCACTCTCTGCCCCCTGCAGTGCTGGCCTCAGCTGCTTGGAATCCCTGGGGTCTGTTAGGGCCCTCCTGCCAGATGGGCAGCAGCTCCAGGAGAGGAGGTGAAGTGGAAACAGGCCTCAGGGCACCCCAGGCAGGAGGGGAAGAGGAAGAATGGAAGGAGGTAGGGGAGTCTCACTGGCCTCAAGTGGAGAAGGCTGAACCCCACTTCTCAAGCCAGGCAGGCGGCAGGGCTGCCTCAGGACTTTCCAGCAGTGAAGAGAGGCGGGCATGGGCCATTGTGCTCAGCAGGCCTCTAACTCTGAGCCAGCTCTTGGCATGAAACCCTACCCTATGCTGGCTCCTGCTCCTCTTTCTTTTTTCTTAATAAGGTTGAATCAGAATGAGTCAGAGAAGCCAAGTTTCCTGTTAGTCTCTGTTTGAATAAACTGCTCTGGACATAGCTTGGGCCTCTGCTCAGGCTCCCAGAGCCAGGTCTGCATCCCTGCCAGCCCCTCCTGAGACTGCAGGCCTGGGGTCCTGGCCTGGCCGGGCCTCTGCCCCGGGGAAACCAGGTGAGGTGTCAGAGCTTCAGAGTCTTCATTTATAACCTGGGGGTCATACCTTTATTGGGGCACATTTGGGAGAGTAAATGAGAGGATTATGAAAAGTACCCAATATCGTGCCAGGCATGTGGCCACCATTTTCTGGACTGTGAGAGAAGGGAGGGAGGGCTTCATCTGCCAAGGGTGCTGCCCCTGTCCATTTCTCCTGTCTTTTCCCAGTTTTCACCTGTTCTGCATCCTTCCTTGCCCAGGGTGAACCTTGTGCAAGGTAGGCACCTCTCCTGGGGCCTGTCCTCTTCCCTCCTCCCCATTCCCTCCCTCTGACTCCCCTCTTCCTTTAGTCTGGGCCTCCTGCTGTAACGACAGGGCTCAGCAGCAGCTCTGTGAGCTCAGGGGAGCCTTTTAAACTTCACCTCTCCAAGAGGGGCAAGGCCTTGCCTCCCTCCATGGCTTGAGGTGTCCTGGCATCATTTGATCAAGGCCTGCAGAGTGGGGTCTGAAAGAGACCTGAGCAGGCTGTAGAGGGTGCAGAGCTTGGGTCAAATGAGGGCTCCGCGTTCCCAGGCTGGGCTGTGCCTGCGCTGTCTGGGGGTGAAGCAGGCAGGCAGCTTGTCCCTGCAGGCCAGGATTCACACCCACATTTTTAAGACCCAGCCATGTGGTCGAGGCTTGCTGCCAGTCCCTGGCACCAGGAACCAATCTCAAGGGAACTTGGAGGGCCAGTGCTTCAGGGCTGAAAGAGCTCATTGATTGTGCATGACTCTGTTAAGCACCTACTGTGCGCTGAGCTCTGGAATAGGCTGCTCTGTTGCTGGGGTTCCCATGGAGTGGCCAGTGTCTCTTGTCCATGTGATGGAAAATTTTCCAGGCTCTGGAAAATCTGTGGGGGAGCAAGGAGGCATTAGTCCTGACCAGCAGATGGTTTGGGGAGCAGAGAAGAGGTGGGAGCCATGACCTACCTCACTGCTTTGCAGGGGAAATGACCAAAAGACCCTTTGTTTCTGGATGTTTCTGTGGTCGGGAAGGCATGAGGCAGGCTGTAGCACCCTTGTCCACTGTCCCTCACACTGGGCAGGGCTGGGCAGCCTCCTCCTCCCACGATCACTGACTGCTGAACCCAGGCCCTGGCACCTGGGTGGACAGCTCAGGAAAGACCATGCATAGTGTTTGTGCAGAATTGGGAATGGAAGTCCCAGCTGCTCTGGAAAGTGGGCCGGAGGAAGTGCTGAGTGTGGAGGCCTGGCAGCTGGCACAGAATCCGCTGACTCGGCAGGAAGAGGACCACCGAGTGACCACTGCCAGCTGGACCCTGTGCTCACCCCTCCTCTGCAGCCACATCTGGTGCAATGGTGGGGGAGGCAGGGGGGCTTCAGTCCCCGGAGCCTAGGCAGCCTGGAGGGGCTCCTGGTGGGAGCTGGGGCCCCTGGGCTTGGAGGTGTCTCTCTTCAGGGTTGGAACTTTGGAGAAGCCTGGAAGTGGGGCAGCTGAGGTCTGAGACAGATGGGGTGAGAAGGGAGGGAGGGAAGGAACCCACCCTTCTTTAGGACCCAGGGGAACTTGGAGGCTCTGGCCACCTCCCACTCAGTTTTTCTTCCCTGCCAGGGCCTCTCTGGGCCCCTCCCCCATGGTTCTTGGGGAATTTGAAGCACTGTCACTGATATAACAGTCTGGGCATCAAGGCAAGGCTCTGTGGAGACAGGAAGTCCCCTTGGTCCCCTCAGCACAGCACAGCCAGCGTCTCCCCTTCCTCCTAGGGAGGGGAGTGCTTGGGCCTGCTGAATGGTACGTTTCTTGTCTCAAACCCACGCCCTCCAGCCTTCAGGGGCCGGGGAGGGTCATCATTGCAGGTTGGAGGAGAGGGCATCTCATCCTGGGCTCTTCCTTGGTGGAAGCCTTTGGCCAAAGCTGTTATCTGGGGCCTCCTAGGTGGAAGAGCCCCTATGTCAGAGGGGCAGGGTGGACCTCAGCCAATATGCAGTTGGGAGAAGGAGGTAACTGAGTCCCCTCCCAAAGGAGAGTGCTGGCAAGACCAAGCACGATGCCCGAGCCCTTAGGCTGCAGCCGGGCTGACCCTGGAGAAGTAGCTGGGGAACTGAGGCAGGGGCCATCTGGTTCTGACCAAGGGAAGGCTCCTCTCTTCGTTTTCTCCCCACACCCCTCTCAGCTTTGTTTTCCTGCCTCTGTATCTAAATTTCTTTCTGGTTCTCTCTAGTTTTTTGTTTGTTCGTTTCTGTTTTCAGTATACTCCGCTTTCTGTGGGACACATGCAGTTTGCTTCTTTCCCTCTGGTGGAGGTGTTACAGAAAGACACACAGGGGTCCGGACTCCAGAGGACGGTGTACTAATACCGTCCGGACCACCTACTGGGCTTGATTGTCCGTCACCCGATCGGGAAGACATCTCTCAATGCCAGAGATTTGTGAAAAGGAAAGGACATGTTTATTTAATGCTATGCAGACTTAAAGCAGTAACCTAACGTCTTCATTAAAATATCAAAGTCCTTTAGGATATCCACCTAGGCACACAGCGCTCCCTTCTCCCCCTGCCCTAATTCCAGGTGCCGTAACTCAGGAAAAGAGCACACGTCCGTGTTTCCAGGCCGCTGGCACCGTCAACTGTGTCGCCGTCCAGGAAGGATCTCCATCCAATTAATCCAGAGTCATGTGGCACCTTCTCACAGTCCACTGGCAAGAGTTCTTCGTACCCATTTTTCCAGGCAAAGTCTCTCCTGCTTCCCAGGCCACGTGGCCAAAGGGAGCACCCCAAAGCTGCACGGGCCTCTTCTACCAAAGTTGCAGGGGTCTGTAGTCTGCCAAAAGTGTGTGGCTTTCTTCTTTATCTGGCTGCAGGGGTCCCCACTCCGGCAAAGCCGTGTGGTTCTCTCCTTCACCTGGCCAAAGGGGGCCCTCATTCTGCCAAAATCGCATGGCTCTCTCTCAGTTGCTATCAGTGTCTGGGTTTAAATCCCTGTGCCAGTCTTCCTCTGTACCCCCATTTCTAACTCCTCCCACAATCACTTACACCTGCCAGCATCCCTGTGTTATTACAAGTTTACTGGGCTGCCGTCGTGAGTCTGGGCAGGTGTGGCCCCATGTCCTGGAGCCAATCTTCTCCAAGCTCCCACGCAGGCACTGTAACTCAGAAAACCTGCCCCCCAGTTACGTCTTGGGGGGAAGTGACTTCCATCCCCCTGTCTCCAAGCCTGGCCACAGCTATTTAACGTATCCAAGTGACCCACCAAAGGCTACAGATATGTTAAATGACCATGCCGTGGATGAGCTGCAAGGCTGTGGCTGTACAAAACAGCCCTGCATGTTCCTGCTCCATGTGTCCCTCCCCCCAACTCACACCTGTGGGGGGGGGGAGGGGGGAGGACATCTTATATGTCTCTCCAATAATTCCTAGGCACCTTGAGTTCTGGATCCCATTCCAAATCCCTTTTGGGGGCTACCCTCTTGGCTGCACCCTGTATCAGGGGGCCAGGTGGTCTGGGTGAGGATGGTGGTGGCCAGTGCTGACAGCTGTGCCTGCCACGGCTGGGAGCACAACTGCCTTCCCAGGATGTGGCTGTGCCCCAGGACTCTTGTTCCAGTGAACTTCTGCGGCCCTGAGTCTGACCCTGGGATTCTATTCAAATGGTGTTTCTTTTAAGGCAGTTCTGGGTGACAGGAGTTGAGGGTCATGGGTATGGATTAAGCTCTGACTGTGTGCCACAGGACTAAGCACAGCAAGGTTCTTTCCTATACCAGACTAGAGGGACCCTAGAGGTTTTCCTGACCCCAGAAGACAAACTCTACTCCACAGGCATTTTTTGTGTTCCCCTAGGATGAGAAGCATCTGGCAACTTACATTTTAAAAAGTAAGTTAAGCCCTGATTGGTGTGGCTCAGTGGCTGGGTGTTGTCCTGCAAAGTGAAAGGTCGCTGGTTCGAGTCCATCAGAGCCCACGCCTGGGATGAGGTTTGGCCCCTGGTCCGGGTGCCTGCAAGAGGAAACCGATGGATGCTTCTCTCTCACATCTATGTTTTGCCCCCTCTCTTCCCTCCTCTAATAAATAACCAAATATTTTTTTTTTCATCAATGTATGGTTGCTTTTTGTGCGTCCCCTGCTGGGAGTTGGCCTGCAGGGAACCGACCTGCAACCCTGGCATGTGCCCTGACTGGGAATCGAACCGCGATCGTCTGGTTCGCAGGCCCGCGCTCAATCCACTGAGCTACGCCAGCCAGGGCTTCCAAATATTTTTTAAGAATAACAAACTTTACTGTAACATACACACGGAGAAGTACACAAAGTGTCCAGCTCGGTGAATACCCCTGTGGACCCAGCACCTGGATGAAGAGGTGGAACGTAACAGCTGCCGGCACCTTCTGATGGGAGGCTCCTCGAAGTTCTGCTACAGGTATCGGCATCTGGCTACATACACACTTCTTCAGCGAGATTTTAAATGACTGAGTTATGTGCACAAATCATAATTTACTTAAAACCTGCCTTTGGTTTCACTTTACTTTCTTTGCTCTTATAAATGAGGCTATAATGAACCTGCTTCGACACAGATCTTTGTGTCTATCCCTGCTACACAGCGGCCTCAGAGGGCCTGGGTTTGGTTCCAGCCCTTATTTGTGAGCTTTGTGACTCACTATGCCTTTTTTCTTTCTGTAAAATGGGAATAATGATAAGGAGTTTTGTAAAGATTTTATTTTTGTTTAGAAAGAGGGGAAGGGAGGGAGAGAAACATTGATGTGTAAAAGAAACATCGATGCGTTGCCACACCCCCAGCTGGGGACCTGGCCTGCAACCCGAGCAGGTGCCCTGACTGGGAATTGACCCTGTAACATTTAAGTTCCCAGGCCAGTGCTCAGTCCACTGAGCCACACCAGCCAGGGTAAATAATGAATAAGGATTTAAATGAGGTAACATACTGGTATGTTTAGTATATAGTCTGGTACATACAAACACTCAATGAACACCACTGATTATTAGTCCCTTATATTAATTTATTGGAAGTTGGATTTCTGGTGAAAGGGTCTGAATGTTTCTGAGGTTTTGGCAAGGTTACCCAGCTATCCCCCCAAAAGTCATCTCAATTTACCTGCCTGGTATGCCCTTGCCCTTATCAACACGGGTATTATCTTCTTAAAAGGGCATTAAACATTGCATAGGTTAAAAACAAGTTAATACCTTTTTCTAAGTAGCCTGTCTTTGATGACCTGTGAATAGGAGCACTTAGTTTTATATTCATTGACCTCCCAAATGTTTTTCCTGCTTTTAGGCTTATACAAAAGAAGTTTGTTCTAAGAAAGTAGCCAGAATGATCCCTTTAAGACTCAAGTAAACATTTTATTCTTCGGCTCAAAGCCTAGCAATGGTTTCCCATGTCACTGGGAATGAAAGCCAAAGCCTGCTCATGGACTGCAGGGTCCCCACCAGGGGACCCCTTGCTCTCCCTGCTGCAGCCCCACTGGCTTGCCTCCGATCACTTCAGCACACCAGAGCTGCTGCACCTCCCTGCCCACCATGGCCGGCTCCTTGAACTTGATCAAGGCTTTGTTCAGGTGTCACCTTCTCAATGAGATTCCCCCTCCACTCTTCACTCCTCATCTCCTAAGTTAATCTTTTCTTTTTACCAATAGTATTTATCACCTTCTAAAATACTCCATAATTTACTTATTCGTTAAGATCTGTCCCTCCCCACTAATGTAAGCCCAAGGGCAGCACCACCCTGTCTTGCTCACTGCTGTGCCACAGCACCTAGAATTGTCTGGCACGTAAGAGCCACTCCAGTGAAGGAAGGAAGAACTCCTTGTTAATATTTGTTGACTATTTTTTAATGTTCATCTGTTCAGTATTGATTTATCAGAGGTACTATGTTTAGTAGGGCTATTTCAGGTATCACTTTGTTACATTATTGTGCAATTAATTTTTTGTCAATTACAGTTGACATTCAGTATTATTCTATGTTAATTTCAGGTGTACAACATAGGGATTATTAATTTCAGGTGTACAATCTAGTGATATCTACAGGGTGGGATAAAAGTAGGTTTACAGTCGTTTGTATGGAAAATAAGATAATAATTAAAAAATAATAGTACAAAAATAAACTGTGTTTCACATACATACAACTGTAAACCCCCTTTTGCCTCGCCTTGTATATATTTTATGAAGTAGTCCTGCTAATACATCTAGTGCTTACTCCCTATGCTGTAAGCACTTTCCATTCCCATGATTATTCTGTGACCACCAATCTGTACTTCTTAGTCCTTTCATCTCTTCACCCATTCCCCCACACACCCCTTCCATCTGGCAACCATCAAACCCTCTGTGTATCCTTGATTCTGTCTCTGCTCTTCTTGTTTGCTTAGTTTGTTTTTTCGATTCAATTGTTGATAGATATGTGGGTTGGGTTTTTTTTTTTTTTTTGCTATTTTATTGTTCATGGTTTTAATCTTCTTTTTCTTAAGTCCCTTTAACATTTCATATAATAATGGCTTGGTGATGATGAACTCTTTTAGTTTTTTCTTGTCTGGGAAGCACTTTATCTGCCATTTCATTCTAAATATTCTTTGGTGGGTAGGGCAGTCTTTCTGTAGGTCCCTGCTTTTCATGATATTGGATATTTCTTGCCAAACGCTTCTTGTTTGCAAAGTTTCTTTTGAGAAATCAGCTGACAGTCTTATGGGAACTCCCCTGGAGGTAACTAACTGCTCTTCTCTTGCTGCTTTTAAGATTTTCACTTTATCTTTAACCTTTGGCATTTTAATTATCATGATTCTTGGAGTGAGGCTGTTTCCATCCATCTTGTTTGGGACTCTTTGTGCTTCCTGGATGTACATGTCTATTTCCTTCACTAAATTAGGGAAATTTTCTTTCATTATTTTTTTCAAATAAATTTCCAATTTCTTGCTTTCTCTTCCTCTGGTACACCTTATGATGTGAATGTTGGACCTCTTGAAGTTGTCACAGAGGCTGCTTACACTGTCTTTATTTTTTGAACTCTTTTTTCTTCTTCCTGTTTTGATTGGTTGTTTTTTACTTCCTGTATTCAAAATCATTGATTTGATTCTTGGCTTTATCCATTCTAATGTTGTTTCCCTGTAAATTGTTCTTTATTTCAATTAGGGTATCCTTTATTTCTGACTGGATCTTTTTTATGCTGTTGAGGTCCTCACTAAGTTCCTTGAGCATCCTTATAACCAGTGTTTTGAACTCTGCATCTAATAGATTGTTTATCTCCATTTTGTTTAGCTCTTTTTCTGGAGTTTGGATCTGTTCTTTCATTTGGACCATGTTTATTGGTTTCCTCATTTTGGCAGCCTCCCTTAGTTTGTTTCTACATGTTAGGTAGATCTGCTTTGGCTGTGTATCTTGGTAGTGTGGCCTAATGTAGTAGGTGTTGCCACATCCAGTCCCAGCCCCAACCATGCTGTCTGACAAAGTCCAAGCATGGGGAGGACAACTTCAAAGAAGCGTGTTCCGGCCTGGCGGACGTGGCATGAATGGATATGTGGTGTTGATCTTAATCTTGCTGTCTCTCGGTGTTTTAACCTTTACCTTTCTGATAATTTGGAATCTCCTAGAAATGCTGACCATTCTCAGAGCTGAACAGCAACTAAGTCAGGCTGAGAACAATATCACCGTGGCCTTTCCCCAGAATAACACCTCCTTCCCTAACCTGATTAAGCAACTGTAGGATATGATGATATCAGCTAGTAGGGGGCCTGGAATACCCAAGGCAGCCCCCTTAAGTAAGTCCTGAGGCAGATCCCCTCTAATGAAATAGCCCCTGAATGTCTAAAGTTGTTAGAATAACAGCCCCTCCTTTACCTTGAATAGGGATATATATCTATTAGAATTAGACAGGCAAAGAAATAGGAGAAACTAGTTAGCTATTAAGCATGTAGAAAACAGTTACTAGGGAGATAGAGTTTATAGCATAGAGCTATTTCAAATTGCCTGATTAATAGTTCTCCTGGTCAAAATAACTTGTTTAATATAATTGAAACTATGGGAACTTTCGTATTTTTCCTAATTACCTTTGTATTGATTTTTTCTGCTTAACTGATTATACTATGCACCTGTAAATGTTAATCACTACCAGAAATGAAAATATAAAAAACCTGCTTGTACTTGCAATAAATGGAACAGTGCTTCACCTGCCTTTGAGCTGTGTAGTTGCCTGTTACCCATTGCCGATGCCTATCCTCACCTCGAGGGACCCCTGGACCCTGCTGCGGCCAGATGGCGGCAAGGTGTCCTGTAGGGTCCAGTGGCACAACCTCCCCTATCACTGAAGCTGGGTACTCAAGGTGTACCTTCTGTGTGGGTTGAGCACACCCTCCTCTTGTAGTTTGGACTTGGCTGCTGTTGACAGGTAAGTAGGAGGGATTTACCCAGGCCAGTCGGCTGCAAGGATTGGCTGTGACCACTTACCACCAGCTTCCGCCCTCTGTGGAGGAACAGCTGTGCAGGGGCAGAGTGGTGGTGCTCAGTGTGGTCTGTAGCTGTTGCCTGGGTGCACTGACCCTGGGGTCACCCAGATGGTGCAAACCAAGGTCAGCCCCAACCTGAGTTTTGCCCAGGGCCACCCTGCCTGAGCTATGAAGCAATCTGAGGCTGCTACTTGTGCTCGGCTTGGAGATTCTGAGCTGAAGCCAAGCTGTGAATAGAGGCTGGCTGCTACTAGTGCTGGGTCTGGGGCTCACTGAGGCCAGCTGTTGCTTGTTTGAGAGGAATTAGGAAGTTGAGAAGCATGAGCCAAGGTCAGCCATTCATACGGAAAAGTATCTTTGGTGGGCTGGTGAGTTGGATGGGGAGGAGTCTCTGAAGATCTCCAAGATGGGTCACACAGTGTTAGCCAGGTTGATGGAATCTCCGATATGGCACCAGCGTGCTGGCTTTGTAGGGGGAGGGTTTAGAGAAGGGTTAATGGTCTCTGCTTGCCTTGGTGCTAGATACTTCAGTTTCTCTGTCTATGTCACTTGTGCCTTTCAAGCTGTTACCCTGGTGCTGGAGCTCAGAGGGAATGAGTCTGAGTAGGTGAATCCATGTCTGGGTTATTTAAGAGGAACTGCTAGGGGCTCCAGCAGTTTCTTCCACTGAATCAATCCCTGCTGATTTTTGCAGCCAGAAATTATGGGGACTTTTCTTCTTGGCACTGGAACCCTAGCTAGGGGCCTGGTGTGAGGCTAGGATTCCTCACTCCTGGAATATCTCTCCCAAATTTTTATCCAGCACTCATGGGTGTGGGAGTGGGCCATTCTGTGTCTGCTGCCCTCCAGCCAGTCTGGATGAATGTGGTTTCTTTAATTCTGTAGTTCAGACGTCCATTCATCTTGATTTCTGATGGTTCTGAGTGATGGTTTTTCTATATTTTAGTTGTAATTTTGATGTCGTTTGCAAAGAGGTGAGCTGTGTCTGCCTACATTGTCATCTTGACTGGAAGTTGTTTATTATGTTTTTAGATTCCACATGTAAATGAAGTCCTGTGGTATTGACTTTCTCATCCTGACTTATTTCACTTAGCATAGTACTCTCTAGGTCCATCCCTGTTGTTGCAAATGGGAAGATTTTATTCTTTTTCATAGCCAAGTAATATTCTACTATATAGCCCACTTCTTTAATTCATCTAGTGATTGACAGTAGGTTGCTTCTATATCTTGGCTATTGTAAATAATGCTGCAGTGAAGCTAGGGGTGCATATATCTTTTTGAATTAGTGTTCTGGATTTCTTTGTGTAAATACTCAGAATTGGGATTATTGGGTCAAATGTTAGGTCTTTTTGAGGAAACTTCATACTGTTTTCCATAGTGGTTACCCCAATATGCATTCCCACAGACATTGCACAAGGGTTTTCTTTTTTTTTAAACATTTTATTTATTTATTTTTAGAGAGGAAGGGAAGGAGGAAGAGAAACATCAATGTATGATTGCTTCCTGTGCATCCCCCGCTGGGAATTGGCCCCTGCGGGGAACCAGCCTTCAACCCAGGCATGTGCCCTGACTGGGAATCGAACCGCGATCATCTGGTCCACAGGCCCGCGCTCAATCCACTGAGCTACACCAGCCAGGACTTGCACAAGGGTTTTCTTTTCTCCACATCTTTGTGAACACTTGTTTGTTGATTTATTGATGTTAACCATGAGACAGGTGGTTTTTATGCCAGTTCCATGCTGTTTTGATTACTCTAACTTGGTAGTATAGTTTGATACAGGTAGAGTGATACCTCCAACTTTGTTCTTCTTTCTCAGGATTGCTGTGGCTATTCAGGGTGTTTTATGGTTCCATATAAATTTTAAGATTATTTGTTCTAGCCCTGGCTGGCGTAGCTCAGTGGATTGAGCTCGGGCCTGCGAACCAGAGGATCGCAGTTCA
This sequence comes from Sturnira hondurensis, assembly GCF_014824575.4. NCBI lineage: Eukaryota > Metazoa > Chordata > Mammalia > Chiroptera > Phyllostomidae > Sturnira > Sturnira hondurensis. The sequence goes on from NW_028077960.1 coordinate 2,997,628, forward strand.
GTCCCTAGTCAGGGCATATTCCTGGGTTGCAGGCCGGTTCCTTGCAGGCTAACTACCAGCAGGGGATGCACAAAAGGCAACCATACATTGATGTTTCTCTCCCTCTCTCTTTCCCCTCTAAAGATAAATAAATAAATAAAATCTTAAAAAAAAAAGATTATTTGTTCTAGTTCTGTGAAAAGTGCCCTTGGTATTTTGACAGGGATTGCATTAAATCTATAGATCGCTTTGAATATTATGAATATTTTAACAATAGTAATTCCTTTTATTCATGAGCACAGTATGTGCTTTCATTTATTTGTGTCTTCTTCAAACTCTTTCTTCAATGCCTTATAATTTTTTATTGACACTAACTTTAGTTGAATTCTAATAATCCACTACCATCAGACCAGCCAAGTCTTATAATTTTTTTCAAATCTTATAATTTTAAAAATACAAGTCTTTTACCTCCTTGGTTAAATTTACCCCTAGGTTTCTATTTCTTCATTTTTAAGTATATATTTTATTGATTATGCTGTTTAGTTGTCCTCAATATTTTCCCATTTCCCCCCCTCCACCAAGTACCTCCCTTCCCTCCCACAGTCCTCCCTGTAGTTCATGTCCATGAGTTATGCATGTAAGTTCTTCAGCTTCTCGGTTTCCTGTGCTATTCTTAATTTACCCCTGTCTATTTTGTTCCTACCATTTATGCTTCTTATTCCCTGAATTTTTTCTCCCTTTCTCCCCTACAGTGTCCCCAATAATAACCCTCCATGTGATCTCCATTTTTATGATTCCTTTCCTCTTCTAGATGTTTGCTTAGTTTATATTGTTTTGTTTTTTTTTAGATTCAGTTGCTGATAGTTGTGAGTTTGTTGTCATTTTACTGTTCGTGGTTTTTATCTTTTTCTTAGATAAGTCCCTTTCCGTTTCATATAATAAGGGCGTGGTGTAATTCCTTTTGCTTTACCTTGTCTGGGAAGCACTTTATCTGCCCTTCCATTCTAAATGATAGCTTTGCTGAATAGAGTAATCTTGGATGTAAGTCCTTGCTTTTCATCACTTTAAATACTTCTTACCAGGCCCTTCTTAACTTCAAGGTCTCTTTTGAGAAATCAGCTGACAGTCTTGTGGGAACTCCTTTGTAGGTAACTCTCCACTTTTCTCTTGCTGCTTTTAAGATTCTTCTTTTATGTTTAACTTTTGGCATTTTAGTTATGATGTGTCTTGGTGTGGCCCTCTTTGGGTCCATGTTGTTTGGAACTCTCTGAGCTTCCTGGATTTGTGTATCTATTTCCTTCACCAAATTGAGAAGGTTTTCTTCCATTATTTTTTTAAGAAAATTTTCATTTCTTCCCCTTCCTCTTCTAATGGCAACCCTATGATTTGAATGTTAGTTCATTTAAAGTTGTCCCAGAGATTCTTAAGCCTTTCCTCATTTTTTCAAATTCTTCTTTCTTCTTTCTGTTCCAGGTGAATATTTATTTCTTCCTTTTGTTCCAAATCATTGATTTGAATTTCAGCTTCCTTCCCTTCACTGTTAGTTCCCTGTATATTTTTATTTCACTTTGTATAGCCTTCACTTCTTCCTTTATTTGGTGGCTGTACTCAGTCATTTCTCTGAGCATCCTGATCACCAGTGTTTTGAACTCTGCATCTGAAAGGTTGGCTATGTCTGTGTTGCTTAGTTTTTTTTCTGGACTTTGATCTGTTCTTTCACTTGGGCCATGTTTTTTTGTTTTCTCAATTTGGCAGCCTCCCTGCACTGCTGTGTATTATGTAGAACTGCTTTGACTCCCTGTGTTTGCACATGTGTTATGTTGTAAGGGGTGGAGCCTTTGGTAATCACCAAGGTGAGCCAACCCGCTTTGCTGCTTTGTGGTGCTATATATGGGGGGGGGGTGTCAGAGAGGGAACAATGCCACTTGCTTGGCTCTTGCCCTGTTTCCAGTCTTTCCCCCCCTCCCTGTAAGTGACTGGCATTTTTTTAACTGCTGCCCTGGTGCTGATTCCCCAAGTGGGTGGGTTTGTGTATGTTTTAGGACCCTGTGGTCCTTTTAAGTGGACTTTCCTGAGAGACTGGCAGTTTCTTCCATTGCCCCAACCTCCACTGGTTTTTACAGCCAGAGGTTAGGCTTTATTTACTCACCACTGGAACCCTGGGCTGCATGGTCTGGCCTGTGGCTGGGAACACTCGCTCCCCAGGTATACCTTCTGGTTTTTATCTGCCACATGTGTATGTGGGACCATCTGTTCCACCGGCCGCCACTGTGGCTGCCCTCACCACCGCTGCCTTGCCATGCCACACTGTCCTGGCTGCCTGTCTCTGCCCATACTCCCCATCCGGGTGAATGTTCCTTCTTTAAATCCTTGGTTGTCAGACTTCCATACAGTTTGATTTTCTGGCAGTTCTGGTTGTTTTTTGTTTTTAGATTATTTGTTATACTTCTTATGGTTGTGCGGGGATGCAAAGTGTGTCTCCCTATGCCTCCATCTTGATCAGAAGTCCTTTTTCTGGGGTTTCATTCTGTTCTTTCATTTGTGCTATTTATCTTTGTCTCCTCAACTTAGCAGCCTCCCTGCATTTGTTTTTGTATATTTTCTAGAGCTGCTTTTACTCCCTGTCTTAGTAGTATTGCCTATGTAGAAAAGGCACCTCTAAATTGTGTGGGGTGGAGCCTTGAGTAATTGCCTGGACGCAGCAGCCCACTTTACCACATGTGGCCGTGTAGAGAGGACTCCAAGAGTGGACAATGCTGCCACCTGGCTTTTGGCTGTTTGCCTGGTGTTCTCTCTTTTTCTAGTCACTTCACCCCCTTCTCTTGTGTGACTAGTACCCTTCCAGCTGCTGCCTCAGTGGTGAATCCCAGAGTGGGTGGGTTTGCATATGTTCTATGACCATGCCAGCCCTTTAAGTGGTAAAAATCTGGCAGTTTCTTCCACTGCCCCAATCCCCAGTTTTTTTTACAGCCAGAGGTAATGGGAATCTATCTTCTCAATGTTGGAACCCTGGGCTGTGGACTGGGATTGGGATTGCTTGCGTCTCCCATCTGTCCCACCACCGATGGTGCCATCTTTCTGTACCACATCACCTCTCCACCCATCTCTATGATTCTGCCCCTCCTACCTTTCTGGATGAATATGTCTTTTTTAAATACATACAGACTTCCATACAGCTCAATTTTCTGATGGTTCTGTTATTTCTGATGGGTGTTATTAGTTTTGAGATCTGGTTGTAATTCTTTCTTTGGTTGTGCACAGAGGCAAAGTGTGTCTACCTATGCCTCCATCTTGACCAGAAATCCTCCCTAAATATTTTAAAAATAAAATTATAAAAGGAATTGTTTTCTTAATTTCTTTTTCTGATAGTTCTTTATTGGTGTATAAAAGTAGTACTGTGCCCTGAGAAGTGTGGCTAAGTGGCTGGGCCTCATTCTGCAAAACAAAAGGTTGCCAGTTCTATTCCTGGTCAGGCACATGCCTGGATTGTAGGTTCAGTCCCTGGTTGGGCTGTGTGCAAGAGGCGACTAGTTGATATTTCTCTCTCCAACTGATGTTTCTCTCCCTGTCATTCTCCCTCCCTTCCTCCTCTCTGAAAAGAAATAAACAAAATATTTAAAAATGCAACTGATTTTTTAAATATTAATTTTGTATCCTGCTATTTTACTGAATTACTTTACAAAGTAAAGTAATTTACTTTGGTAGACTGTTTAGGGTTCCCTCTATATAATATCTTGTCATCTGCAAATAATGACAGTTTTACCTCTTCCTTTCCAATTTGGATGCCTTTCATTTCTTTTATTTGTCTGATTGCTGTGGCTAGAAGTTCCAATACTATGTTGAATACATGTGGTGAAAGTGGCCCTGACCACTTCATGGCTCAGTTGGTTGGGCACTGTACCAGAAAGCAAAAGGTCTCAGGCTGGATTCCTTGTCAGGGAGCAGGCCTGGGTTGCAGGTTCAGTCCCCTGTATGGGTTATGTAAGGGGCAACCAATATCTCTCACACTGATATTTCTCTCCCTCCCTCCCCCTGTCTCTAAAAAATGAATAAATAAAATATTTTTAAAAATGTTTTCCTATTTTAAAAACAAGTGGTGAAAGTGAACAACTCCGTCTTGTTCCTGATCTTAAGGAAAACCTTTTTAGCTTTTCCTCATCGTGTGTGATGTTAGCTGTGGGTTTATCATATGTGGCCATTATTAGGCTTAGCATGTTCCTTCTATTGCCACACTGCTGAGAGTTTTTGTCAAAAATGGGTGCTGGATTTTGTCAAATGCTTTTCTGCATTTATTTATATAATTATTTTACTTTCATTTTGTTTATGGGGTGTATCATGTTGATTGATTTGCAGACATTGAACCAACCTTGCATTCCAGGAATAAATTCCACTTGATCATGGTGTATACTTTTTTAAATTTATTTATCTTTAGAGGGGAAGGAGAGAGGGAGAGAAACATCAATGTGTGGTTGCCTTTTGTGCATCCCCTGCTGGGAAATGGCCTGCAGGGAACCTGCCTGCAACCCACGAATATGCCCTGATTAGGGACTGAACCGCGATCCTCTGGTTCACGGGCCTGTGCTCAATCCACTGAGTTACACCAGCCAGGTGTGTGTGATCTTTTTAATGTATTGCTGAATTCTCTTTGCTAGTATTTTGTTGAGCATTTTTGCATTTATGTTCATTAGGAATATTGGCCTATAATTTTTTCTTTATGCAATCCATTTTTAGAATTTCTTATTTGCATCAATATTTTCTGCTTCCTTGATGTACCAAAGTACATTATATTTAAGCTTTCAAATTGTTAGTTTGTAAATGATCTCAAACTTTATTGTTGTGTGACCTTTGCCTTCACCAGGAATATATGCATTTTCAATGAAAATTTCTTTCATGATTTTATTATTTAATTTCACTATTTTATCTTCATGTGTGAGGAGAGATAAGAACATAACGGAAACAAATTAGGCAGCTATCTCAATGTGAATCATAAAGGAATTAATTATTTCTGAATGTCCATTTTATCATACACTGAATATTTTTAAGTGTTTGGGCTTTTTATTCTGTTCCATTGGCCTGCAGATAATCTTACACTGGTATTCTATTTTATTACTGTAAGAAGTCCCCTTTATAAAAATTTTTTTTGCTGTTGTCATGTACATGAACTCTAGAATTTTTTTTAATACTAAACAGAAATGAAAGAAAAGCACTGACAGGTGTGGCTCAGTTTGCTGGGTGTCATCCCTAAAGTGAGAAGTCACTGTTTCTATTTCTGGTCAGGGCACATGCATGGGTTGCAGGTTCAGTCCCCAGTTGGTGCATATCAGGCAACCAATGGATGTTTCTCTGCATCTCTTTCGCCCTCCCTAACCTTCTTCCTAAAAAATTAATTAATTAAAAAAAAATAAAAAAGGAAACAAAAAAACCCTCTGGAAATTGGAATGGATTACATTTGTAGATTAATGTGATAATCAACTTCTTTGCAACATTGAATATTTTCATTTAGGATCATGGCATATGTTTCTATTTTTAAGTTTGTTTGTTTGTTTTTTTAAATCCTCACCCAAGGACATTTTTTCCATTGCTTTTAGAGAGAGTGGAAGGGAGAGATGAAGGGAGACAAACGTCATTCGAGAGAAAACATTGATTGTCTCCTATACACCCCCGGGCTGAGGACCATCCACACCCTGACCAGGGTTCAAACCCACAACCTATGGATGTGCCCTGACTAGAAACCGAACTCACAGCCTTTCAGTGACAGGATGATGCTCCATCCAACTGAGCCACATTGACAGGGCTCTCTTTTTAAGGTCTTTTTTATCTTTGTTCTTCTGTGAAGTTTTATGTCGTAGATGAACATATGTGTTTGGAGCTTCTTAGTGTGAAATGGAGCAGTGGTGTCTATGGTGGGCAGGCTCTGAGTGGCTCTCAAGGACCCCTGGTAGGCACTACCTAGCGGAATCCCCTTTTTGTGTGGGCTGGACCTGGTGACTCCTTTCTCATGAGTAGGATGTGGCAAAAAGTGACAGGTTGGGACTTCTGAGATTAGGTGATAAGAGACTATGACTTCTGTCTTGCTAGAACTCTCCCTCTCTCTGTCTCACTGGCTATCATGTTGGGAGCTGCCTTCATGGGAAGCCCCCAAGGCCAGGAACTGAGGGTGGCTCCGGCCAGTGAGTAGCCAGGAACTGAGGCTCTCAGCCCAACAACCTGAGGAGGGGAATCCTGTCAACGACCGTGTGAGTGGGCCTCCTATTTGGACCTTCAGCTAAGACCGCAGCCTTGGCAAACAACATTGCACCTTGTGAGAGACCCCAAGACAGAGAACCCAGCTAAGTCACACCCAATTTCTGACCATAGAAATTGTGAGATAAGAAATGTTGTTTTAAACTGATGGGAGAACTCAAGAGTTGGAATATTTTAGTTTTAGGTAATAGTTAATAAGCCTAGTAGTTAATGCATGTGAAAAGCTATTGTTTCAGAACTGCAGGTACAGCCCACCCTGACTCCAGGAGACCACAGGCGATTGGCCTTTGTGCTCCAGGAGAGATGAGAAGCAGCCCAGGTGGTGTCTGAGCCACTGTGTTCCAGGGAGAGACAGTCTGCCCCCCAGGACATGGATGAAGAAAACTGCCCAGGACACAGATAAAGAAAAGACCAGGCTGCAGCTTTTATCTGATAAACCTCTTTCCTGAGTCCCCAATCCCTTACCTGTACTTTTTTCCCTTGAATTCCAGACCCCTTACCTACACGTTTTTCTCCTTATAAAAAAGTTTGGATTGAAAGGAAATGTAAGAAGGTCTGTTAGGGTACAACAGACGCCAATTTTCCTGGTTTCAAAGCCACTGAAGTTTTGGGTTAATTTGTCATACAGCAGTGCATAGCTAATACCTCACCTTTTTAAAAAGTCATGTTGTCTAACATGTTATTAGCAAATGGAAAAGATACTAATTTTGTTGTAATCATGTTATAACTGGCCACTTTATAAAAGACTTCTATTCTGATAATTTTATATTTCTTTTCCTAGTTTTTCTAAGAAGATAGTTATATTCCAAAATAATTATAGTTTGTTCTCTTTTATATTTTTTCTGTCTAATTTCCTTAGCTAAGATCTTTAAACCAATGTTGAATAGAAGACGTAGGAATCTGTGTCTTGTCCTGTGTTTAATGAGGGTGCCTCTTACATTTCGCTCTTTTGGTTTTTGATGTGAGTTTGAGGGTCCATTTTTTAAAATCATGTGCAATAAATATACTTACATTTCCAGTTCAGTAGAGCTTTTTTTAAAAAAAGATTTTCATTTATTTATCTTTAGAGGGGAAGGAAAGGAGAGAGGGAGAGAAATATCAATGTATGGTTGCCTCTCCTGCGTCCCCCGCTGGGAACTGGCCTGCAACCCAGGCATGTGTCCTGACTGGGAATCGAACCGCAATACTTTGGTTCACAGGCCCACACTCAATCCACTGAGCTACACCAGCCAGGGCTTCAGTAGAGCTTTTTAAAAGAAAATCAGTCATGGTTGTTGACATTTACCAGTCATCAACTCAGCATGTAAAATGCTCTTGAGAAAAAGAGCATTAGACCTGTTGCTGTGGTTAGTCAGTTTGCTACAGTTTTGCTATAGCGTCATCCATGCATTCCAGGAATGTCTGTCTGCTCATGGTGTGTTCTTTTAAGACATTGTTGGACTTACTTTGGACTTGATCTGATTAAATTTGTATTAGGACTTTACATCTATATAAATGAGACTAGTGTATGATTCATTCATTCACTCCGTCTTTCTGTGTTCCCTTTGTCAGGTTTTAGTGTCAGGGTTATTCTGGCTTTACAAAAAGAATTGAGAAGTGTGTGAGTCAGAGGCCTGGCAAGAAACACTCACCCGAGATGGTTTAAATAAAGAGGCTTTAATGAGGATCTACTTATAGAAGTGCAGATAAGGTGGAGGGTGATGGGGCAGCGCAGGGACCAGCAAAAACCAGGATCTGTTACCCTTCCCAGAGCTGCAGGGACAAGGGAGGCCCTGCGGTGACTGGAGCCCAGAGAGAGCTGGAACCTTGGAGAAGAGGTCCAGGTGAGAGCTGAGGCTGGGTACACTGCCACGGCCAGAGAGAGGGCACTGAAGTAGGGAGGGAGCAGGAAGGATACCCCAGCTTCTCCCTCCTCCCAGCCTTCATCTTCAGCCCAGAACTCCGCCCTGGAGCCAGGGGGATGAGTGTGGCCTGTGTGGGCAGCCTTCTGGGGCAGGGGCTAGGCAGGGAAGGGTGTGGATGCTGGTGTCATGTCTAACAGGTTTTAAACATACACTTCCAGGTCTCTTATTACAACAACTTCCCTATACTGATTTTTTTTTGTTTACTATGATTTTGCTCATTTCATTTCTTTCCTGCTTGCCGAGATGCATCTCTGAGCATTTTTCCTCCATGAAAGGGGGAGCCACTCTGGGCATGTATGTGTCATACGTTCTGTCGATAGGAAAGTCTTTCTGTTGTCTTTATGCCTGAACGCCCTTGCACGTTGTTGAAATTTTAGGTGAAACCATGGTCTCTCAAAATTCAGCAGAGGACTGTCTCCCAAAGTGCTTTCCACTGTGCCCTCTCTCAGGAAAGAGCCACGCAGATGGAAAAGGGTTTCACCGTCAGATAAATTTGGAAAACTGTGCTTGCTAATATCACTAATTTAACAATTTGCACAGACACCTTAAAAAGCCCTGAAAAAGCCTCAGCATGAGATTCTGTCCTTTGGGCTTTTCCCCCCGTCATTCGGCATTTCTCAGGTTGGGTTTATGACAGACGTTTTTTTCTCCAACATAAGCACTGCCCAACATTCCGTGGAATCTCTCTTCCAGTTATACATTTTCAGAAATGTAGATTTCCCATTCTGCGTGGGAGCTTAGAGAATTATTTCCTTACCCTTGAAATGGACAAAATCCTGCCTGGTATTTCTAACCGTTTCTTTCTTTTTTATTAACTAACTTAGATTGAAAGGGAGCTATAAACTTTATAGGCCCGGGGCGTTCACCAGCCCAGAAGCACCGCATCCTCCCTTCTGTGAGTCTGGTTTTGCTTCACTGGTTTGGTTCTTAGCTGGGCCTTGAGGTCTGCTGTGCTCCCTCCCTTAGCTTTTTCCTCCGGGCTTGCCCTTTACGTTCTGTCCTCCGCATCTACAGGTCGGCCTTCTGCAGTTGGGGTCCTGCTCTTCACCATCACAACGCGATGTTAAACTTGCAGCTGCATGTTTAGTTTTCTGACAGCCTTTCTTGTATGTGGTTTGCTGTTGATTTCTACCTGCTACTTAGCCAACCATGCCATTTCATTCTTTCCACCTTGTTTTTCAACTCTCCTTTCTTAGAGTTCACATTTTAATGAAATGAAGTGAGCACGAAGCAGATGTGGTCTGAAAGGTATTTGTGGTGCCACGATCAACTTTTTCAAAGGGGCTCTTTCCCTCTGCCCTCGCAGGGACACATTCTTCTCTTCTTATGACACAGTCTTTTCAAAGACCCCATGTGTTTGCACACATAGGTGTGTGTGTTTTATTACTCTTCTTAAAAAATGGATGTATGTAAATCTTATTATTATCCCCAAGTGGGTTCTCTTCAGCTCACCTCTACCTGGATGTTTTTCCAATTGTCTGGTTGTGTTTTAGGCCGAAGGACTGGTTAACACAAACTCACGCCACCAGTTGGCCGCAGATATAAATTACCGATGCCATGGAGCCCCACTCACCTGCAGAGTGGACTCGTGGGCCTGGCTCACTGCAGGGTGTGTGTGTGTGTGTGCATGCGTGTGTGTGCACGTGCAGTGTGTGCCTGTGTGCTGTTCCTACTCCCCCAAGTAGAGCCTTCCAGTGCCATGACCAACTCAAGGATCTAATTGGGAGATCTAGCTGGGGGCAGGCCCAGTGGGGACCCCTGTCTCTGCACCAGGGTCTGGCTATATGTCAGGTTGATTCTCTAGGGAGCAGATGTAGCCATGATGAGACTTGTGCCCACCCTACCCAGAACAGAGAAAGGCAGAATCAGGGATAAGCTGAGTCAGACACAGCTTTCCCCCAATTATGTGATTGGCTTAGTGACCATGTGCACCCCAAGCCCTCCCCATGAGCTCCCTCCGCACGCTGTTGGTCCACAGCATTGATGGGACTTCCAGATGGTACATTCTCTGCAAGTTCGTGTCCCACCCCTGCCCTCCGAACTTGGGGGCAGTAGGCAAATGCTGCTGGGATTTTGTCTACTTGCTTTTCCTGGCACAGTGTTGGTTTCTCAGAAACTGGAGTTGTGAGTCAGCCCTGGGCTCTTCCTCTGATCTGGATCCCGCACAGTTCCCACAGACCCCCAGCATGCCCTTCGCTTCGGTGAGCTTGGCTGGGTTCAGGGAGGAGGAGAGCCCAGGACACATAACAGGATGTTGGTGACACTTTTTCTCCTGTTCTGCAAAGCAGCTAACCCCCAACACTGAGAAAAAGACCTTGGGGCCCCTGTGTCTCTCAGTTCAGAGAGCCTATGTGTCCCTTCCATAGAGCTTGCAGGGGTCTGCACTGGCTCTCGCCTCACAGCTGGCCCTAGGGACGTGGAGTGGGGGACACGCAGTGGGAAGCATGTGGGGAGAAGGGGGTGCTTTTCCTCCCTGAAGCCACAGGGAATTTCTCAGAAGGCAAGACAAGCACGGTGGGTGTCTGCCTCGTCCATGGACGCGGTGGTAGACCTTGAGCTGCCTGAGTAGGGCAAAGGGAGTGGGAGGCAGTGACAGCGGAGAGAACGCTGTGTGAGGGAGCTGGGCCCAGGTGCCCGCCAGGATGGCTCTAGTCCAGGGCTTCAGAGAGCACACAGGCCCTCCGGAGGGCTCCGCTTTTGAAGAGAGGACAGTGGGAGCAGCCAGAAAAGCAGGGACAATCCACCCAGGAGAGGACAGTCTTATGAGACCCCAGCCACCTGCATCTCCAGTCCCAGAGACCCATAGGAGAGAGTTGGGTGGGAAGGCCACAGCGCTGAACAGATGTGGGGTTGACTGGAGGAGGGGAACAGGAAGAGTCTTTTTTAAAAAAAAAAAAAGATTTTTAGATTTTATTTATTTACTTATTTTTAGAGAGAGGGGAAGGGAGGGAGAAAGAGAGGGAGAGAAACATTGATAAGTTGCCTCTTGCATGCCCCCAGGCATGTGCCCTGACTGGAATAGAACCAGTGACCTTTTGGTTTGCAGGCGAGTGCTCAATCCACTGAGCCACACCAGCCAGGGACAGGCAGAGCCTAAACTGTTGGCACGAGGCTGTTCTAACAGATGGGAGTGGCGGGGACTTGTGCAGTGCAGACATGACGTCATGAAGAGCCCCGTCGCCCAGTTGGGTGAGAGGAAAGTTGCTAGAAACCAAGTTCACATTTATACCCTAACAAACAGACTCTACAACAAATGTGTTACACTTGAGAAAACACTTCTTAAAAATAAAAGGAAAAAATCCATTTTGGAACTTTTTGGGGGGGAGGATGGACAAAAATGTGGAATGGGAATATCTATGTCTTCATCTATGAGTGAAGACAAAGAGAGGAGATTGAGGGGCAGAGAATTGAGGAACCCGTTCTTGTCCCTTTGCTTGCAAGAGACAGAATTCTAGCTCATACAAATGTCAAAAGTAGGGGCTTAATGGGGGACCCTGGAATGCCTCACAGAATCTAAGGAGAAGTCTTCTAAGCAGTTCAGCCAGAGGAGACACAGGCAGGCATGGGCGACACCTGGAGCCGGGGGCCTGTGGACCATGAAAACCTCTTCAAACCCTCATTTTCCTCTCCTGCTGCCCGTCAGCCTCATTCTTTCCTCTCACCGCAGGCTGGTTTGGTCCACAAGACAGCTAACATGGCCACAGAGAGCTTCCAAGTGTTGTAACGTGGAGGTTTTGCCACGAGACAGAACTGGCTCCCAGTAGCTCTAAGTCTGAGTATCCCAGAGAAGGGCCTTGCTGTCCACACCCTGCACAGTCTGCCTGGTCCAAGAGGGCAGTTCCTCGGGGGTGGGGGCAGGGCAGGGAGGAACCATCCCAGGAGAAAGAGGGTCAGCGCCCAGCAGGCAGTCTTGGCCCTTGTTTCTGACAGGACTCTGACTGACCCTGTGGCCTTCTGCAAAGCTGGGAGTCTGATGAGCCCACATCCCTCCACCTACCAGGGTGCCATGCAAGCTGCAGAGGTTCTGACCACACGGTGCCCTTCCCCTCTCACGATGCCCACGGCAAGGGAGACAACAGCAGTAATAATAATAGCTGCATCTGTTGTGCGCGAGGCCCTGGGCTGCGCGCCGTGCAAATGTTTTATGTAATCCTCACAGCAACTGTATTCTTTCCACCGATTCTGAGGAAAAGAATGCAGAGGCTTGCGGAGGTTAGGAATCCAAGATCCCGTGACTCCTAGGGGCAGTACTGGCATTTCCCAGGTCTGTCTTGCTCCCGAGTTCATGTTTTTTAGCATCAAGTTCTCTGGCTTCTACCTCTGGCCTTGGCATTTCCACCAAAGGTAGGGAAATCTTCCCGGCCCAGGGTAAGTCCTGTTGTGTGAACTTACAGGCATCACAGCCAGTGTGTGGGGACCCCTGGGGCCTGGCTGTACCACTGCAAGTTCTTCAGAGAGTGGATAGGAACATCTGAGGCGATTCGTCTGTAAGCAGCGGCTGTGTTCGGAGGGGATGCATGGCTGGGTCCTCCATCCTGGTGGCTCTGAAAACTGAGGGGGATCTTGGACACTCCCCCTGCCCCCCCCTTCCTGTTTCCTCTCTCTTCCTCCCTTCTAGTTTTCTTTCTTCCCACACTAGAAGGAGGGGAGGCCCCCAGGCCCCCAGTGCTTGCTGCACAGGCTCCAGCAAGTTGAACGTGGGCTACAGGCAGTGCTGTCGGCAGCAGAGGGCGCCAAAGCCTCTTCACTTGCCCAGGGCCCTTGTCTGGCCGGGAAGGGCGGACCAGAGAGGCGAGCTGGCAGAGAGCGGGTGGGAGTGGGGGTGGGGGGGCACCGCATGCTCCCTGCCTGTTCATCCCGCCCCAGGTAGCCGGGGGCCTATGCGCCTGCGCCCTAAGCCGACAGATGTGCATATGCACTCCTCTTTGTGTGTGGGTGTGTGTATGTGTGTGTGTGTATGTCTGTATGTCTGCCTGGTTCCACAGGAAGCACATCTGGTAGCCCCCTGATGGCGAAAAAGGAGGTCAGGGTCAAGAGATAGGGACAGATACTCAGTCCATAACAAACTGCTGATTTTACAGATCTCAGTAAAAACATTCCCTAGGCAGGCATTATAATTTTCTCACGTCTCTTCTACTGTGGGACAAGCAAAGAATGTGCGATGGGAGGGGATGAACAGTTATCCACTCTCCCTCTGTGCCAGGTCTTGGCAAGAAGCTTCCATCTATTACCTTGTTTGACCACGTCAGCAGGTCTGTGAGCCACACAGTAGTGGCCCCACTGTGCTGATGAGGACAAGGAAGCTCAGGGGGCCAGGTGACTTGCTTGAGGTCACATAGCTAGGAAGTAATGAAGCTAAGATTTGAACCCTAGTCTCTCTGATTCCAAGGTCCATGCTGGTTTCACATCTTCTAAACTGGTCCCCTCAAACTGCTTTCCTCAACACAGACCCCCCCCTCCCAAAATGGGCTGGAGAGCCGCCCAGTGAGGTTCCAGAACAGCAGATGGCTCGTGGCTGGAACAGCACAGCTGAGAAAGGAAAGTGAATGGACAGTTTGCAGCTGGTTGATAGACATCAAGGTATAAGGGACTATATGAAAAGGGACTCAAGCCCCCCCCCGAATTTATTTATAAAAATGTGTATTTATTCTTACATGTTTCAACTTTATTCACCTTCAAAGTGCTCTCTCTGTGATGCAACACACCTATCGAGATGTCTTTTCCACTGCTCAAAACAGTTTTCGGGTTGATTTTTGTATCTTAGTGATTGTGCTGTCTTTTGTTTCACCTCTTCCACATTGGCAAAATGGTTCCCTTTGAGGACTTTTTCATCCAGGGAAACAAAAAAAGGCATTTGGGGTGAGATTGGGTGAATAGGGAGGATGGGGTGAGGGGTTCACTCCAATTTTAGTCAAAAACTGCTGAACACTCAGTGAGGTGTGGGCAGGTGCGCTCGCAAGTCAGCCATCACGAAATGCATAAATGTGTTGAGTCTTCCAAAAAAAATTCACTGAAGCTGAATGCTACCTCTCACAACCAGCCTGGGTTTGCAGCAATTGCCAATCAGCTGGTCCACTGATACAGATGGGTTCCTAGAACACTCACCTTGTGGGGGAAGCCTGTACGACAAGGAGCCCACCCTCCAGGAGATAGTTCTGTTTTTTTGCCATCCACCTTGTATTTAGCTGTTTGCTGTGGGCTAGTAAGTTGATAGGGAGTGAGGGCCCAGATTTAAGGAGGAGAGAGAGAGAGAGAGAGAGAAAGAGGGTTGGGGGGAGAGATTGAGAAGATGAGTTGCCCAGCTGCCTGGCCAGGGTCTTTGCCCTCAAAATCGGGTCTCTGGTACCTGCTTTGCATGGCACCATGGCTGGTTGGGGTCTCTTTATGAAGGGAAGGCCTGGCCATGTCACCAGACTGGTGGGACAGAGAACAAACCTTGCAGAGTAGACTTATCGAAGCCTGAGCATGTCCTCTTCACATACATAAGCTGGTTTGCTAGCCGCTCCAGCTTGGGGGTGCTGAGGCTTTGCAGACCAGCAGTTGGCACAGCTCAGATCCAAGGAACAGGCTCTCACAGATACACCCCAGATGGGGGCAGGGGGCTAGGTCTGTCTCTTTGATTTACTGGCTCTGTTGCCCCTCCTCATGGGCCAGGACGTAACTCTTCCTCCTCATGAAGGGAAATGGAAGCACTTGCTCTGGACGCGCCCTGGGCTCGGTTTGCCCCCACAGTCCCTGTCCGGAGGAACAGAGGTGAGCTCCCCCCTTCCCCTCACGTGGAGACCTCCCCCAGCAATACTTGAAATGCTTTTTTGACGTGTCTCTCCAGCCTGTCTCTACCTTCTCTCCACTTAGGTCTCTCACCTCCCTATCCTCCCAACCCCCGATCTGCCTACACAACCCCTTCAAGGTGGGCAACACAAAGGGTCACTAGGTACTAGGACTTAGCTTCTGGAGAAGGTAGTGGAGTTATAACAGCAAAACCTTTCTGTTTGTGGAAGTAGCACAACAGATTTCCTGGGACTCTAAGTCTGAGCAGCCTAGGCCAGCAGAGAAGCCACTGAGCTGGAGACCTACCTGGCCCGTCCCACCCGTGTTGCTGGTGATTGAGAACCAGTCACTTTTCTTGCTGGGCCTGGGTTTCCTTGTCTGACACTCAGGCCAGTACCTTTCCCTCCAGACCACACTGCCTAGAGGGAAGGGCACAAGGACTCCTCACACAGAGCCCGGGACAGGCTGCAGCTCCTCTGCGTAGGCACCACGCTGCCCACGTGACTGCCCCTGTTGGATTTGGCTCTGCCCCTTGGGGAAGGGCGGCTTCCAGCTGGACCTGGTGCCAATGCTATAAACCCACAAACGTGCTCTGGGGTCAGCCCCTTTGGAAGCCACAGGTTGGTGGGGATGGGGGAGGTGAGTGAAGGCACTCACCTAAAGGTAAAAAAAGCCTGGGTTTGCAGCAGTTGCCAATTTCCATGATGGAAGTACTACCCCCGTGGTGAGTTTCAAGCAACCAACACGGTGCCACTGATTGCAGAATTAGAAAAATGTACAAAAACATTTTTTCCCCCACTAGTACAAGCCGACATCAGTAAATCTCCAGGCAAGGGGAAGGGTGCAAATCCGGGAGCCTAACCCAAGCATGAGCAGAATCCAGCCAGGAGAGCCACCAGGCAGACTCCAGTCTGCACGTCCCTCCCACTGTTGACTAACAAGGGAGAATGAAAAACTCAAGGGAATGTTAGGAGGGAATTCCTTTCACAGACAATCAAATTGCTTAGCAATTGCCTACATATTTTTTACCTAATTTAAAATTGCTCATCATGTGAGTAATTGGGCAACACATTATTGCATTACTGGGGCATTTAGTGCCTACATTGTGGAAGCAGTCAGGCATTTGCATCTTTGAGTCTGGTAGATGATTGACACCTTCGGAGGTATTCCCACTGTGGCTGGTGGCCGGGACTGTGGGGGAGGCCTGGCTCTTGGGCCCCTTGCAAGCGGCCCCATGTGCCGTGAGCCTGCATGCTGCCGAAGCGGGTTTAGCTGTCCGCTCGGCATGGGCCTGGTCACTTCCCAGGCCCCCTCATGCTGCTAACTGTCTTTGTTCATCCCTCCCCAGTTTTCACTTTGGTCACGGAATTCTTCCTTTTGCCCTTGGCTTTTGCCTTTCCTGTATTTCTCTCCCATTCTCAAGTTGCCCTTCTCTTCATTTCTGCCTGTTTCTGTTTGCCTTGTTTCACTCTGTCTTCTTCTGTGTTTTTTGTTTTGTCTCTAGGCTTTATTTCTCCATGTTTTTCTTTCTCTTACCTCCTTGTATCTCCCTTGCTCTCTTTTCTGTGTGCACACGTCACTCACACACACACACACGCACACACTGTTCTTCAGTTCCTCCAGCTCTGGTTTCCACTTCACCCAGTTGCACTCCAGTCTTTGGCTTGGCCCACATCTATCTTGGCACCGTGCTGCCCAGTCGACACCCCTCCCACATGCCGATTCTGTCCTGATTCTTGAGGGAAGCTCAGAGCTGGGACCTGTGGTATCAACTCACACACACGGTGTGGATTTCATCACACCCAGAGCCATAGGTTGTGGGGGGCAGGGATAGGGACAAAGGCAGTAGTGGCTCTTTGAAGAAAACTAAATCCTTGACTTGTAACATTTGCCAGTTTCCATGGTGTAAATATCCTCACCATGGCTGATTTCAAGCTACCAATGTGATGTCAGCAAAGGCAGAGTTGGGGAGATACTCAGTTTTCATTCTTTCCAGCCAGTTGTAAACAGTAATATAAATGGAGCCACTTTAAAATGGAGCTGAATACCTCAAACCTTGGAATATTAAAACAGGGAAAAACCACCTTTCAACTGGGCCTAGGGAAACACCGTGTCCAAAAACACTTTGCAAAAAGAAGTCATGACTATCTGACTAACAACTGGACCAAAGTACAACAACGTTGTTCAGAATTATCATCACTATGTAATCTGCACCCCAAAAATGTCTTCCTCCTACTGATGCAATTGTCCCCCATCACCTCGTCTGAACACCTGTTTCCTAATCGGAGCACTGTTTGGGCTTCTGCTGGTTTAGTGCATCTCGGAATAGCTATTCGTATTGATGGCAGCTAAACACTTGTTCACCTTTCACTTTGAAAGTCTTTTTGTTTTTTAGGTTAACACAGTGCAAACTGTTCTCTGGGCAAGGGGAAGGGGCTTCCTTCCTGCCTGCAGGGCCTTGGAGGGATGGGGGCTGCCGACTGGGCTGGCCACCCCGGGGCCCACAGCAGCTTCCCCAGGGCAACCTCTCACTGGCCTGGTGGGGCTTGACTCTGGGACCACAGCCTGCTGCTCCCTGGCTACCTCTTGCTCGTAGCTGGCTTCACGGTATGCTCGCTTTAGGCTGGGCAGGAAGCCTAAGGATTGCCCTCCCTCGTCACAAAGGAAGGCTGCCAAGATGAAGTGCCTGGTTGAGCATAGAGCAGAAAGGTGCCAGGGGGTGGCAGGGCATTCCAGACGCAGGGCAGGACCAGAGTGTGTGCTGGACATAGCTGCTGCTGGGGGTGCTGGTGACCCCTAGGCTGCAGAGAGCAGAGAGGCAGACTTGGGTGAGAACCACCCAGGGTCCTGGAGACTGAGCGAAGGAGCCTGGTCAGCAATGACGAGAGGAATGTGAATGAGGAGTTTGGTTTCCACAAAAACAGGTGTTTTGACAAGGATTTGGGAGAAGTTACTTGTTCCAGGAGGCAGGTGAGGGAACAGGGAAGTAAGACAGGATGGAGAGGCAAGTCCAAAAAAGGTGTGTAAATGAGTAGACCACGGCTGTGGGCAACTACTGGCCCAGTCCCAGTGGGGACCCCCGATGTACAAAACACGCCTCAGAAATGTCCCACGAAGGAGCAAGGATGCAGTAATTATCCACCAGCTATCCTCCCTGGTTGGTTGTGGGTTCCTACGGTGTTCACACCCCTAGCACTCTAGTCAGACCCCCCTCTTGGGGGCCAAGTACAATCTAGGACCACAGAATGGCCTTATGAAGAGGCCAAAGAGCCAAGGGTACGAGGAGGGTAGGGAGCAGTGGAGAGCTTGGCTCTGGTTGGAGCCTTTGGATTGGGCAACACCAAGGTTGTTCGTGACCCTGGGGAGGGTAGTGTTGTGGGAGAAAGGGGCAGAAGCCAGAGAAGACTGGCTCCTGGGGGAATGAGAGGTAATACACAGAATATTAACTACTCTGGAAAGTATGGAAAGTGGGAAAGCTATTGAAAGGGACCTGGGGCTGGGGAAAGGGGAGCTGTGAGCAGACTGGGGAGTTGCTCGGAGCCAGGGAGAGCCATTGGGTGGGCCACTCCTTTAGCTGCCAGACCTAGACAGATGAAAGTGTAGATGGGCCCCCTAGAGCACCCCAGCCTGCACCCTTCAGACTGAACAGCCAGGGCACTGGGCTGACACCTTGCACTTCCCGTCTTTCTCTCCTTGGGAGTCATACAGTAGCTCAGCACGACCCAGTTCTGCAAGCATTTGATTGATTGGAAGCAGACAAGGCTCCTTCTCTGCAGGGGCACAGACCCCATGGTGAGCATCAAAGAGGGGAGAAAATGAGACAGACCTGGACTCACGTTCTAGGGGAGCTGCAGACAGGTGCATGCAGCAGGCTGGGGGTGGGCAGCAGCCGGGGCGCCAGGGAGCATGACGTAGGCCAGAGAGCAGCAGGAAGCTGTTCTGTGTGGGCCAGGGCAGCCAAGCCTTCAAAAATGAGGGACACTTAGGGGGAGAGAAAAGAAGGGACAGGCATTCCTGGATTTCAAAGACTTCTTGGCCTGCTTAAGCCTTCCAGGCAGCTGCATATCACACAACCTATAGCCAGACGCTTCCCACTGTTCTTGGGTGGAATCAGACTGCCCTTGGTGGAGCGTGTCCAAAAGAAGATACTCGGAAGGAGATGAGCACTGTCACCTGGGCCTCCAGCTTCAGGAAGAAGGCTACTCTCTTGGGCTTAGCTCCTTGGTGTGCTAAACTGAAACCCCCCCCTCTCCCCATCCCTTTAAATTGTTCACATTCTAATCCCCAGAACCTGGGATGTTAGCTTATGCGCCAAAAGGGACTTTGCCTGTGTGATTAGGGATCTTGAGATGGAGAGATCATTTTGGATTATTCAGATGAGCCCTAAATGTAGCCACAGGGCCCTTATACGAGGGAGGCAAGAATTTCAGAGGAGGAAGTAGGAGACACACCACTGGAAGCATGAGGTTGGAGCAATGCAAGAAAGAGGCCATGAGCCAAGGGATGCAGGAGGCCCCCAGAAGCTGGAGAAGGTGAGGAGACAGATGACCCCTTAGAGCCTCCCAAAGGATCCGGCCCTGCCGACACCTTGATTTCAGCCCACCCCTGACTGAGACTGCTCCCAGACTTCTGGCCTCCGGAACTGGAAGACAATAAATGAGTGCAGTTTTAAGCCACAAAGTGCATGTGTGCTGATTTGTTACAGCAGCCAGAGGAAACAAATACATCTGGGAAGCACTCAGGGATGGAGTGGGCACTGCCCCTCACTTTGGGCAGGAAAGGAGGCAGAAGGGGCCGAGGGGCCGCTGCACTGCCACCAAGGCACCGATGGCTCTGTATGGCCCTGCAGAGCTGCCCCAAGGGAGGCGAGAGATCCTGGCCCACAGCCCACACTGAGTCAGGCGGGGCTGCCCTGGGCAGGGTGTGTGGCCTTGTGTGGGGGCCCAGAGCACGCCCTGCTCACCCTGGTCCTGAAGGGGGTCAGGGCGCAGCTCCGTGCGCCCCCCCCCAACCCCCGTCTGGTCTATGGAGGGCACACCTGAGTTTTCTTTTAATCTGCAGGCCTGGTACTTTGACAACTCTAACATCCTGGACCTCCTCATCTATTGTGGACCTTTTACAGTATGTCCACGTCTCTCCCTGAGCAAGAAACTGGAGTCTTATTCCCAGTTTCTGTAACTGTCACTAAGCACTTTCTATGCAATGCTGTCTTTAGTCCTGGGAAGATTCCTAGTTATCTCCAGCTTACGGATGAGCAAACTGACACGAAGGTGAAGGGAATGCCAAGGTCAGGGCCAGGACACTCCGTAGATCTGCCTGGTGCCTCTTCTGTGCCCTGTGACTCCGTTTCTCATCACCCACCATGTTGTTATTAGCCGTTCCATCTTGAGGTTCCTTAGACTTTTAGCTTTTTTTTTGAATGGGACTCTACTCTCTGTCCCATCTCTGTCCTAGAGCTGTGTTCACTTGGCTCCGAGGGGACAAGAGGTGGCAGGCTTTGTACCTGGGCCTATCATCCCGCTGCCCTGATTGCCTGGACCAGCGAGTTCGCCCTGCTGTGCCTCCCCGCCATGCAGGGCCCTCGCAGCCGATCTGGAGGAGCTGGGAAAGGTCTCACTGTGCTTTTCACGTGTGACTTGTGACCTTTGCACAGTTTCCCTCCATAGCGGGAATCACGCAGGACTACTATGTGTAGTTCTATGTGCTGGGTCTCAGCCAGGAGAGGTGGGGGCATAATCAGCTCATGCTGGGCATATATCGGCACAAGGCACCATCTGCCAAGGAGTTGCATCTTTCCAGAGGTACGCCTTCTAAAATTCTCACAAAAGCCCCATCTAGGTCTGTAGTGGTTGGGAGTATGCTGGCTTTGCAGAAACCTGGGGCTTACAGCTTTGCCCTCAGACCTTGGAGTCCAGAGTACGGGAGAGTGAGAAGCAAAACCCCACCCAATTGATAGTCACAGCAGCTGCTGGAATCCCTCAATGGGAACTGTCAGACCCTCCCAGAGACACATAGTGGGAGCCTGGAAACTTAAAGCCATCAGCCTCTCTTTCTCTGCAGACCTCGGCACAGAGGCCCCAACCCAGGCCGAGTTCCCTAGAGCCAACCACACGAAGTCACAAGTGCTCTTCATTCTTGTCCACACGTATAATCACCCCGGAGCAGGTTACTTTCTGACTCAGCCCTTTCTTTCTAGTCCTTTCTGTGGGGCTCCAGTTAACATGACCCCAGTGCATGTTGGTCCCCTTATACCCCCTCCCACCAGCAATCACCACACTGTTGTCCACGCCCATGAATCCTGTTTCCTTTTTCTTCAAGCCAAGTTCTCTTGAGAAGACATTTGTTGATGTATTTCAAGCCCTGTTACCCTGCCCTCTCTGTTTTCTGACTCTCCCCGCTTCTCCCCCACCTCCCACAGGCAGCTTCCTCCCACTGCACGTGAGCAGCTGGTCATCCACAAGAACCTCTGTGGATAAGGGCCCTGCTGCCCCAGAGGAGAGAACAAACTCACCCATTCACTTGGCTTTCATACTTCCATTTCACAGAGGGAAACACTGAGGCCCAGTGGCTCTGATTTCTCCAACCTCAGATCACCCCACCAGTCACCTGCAGACCCCAGGCCTGCCACCTGCACTGAGTAGAACTGGAGTGTGTAGCTGAGGGGAAGCCAGAAGTTGTCTCTGAACTTCTGTTAGGCCTGTGGTTGGGGGCCTCATGCTCCACCGCCCCGTCACATCAGACCTTGTGTCTCCTCTTCAGATTCCTTCCCCTTTTCTCCTCGCTTTTGTTATGATGGTTCTCTAACATCTTCCTCTAATGAGCCTAAGAATTTGAGAATCCATCTTTACCAGACCCCCTCACCATCTCTACCTTCCTTGTCAATTCTCCATCACCCTCACCTCTTACCAGTCACCACAGTGACCTTCGTACCCCCACATTTCTGCCACTGCCCATCTCTTCCTCCTCCTAACTCCCACCTCCCCACCTCCTTCTTTCCACCCTTTCCACCACGACTGATGCTAGCAATACTCCCGTCACCTCGCTTCATTCACAGCAGCACATTTGATGTCACCTCCGCCATGACCACCACCACCACCACCACCATGACCATGACCTCCATTGTACTTACCACCGTGCTATCAACTCTTCTGAGTCCATTTTCACCCCTGTGGTCACCACCAGCACCAGGGACTTCCCTACTCTCACCCCTGCCTCTGCCTTCTTCTCAGCTATTTCTAACCCTATCACTTCCACACACCCCCACCTCAGAGCACAGAGCCCGGCATTGAACCTGGGACTTGGGCAAGGAGCCCAGTCAGAGAACATTCTCCTTCCTGACAGACACCCCTCCTAGGTTTCTCAGAGGAGACCATCAACAAGGCGGGTGTCAGAAGGACCCCTCCTCTTTACCCTTCCTCGAGATGCATTTGACAGAGAGCAGCTCAGCCCTCCATGTCAGCCATGCCTGTACCTAAAAAGACAGCTGCTGTCTGATTGAGGGTCGAGACCATTAATCTGGTGCTGCCCTTGTTTGCATAATGATTGCATATATTTGCATGGCATTTGCTCCCACCTTCTGAGTATTGCACTGTGGATGTTCAGCTACATTTTCATATCACTTCAGGTGAGGGTCTGGCCTTTGAGACTTGGGCACTTATTAATTCCCTCAAGACACTCTTTTCTGTGCTGGTTCAGAAAAGAACCGGGAATGCTTAATTCTAGGGTCATTCAGGTGAGAGCTCAAGGTGGGGAGGTGGGGAGGTCCAGTTAGGAGGTGGTGGGGAGAGGGCAATCCAAAGCTTCGGCGTGGTCCAGGGTGGGACCGATGAGGAGAGGTTGGTTGCAGTGATGAATTCTGGTCCTCAGTGTCAGTTCAGAATAGTGCTCTGCACAGCCACTCCTGCCCTTCTCCGGGCCATAGTCCTTTTGCTGTGTGACCTTGGGCAAGGCCTGCCCATCCTGTGCAGAAGAAGTGTGCTCAACCAAAAGCTTCCCTCCATCAGGGGCTGCTCTGAGGGCAGAGGCTCTCATCCCTGACTGCACCTTGGAATCAGCTGGGGAGATTTTTTAAAAAGATTTTATTTATTTATTTTTAGAGAGAGGGCAAAGGAAGGAGAAAGAGAGGGAGAGAAACATTAGAGTGTGGTTGCTTCTCATGTGCCCCCTACCGGGGACCTGGCCAGCAACCCAGGTATGTGCCCGGACTGGGAATTGAACCGGTGACCCTTTGGTTTGCAGGCCAGCACTCAATCTACTGAGCCACATCAACCAGGGTCACCGGGGAGCTTTTTAACAGTCCCAGTGTCCTGCTCAAACCACTGTGGCTCAGCTGGTGGGCCTCCTCCTCCAAAGTGAAAGGTCAACCGGTTCCATTCCCAGTNTTGCAGTGATGAACTCTGGTCCTCAGTGTCAGTTCAGAATAGTGCTCTGCACAGCCACTCCTGCCCTTCTCCAGGCCATAGTCCTTTTGCTGTGTGACCTTGGGCAAGGCCTGCCCATCCTGTGCAGAAGAAGTGTGCTAAACCACCAGCTTCCCTCCATCAGGGGCTGCTCTGAGGGCAGAGGCTCTCATCCCTGACTGCACCTTGGAATCAGCTGGGGAGATTTTTAAAAAATATTTTATTTATTTATTTTTAGAGAGAGGGCAAAGGAAGGAGAAAGAGAGGGAGAGAAACATTAGAGTGTGGTTGCTTCTCATGTGCCCCCTACCGGGGACCTGGCCAGCAACCCAGGTATGTGCCCGGACTGGGAATTGAACCGGTGACCCTTTGGTTTGCAGGCCAGCACTCAATCTACTGAGCCACATCAACCAGGGTCACCGGGGAGCTTTTTAACAGTCCCAGTGTCCTGCTCAAACCACTGTGGCTCAGCTGGTGGGCCTCCTCCTCCAAAGTGAAAGGTCAACCGGTTCCATTCCCAGTCAGGTCACATAATTGGTTTGCAGGTTTGGTCCCCTGCCGGGGCGCGTGTAAGAGACAACCCATGGGTGTTTCTCCCCCTCTCTTTCTCCTTCCCTTCCCCTCTCTCTAAAAAAATTAAATCCTAAAAAATAAATAAAAATAAAAGTACCAGTGCCCTGTCCCACCCCCTAGAGATTATTTCATCAGTGAGCCTTGGGCCTAGGTTATTTATTTTTTTTAATTCTGTGGTGATTGTAATGTGCAGCTGAGATTAAAGAGCTACAGCTGTGGCTCTGTCTTCCCACCCTGATGCCGCCTCCCTCATCTTTTCAGCATTGTAGGCTCACCTAGCCCCGGGGACTGGCAGGAGTTTGGATACCAGTGCTTTTGGTGCAGTCTCAGAGAGAAATCCTTTCTTCTCTCGGGCCGTGTGGGTGACGGCCGGCATTAGGCAGCACAGCACTTGGCACTGATGGGGGGGTTTTCCCGTCTCTGCCTTGGCCTAACCCCGTCCCATCTCCCCGCCTGGGGCTGGTGCAGAGAGGGTTCTGCAGGGGCAGGGGTGGGAGGGTCTGCTCCTGTGTGGCCACCCTCCACCCTTCCCCTCCCACTCCAGCCTCCCAGCTTCACTGCTCCCCTTTTCGAGCTTGGCAGGGACATGTGGTAGCCCCCCTGGACTCCTTACTCCCACCTCTGTGCACTGACTTCCTTTCCAGAGGCCCAGACCAGCCCCCATTCTGAAGAAGGAATGTCCAGAGCAGCCTGAACTTTGTTGCAAAACCAGACGTAGTAAACTTGGCTATAAATTGGCCTACCCCAAACTTTCTGAGGTCATAACAGGCATAGGGCAGGACAAGGGAAGTGGGATGAAACCCACAGCACACCTCCGGGTAGTCCAGCCCTGGAACATCTCAGCCCACCTGTGGGGCCTCAGTTGCCAAGGGCAGGGGCCTGGGAGGTGGTCTGCCCTGCAGAGGACCAGACAGGAGGCCCGGCTGTGCACCGTGGGCGAGACGGCAGACTGAGCCAGGCTGTGGGCAGCCATGAGGTGGCCACTGGAGCTGCCCCAGAGCTAACCCTGCTTAGTTCTCAACCCAGGTTAAGAGTGGGGGCCCTGACGTTCACCAGTCAGCATTCAAATTCTGACTTGGCCATCACTGGCTGTGTGTCCCAGTGACTCAGTTTCCTCACCAGTAAAAAGAGGGTAAAGACGGCACCCATCTTCTGAATTTGAGGATTATAGTATAGAAAGCCTATGAAGCGCAGGGCTTGGGACATAGCAATTACTCAGCAAATGCTGCTATAATTATTGTGAGAGCTGGGACCACAGTGCCTTGTTCCTGACCTCCTGGAGCTCTAGCCCTCTCCTCGTTGTCACAGTCCCCTCCCTCAGGTCCCTAAGGAGCCAGTGGGAGGGTGGGGTTGGGGAAGACTTGCTGCCTTGCCCTTCGGGGTGGGGGATGCAGCTTCAGATTCTGGGCCTGGGGGGTCTTACTGGGGTTGGTAGTGACAGGAGCAGGAGCCCGGGTAGCCCACTCCGAATGGTCTCACTAAGGAGGCAGCTCCAGCCCCAGTGCCAATGAGCTCTGGACTTGCAGAGCCCGGCCCATGTCTGCCTGGAGAAAAAGAGGTCGGAGGGCATGGTTAAGCCACCCTCCCACCCCCAGCAGCCAAAGAACTGAACAGATGGTCTATGTAGGGGTAGAACCGACAGGGCTTGGTGACGGATTCAAGTGTGTGCATGTGTGTGTGTGTGAGTGTGTGTGTGTGTGTGTGTGTGCGTGGAATGCAGTAAGGGAGGAGTGGGTAGTTTCTTTGGTCTAGATGGATCTGAACACCCTGACTGCTCTCAAAGGCAGACAAAAAGATCTCTTTAACATAGTTATATCTCAGTCAGATTAACAGGAATAAAAACCTGCCGGGGATGCCCCGAGCTGCCGNTTAAGCCACCCTCCCACCCCCAGCAGCCAAAGAACTGAACAGATGGTCTATGTAGGGGTAGAACCGACAGGGCCTGGTGACGGATTCAAGTGTGTGCATGTGTGTGTGTGTGCGTGGAATGCAGTAAGGGAGGAGTGGGTAGTTTCTTTGGTCTAGATGGATCTGAACACCCTGACTGCTCTCAAAGGCAGACAAAAAGATCTCTTTAACATAGTTATATCTCAGTCAGATTAACAGGAATAAAAACCTGCCGGGGATGCCCCGAGCTGCCGGGCGGGTGTTTGGAGTGTGTCTGTGCACACGTGTGTGTGCGCGGGGTTGGGGCGAAGGGTGGTCTGGGACATTCGTCAGTGGGAAGCGTCAGCCCTGAGGGTCAGTGCACAAGTGCCACTGTTCTCTGTGCTGTGTCCAGCCAGCACTGGTACCCTGCCGCTGGGCCCTCCTGTGAGGGATGGCCTTTAGTGAGTGGAGGAAGACAGCTCACAGTCCTTCCTCATTCACTGCCTCCCCCAATTTTCTAAAACTTACCATTTTACTTGCTTCACTTGTTTGTTTAGCAACCTCTTCCTTTCTCCCTTGTCCTTTGGAGAGGCCAGCGCTCCTACTTCAAGGTCACATCACTGGGGTGGGGCCTGGGCAGTGCAGGCCTCTCCTGCTGGCTGTGTCCTTCCCCCGACAGGTAGGAAGAGCCCTTCCCTCACTGGACAAAGGTCTGGCTGGACCGAGGATGAGTGCAGAGCCTACCTCCTTTGTCCCTCTCTGAGTCTAAAACGGGGACTCTGGGGCCCAGAGTCTTTGATCTTTATACAAGCCACCTGTGTGAAGCTGTCAGTGGGTAGAAAACCATTACCCTGGATCCAGGAACAAAGAGTGAGCCTGGAGTCATTCAAGGTGGCCAGAGAAGAGGGAATAAGTGACCTCCAGGAAAGAGGCTTGGGACAGGAGTGAAAGTGGGGTGAGGTCATGGAAGGGACACAGCCTAGTCAAGCTTTTCCCTCAGGCTCCGGACCAGGTTTTGGAAAGCTTAGGTAAGGCCCGAGTGCTTCTATTTTCTTTATCTCTATGCTCATGGCTGCTATGACTTATTTAAAAATATTATATTAGAAGTGTGGCCCTGGCTGGTGTCGCTCAGTGGATTGAGCGCGGACCTGCGAACCAAACAACCGCGGTTCGATTCCCAGTCAGGGCACATGCCTGGGTTGCAGGCCAGTTCCCAGCAGGGGACTCACGAGAGGCAACCATATACTGATATTTCTCTCCTTCTCTCCTTCCCTTTCCCCCTAAAGATAAATAAATAAAATCTTTAAAAAAAAAAGAAGTGTGTTAGGCACTCATTTTTCCAGAATGGACTTATGACTGTTCTCATCTCTACCGNTGAGCCTGGAGTCATTCAAGGTGGCCAGAGAAGAGGGAATAAGTGACCTCCAGGAAAGAGGCTTGGGACAGGAGTGAAAGTGGGGTGAGGTCATGGAAGGGACACAGCCTAGTCAAGCTTTTCCCTCAGGCTCCGGACCAGGTTTTGGAAAGCTTAGGTAAGGCCTGAGTGCTTCTATTTTCTTTATCTCTATGCTCATGGCCGCTATGACTTATTTAAAAATATTATATTAGAAGTGTGGCCCTGGCTGGTGTAGCTCAGTGGATTGAGCACGGGCCTGCGGGCCAAACAACAGCGGTTCGATTCCCAGTCAGGGCACATGCCTGGGTTGTGGGCCAATTCCCCAGAGGGGTTGCACCAGAGGCAACCACACATTGATGTTTCTCTCCCTCTCTCCTTCCCTTTCCCTCTAAAGATAAATAAATAAAATCTTTAAAAAAAAAGAAGTGTGTTTGGCACTCATTTTTCCAGAATGGACTTATGACTGTTCTCATCTCTACCGTGATTGCCATCACCACCAACACCATCATCAGTGTCAGTACAGACGGGGCCAGGGTAGATACTCAGTGTTTGTTGACTGAACAAGAGCACCACCACCGTCTTCGTCGCCAACCCTCTGCCGCTGGCACTACCACTGCCATCACCTTGACCACCACCCCCACTGTCAGCAATCACATCACACCTCCGCCACAACCCTGGGACACCATTGACACCACCACCAACGGCCACCATTCTCACTGGTATCCCAGCTGCTTCTAACACCATCACACATCCCACCTCTGCAACCAGCCCCACTGTGCCATTGACACTGACATTGCTGATAACCACCAGCCTCACTGGCACCCCCCACCACCAAAACGTACATTGCCGTCTCTGCCACCAACGCTCCACCACTGCCGAAGTCACTATTAGCATCACCACCACCACCACCACGGTTGATGTTTCTGCTGTTCTCACTGACGTCACTACCACAATCATCCATCAGTGTCATTATTGACGTCACAATACCTCCCACCCACCATCATCATCAGTGTCACTGCCACCTCCTCTCCTAGAACTATGTTTCTGTCCTTCGGAGTGCAAAAGGGGGGTTGTAATTACACACACTTCAAGGGGATTATCTGGTCCCCACTCAACTCTGAGTGTCACGTGAACAGGGAGTGTGTCTCCTTTCCCCACTGTTGAGTTCTCAGTGCTTGGAGAGCAGGCAGTTCTCAGTAAGGACTCAATGGGTGTGCAATTAGCATATTATTTAAACCAGCACAGCCCCTACATTAAAGGGAACTTGGCCTCTAGGATTTCAATGCTCCCGTAGTCCTATCTCTTGACTGGACCTACAAAAACAGCCCCGGGCGGGGGCGGGGGGGGGAGATAAGTGACAAACAAGCAAGGAGAAGCCTGTGCTGGCTCTGTGATGTGCTTAGCAGCACAGTGGGAAGGTCGGGACCCACAGTCCTTGGCTGGTAGCGCGGCAGATGAGCTCGGAGAAGTCTAGCTCTTCTAAGATCTTCACGTCCATCACTACATCACTACATCACCTGGAATTTATCTGAACCTGGATCACTTCTATGTCGAGACTAATCCAGTTCTTTTAAAGACCAACAGATGTTTTCAGACGTGTTTCTAGCAGGACTGAGGTTCCTTGGAGCTACATAGGGAACGATGTGAGGTTTGTGGAGGCATCTGATGGGACCCCAGAGAGGAGGGCTCTGCGATCCCCACCCCAACTTCAACCACTGGGCTTCTGGGACAGACTGTGTTACAATGGGGCACCAGTGATTTTAAAAACAGGTTTGAAAACCATTGGCCTAGAAGTGGAGTGCCTGAATTTTTTAGCTTTGGAAGAGATGTTTGGCACTATTTTATGTCCCAACCAAAATCCATAGGCCAACTAATGCTACCAAGTTGAAAGAAGCACTAGAAAATGCGTATCTGATGTTTCTGTGGACTCTTCTGATCCCAAGGCCACAGGCAGCTCACCAAGATGTCTTTTACTCTCACTCTTTGGTAGAATTAAAACAATTTTGTTCTTGGAGCGCTGTATTCCATCCAGGAATCCTTATTGAAGTCAACTGTCTTGGGAACATAAGCCTAAGGGGAAGTGCAGTGTATGAATCCACCCAGTGACTGCTGGCTCCTTAGTCAGGCAGGAAAGACTCACACTGGGGCAGGCCCTAGTCTTCAACAGAGGCACAGCATCCGAGAGACTCAGAGCCAGCCATGGATGCGAGAGTGTCACCTGAGGGGAAAGAGACCAGACATAATTGAGGGCATAGTGCCTTTCCAGTGATGGTCACGGAGAGCGACAGGGTGGGGACAGAAGGGTGGGGCAGTTGGCTGAAGAGTGGGAAGAATGATTATGCCTCGCCCCCTGAGGGCCCCAGCAAAACCAACAGGTCCCCCTGCTCCTCCACCAGCCCCCCTGTGAAACGGTAGATGGGCAGGGCTGTGTGTGCATGTAAGGCTGAAAAAGATCAATTTGAGGAGACATTGGCAGGCTGAGCAGTGAAGGGGCAGTTGTGCGGGAGGCTTTGGAACCAGGAGTGGAATCACCTGCTACCCAGAGACGTGGGCTGTGTCCGTCCGCAGGATGCTGGGGGAGCTCTGCAGAAACAACTTCAGGTGGGACGGCTGTGATGGAAGTACAGGGAGGAACAGGGATACTGGCCCCTGGGGTCAGACCCTCTCTCAGGACTGAGTCCAGTGGATTGAGCAAGCCTGTGAGACCATTCAATTCTGTCTTCCACAGGAGGTGGCAAGGCTCACAGAGCCCGTTACACCCTCAGTTATTTGCTTCCTGGGGCAGAACCACTGCAGCCTTGGAAAACCCTCAGAGCTCCCGGCCGGACCTGCGCACACTCTCCCCAGCATTTACTCTTCTCCCCCCTCAGACCTTTCTTCTTTTGGGACAATTCTATCTCTGCCCGAAGTGCCTCTGGGATGCACTGCCCACCGCAAACTGTGACTCCAGAAGGCTGTTTGTATTGCAGCTGTATTAACTATGCCCTCACCCTAACGTCCCAGTTAGGGTGATCCTGACCGCACGGCTGAAGCACCACCTGTGTCCTGTCCACTGAGGGCTTCTGTCCATTGTGAATGTCCTCAGAGAAAGAAATTCTTTAATGGCTGAGGAACCTAGGAAGACAAGGTGCAGCAAGTTGAAGGGGACAGACCTTGGTCTGCTGCTCTCATTCCTCAGTTCATCCAGCCGGGGACATTCTCCTCAGTCCCGGGGTGCTCAGCTCTGTGCCCAGATCCACTGGGATGGACACAGGGCATGGTGGATGGGGGCTGAGTGTCTGGGAAGTGCAGTCTGCTTGAGGAGGTATGAGTTACATGTACAAATAGCAGAAAGACCACGCAGACAACCCCTATGGGCTGGTGGCAGAGAATGTAGCACAGACATCTCTGAAGCTGAATAAATACATCTGCTACGGGCTGGGCTTGGGAGATCAGGGCGGGCTTCTTGGAAGGGGAAGAGGAGGAGGACAAATAATTGGGGCAACTTACATCCTTCTGAACGAGCTCTGCATAAACCAAGCAGGCAGCGGAGATCAGCTCGTCCGCATCAAGGTCGACCAGCTTGTTGCAGGCCTGTTGCAGGGAGAAGGCAGAGGAGGCGGGGCACAGGCTGAGCAAACGGAACTGCTGCTTGGGGCTGCCACGGGGGCCCCTGGTCTTTTCCCAACCCCCTGGCACAGTGCCTGAAATGTCAACACTGGACTTTTATATTTTGGGGAGATGATAAGTGTAGTCTTCTTTCCTTTTTGTTTTTAGAGATTTAATTTATTCCCATTTGAGGACATATTGTTCATTGATTTTTAGAGATGGGGCAGGGGGGAGAGAGAGAGAGAAACATCAATGTGAGAGAGAAACATTGATCAGCTGCCTTCCAAACACGCCCTGTCTGGGGACCAGGAGTGGGTCCGGCGACTCCCAGTGCACAGGACACTCCTGCAACCAACCAAGCTACACCAGGGCAGTGATTGTGGTTTTACAGCCCCTTCCTGGGCTGTACAGGAGTCCTGAGCTTCCACTGAGGTCTCATGGACTTCTAAGGAGGACTTGTTTTGTAATTAGGGTGCCACCTGATATGCTTTTGAATAAGGACTTCAGCTGCTGTGTAGAAATTTTGGAGAACTTTAGGCCTTTTGCCATGGGGAGAACACAAGGGCCAAGGGATTAACTTCGAGGCAGTCGAGCCTAGTGGTTAGGAGCCATTCAAGGTCTCAGTGTCCTCCTGTGCTGATAGGGATGAAGGTGGTGATGGTCATCATCCTCTGGGTCAGGCTTGCTGGGAAGCTTAAATGAGCTCATCTACACAGCACTCAGTGGGGTGCTCAGGACACGTCAACTCCCATTATTCTTCCTGCCCAGGGGCAGAGAGAGCTCTGAAGCCCAACACCCCACAAGCCTGGGGCCTTCAAAAGGGATGCTGTGGGGGGTCATGGGACTGGGCTTGGCTGGAGGGTACTCTCACCAGGAGGATGTCATCACCCGCCATGCCCTCTTGCAGGACCTGCTCACGCACCATCTGCAGTAAGCTGTAGGCCACCAGCACCTGGAAGTTTCTGCAGGGCTTCCCAGTCAGCAGAACCTGCACAGGCGGGTAAATCTTGGTCTGTGCCCTGTGGCCTGAGACTGCTCTCCCCTTAAGATGGTGAGGTACCCGCCAACCACATGCCCAGGGTCAGACATTCCTGGGCCTCGCTGCTGACTTACTCATTCACTCACTCAGACAAGTGTTCACAGCTACCTCTGGGGTTCTAGGCATAGTGCTGGCTACTGGGGGAACCAGAGAAAAAGTCTTCAGGAATTTATTAGGTGGAGGAAGAGAGAGAAAGGTGAAAGGTGAAAGAAGAAAGGTGAAAGAATGAGGAAGGGAGGGAGGAAGGCAAGTAGAGAGAGAAAGGACGAGGTAAGAGGGTGTGAGGGAGAGTGTAGAGAACAACCTGGTAACCGCGTGTAACATTTGAATGGAGTTTCAGCAAAGCAGCTGTTGATGTCAACAATACAGGGGAGTCACCAAAGTCCTGGGGGCCGTCATGGACTTGAGCATGGAGACCCACAGGTCAGCAGGGAGGGGAGAGGCAGAAGTGATTTGTAGGGCTGATCATTTCAGGTCCTACATGTAGTGGAGGCCACTGGACAGGGCAGTGATAAGTGGTGGGTGTGTTCACAGGGAGGTTCATTTGCTGATGGCCCTGGGGACTGGGATGCAAGGACTGCAGGTGCCTCACCCTCTGCAGGAGGGCGGGCTCAGGAAGGAGCCAGCACCCGGGCGGAGGGGAAGACCAAGGATGGGGCACTGGGGAAACGAGAGCAGAGGGAGACTGCTGGGCAGGGGGCAGGGAAGCTGAACTACGGGCCGGTGTCCGTGGCCCAGGCAACAAGGCCCCTTGTTCGGCCCTGACGGCTCTGAGAAAGTGAGGACAGTGGGGCTGCATGAACAGACGGGCGCAATGGTGCTCTAGCTCCTCTATCAAGGCAAGAGCGTCTGGACTCTATCTGAAGGGCTCCCCTGCTGCCTGCCCAAGGGCTAGGACCCATCCTTTCCATCCCCAGCAGGGCACCTACCTCCCAGAGCCTCCAGACATCGTCGAAGGACTTGAAAGCACGCTGGAAGCAGAGGCAGAACCAGGGGAAGAGGGACTGTACAGCCCCTGCACCCTTTCCTTCTGTGGGGAAAGAAGCAGGGTGCCAGTCCCAAGGCCATGGTCAGAGAAAACAAGGGCTGACACACACAACAGAACAAATGCAGATGGACCAACAGCAGAGCACACAGATGCACTTGGGGGATACAGAGGGCCTGGCTGCCATGTCTCCAGCTGCCCTTGGAGGTGGTTTGTGGTGGGTTTTCAACTGTCCAGACTCCAACCCCAGAGCCCGGGGAGAAGACCAAATGATCCTGCTCCCTCCTTTGTGGTTGGGCACAGTTCGCAGCCTGGAGTGGGGGCTAGGTCCTGGCCCCTCCCATGCCTGTCCTGGGCAGAAAGGTGTGTGGTGGTAGGAAAGTGTCCACTCACTGAGGTGTTCAGCAAACAGAGGGTCCAGGAAGTTGATCAGGTTGCTGAGCATGTCCAGGTTCTTGCCCACCCCAATGTTGATGACACAGCTGTGCTCCTGCAAAAGATGGGCGGGAGGGAGGGAAACTGAGTCCTCTGGGCTTCAGGGCACCAGAAAAGCCAGCTGCTTGACCAGCTCCCTAGTCCTGGAGACCCTCTGTGCACCTGGCTCCAGGCTGGACCCATGCCTCTGTGTGAGTCTGGGTGTCTTGGTGTATCCATTTGTATATATGTGTGTACACGCGTGTGTGTGTGTGTGTGTGTGTGTGTGTGTGTGATGGGGATGCAGAGATGTTTCAGGTGTGGCGCACAGGGCAGTGAGCCCAGTTATTCCTCCATACACATCCTGTGGTCAGAACCAGGGCGAGGAAAGCGCGGTGAGCACACCATTGCCCAGATGGAGAAAGGGATGAGGGTGGGTGTGGCGAAGCCTCTCACAGATCTCCAGGGAAGTCTTTCCAGGGAGGGTGTGCCAGAGGGCAGCAGTTTCAAAAGCTCTCAGCTGTGGTGTGCACCTGGGTGGTGTCGAGTCCCCTGCTGTGCCTGGAGTGCAGGTCGTGTGAAGGGAGCAGTGAGAGAGCAGATTGATGATGGAAGGCTCGAGTGCCTGGCTGAGGTCAATGGATTTTATTCTGAAGGTGTGGGCAGCCATAGAATATGTGTAGGAGCAGAGCATGTTTTTGGAGAGGAGTCGCAGAAGTGGGTGCCATCACTGGGCCTGGTCAGGCACACTTTCAAAGTTTGATGAGAGCTGTACCCAGAGCATCTCCCCAGCCCCTTCTCAACTCCAGTGCTTGCCACCCCCATCCTAGAACGCACTGCACTTGCTCTCCAAGGCTCCTCTGGGACCCGAAGAGCTGTTTCCGGGCCAGAGAAAATGCCTGAGGCTGCCAATGCTGCCTAACCTCAAGGGGTCGGGAGGAGGTGGTTCCCTAAGTTCAGGCCGGATCCTCACCATCTTCTGCAGAAAGAACTGGAAAAGCCAGAAGGTCTCATGGTCATGTTCCACCATCAACTGGAAAAGCATCACCATCTCATGGAAGCCATGCTGGTACTCTAGGGTGGAGAGGGGCCAGTGGAGAGAGGCTGAGTAGGAGGGGCAGAGCCTGGGCTTGGGCAAGGAAAGGATTCCAGAATGAAACTGAGGAGTGGAGCTGAGGGGAATCTTAGCACTGTGGCGAACCTGCCTGGGTGTTGCAGACGTAACTCAGGAGCAGGACCTTCTCCAGCCTCTTCTTGTCAATAAGGACATTACCCAGGGGGTCTTTGTCATAAAGTCTCTGGATGTCACATGCTGGGTTGGGAGCAAGGGACAAGTGAGTAACACCACCTCTAGCAGAAAGTCTGTGGGTGAGATTATTTCCCTCAACCAACCCGGGGCAGCCTGGGGAGGAAGTTGTAAAGGGAACATCAGCCCCCCAGGCTCTATCCCACACCACACCCTGAGCTGGCTGGGTTTCTTCCCATTTCCAAATCTTTGACAAGGCTGCACCCTCTGCTAGAGATACAACCTCTTTGTCCAATTCAAATGCAGCCTAGTTCAAGACCATGGGTATGGGGTGGTGGTGGCAGGGAGGTGCCGAAGACAAACCAATAGGAACAGCATGTACCCATGGAAACAAGATGCTGGGCATCGAGGGGCACCCAGGTCCATGTCAAGGCAGCTCCCAGGAACTGGGAGCCACCTCCACAAGACTGAGGAGAGGTCAGGGATGGCTTCCAGCTGTCCCCTCTGCACAGCCTTGCCCACCCTACTCTGCTCACTGATGTTATTTCGAGTCTCTATGAAGTTCCGGTGCAGGTTTTCCAGAAGGGGCTGAATCTTCTCGTACATCTGGCATAAGGTCTCGTAGTTCTTCCTGTGAGAACAGGACTGAGGCTAAACAAAGGCAGCCTTTCCTCCCAGCAAGTCCGGGGTCCCTGGGCTCTGCCCACTGTCTGGGATGCTCCCCTTCCCCCCTGCCTGTGCCAGCTCCTGACCACCCACTACTCTGCACCCATAGTGCACATGGGGACAAGATGAAGCATGGGTTCTGCAGTCCCAGCCACACCCAGATCTGGTTTCACAGCCTAATAGCTGGGTGTCTGCAACTAGGGTCGAGCCTTGGCAACCTCACTTTCCCTCTCTAAGCCCCCGTTCCCTCGTCTGTAGAGTGGGGTAATGCTAGCACTTTGGCCTCAGAATGATAAGCATTGGATGAGGGGGTGTCTTGTGCCCATCAGCACCAGGAGCTGGTGGTGTAGTAGGCTGATACACCCCCAAAGATATGTCCGTGCCCTGTGACCTGTAAATGTAACCTCACTTGGAAAAAGGGTCTTTGCAGATATTCAGTTCTACCTTACATAATTAAGTTATAGCTTATCTTAATAATGAGATCATTCCTGATTATCCAGTTGGGCTCTAAATCTGATGCCGAGTGTCCTTACAGGAGACACACAGAGGAGAGAAACGGGGAGAAGAGGATACGGCCACGCGATGATGGAGACAGACTGCAGTGATGCAGCCACACACCAAGGACACCTGGAGCCCCCAGAGCCTCCAAGAGGCAAGGAAGCGTTCTCCCCTGGAGCTTCTGGAGGGCAGCGGTACTTCCAACTCCTTGGTTTTGGGCTTATGAACTCCAGAACTGAGGGAATACATTTCTACTGTGTTAAGACCCCTAATGTATGGTGTCTCATTAAAACAGACTCAGGAAACTAACACAGGTAGGCTCCCGTTGGACTATCAGGACTCTCTGGCTGGCCCTCAGTTCCCCCGCTGCCCTGGGCGTTTCTCTGGCTCACCCTGTGTGTCAGTGCTGGGCACCTCCAGGATGCAGCTCAGGCCCTGGGGAGGGAGGGGTTGGGCCTCTCAGGGTAGGAGCTGTTACTAGGGTCAAGCCAGTGTTGTAGTCTGTGCGCTGGTAAATGGAACTGGGTTGGGGGTGGGAAGGCTCCTCCTGTGTGGGGGCCACGGGACAGGAGCGTGGTGGGGATTCAGCTGCTCAGAATGAGAGGTGTGTTTGAAGTCTACTGAAACTGTCAGGCTGGGGCAAGCACCACTCCACTCAGCAGAGCTACCCACCCTCCCCTGACTGAATCTGGAATTTTCTACCTCCTTGTGCTGTCCACTGTGAGCCGTTCATCCTGGGAGCTCTGCCAGGAGTAGTAGCCTGTGAGGAACTTCCAAGCTTCTGTCCTCACGAAGGGGTGCAGCCCCTGGGGTCGGGTGGGAAGTGGGATGTCGCCGGTTCCCCCTAGATGCCTGCCAAAAGGGCCCTTCCCAATGCCACCACCCCCTGCCCACTGATTCCAGGGGGAGGCCAATAGCAGCTTGGGGACCGTACCCTTTCCAAGATGTTAACACAAATGAAGTCTCGTGACTTGGCCAACTGACCATTCTCATCGAAGAAGCCATCCCACTCTGTCTTGTCAATGGGTGGTTTCCTCTTCACCTGGGGAGGGAGGACAAGCACTTCAGCCCTCGATGACTGGCCTTGGCTTTTCTTTTCAGTATTATTTTTAAACCACATACTCTGGACTTTGCCATGTGAGTCTAAACTCACAGTCTCAGACTCGCTGTGGAAATGTATCCTGAGAAAATTACTGAAAATATATAGAAAAATTCTCTATGCACATTCACATTTTCATTGCACACTGCTCACCAGCATGAAAAATGCAAGTGCTCTAAATGTTGTGCAATGAGGGCGTAGTTACCATAGTTTTCGGACTATAAGATGCACTCCCCGCCCCCCCGTTGGGGGGAGAGGCTGTGTCTTATAGTCAGAATGTAGCTCACCTGGCTCACTGTGGCGGGTGGTGGGGGCAGGCGGGGCAGTGGCCTATGTTATTTATGTTATTAAATATTTTACTACATTTTTTGCTTCAAAATTTTTTTTCTATTTTCCTCCTCTTAAAACCTACATGCGTCTTATGGTCCAGTGCATCTTACAGTCCAAAAAGTTTGGGTGAGTAAAGTATGGTTTATATACTCAATGAACTGTTATAAGGAATATAAAACAATGCTTACAAGGAATGAATAATAATCTGGAAAAATACAAATGGTAACAGGAAAAAGCAGAATACAAAATTGCACATTCAGTATTCATCCTCTCTGCACTCTATCCTCCATAATGTTCTGTTATATGTTATAAAACTATATATACTTGAACACATAGTGAATTAACCACTATAAAAAATATGTTAGAAAGAAGGCTAGAAAATACTATAAAAACTTGCCTAAAAGCTACTGATTATTTTTGAATGATAGGATTATAAGTATTTTTTTTCCTTTTTATTGTTTTTTGAAGTTTTCCATAATGATGTATGCTACTTTGATCATAAAAAATATAAAATAGCCCTGGCTGGTGCAGCTCAGTGGATTGAGCATGGGCCTGCGAACCAGAGGATCGCGGTTCGGTTCCCAGTCAGGGCACGTGCCTGGGTTGCAGGCCAGTTCCCAGCAGGGGACACACGAGAGGCAACCATAACCTGATATTTCTCTCCCTCTCTCCTTTCCTTTCCCTCTAAAGATAAATAAATAAAACCTTTTTTTAAGGTCTCTCTTTTTTTAATATATATTTTATTGATTATACCATTAGAGTCGTTCTATTCCCCCCCTTCATTCCCCTCCACCCGCACACTCCCTCCCCCACCATTCTCCCCCCCTTAGTTTATAACCACTTGTCTCAAGTTCTTTAGATTCTATATTTCCCCCACTATTCTTGCCCTCCCCCTATCTATTTTCTACCTACCATCTATGCTATTTTCTGTGCCTTCTCCCCCCTTCTCCCCCTCCCACCCCCCTATTTCTAACCCTCCATGTGTTCTTCATTTCTATGGTTCCACTCCTGATCTAGCTGTCCTCTTGGTTTGCTTTTGTTTTAGGTGTGGTTGTTAATAACTGTGAGATTGCTGTCCTTTCACTGTTCATATTTTTCATCTTCTTTTCCTTATATAAGTCCCTTTAGCATTTCATATAATAAGGGCTTGGTGATGATGAACTCCTTGAACTTGACCTTATCTGAGAAGCACTTTATCTGTCCTTCCATTCTAAATGAAAGTTTTGCTGGATAAAGCAATCTTGGCTGTAGGTCTTTGGATTTCATGACTTGGAATACTTCTTTCCAGCTCCTTCTTGCCTGGAAGGTCTCTTTTGAGAAATCAGCTGACAGTGTGATGGGTACTCCTTTGTAGGTGACTGTCCCCTTATCCCTTGATGCTTCTAGGATTCTCTCCTTCATTTTGGTCTTGGCTAATGTAATTATGCTGTGCCTTGGTGTGTTCCTTCTTGAGTCCAACTTCTTTGGCACTCTCTGAGCTTCCTGGATTTCCTGGAAGTCTATTTCCTTTGCCAGACTGGGGAAGTTCTCCTTTATTATTCGTTCAAATAAGTTTTCCACTGGTGGCTGTTTCTTTCCCCCTTCTGGTACCCCCTTCTGGTACCCCTATAATCCGGATGTTGGAACATTTAAAGATGTCCTGGAGGTTCCTAAGCCTCTCCTCAGTTTTTGAATTCCCGTTTCTTCATTCCTTTCTGGTTGGATGTTTCATTCTTCCTTCTGGTCCATTCCATTGATTTGAGTCCCAGTTTCCTTTCCATCGCTATTGGTTTCCTGGACATCTCCCTTCATTTCAATTACTTTAGCCTTCATATGTTCCTCTAATTTGTGACTATGTTCCTCTAATTTGTGACTATAATCTACCAGTTCTGTGAGCATCCCGATAAATGATGTTTTGAATTGTGCTTCTGAGAGGCTGACAATTTCTCGGTCACTGAGAGTTATCGGCTCTGGGACTTTGAGATCTTCTTGCGCCATCTTTCGGGCTGTTTGTGCCTGTTATGTAGCAGGATCGGAGCCCTAAGGTGTTCACTAGCACAGGGCGACTAAGTCGCTGGGTTGTGACGCTGTATGTGGGGGCGGGGTCAAAGAGGGACTATGGCGTCCTGCCTGTGCCTGCTGCCACGGCTCCCACTGGTGCCACAGCTGCTGGCGTCACCGGGCCCACAAGTTTTGTCCCACTGCAAGCGAGTGTGCCACCGCCGTCAGCCCTCGCCCCCTGGGGCCTGCGTGGTCAGTCTCACTGTGAGCGAATGTGCGACCAAGGTCAGTCTGCCCCACACTCCGACTGATTCCGGGCTGCCTGCGAGCCTAGGTCGGGGGACCTGTCCTGCCCGACCCTGCTCGCTGCTGGCTCCGCCCCTCTTACAGTCCCTGTTGAACGGTTAGATGTAGTCGGACTTCCATATAATTCAATTTTCTGTCCTTTGGCTGTGTCTTTGTTTCTCCAAACCTTTGTTGTATTCAAACTTGGTTGTGGGAGAAGGCACAGTGTTTCCACCTATGCCTCCATCTTGGCGGAAGTCCTAAATAAAACCTTTTAAAAAATGTAAAATAAGCACTAATTAAGCACATTCATGAGCTTTATTTTACCTTTCCTGGAAGAGCACCACTGGCCATCAAGGGGAATGATCTCTGGTTTACATAAGGGAGCCTGGCGGGGGGGAGGTGAGTACACTGCACAGAAAGTAATTAAAAATGCTCATAAAACAATAACAAGGAGTGAAGAGTTCTTATTGAACAGACCTCCCATTAATATGCAACTAAATATGCACATTTGTGACTCAATTTAAATTTGCAAATGAGTCACCAGAGAATATGCTTAAAATGCAGATCATGACTCAGAAGGTCTGGGGTGGGCCCCAGACGATGCGTTTCTAACAGGCTCCCAGGGGATTACTGATGCTGCTGGTCCACTGACCAGTGAGTGGGTAGCAAGGTATGAGATGGTAAAAGAGCACCGGAAATTAAAAACAAGAGCCTGCAGGCCCAAATTTGGGATAATTCCCATTAAGTCCATGTCTGAAAAGGATGAATTGAGCAATATACTTTAAAATGTGTTTTCTAAAACCTTTCATGTTTTAAGAAAACCATGTTTCACCTTTCATTTTGCAACACAGACTTGACTTCCCCGGCCAATTCTTAATGAATGGTTGATGCAGTCATCTCGAAGAAACACGGATGGCATGGTGGTCCACTTCAGACTCAGTGTAGTTCAGAAGAGTAAAAATAAAGTCACCAAGCAGGACAGCCTCTAAAGTTCCTGGAGCGGCTCTCACTGAATGTTCCAATCAAAGCCTCCCCTTCTGTGGTCACCTGGCCCCGCACCTTGAGCTCGCCCTTCCTTCTGCCCTTTGTCTCATGTTCCACAGCGCTTGGAAGATGGTGCCCAGAGGGGTCTAGAACTTGTTGCGGCTGCTGAGCAACTAGACCAAGAAGCAGTTCTCAGCCCATGTGCTAGCAGCATCCAGCTCTGGTCCCTGTGCCCTTTAGAGCTGTGGCAGTGACCACCACACTGATGGTTTATTTGCTGTATTTCTCACTCTTCCTTTGGAAACTTTCCCTCTGGTGATCAGTTCCTCTGGGGCTGACCCACTTCATCTTCTCTACAAATTTTCTATCTTCTGAACAAAAATAGGACATATGAGTCCAGAAGGCAGAAAAAAATCTCAGCGTTGGCTTAACTTTGGAAAGCAGAATCTGCTGTGACACCATGCCCCTCCTGGACAGATACTGTCACTTATCTGAGCCAGGCAGAGCCAGGCTTCTGCCCCTCTGACAGCTGTCACGTTCTCACAGCCTGTACTTAGAGACTGCAACTCCGTGTGCACTGTGTGCACAACTTCAAATGTTCCAACATCTAAATCATAGAGGTGCCAGAAGGAGAAAAGGAAGAGAAAGAAATTGAAAACTTATTTGAAAAAATAATGAAGGAGAAATTCCCCAACCTGGCAAAGGAAATAGACTTCCAGGAAGTCCAGGAATTTCAGAGAGTCCCAAAGAAGTTGGACCCCAAAAAGCATACACCAAGGCACATCATAATTACATTACCCAAGATTAAAGATAAGGAGAAGAGATAGAAAATCTTTAGGCTATATATAGTGTTAACCGTAATCTTAGGTGCCCATCAGTAAATGAGTAGATCAAAAAACTATGGTACATATACACAATGGAATTCTATGCAGCAGAAAGAAAGAAGGAGCTCCTACCTTTTGCAACAGCATGGATGGAACTGGAAACTGTTATGCTGAGTGAAATAAGTCTGGTGTTGAAGGACAAACACCATATGATCTCACCTTTAACAGGAAGCTAAACAACAAAACAAATAAGCAAGCAAAATATAGAGAACAGGGAGACAACAACCAGAGGGGAGAGGGGAGGGAATTTCAGGGGAAATAGGGGAGAGATTTAGAGGAACAAATATAAAGGATACATAGACAACAACTAAGAAGAGTGGAAATGGGAGGGAGGGGGGAGCAAGGGGGGGCAGGTTGGGATGGGAATAATAGAAAACTGTACTTGAAAAATAATTAAATAAAAAAAGATAAGGAGAGAATCTTAAAAGCAGCAAGAGGAAAGGAGACAGTTACCTACAAAGGAGTTCCCATAAGACTATCAGCTGATTTCTCAAAAGAAAATTTATAGGCAAGAAGGGACTGGAAAGAAGTATTTAAAGTCATGAAAGGCAAGGACATACATCGAAGATTACTCTATCCCGCAAAGCTATCATTTGGAATCACAGAGCAGATAAAGACTTCCCAGACAAGAAAAAACTAAAGGAGTTCATCATCACCAAGCCCTCTTATATAAAATGTTAAAGGGATTTATCTAAGAAAAAGAAGATAAAAAATATGAACAGTAAAATGACAACAAATTTACAACTATCAGCAACTGAACCTAAAAACAAAAACAAAAACAGATATGAAATAAGCAAACAACTAGAAGAGGAACAGAATCACAGAAATGGAGATTGCATGGAAGGAGGGGAGGGGAAGATTAGGGGAAAAGGTACAGGGAATAAGAAGCAAAAATGGTAGGTACATAATAGACAGGGGAGGTTAAGAATAGTATAGGAAATGGAGAAGGCAAAGAACTTACATGTACACCCCAAGGACATGAACTGAGGCAGGGGAGATGCTGGTGGAAGGGGTGGTGCAGGGCTAAGGGGAATAAAGGGGAGAAAAAATGTGACAACTGTAATAACATAATCAATAAAATAAAATGTCTTGGAAAGATGGGAAAAACTCAAATGTCTTGGAAAAATGGGGGGAAAAGATGAATAAAATATGAAAAAAAAGCCCACCAATAAAAGTGGCAAAGTAATCAAAGTAATATTCCAGCACGCCACAGTAAAAGCTACGATGTCAACACAATAAAGAGAGATCATTAGGAACATTACAAGAAGTCATCTGCTTCATGTTGGGAACCACTCTGCCTGGTTTCAGAAGCTGGAATCCCTTGTGGCTGAAGCTGAGTAAAGGACCTTGGGACCATGAGCCACAAAGGAGACAAAGCTTATCTTCCTGGTAGGAGCACTGCCTTTGCGCCCCCCACCCCCCTTTGCTTTACCCTGCTTGGCCCTGGGTGAATGACTGGTTAGCCAATGACTGGTAAGATTCCTCAAGGAGGATGACCTAAGACAGGCACAGTCGAGAAGGGGCCCTCAGGGAAGGACTTGGGGGACTATAGAAAAATGGGTTGATGGACCCTTGCCCCTTGGCTTTAACATACCCTGAGTCCTCATTCTGTTTGCAAGAAGTTCTCCTAATCTCTTGACTAAAGCCTGAAACAATGCCTTAAGTCTGAAAAATTGTCTGGAGGTAGGTGCGGCCCTATGCTGGAAAGGGCAGGTTCCCTTGGGGTGCTCAGGCCTAAGAAGGAATGCATAGAATCCTATGAAACCTACTTTGCTAATACCCTCAATTTAAATGATAAGGATCCAAGCATGAAATGAGTTTGTTTCCCCAAGGTTTTATGGCCCTTTAGGTATATGACCCTGACTCAAAATAAGCCCTTTTAGTTCTTCGAATGTTATCTATTGTTTGGTCATTACTTCCTGACAATGATTGATGAGCTTTACATATGCTCCCTGTATTCCTATGCAAATTTAACCCAATAAAAGCCTATTGCGAAACAGGCTCCTGGCCCTTCTTTGAGAGATTGGTCACCTTTCCTCTCCAAGCAGATCTTGTCTTGGTAGACTTATTTTCATCCATGGTGGTGGGTGTGGGGGCGGGGTGTCCTGTGGGCAGAGCTCCTCCCACAGCTGCATGCTCCAAGAATTTCCATTGCTGAACCTCTACCTGCTTTGCCAGGGTTGAATTTGCTTATGAAAAGTCACTGTCTTCTCCTTCCAGGAAATTCCTTTTCTCTGTGCCCTCTACTTCCTTGTACCTCCTCAAACCAAGCTAATAATAGGCCACCCACAAGAGATTTGAGACATTTGCTAGCAAGCCAAGGACAAACAACAGAAGCTTGTGGACATGAGGAGGGCTAAAGGTGAGAATTGCCTCGTGAGGCCCCCTCCCTTCTCCTAGTACATCCACAGCACCTGTCTGTGCCAGAAGTCATAGAATCTAGGATCTTTCAAAATGATAGGGATTGTCAGCTCCATGGCCTCTCAAATCCACCTCCATTCTCCCACATGCCCCTATTCCTTGTCCCACCAGCCTGTGAACACCTGCACACACATGGGCACAATGGCCTGGTAACCTGGACGGAGGAGCGCTCTAGCACACAAGGTGCTGGATACCCTTTCAGCAATGGAGTAGCTGCTTTCCTGTCTCCTGGGAAGAGCGCTGCTAAGTAAAACAGTTGTGAAAATCTCCCACCATGATGGTGTGCATCAGCAGGTTGATACCTCGCCACGGGGAAACCTGGGGAAAATTTGGCCATGCTTCCCCTAGAGAAAGAGGCTTACACTGGGAACCCCAAGTGGTTGTCCCTCTAACAGCTTCCTGCTGCCAGAGGCCTTGGCTGCAGGTGTACAACTCCCCACTCTCCTTCCCTTCTGCACTGGGTTAAGAATTTCTCTGCTATTTTTAGTAAAATAGGAAATCCACTGGAGGATAAGAAAAACCTCCTATTAAAGCTTTCAATGCCATGTTGCTCTGGATACTCATACTTGCAGAGCTCCCAAGAAAGCCTGGGAAGGGTCATTGACTCTGCTTAAGGTTCTCCAGCACTTTTTCACTCCGGTTTACCTGAGGGGCAAGACATACTCCCAACAGTAACTGTGACTCATCACGTCAGTGATTCTCACCCAGGGGCGAGGGGAGGCCTGAGGACAGTGGGCCCATTGAAACTGGGAGGGCGGCCGTAAGTGCGTTTGAAAGTTACCTGGCTGACTAGCAACAACCCAGATGTGGAGGGGTGTTGCTTTCAAGGTGCCATCAGTATAGCGTACTGATTAAAAGAATGGTTTAAAACAGGGGTTCT
The DNA here is from genome assembly GCF_014824575.4 of Sturnira hondurensis. Classification (NCBI taxonomy): domain Eukaryota; kingdom Metazoa; phylum Chordata; class Mammalia; order Chiroptera; family Phyllostomidae; genus Sturnira; species Sturnira hondurensis. The sequence goes on from NW_028077960.1 coordinate 3,042,064, forward strand.
CAAAGTTAGCTGCACATCAGAACCCNAACCCCCCCCCCCCCCCCCCCCCCGCTGGAGGGTTCGTTAAAGCACAGATCGCTGGGCTCTAACTTCAGAGTTTCTGGTTCAGAAGACCTGGGGCCCAAGAATCTGCATTTCTCACAAGTTCCCAACTGGCGCTGATGCTGCGGGCTTGGGCCCCACACTGTGAGAAGCGCACTGTGCAACTGCGGGCCCCTTCCCTGATCTCTGCGCCTCAACATTCTCATTTATAAAGTGAAGATAACAGTATCATCCATGTAATAGGGTTATGAAAAGAATAAGTGTCTATACATTAAAACTTTAGATAGTCATTGTAGATAACAAATGCTATATGACAGTTTGTTGTTTTATTATTGTTTTTCTCTACATTCAGAGGAATGAAGGGATCCAAGTCAAGTCTTGGTGATAATCTGCAATAAAGCAATTACATTTAAAATTCAGGGAGAGAGGTGCCCATTTTGGATTTCTGCTTTTTATGTATCACGGTCTTAATCACTATGATTAATGAGACTTGAAATCATAATTACTTAATACAACTTTGAAAAATATACTGTGTGGAAAATTTTTATGACTGAGGCGAGCTTCTAATGAATAAATCTGCTTTACCAACTACACTCGCAACCACCACTAACAACAGCATTACTGCCACCTGGCGGCAGCACACCAAAATTGTTGGCAAAAGCACCAGGGAAATCAGCCGGGGCTGGTGTGACTCAGTGGTTGAGTGCCGGCCTGAAAACCAAGGGGTCGCCGGGTCAGGTAGGCATTCAGTTCCTGGTTGGGGCACATGCCTGGGTTGCTGGCTAAGTCTCCAGTAAGGGGTGTGTGAGAAGCAACCAGGCCTTGATGTTTCTCCCTTCTCTTTCTCCCTTCCTTCCCCTCTCTCTAAAAATAGTCTTTTAAAAAAGAAAGCACCTCAGCATTTCAAGATTAGGCTCATTAGTTAGAATGTCACATATGGGGAAAAGATAACATTGGATTAGAGAGGGGGGTGAAAGGGGGCCTGTTTCTCAGCCCTACTGTGGGCGCTGATGGCCAGACCTGCCTTGCTCCCCCTTCCAGGCCAGCTCATGGGTCCAGTCTTTCTGATCCAGCAGGGGAAAATGGCCTAATGCAAACCAGAGGTTGAGGAGGGGGCTACTTGGAGCTGATGAGGAATACGCACCAGGATGAAGGAGGCCGACAGCCTGGCAGAAAGACTGTTTTCTGGAGAGAGGGTGGTCATAGTCCCTGCTGGTTTTCTTCGAAGCAGCCTCTAACCAGAGCTTACTTGGAGCATCTAAATGATGCTTAATCAGCAGGGGAAATGTTCCTCCTTTTGGGGGATGAGATGCATTCCCGGGGGAACTGGGCCTCTCCTGACCCCCCACATTTGAGCAGGGCCGGCCAGCTGTGTGTCACAAGGCCCCTGGAACCCTCATCACAATGACCTTGGAACATGGGAGCACTCAGCTTCAAAGACAAGACACACCCAGGAGCCAAGGGGGCTAAACCTACCCGTCACCTAGGAAAACTGCAGCAAATACCAGCGATTGGGGTCTAAGCATGCAGACAAGCGTGCTGGGGTGGCATGGAGGACTTCCTGGCAGAGGCGGGCAAGGAAACCTTTCTCAGGATCCCTGGCTCTCCCTCCCTTCTGCTCCCTTCACATATTATCCGACGAGATTAGGACCCAAACCTGATGATCACCTAGAATTGGAGCTTCAGATTTCTTCGTGCTGCTTCCAGACATTCAGAATTAGTATGTCTAGGCTGGGACCTGAGGAACTGTATTTTGAAAAGCTCCCTGGGTGACTCTGACTCAGTATTTAAGTGGTAACTTCAGGGGACAGAGACCAGTTTCATTTATCTTTATTTCAGAGAAGGTAAGAGAGTGCCTGGATAACAGAATAAATGACTTAATGGAAAAATAGATGAAGTTCTCAGATTTCACCCCATTTTCTTCTCTGTGTGTATTACAGAGATTTCTATACCTGTTCCCCTCCCCTCCTACCCTGCGTTCCTTCAGACCAGGGGTGGTGTCTGATTCTTTTGTACTTTCCCATGCTAGTGCCAACCCTGCCACCTGGCACTTGGTAGGTGCTCAGCATTTGTTGAATTAACCTGAGGCGTCAGCTTCTCTTGACTCCAGCATTACCAGTTCTCCATCTTAAGCATCATTTGCGTGTCCCAGCCCTGAAAGCCATCTGGCTCTAAGCAGCCTTTGTCCCCAGGAGATGATTGTAATTAGACCAACCAAATTGTAATCAGGAGCCTGGAGTTGGGATTTGGACTCTGACCTCAAATGTAGATGTTTCCCCCTCCTGAGCCATGATTCTCCCAGCTGTGAAATTGGAATAGGGCCAACGTCTGGCTTTCCCGTTTTTATTAAAGTAATGAATCTGTGTTCTTGTGGAAGTCCTCAGTGGACACAATTCATTATTTCCTTTACTGTTACTATCGTGCTCATGGCTCTGTAGGAGGCCTTCAAACCAAAATGCTGCGTTCACTGCCTCCATCCGTACTCCATCCCCACCCAGGAAAGCATTACAGCCGCTGCCCCCAGGTCTCCACGGAGCAGGAGGGGGTGGCTTTGAGTAGGGAGGGAGTGAAGTGAGAATGGGACCCCCTCCCACACAGGGTGCCTTCATTCTAAGGTCCAGTGCAGGAGGTGTAGAGTGGGCATTACTCACCATTTGGGATTTTCTTTGCCTCTACTCCTCCACATGAACCACGCTGACAACCGAGAATTAACTGCAATTTTTCCCTGAGAAGCTGAGCATTAGGCAGGGAACTGAAAAACTGGAATGTCAAATTCAACATGGCTTCTAAAATGAACATGATGGACACAGATCATCTACTGAATTTCCTTTTACCACTGGCTCCTTTTCTGCAATTTTTGGATAGTAACCCTGCCTCAGGTTACTTAGTGCAGTTTGGTCGTGTAACTACAAAAGCCTCATACAACCTCATAGTCTCATAGGGAGGCTTAATGTTCAAACAGGACTGCAGACACTGAGCTGAAGCAAGGGGGTTTCTGATCCTTCTTCTTCCTTCTCTGATTCTTACAAGGCATTTACACACATCAATCTCTTTCTTCCTTTTATTTACAAAATTGCCCCAATTCGTTAGATTCCCCTATATTACTTTCCTTCTATGCATTTCCTAGTCCCTGGCGGGGGCCCCGTATTCTGCTTTACATCTCTGTACATGGGACTTTTGGGGAACACAAGAATCCAAGTCCAGGTTTGAAAACATTACCCTTGGTATCAGAGCATGGACCAAGGTTGGAGAGATCTAGTATTTGCAGTAAGGAAGTCCTGGGAGGGAGCAAGCCCCCCCAGCCTGTCTTTGCTCTCAGGACTCTGCCTGTGCCTTGGCAGGCGAGGTGTGGTGGTGAGGCTGGAGGCTGGACCTGGACGATGCCTGGGGAGACCCTCTCTTCCTCAGAAATGCAGTGGTCATGCAGTGAGTAAGCCTATGGGCTTTGGTGCCGGAAATGCCCAGGTTAAAGTCCTGATCCTGTCACCTGCCCACCATGTGACCTTGGCCTCACCTGTTGGGGAGAACATGCAGTCATCATCTCGTGTGGGAATGCCTTTTTCTGGTCCAGATTCAATGTATTCTCCTTTATTCTGCTTAAGCATGTGCGTCGTATGCTGCCTGGCCAATGCTTGTGTCTATTCTTGGTGGGCAGGGAATGCCGTCCTTTACCTGTAGCATGAGTGAGGTGTGTGCAGAGTCCCACCTGGTGTCAGCTGTGGGATGAGACTGTTGGCCATGGAGGACCGATGGTCAAGGTTGAAGTTGATACTGCTGTGTCTTTTCGCTGTGTAGTAAAACATGGTGCTTGGGTAAGTCGTGTCTTTCTTGGCAACTACGGCACCTGCAAACCATGCAGTGGGTTGATGTTCTGGGACGCTGCCTCTGGGGGCAGCCATTGCTGTGCTACTTGTTCCCCACCATGCAGTGGGGCTTCTGCCTAGAGGGGTGGTCACCAGTGTCATTTGCTTGATACCATCTCTTAATCTTTCTGAATCTCAGCATCCTCATATGTGCCCTGGGGAGGAGGGTTGATAATACCTCTTGGAATTGAAAGGTGAGTGAGGCAGTGTGTGGAAAGAGCCCAGCAGGGGCCTGGAGGACAGCGGGCACTCAATATGTGGGAGAAACTCATGTATCACCTCAGTGTCACCTCAGAATCACCTCAGTATCACTGTCAGTTCACCAATGCCCAGGACATATCCATAAAAGCCTCCCTGACTTAGCCCTGGCTGGTGTAGCTCAGTGGATTGAGCGCGGGCCTGTGAACCAGAGGATCACAGTTTGATTCCCAGTCAGGGCACATGCCTGGGTTGCAGGTGAGTTCTCTGCAGGCCAACTCCCAGCAGGGGATGCACAAAAGGCAACCATACATTGATGTTTCTCTCCCTCTCTCCTTCCCCTCTAAAGATAAATAAATAAATAAAATCTTAAAACAAAACAAAACAAAAAAACCTCCCTGAATTAGGCATGAGTCAGTCAAGATTCTGCCAGCCTCCATAAGGCTTGTAGTTCAGCTTCTGTTTCCTTGAATTTGTCCGGGAACCCAGGACAGGATGGCTACCAAAGCTGGATGAGGTCAGTATTAGAAACCAAGTCCAGCCCTGGCTGGTGTGGCTCAGTGGGTTGAGCACCGGCCTGGGAACCAAAGGGTCGCCAGTTTGATTTCTGGTCAGGGCACATGTCTGGGTTGCAGACCAGGTAAGGACCCCAGTAAGGGGCACACAAGAGGCAACCACACATTGATGTTTCTCTCCCTCTCTTTCTCCTTCCCTTCCCCTCTCTCTTAAAAGAAATATTAAAAAAAGAAACCAAGTTCACTGCAGTCCCCTTCATGTTGATGCCACATGACACAACGCTGTCTCCCTGTAATACTTATCAGTCACCCTGCTTCAAAGGACACCTACCCATGACTGTCTAAGTCTGGGGCACTCTAGTTCTAGGTGCATAAATCCCATGCATTCTGATTTTATCTCATTACAAAGTGCCAACAATCTCCAGTGCTAAAGCTGTACTTTCCTCTTTGGCTCTCCATGTGGGGAGCCAGGACAAGGTTAGATTCAGCAGCAGGTTTTCTGCCCTCGCCCCCCATGGAGCATGGTATTTCTGATGATGCTGGAGACAGCTTCACATCATGCATGCATCACCAGCATGAGAGGGGCAGAGACATGGGGCTGGAGATGGCTTTCTTCTGAGCACAAGGTCATTGGAGTTCCCCAGAGCAATAGCCAGCCTAGCCATGCTGAAGTCCTGGAGCTCCCTGGGGTGCCATGGGGTTAGATGCTGCATTTTGGACCAACTCCATTGTCTTAGAGTGCTCTTACTTGCTCCACACTTCCCCTTAGTCAACTAAAAATGACACCTCTGTCACCTCCCATCCAGTTGTCATGGGTACTGGAAATAACCCAGAGGAGAAAGGCTGGTCAGAAACCACCATAGTCAGCAAAGGGGAGGCACTCAGCCCTCAACAACTGAGGCTGAGCCTCCATGAGCTCTCTCCTTCTCCAAAGGGACCTTATTCCTTAGGGGTCCTAGTCACGGTTCTCCTGAGCCTTACCCCTCAGCCAGGCTCCTGGGACCACTGAGTGCATAGCTCTGCCTCTCACGAGCCCAGGCAGTGCTTTTGCTGCTGCCATGCCTACTATTTATTCAGCCCCCAGAATCCCCTCTTGTCTCTGGGCACCCCAACCACAGCTACCTTCTAGAGGGCATTTGGTATACACCTCAGGTGAAGTGCTTTATGTATGTCCATGCCAACCCTGACCCCCCTAGAACAACAGAGGTTATATTACTTGCTTGGGGTCACCCAGCCAAGTGGGGAAGCCAGGAGCCTTCTAGCTGTACCGAGCTTTGCTACCAGCCAGGCTGCCTCTGTGTCATGGAGCTGCCTCTGGAGTCCTGTTGGCAGAAATGGGCACCTCCAGACCCCTCGCTGGCTCAGGGGGCTGTGACCCTGCACTCCAGCAGGAAGGAGGGAGTTGGCCATAACTCTTTCTCCAGATTTTAACATAGTTGTTCAGTCCCCAAACAGAACATGTGGTGATGGTCAGGAGAAGGAGAGAGGAAGTGTTACCATCTAGCCGACAAGGATGTGGCAAGAGTGAAGTGGAGGGGAAAAAGGACAAGAAATTCCAGCAAACTCCAGGGACTGCTAATGGAGAGAAATAATGTGGCTAATTACATCTCTGAAGGCTCTCTGATCCAACATGAATTTTTAATGAAAAAATAATGCATTTTCCTTGCTACTTACATCAGGGAAGGAAGGACTGTGCAGATCTCCCAGCACGGCAAGAGCAGCTATGTGTGTCTGGGGCCCCCTCTGACCACATCACCTGAATGGCTCTCCTGCACTCTCATCTCCAGGGTGCCCACAGAGCAGGCCTCCCATGGAAGCCACAGAGCAAGCCATGGGAGCCTTGCACACTCAGGTTCCAAGAACATCAGTGCTGTTCCCTGGGGAGGACACTGCATTTCTCTCTGCCCAGCTTCTCCTTGCTCCTCACAGGGAGTCTCGGATCTTACATCCAGGGGTAAAGCTCCTTCTGTGAAGTGAAGGCTTGTTTCTGACAAGCCAAACAGACCTGTTTATAAGGGTAGGTTTGGGGGGAAATGAGGTCCATGCTCCCCTCTTTCCAGGATGATCTGTGTAAGACATGAGTTCAGACCCCAGTCTTACAAGTTCCTTGTTGTGTGACCCAGACTCCATTTCCTTCCCTGTAAAATGGGGTAATGACATCTACCTCGCAGTGTTGTTGTAAGGTTTAAATAGTGTCTAAAGTCCTTAACACGGTGATTGGCACAGCTTAAGCAGTTGTCTGTGTTGTTATTTGCTCTAGACCACATCCAGGCTAACCTTGAACCTCCAAGAAACTCTCTGTGGATCCCCCAGCCTCAGGCAGTCCCTCTCACCCACTGTGGTCCCTCTCACCTAGCTGTGGGTGTGGATGTGTTGTGCATGCACATTTGTGTGCCACTCAAGCACACAAATGTGCACGCACAACACATCCACACCCACAGCTAGGGCTGTCTCTGTTTCCAGAGATAGCCCTAGCTGGGGAGGCCAAGCAGAGGGGGAGGCTGACCCTGGGGACTTCTAAGGGCAGAGTTCATGAGAACAGGGCAGAGTAGGGGGGCCCCAGGTGCCTGGACTGACAGGAGGGGATATACTGAGCCAGAGCTTGCCAGGTGTGGGGTAAAGGAGGAGGCTGAAGATCAGCACCGATATCCTGAAGTTTTGGGACAGAGAGAAGGTTCCATATCTGTCCAGACACATGCAAACACCTGGCAGAAGCAGGGCAACCAGAAATGTTTCTTTCCCACTACACTCCTTGTTCTTTCCCTTTTTGGAACTAGTCTATCTTCCAAAGCCTGGGAGAGACTGGGAGTGCTGGCTGCGGTCCATGATTGTTCTCGAGAAAAAGACAGAAAGCTTATCTCTGGGATTCTCAAATCTCAGGGCAGCTGGCCGATGCCCAGAAGCAGTGCTATTTCACAGGTCTGTCTGAAGGAGCAGGACTCCTGTGACCTTTGCCCTATCTCCAGAACCTGCTTGGGGGAACCGGGCACGTATTTCTCCTATGTCTGCAACTCTCTCATTTGGCCAGCTGTGGGGGTCAGGCGTGCTGCTCCTACCTTGAATGCCCCACCCTGAGGTGGTCATCAGCACGCAGCACCCCTGAAGAAGGGCCAGGAACCCCTCCCCTCCCCCTACTCCAGCTTCTCTACTCCTCTGCAGCCTGCCCCATGCCACGTCCCTGCTTTCTGCCATCCTTGAACAAGCTGTCACAGATTATTCTTGCCCCTCCTGGGCATGGCTCCCGGGCTCACAATAATGCTCCTTTGGCAGAGCAACCCTTGCCACTGATGGGATTCTGCAGAAAAATGTCAGGTCAAGAGCTCAGAGCCATTCAGAATTATGGGGGCAATTCTTCTGTGACAGGACCTGAACTTACATTGAATCCCGACACTGGCCAAAGGCTGGTCTTGATCGCCGAGTTTTAGATTAAGCTCTGGAGAATCTTTACAGCAAATCTACTTCATACATAGAGAAATCAAGCTCCTGAGAGGGGCAGTAACTTGTTCAAGGTCACACAGCAAATCAAAGACAGACCTGTCTCCTGCCTCCTGGCCCAGTGTCTTTAAATCTCAACCAAAAGTGATGTGTCAAGGCCAGGCTTTGAAGAAAAGAGGAGAAATGCTCAGGTGAGGGGGAATCCTTATAAAAGTGCGCCACACTCTCTGGGGCATAAGCGTTCTTTTTCCTTCTCCTCCCTTCTGGAGTCGGGCCAAGTGAAGGTCAGAAAGTGGGATCTCTACTCATCGCCCCGACTTTGAGAGACAGGAAGCAAGGGAGCCGGCAGGTCCCCTGAGAGCAGCAGCAGCAGCAGCAGCAGCAGCAGCTGCAGCGGCAGCAACGTGTGCCACTGGCACAGAGGCGGAGATAAGAAGGCGGATTGATCTCTGCTGCTTCAAACAGAGCGGAGGCCACCCTGTCATGGCTGTGGATCAAAGGCTCTTTCATGTGTCCTTCCTGGCCCCTCCTCCTCTAGCCCCACAGTGGCAGGAGTCCCACTCCTTGTCTTGCTGAGGCCTTCCTCCAGGTCTCACTGCATACTAGAGACGCTCCCTTTCGCCCAGCGGCCAAGGTCCCACGGCAACTACCAGAAGCCAGTGCTCCCAGTTCCCCACGAGCCTTTTCTCTAGGCGGCTCAGTCCAAGGTCTGTGGGAACTAATATATCCCCATTATTCAGATGAGAAACTGGGGCATGGAGAAGTTAAGTAACTTATCTAGAGCCGCAAGCTAGTTACCCATAGGAAACCCCCGTTCTTACGGGCTCACGTGGCTTTGTCCTTAGAAAGTCTTGTGTGATAGTGGAGGCATATGGAGTGGGTCGCCTAGTGTGTGTAGACCCCCAGAAGAATATGCAATAAATAACCCCTGTGAAAAAGCCGAGCTGGGCCCTGCTTCTAAACAGTCTCAACTCAGACATCTGGAAAAGTCCAAATTTTTAACTTCAAACCAGAGGTGGGACAGAATGCAGATTTCTCCTCCACACTCACACCACACCCAACTCCAGCTATCTGCAAACCTGTGCCTTGCCTCTGAGAACCCTGAAATCCTTATCCATTAAATATAGTGCAAACTCCACACTCCCCAGCCTGGCATTCAAGGCCCTGGAAAACTGAGAGGCTGCCTGGCCTGTGGCTGAGCACGTGGGCTCCTGGACCAAACTTCTGCACCAGCATGTCAGCTCCTCTTCGACCCATGGACTGTTTAGAGATGGGCTGCTTAGCTTCCAGTACCTGGTGAATTTGGATGCTTCTGTTACTCATTTCTAGTTTAATTCCACTATGGCTAGAGAATATATTTTATGTGTGATTTCAATTGTTTTATGTCTGTTAAAGTTTGTTTTATAACCCTAAGTATGAGATATATTGAAGGATCCATGAGCAACTTGAAAAGAATGAGGACTCTGCTTCCGGTGGTGGAATGTTCTATTAATGTCAGTTAGATTAAGTTGATCGAAACTGTTGTTTGGCTCTCCTGTATCCTTGCTGATTTCCTCTCTAATTTCTCTATCAGTTAATGAGACATGAGTGTTTTAAAGTGTACAAGTATAACTGGATTTGTCTATTCGCCTTTTAGTTCTATGAGTATTTTTGCTTCATATATTTTGAAGTTTCATTGTTTGGTGCATACACATATAGGATTGTTATGTCTTCTAGGTGAATTGATCTCTTTATCATTACGGAATATTCCTCTCTAACCCTGATAAGTTTTCATCTCCAGGAGTTACTTTGCTTGACATTAATATAGCCTTCCTAGCTTTTTAAAAAAGTCTTATGCTGTACTTCTTACATCCTTTTAATCTATTTATGTCATTACATTTAAAGTGAGTTTCTTATAGACAACACAAATTTGTGTTTCAGTCTGATCTGTCTTGTAATTGGGATGTTTAAATCATTTATATTTAATATATGTATTGATAGGGTTGGATTTAGGTCTACCATTTTATTGTTTGGTATTTGTTTCTCTCTCTGTTTTTTCATTCCTCTGTTTCCCCTTTTCTGCCTTCTTTTGGATTATTTGAATATTGTTTTAGTATTCCATTTTTATTTTTCTGTTGGCTTTTTGACTATGTCTTTTTGCACAGTTTTAAAGTGATTCTTTTAGAGATTATGACACACATACCAAACTCTTCATGGTCTATTTAGAGTTAATATTTTACCACTTCAAGTGAAATATGTTGACCTTGCCACCATACAAATCCTGTTTCCCTCCTCCTTTTATGCTGTGTTTATGATAGGTAGTACATTACTATGCATTGAAAACTGAATTAGACAGTGCTATCATTTTTACTTTTAGTAATCATATACATTTTAAAGTACATACAAGGTTGAAAATGGTCTATTACTTATCATTTTTGTTTCTCTTATTTTATTCCTAAAGTTTCAGGTTTCTTTCTAGTATCATTTCTCTTCTCAAGAACTTCCTCTAGCATTTATTGTACAGCTGGCAATGAATTGTCTTAGTTTTTCTACATTTAAATATGTCTTTCTTTTGCTCCAAAATATGTATTTTCACAAGCTAGAGAATTCTGAGTTGGCAGTTTTTTTTTATTTCAGAACTTTAGTGGTGTTATTCTACCATTTTCTGGCCTCCCTGATCTCTAATGAGAAATCTACAGTCATTTAAATTGTTGCCCCCCGCCCCCCCCCGAATACTACACCTGCTTTAGCCAGATGGACACACAGTGTTGTCTATCAGAGGATCAGCTTGAGATGAGATGTTAAGACTGTTTTGGGGGCCATAACTGGACATCTTCTCAGATTACCAACATCTGAATAAAGCTCCCATAAAGATTCAATCTGAGATCCAAGATGGTGGAGAAGTAAGTGGAAGCTGCACTGACCAACCTGGAATTACAACTAAATTGTAGAGAAATAATCCGGAATAAACAACTGAACAACAGCGGGAGAGAAGCCTTATAACCACAGACAGACAAAAGAAACAGCCTCACAATAACGTGACAGGTACAGAGTGCAGCAGAGATGTAAGAGGGCTGGCTGGGCTCCCGTGGGCGGCAGCTGAAGTGTTGGAGGAATATTTCTGTGGCCAGGGGATTCACCCTAAGGAGTGTGGGGTCTACACCCCAAGCTGGGCTCTCCAACCTATAGCACCAGAGCTCAAAAAGAACCCAGATAACATCCAGCTGTGAAAAGCAGCAGGGTTTCTTTCTGCCAGGGACAGATGGCTGGTGTCATAGCTTTTAAAGGGCAAATGCACAAAATTTCATTTGCAGCCACTTACCCTGGGCTCTAGCAAAGGGGGGACAGAGTGGACTAGAGATGCTTGAGAAGAGACTTGAGGATGCTGGCTTTGGGCATAGAATGGAGGGAGCAGCCACCAGGATACCAGTGCTGAGTCATCCCCCATACTGCAGGTGCCATCTTGCTCAGGTACATCACTCCCCTCCAAGTGGCATCAGCCTGAGAGGAAGCAATAGCCCTACCCACAGGAATTACTATGACCCCCACTGTGGTGGTGAAGCCAGACTGCTGATTACAAAGCAACTAGATTAACAACTGAAGGAGTCAACCATGGACTGTGGATCTCTGGTAGTCTCAAACAGGCTGCCTAAGGCCAGCCTGGGACACCATCTGACATCACCAGAGGAAGATCCAAAAAAACCCCACAAAACACTAATTTTCTACCATAGAAGGTCACACCATGAAGACAGGGAGTCAAAGCAGATCAATCTAAGAAGCAGAAACAAAAAGAGTACCTAAAGTGAGGGAACAAAGAAAAAACCCACAACTGAAAGGAAAAGAAGAATCCCCAGAAAGAGTGATAAATGAAATACAGGCAAGTGAACTATGAGACACTGAGTTTAAAATAATGGTTACAAGGAAGCTCATGAGCTCAGTGAAAACCACAAAGAACTACAAGGAAGCTATAAGGAACTTACTGCAAACTACATAAGCATGAAAAAGGACATAGAAACTGTCAATAAGAGCCAGGAGGAAATGAAGAATACAATTTCTGAATCGAAGAACACAGTAGAAAAAATCAAAAACAGGCTGGATTAAGCAGAGGATTGAATCAGTGAGCTGGAGAGCAAGGTAGAAAATATTCCCAGACAGAGCAAGAAAATAATAATAAAAAAAGACTAAAAAAGAATGAAGAGGGTTTAAGGGAACTGCAGGACAACATGAAATGTAATAATATCTGTATCAAAAAAAATATCAGAAGGAAACGCTCTGGCTGGTGTAGCTCAGTGGATTGAGCGTGGGCCTGCGAACCAGAGTATCGTGGTTCGATTCCCAGTCAGGGCACATGCTTGGGTTGCAGGCCAGTTTCTGGCAGGGGCCAGTTCTCTGCAGGGGATGCACGAGAGGCAACCATACATTGATGTTTCCTTCCTCCTTCCCTTCCCCTCTAAAGATAAATAAATAAAAATATTTTAAAAAATACCAGAAGGAGAAGAAGAAGAGCAAGGCATAGAAACCTGTTTGAAAAAGAAATGACAGAAAACTTCCCTAACTTGATGAGAGAAAAAGTCATGCAAGTCCAAGAAGCAGAGAGGGTCCCAATCAAGATGAATCCAAAGAGGCCCACTCCAAGAAACATCATAATAAAAATGTCAAAATTTAAAACAAAGAGAGAATACTTAAGGTGGCAAGGGAGAAACAGCTAGAAACATACAAGGGAGCCAAGATAAGGCTAGCAGCTGATTACTCAATAGAAACACTACAAACCAGAAGGGAATAGCAAGAAATATTCCAAGTAGTGAAATGCAAAGGTCTGCAAACAAGAGCACTCTACCCAGCAAGTCTCTCATTTAAAATGGAAGGTGAAATAAGGAGCTTCCCAGACAAAAGAAGGCTAAAAGAATACACCTCCACCAAACCAGTGCTGCAAGATATGCTAAAGGGACTGCTTTAAGAAGATGAAGAAAAAGAGTGAGAGAAAGAGAGAGGAATACAGATACAAAGGGGGTAAAATGGCAATGAATAAGTGCCCATCAATAATAACCCATCAAATGGATTAAATACTCTAATCAAAAGACATAGGGGAACTGAATGGATAAGAAAATATGACCTGTATATATGCTGCCTACAAGAGACCCACCTCAGAACAAAAGACCTACACAGACCGAAACTGAAGGGGGACAGATATTCCAAACAAATGGACATGAAAAAAAGCCAGGGTAGCAATATTTATATCAGACAAAATAGATTTCAAAACAAAGGTTATAAAAAGAGACAAAGAAGGACACTGTATAATACTTAAGAGAATAATCCATTGAGAAGATAAAACCCTTGTAAACATACATGCACTCAACATAGGAGCACCATAAATATTGGAAGACTTCAAGAAAGACATCAACAGCAGCACACATAGTAGGGGATTTTAACACCCTATTGTCAACAATGGATAGATCTTCTAAGCAAAGAATCAACAAGGATACTGTGGCATTGAACAACACTCTAGATCAAATGGACTTAATTAATATTTACAAAACATTTCACCCCAAATAAGCAAAATATATATTCTTTTCAAATGCACATAGAACATTTTGAAAGATAGACCACATGGTAGGTCACAAAACAAGCTTCAACAAACTCAAGAAAATTGAAATCATATCAAGTGTCTTTACAGATCACAATGGCTTGAAACTCAAAACCAATCTCAAGGAAAAGACTAAAAAACATTCAATTTCATGGAGACTGAATAACATGTTATTACATAATGAATGGGTTAACAATGAGGTAAAAAAAGAAACCAAAAAGTTTCTGGAAACAGATGAAAATAAACACACAACAACCCAAAACCAATGGGACACAGCGAAGGCAGTCCTGCGAAGGAAGTTCATAACAGTACAGGCCTATCTAAAAAAGAGAGGAACATTTCAAATAACAACAAACTAACCCTACATCTATAAGAACTCCAGGAACAACAATAACAATGCCCTGAGAGAGTAGAAGGAAGGAAATAATCAAGATCAGAGCAAATTTAAATGACATAGAGACTTAAAGGACAATTCAAAGGATCATTGAATCCAGGAACTGGTTCTTTGAAAAGGTAAATAAAATTGACAAGCTTCTAACTAGACTCATCAAGAAAAAAAGAGAGAGGACCCAATTAAATAAAATTAGAAACAAAAGAGGAGAAATTACAACCAATTACACAAAAATACAAAGGACTGTAAGAAATTACTATGAACAACTATATGCTAAGAAATTTGACAACCTGGGTGAAATGGACAAGTTTCTAGAAACATCGTCTTCCAAATATGAAGAAAGAAGAAGCTGAAAGAGACTGATAATAGCTAGTGAAATTGAAGCAGTAATCAAAAAACTCCCGGCACACAAAAGCCCTGGACCAGATGGCTTCACAGATTAATTTTACCAAACATTTAGGAGAGAGCTAAATCCTATTTTTCTCAAACTATTCCAAAAAATCCAAGAAGAGGGAAAACTCCCAATCCCTTTTTATGAGGCCGGTATTGTCCTAATTTCAAAACCAGGCAAAGACACAACAAAGAAAGAAAAGTACAGGCTAATATCACTGATGAGCATACATGCTAAAATCCTTAACAAAATATTGGCCAATCAGATCCAGTAATACATCAAAAAGATCATACACCATGATCAAATGGGATTCACCCTAGGGATGCAAGGATGGTACAATATTCACAAATTAATAAATATAATACACCACATAAACAAAAGGAAACAATAAAATCACATGATATGGCTAAAAAAGCACTTGATAAAGTACAGCACCCAGAAACAATCTGACTTCCGGCCAAGATGGAGGTGTAGGTAGACACATGTTGCCTCCTTGCACAACCAAAAGAAAAACAACAACAAATTAAAAAGAAAAAACAACCAGAACTGCCAGAAAATAGAACTATATGGAAGTCCAACAATTAAGGAGTTAAAGAAACATTAATTCAGACTGGCAGGAGGGGCGAGACGGGCAGCTGGGGCACAGAAGACATGTGGCAAGGCAGCATCTGGCAGCCCCACACCTGTGTGTGGGTAAACTGAAGGAACAACTGGGGAGCAAAACAGATCACACCACCCAGGGTTCCAGTGTGGGGAAATAAAGCCTCAAACTTTTGATTGAAAATACCGGTGGGAGTTGAGACAGCAGTGGGAGAAACTCCCAGCCTCACAGGAGAGTTTGTTGGAGAGACCCACAGGGTCCTAGAACGAACACAAACCCACCCACCCAGGAATCAGCACCAGAAGGGCCCAATTTGCTTGTGGGAAGTGGGGGAAGTGACTGAAAAGCATCAAGAGAGTGGAGCAAGTAGCATTGTTCCCTTTCGGACCACTTCTCCACATACAACGTCACAAAGCAGCGACGGGGGTTACCCCACCCTGGTGAACACTTAAGGCTCTACTGTTTACAATGTAACAGGTGCACCAAGACAAAGGAATATGGCTCAAATGAAAGAACAGATCCAAACTCCAGAAAGATAACTAAGTGATAAGGAGATAGATAACTTATCAGATATAGAATTCAAACACTGGTAATCAGGATGCTCACAGAAATGGTTGAGAATGGTTACAAAATGGAGGGGGGAAAAGTGAAGGCTATGCAAAGTGAAGTAAGGAAAAATATACAGGGAACCAACAGTGAAGGTGAGGAAATTGGGACTCAAACCAATGGTGTGGACCAGAAGGAAGAAATAAATATTTGACCACAACAGAATGAAGAAACAAGAATTCAAAAAAATGAGAAGAGGCTTAGGAACCTCTGGGACAAATTTAAATGTTCCAGCATCTGAATCATAGGGGTGCCGAAAGGAGAAGAGGAATAGCAAGAAATTGAAAACTTATTTGAAAAAATAGTGAAGGAGAAATCCCCCAACCTGGCAAAGGAAATAGACTTCCAGGAAGGCCAGGAAGCTCAGAGAGTCCCAAAGAAGTTGGACCCAAGCAAGCACACACCAAAGCACATCATAATTACATTACCCAAGGTTAAACATAAGGAGAGAATCTTCAAAGCATCAAAAGAAAAGGAGACAGTTACTACAAAGGAGTTCCCATAAGACTATCAGTTGATTTCTTAAAAGAAACCTTGCAGACAAGAAGGGGCTGGAAAGAAGTATTCAAAGTCACGAAAGACAATGACTTACATCCAAGATTACTCTATTTGCCAAAACTGTCATTTAGAATGAGAGGGCAGATAAAGTGCTTCTCAGATAAGGTCAAGTTAAAGGAGTTCATCATCACCTAACCCTTATTATATGAAATGTTAAAGGGACTTACCTAAGAAAAAGAAGATTAAAAGTATGAACATTAAAATGTTAGCAAACTCAGTTATTAACAACCACACCTAAAACAAAAACAAAAACAAAGCAAACAACTAGAACAGGAACAGAATCACAGAAATGGAGATCACGTGGAGGGTTATCAGCAGGGGAGTGGGAGGGGGAAAGGTACAGGGAATAAGAAGCATAAATAGCAGGCAGAAAATAGACGGGGGGGGGGCGGTTAAGAATAGTGTAGGAAATGTAGAAGCCAAAAAACTTATGTGTATGACCCATGGACATGAACTAAAGGCAGGGAATGCCTGCAGGAGGCATTGTGCATTGCAGAGAGGAATAAAGGAGGAAAAATGGGACAACTGTAATGGTATAATCAATAAAATATATTTTAAACAAAAATTCCAGTTTTTAAGATCAGTCTTAAATATTACAGAACATACTAGAATATGACTTAATAATTCTTTGAATCACTGGACTGAAGATTCTAGTAACTATACAGGTCTAACTTTGGACTAAGGCACAGTTTTAAAAATACATAATGTAGGAAGTTTGAAGTGATGTTTGGTTTCTTTATATAAGTATAAATACATTTTAAATTCCATCACGTCAGAATGTTGAATTACGCCATGTGTCCAGGGCAAGGAGGCAATATTTTGTTCATTTTGAAGGATAAAAAGAGAATACATTTCTTTTCTAGAAAGGAAAACGGAACATTAAGAAATTCTAACAGGGAAAGAGGAGCCTGGCCCCCAAGATAAAAGGACCATTAATTGAAAAGAGTAATATTACTCTTTACTGACATTTAGAAGCAGTACCCCTATTATTAGGAGTAATGTAGTAATGTAACCGAGGGGTCAGGCCAAACTGCGCAGTGAAGGCAGGGCAGGGGGCGAAAACCCCAAGGTGCAAGAGAAGGTTTGGAGCAGCTTGCCCTCTCTGCGGAGGGAGGGGCCATGGGGGAAGGGCGCAGGCACAGAGCACCTTTGGCTGCAGCTTGTGCCTGTGGGTTACACACAGCGGCAGAAGCAGGGCGGAGGCACACGGCGGCAAGGGACAGCGTTGGTTGCAAAGCTGGACCCTCCCACCAGCTTGCAGCACGCCTGGGATTCTGGGAGAGGACTTTTAAATGGAGGACAGGACGCAAAGAACAGGTCGATTCTTTCCTCTCCCCCAGTAGAGGGTGTGATGACACGGCCAGTGCGGGCCTGGGAATCCGGGCTTGGGGTCAGGCTCAGGAAGATGCCTGAAGCCGGCCAGTTACTGAAGACCCGCTAAGCCACCTACGATTATGATGCTTTCGGGCGGGGAAAAGAGGTTCCTGGTGCAACCTTGAACTGCGCTGGCAGAGGGTGACCGGGCCAGTCTTCTTTGAACATCTTAGAGGGAATGGGCTTTCAGGGAGAAACTTGCCATTATTTCCAAAGACCTTGGTGATGATAATCAGCACTGTGAACAGATTTCTGTTCCTCTGTCCTTTTCAGTTCTTGAACCTATATAATTGTAATGACAAATATTTAAGTAGCTATTTTTGATGTCACACTTTGACTTTTTCTTTCCCTTTACTTTTGTTATCCAGATATTTTAGACAGAAACTTGCTATTATCTCAAATTATATGATGGTTAAATAAAAGATTACTTTCTTTCCCACCAAACTGAGTATTTTGCTTGTAGGTGGTGAGCAGTAAGATCCCCCCCTACTGGTTGGGTTTGGTAGCAATAATACCTCCGGCTTTTAATGTATTATAATCATTGAGTGTATCTAAGTACATATATAAAAAATTCAGACACAGCATTCATAAGTACTTTATATCTTAACTGCTCATTTATACCTGAACAAGTTTTCATGAACATACTAATAACTTTCAAGTGATGTAATAGAAAATCTGGTTGCAGTATTTTATTATTTTGCTGAATTACATTTGGGAAAAGGAAGCTAGATGCTTCCCCTATTTTAATGCTAGGTACATTCTGGATCATATTATACAAACACATGCATTGCAACTTAAAAGATTATAAATTTCCCAGAAGGAAAATTATTTAGTCTGTGTCATTGGTGTGTACTTCCACACAAGGCCCCTTAGTGGAATCGATCAACTGGAGATAGGAGTTTATGGGTGAATTGCTTGATATCATCACATCATCATTTCCTGTTGACATGAACTATGCATCATGCCTTCATGGGTTTTGAATGTTACATTGGCTGGATTTACCAATGTTATTAGCTTTTTCACAGTAAGAGAACCAAACATTAGGGGAACTAAAGGGTCATAATCTCCCTGGGACTGGAGAATAGAAATATCTCTATGGACACCACTGATAGGACCCTGTGGAAGTGCAGCCCGCAATGGAAGCCAGCAACTAAGTGCAGTGACACCTGCCAGTTTCTGCTGTGTGGTAAGAAAGGTGTATAAAGATAAAGCTCCTCCCTGAGAAAATCCTCCCAAAATAATTCTCTTTGAAGGAATGCCGTTCTTCATCTCTTGCTCTATCAAAGCTTTTACATTTGCTGCCGCCTGTTTAATTCCAAGTTCATCCTCCCATGAATCTGGTGAAAGCCCAATAATATCAAGCCGAGAAGGCATAGCCATGTTCATATTTTATGTTACAGGCATAAGTGGTGCAGGCGGGCAGCAGGCAGTTATATTTGATATGTGAACTTCTGATACCTGCAAAGGCTTCCACACATCCATGCCTTGAATCTCCCAATCTATGAAGGAAAGCCACCGCAGCAGTGGCCTTCGGAGGTTGGCCCGATTTCAGGAAGCCTGGCAGATGCATTATTGCCTCACACATCCGGGCTGCACTGACTGCAAGCACCTTGGAGGCGGAAAGGGCACCCAGCCATCGCCCGTGCGAGTGGTGAGTCCGCGATGTATTACTTTTTTATATTTTATTTCTTTTTAAAAATTATTTTTAGAGAGGGGAAGGGAGGGAGACAGAGAGGGAGAGAAACATTGAAGTGTGGTTGCCTCTCATGTGCCCCCACTGGGGACAGGCTGGCAACATTCCCAGGCATGTGCCCTGACTGGGAATCAAATGAGTAACCCTTTGGTTCACAGCCCGAGCTCAATCCACTGAGCTACACCAGCCAGGGCTGTATTATTATTTTTAATGTACAGGTATTGTTGTATTTTCCACTGATTGTTTTTGAAAAGTTTTTTTTTTATCCTTGGTTTTTAGCCAGGCTTTAATTAGGATATATTTTGGTCTATGAGGTCATTCTTTGGAGAGGTGGGGAACCGCGCTTCTTGAATCTATAAATTTATGTTGTATCACTGAATTTGGTAGGTTTTCAGCCATGATTTCTTCAAATATTTTTTCTACACCAAACTTTTTCTCCTCTCAATCTGACATGAATATTAGATATTTTGATATTGTCATTTAATTCCCTGAAACTCTATTTTTTAAAATAAATTTTCTGCTGTTAAGATTAGATCATTTCAGCCCTGGCTGGTGTAGCTCAGTGGATTGAGCACGGGCCTGCGAACCAGAGTATCGCGGTTCAATTCCCAGTCAGGGCACATGCCTGGGTTGCAGGCCAGTTCCCAGCAGGGGACACATGAGAGGCAACCATACATTGATATTTCTCCCCCTCTCTCCTTCCCTTCCCCTCTAAAGATAAATAAATAAAATATTTTTAAAAAAAGATTAGATAATTTCTATTGATTTACTTTCAAGTTCACTCACTTTCCTCTGTCATTTCCATCTTGCTATTGAGCCTATGAAGTGAATTTTAAAGTTTTGATTATTGAATTTTTAGTTTTAACATTTCCATTTAATTTTTTAAACAGTTTTCTTTCTTCCCCAAGAGTTTCTGTCCTTCCATTTACATTAGATCAGCCTGACTTTACCGACTGTGGTTGTAAGAGCTGCTTTAATGTCTGTGTGTGATCATTCCATTGTCTGGGTCATCGTGAGGCCAGCATCTGCTAATTGTGTTTTCCTTTGTGAGCAGTTGAGATTTTTCTGGTCCTTTGTATGTGGAGTAATCTGGGGCATTTTGAATATTATGCAATCAGTCTTCCTTGTTTCAGACCACAAGTTCTGATTTGCCCTGTGCTTTGGGTCAGTCCTACACATTCACAGCTGAAGGGCAAGTCCAGGACTTCAGTGCAGACTTTGGGAAGGTCTTTTTCAGTTCTCCGTGCCCGCTCGCCCCCACTTTCCGGATAAAGCAGTGATATAAAAGAGAGAGAGAATTAACAGAATTTCCACCACATTCCCACAAGAGCCCACTTTTCTCAGTTTCTCTGGCCAGAGAGGATTTTCTCTCAGGCTTCTAGGTCCTGTGCCACCAGCACTGCAGGAGTGCAGCTTCCTGGTTGGGGCTTTACATGCAGCAACCGTGGGGAGTAACAGAAAACCCCCCGAGATTCTACCCCCACCCCCATGTGCTTGCTTCGGCTGCACATATACTACAATTGGAACGATACCCCCACCCCCACATAGTCCCAGTCCCTGTGCCCAGTCCTCTGGCCAGAAAGAGAGGTTTCTCTTGGGGCTTGTTCAATATGTGCCCATTGCACAGTTCTGGGACTCAGGTCCTGTACAGTACCAGCTGAAAGATATGGGAAGAAAACCCAGGAAATTCACTGCCATGGTGGTCATTCTTTAAGTGTTTATTTTCCTCCTTAATCCACCTGCATTTATCTATTTTTTTAAGGGTCCCTAGTGCTGTCTGTGTCTGTTCCGGGGTTTTTATTTGTGATCAGTGGGAGAGGGAGAGCGAAGTGTGTTTACTTCATTTTAGCAGTAACCAGAAGCCTGTAATCTGAGGTTGAAAGATATGGAAGAACTTGACTAATTTTGCAAAAGTATTGCAACATTTAAGAGAACATGAAAGTTGCTATATTTATACATTTAATTTATTCAATTTACATCAGTTTTCAGGTACACAATAGAAAGTTTTTGCTTGTTCAGGTAGACATTTAAGTTACTTAGGAAAATCAAACATATTAAATGTTCAAGTGTAGTTGAAATTGTTTGAGCAAATTTAATTAAGTTGTAAGTGCCACTGACTGGTTAAGGGAGTTTAGTTTTTTTCAACTTGAGTTAATCAAATTTTAATTGCAGAAAAAGTGAAGGTTATGTTTTTATTATACTTATAAATTGAACAATAAGATTGGTAAGTGGAACTTAATCCTTAGAAAAAGCTATATTTTTAAATGTTTTTTATTTATTCTAATAAATTGAATATTAATTAAAAAATGACTCTAAGTAGTATTTTTATGCTCCCAACCTTGCCCCAGCACACAATACAAAAGCTTCACCAATGGGGGGCTCACTTCCTGCAGACACAGACACGTCAGGTTGGAGAGACGTCTTTCTTTCCACCTGACACCCATAGGTAGTGTAGACTGTACAGGTTTTTGGAAACAGAGTGGCAAGTTACTTTACTTTGCTGAGAGTCTGTTCCCTTATGAAAGCTTTGTTCTGGAGATGAATAGGAGGGTGTGTGTGAAGTGTGTGTATGTGTACGAGGAATGCTCAGTGCAGAGAGCTGTTGCAGATGAGTAGAGGCAGACAGCAGTTACGGGAGAGATTAATGCTCATTCTCTTGCGCTCTGGACCAGTTTCCAGAGGTCCCTGGCACAGGGAGAAGCAATGAGAAAGCCAAACTGGAGTGGGGACAGGCAGGGGACCTCACTCTGGTGCTGCCTGCAGGCCACTTCCTGCTCAGCCCGGCCCTTCCTGACAGTGCACACGGGTGTCCGGTGTGGCCGGGTGATGCTGAAAAGATACAAAGCTTAGGCTCCAGAGAAACTTGTTTTCAGACCCTGGCTCTGCCCTTCCTCCAAGGTGATTTGGACTCTTCTTTACCCACCTGTGGCATGGGGCTGAGGATGATTCACTCATACGGTGGACTTGAGTCCTGCACAAGGCCCCATGGAAGTGTCCAGAGTGGCACCTAGCATGGCAGCCTTATACTCACACACTGTGGTCATCGCACAGCTCCACAGGGCCAGTTGTATTTAAAAATGCCTTCTTTAGCCCCAGGTAATCTGGTGGTCTGCACTGACCCAGATTATCTGGTTGGCTTTTCTACGCTGACTTAACTGAGGAGTAGGAGGCTCAGGATCCAGTTCTGGTCAAACCCCTCCTCCTCCCTCAGACTGGGTTTTCTCATCTCTAGATGGGGTGTGACAATCTCCACTCTGCCCATGGCTCAGGTGGCTTGTGTGTGTGTGAGGGGTGGTGCCCTGGCAGCCTGGGAAGATCTGTGGATCTTGGAGAAATCCCTGGCCTCTTCTCACCCTGACAGAAAGTTGGACGCCTTGAGATTCTGAGGGCTGATGATTCTGGCCAGGCTCATGGGCAAACCAGACGGCCACTCGCAGGAGTGTGTTCTGGGTTATCCATACATTAGCCTAGTGCTCCCTCCTTTGGAGCAAAAGCTGCTGTGGCAGGAACAGAAGGGAACCTCTGGGGCACCAGTGCCATCCCTCCTCTGCTTGAGCTCCCCTCCAGCCACCATAGGCCCTGCTGCTGAACACCTATGCATGGTGGGTGTCTGTTCTTTAGTCCTGGATGGTCACAAGCACCTTCCCTGGAGTTTGGTTGTCCTGTCCAGGCTGTGTAACCTCGACCAACCATGCCCATGCTCACTGTAGCTGCCACTGCACCCTTTAAGGTCAGCTTAAGCCTCTTTCTTCCTCCAGGAAGCCCTCTGGGCTCCTTTAGGTTGCACACCACCTTCCTCCGTCCTGGAGATTCTAAGCTCACACTCTGCCCTACTCTGACCTCTTGATGTTCACCTTGTCAACACCCCAGCTTCTGAAGGGAAGGCTTGGAATACTTCCTTCTCTGCCTAGCTAACAGCCCCATCCTGACTGCTGGCTGGTTGGGGGAACATGAAGTGGGATATGGGGGTGAGGAGGAGAATCATGTCCAGGTCACGCTCCCCAAAGCCTAGGCTGCAAAGAATCTGCAAAGGAGGAACATGAAGCCCCTACTATGAGGCCCAAGGCACATTGGAGACCACTCTGTGGACTCGATAAATGGAAACGTCTATGTATAGAGGGCCTCTTAGGTTCAGAAGGTCTTCCCCATCCCTGAGACCATTCGACAGAATGAGCTTAATTACCTCTTGCCTGCAGAAGAGAAAACCAGGTATTCCAATGTCCAAAAGAGCTGGATTTTCCAAGGGCAAATGCCTGACTAGAACCTAAAGTTCTGACTTCCAGCCTCTTGGTTTCTGTCTCTGACTTTCACAGAAGGAAGGAGAATGGTGGGATGGAAACAGAGCAGCAAGGGAGCACCTACCTACAGCTTTTCTATGCTTCCTGCAAGCCTTCTCTGCAGACCAAGGCAGCCAAGAAAGAGGTGGAGCATAGGAGCAAAGTTGAAGACTCTGTGTCAGGTCAACCCCTCGTGGTCTGGGCTGCACAGTATGTGGAGGCCTTGGGTAGCAGGGTGGATATGGGTACAGGCCTGGCTTTCCCCCACCCTGCCATCCCAGGCATAGCAACAAACACCCCATGAACTCCTGTCCCGTGTTCCTTCCTGAAACTCCGAGGGCACACGTGATCTGAGCATCTCTGGAGCTTCCTCGGCTCCAAAACAGCATAGAGGTGGGTTGGAGCAAGAGCAACACTGGCTAGAGGCTGCAGTCTAGCTCAGAGGCCCCTGCCTCCCTTCCTGCACTGCATCCAGGGAGCTGCACTCTCCAAGGTGCCCGGCCTGGTTCTCTGCCTCCTGAAAGCTCTCATCCTTGTTTTCGGAAAGCTGAAGTGGACAGGTCTTCTGCTCTCTGTGTAATTTTACGCTGGCCCATTTTCCTTCTGTTTCTTCTTCTCACCTAACTCTAGCAATGGAAATCCAGGCAGTCAGCATTCCTTCCTACTGGTCCAGTAGGAGCTGCCAGGAGAGAAGCTGTGTGTGCACATGGGCATGCATGCATGTGTGTGCACACGTGTGTGTAAATTTCCTGAATATGGGGTAGGCCTTTCCAGTCAAACAGGCAGGGGCCCAGCCTTGCCCAGCAGAGCTTCCAGGAGAGGTGACTCAAAACACCAGGGCCTCAATAATCCCAGAGGCAACTTTAGGAAAGAGAAGGAGGCTGGCAGTCAGAAGCCAGACCAACTCAGCAGCCACCGCTCTCTGAAAGCTTGGTTGGTTTGTGATCAGACAGGAAGCTCTGACACAGTCAGAGCCAAGGAGGAGTGGTGGGAGGAACAGGCCAGGGCTGGCAGCCAGAGACAGGACACGTGGGCAAACTTCACAGATGCTCAGCATTGGCAGGCAGTGGGGAGAGGGGTCAAACCCTAATTATATATAGGGGGAAACTGAGGCGGAGGGAGGGACAGGACTATGCCAAGTATTACAGAGCAAGGTAAGGACCGAATATAGGTCTTTGGATTTTTTTATATGGCATATGATTTCACCTTATTTCAAAATCAATAGCTGGAGAGTGTATTCATCTCTACTCATTGCCCACTGCCCAGATGCTTCTGGGTACAGCCTTGCGCTAAGGCTCTGCAGGATCTCGGGTTACGTGAGCCCTGCTCCCTCTGTGGCCAGGTAGGACCCACTTACTGCACAGGAGATTCTACAGCTCCATAGACTGTTGGCTGTGAAAGAGATAACTACAGGACCACCACAGTGGGGTACGTGGGTGGGACAGAGGGGGTGGATTTGACTTCCTTCCTTTACCTTACCTCCTTCCCAAAAGGTTTATAGTGGCTGTGAGGCTGTGTGTCCACAAAGGTTTCTAGGCTATGACCTATGACCTAATCTTGACATGTGAACAGGATTCACAGAGGAAAAGATGGGCAGGCATTCCAGAGGAGAGAACAGGTTGTGCAAAGATCCAGGACATGTATAAGGCCTCAAAAATCCCAAAGTGGCTGGAATGGAGTAGCAGTGAGCAGCGCTTGATGCAAAGGTGGGCTCTGTTCAGACCACCTATTTGCTAGCCTACTGTGTGCACCATTGTGGATAAGCCTGTTCCTCCACGGGCTGCTCTCCTTGGCCTTAGTCACTGTGTCATCACAGTGATGCTATGCAACAAACTCCCGCAAATTTAGTGACTTGAAATAATTAGCATTACACTTACTGTTCTGTGGGTCAGAAATGTAGGTTGGGCTCCACTGGGTGGCTCTTTACGTCTCAGCTGGGCTTTTGTCTCTGCAGGTGGGCTAGCTATTGGCTGACCCAGGCTGTCCTTGGCTGGGGGCTAGGACAGCTTGGCTCTGCTCCACAAATCTCTCATCCTCCAGGAGGCTAGCTCAGGTGTGTTCTCATGGTGGTAGCAGAGTACAAGGAGCAGGCTCCAAGGTAAAAGCTCATTGCAAACCTCTGCTCATTGCATGTCTTGTCTGCTGCATCCATTGGCCGAGGCAAGTTGTATACCTGGCCAGGAGTCAAGGGGCAGAGCAGGGCAGGTTGCAGAGAGAAGCACAAAATTACACACAAACAGGATGGACCCAGGGAGGGTGAAGTGTTGGGGTTGTGAAAGTAATCCACCACAGTCCTTTTCTACCCAGCCTTGGCACAAGGGTCCACACCCACATCTGTTGATAGGCACAGAGCCAGCTGCCAAGACCTAGCTCCAGTCCTGCTTTCTCAGGGAGCCTGCCTCATTGACTTAGCCCTCAACTCAGTGCAACTGCTTGATCTTGTGAAGGCTCAGATGGTTCCGTATGTTTGTAATTGTGTGAGTGTGCATGAGAAGTATATGTGAATGGTGTATCATATGAGAGTGTGTTAGTGTATATGTGGATATAGATGGGGCTGTGTGTGTGCATGAGCATAACTTGTTCTGTGTAGGTGTGTATGTTGTCACCTCAGCCAGATGGTAGGAAATGGTGAAGGGCTGCCTGGTTCCTCGTCATCCCCATGTGTTGGGCTGTGGAGCTCAGAGGTCAATCAGACATGCTCCTTTGCTCCAGGAGACAGTCCCACTGTCAGCGACAGTCCAGTGTGGCAAGGACCAGAACACAAAGAACACAGGTCACAGAAAGAGCACTGGCCCAGCCTGGCAGCCGGGAAAGCCTTTCCAAAGGAGATGAAGCTTGAATGGAGTCTAGAAAATGAGTGAAAGAAGAGAGAACCGTTGCGTCCAGGCAGGTGGAGGCCTAGGGCCAGTGGGAAGGGCAAGGGTGTGTTTCCGGTCATGGCTGTGTGTAGCTGAGGCTGAGGCCATACGTAGGGGAGAGTGTGGATGAACCTGGAGAGGTCAAGGGGAGCCATATGCTTGTACCTGGGGTCTTGGATGAAGGATGAGAGAGGCATTGACACTAAGTTAAAAAACTGGGCTCTGCCATAGTTTGGACAGACCAGACATGTGTGACAGTAATCCAAGGGGACCTGGGGAAGGTCTGAGCAAGGCACAGGTGGCAGAACCAAAGAAGACGGAGTAGATTAGAAAAGGCATTTAAAATCTGCAGAACTGGGTGACCTGTAAGACATGGCCTCTGAGGCAGAGACATCTTGGACCCAGGGTTCAGGGGCTGGAGATGTGGGGTGGGGGGTGGTTCTTTGAGGTCTTAGGGGTAAACAGGGCCGGTGCTGGGAGACTGCTGGTTAGAAGCCAGTGAGACATGGGCCAGGGCCACTCAGAAGCCAGGGTGTCCCAGAGGCAAAGGCTGTGGACTCCTGGGCTGGGTCTGGGCTGCAGATAGGCTTCAGGGCCCTGACCCCACAGCCCCAAGATCCCAGCACCAGGGCAGGGACCAAATCCAGCATGGTATTGGCTGTGGGTCCTTCAGGAGGCCCTCTCCTATGGAAGGAGAAGAGACTCTTGTGAATCCTGCATTACTGATTGACAAAGGGCATGTCCTACTGGCCCGACCCAGGGAGACCAAATCAGCCTACACTGCAGGCCTCAGGCCAGGTCTCCTGGACTCAGGATGGTGAGGCAGCATGGTCTTGAGCCTCTTGGGCATCCTGAAGTCTTTGCTGCCACAGACCCTTTTGGAAAATGCCTGTTGTTGGTTTTTTGTGTGTGTGCATGCATGCCTGCGTGTGTGTGCCCCCCGGCTCCTCCCTCCACAGCTGGAAATGGAAACTTAGGGGAAGAGAGTTAAAGTCCTCAACCTCTAATGGCAGGACTGGGAGCCTGGGGACATAGGAACTGCATGTTAACCAGGGGGTGTCTGGAAAGTGATTCTCTCCCTGGCCTGCAGGAGCAAGCCCTGGAGTTCCTGGGCAGGAAGAACTGGGATGGTCAAGAGGAGAGGGGTGGGGAGGAAGGCAAACACACTCAGAGCTCCTGAAGGTAGGGGCCTACATTGGCTTCTCAGAGCACAGCCAGGGCCTGGTCCAGGTGTGGTGAGAGAGGTTGTCTAATTGGTTTGAAAAGAGAGATCCAGAGGAAGATATAGGGTGACAGGAGGACAGAGAAACTGCGAGATGAGAAGACATGCACACTCAGGGAGAAACACCTAGAGATAATGGAAATGGAGAAGCAAGAGAAGAGAAAATAAAACAGCAGAAATGGAGGAGAGAGAGAAGACAGTGTCTTCACCAAGGCCCAAAATAGAAGTTGCTGCTGGTGCTGGCAGCCTGCCCCGAGATGGCCCCTTAATTGGGGCTGAATTCAGCATTCTCTAAGCCCAGTGTGCGTGTCACTGAGAATGGCACGTGCTGGGCCAAGGTTGTCAGAAGAGGCCCAGCTGGAGCTGGAATGCGCACCGGGTGCATGGCTTCCTGCCCCAGGCTCCCACACCCTTTCCAGCTCCAGCCCTGCATGCCCAGCTCAGCCCAGCCCAGCCCAGCCCAGGGCTGCTGCTCTGAGGACGCAGTGCCCACCCTGGAGAACTCAGGGCCTCTCCTGCTCCTGGGGGATTGGGCTTGAAGGAACAGGAGGATGGTGTCATGATCATTGCATTTGGAGAAGAGACAGTGCTGGTGCAGGCTAACTGATCTGTTCATGTCCTCTCTTCCAGTTGTGTGTCCCAAGCAGCCATAATTTTTTAAGGTATCACCTCCTCTTCAATCCAGTCTTCTATTGCTTAGGAAGAAGGACTGCTCCTGTGTCTTAAGGGGGCAGAGCCTCTGGGCCAGCTGTGTGTAAGAGGATGTCTTGTTGGGTCCCATTTCCCCTTAAGATAAAATGAGAACACCTGCTGTTCCTCATGCCATGGGAAATTTTTGTTAGATGTCAATAATTTTTCAACAGTGTGAAAATCAAGACTAGCATACAAGAAGAACTGAGTTTAATTGAAGCCAGAAAAGCCAGTGTTCATGCTGCCTGTCACCTCCCAGACCCAATAAGCAGAGACAGGGATTGACTCTTCATGGGTGCTTTATTCATTTGGCCCGAGATCTGAGAAGACAGTGGGTTTGTACCCTAACGAACTGTCTTAAATTCCGTTTTCAAGCAACCCTTTTTATAAGGAAAAGCAAAGTGTGGGTAAGGGGATTAGAATTCAGGGAAAAGTTGATCACATAAAAAGCTGCAGCGTTCTTTCATCTGTGCCCTGGGAGGTGGGCATCTCTCCCTGGAGGACAATGGCTCAGGTACCACCTTGATTGCTTGCGACCTGCTGAGGTGAGGCTGCTTATGGTCTTCTGGAGTCAGGGTGGGTCATACCTTCAGTTCCTGAAACAATAGTTTTTTTTAATATATTGATTACTAAGCTTATTGGCAATTACCTGAAACTAAAATTTTTCCAACATTTGAGTCCCTCATTATTGCCCCACTGTTAATTTAAACTATCTTACTTATATGAGATCTATTTCATGTGGAGGTTGAGCATGTATCTTAGCATTAGGCCATCTGGTAGAGGGGTTAGGAAAACATTTAATTGCAGATCCACATAAGCGGGCATAGTGTATGCAACAACAAGCTATAATGAAGCACAAATTTAGCACAATTCACAGAAGGTGCATGCTCTCCAGCCGGGGCTACATTAGTGACTTTAAGGAAAACATTTCCCTGTTTTTTAGAGTTACCTCAGGTTCCCAATTATATTTATTGGAGTAGGTTATTTCTTATCAATATGCTGAAACAAAGTGTAATTTCAAAGGCTTTCTAGGGGAGTACAAACACCTATAAGACTGTAGTAAAAGCTTGTTCAACATAAGTTTCTCCTGCAAGAGAAAATTCAGAGATGTTTAGAACGATTTTGCTAAATATATCCAAATATTTTTATCTCATTTGAAAGAAACAAGTTCTTCATAACATGAGTTTAAACAAAAAAATAATGAAAAGAATATCAGTCATTGTTTTCCAAAGATGACTTTCAGGTCCTCTTGAGGTTCAGTGGTCAATTGTTGTTCTGGTAATTTTTTTAAAAAGATTTTATTTATTTTTGGAGAAAGGGAAAGGGAGGGTGACAGAGAGGGAGAGAAACATCAATGTGTGGTTGCCTCTCACATGGCCCCCACTGGGGACCTGGCCTGCAACCCAGGCATGTGCCCTGACTGGAAATTGAACTAGCGACCCTTTAGTTCGCAGCCCAAGCTCAATCCACTGAGCTACAGCAGCCAGAGTGTGGTGATTTCTTTAGTGTAATGAATCCAATGTTTCATTTCTGCCAACTTCACTGCATTTGAACTGGTGAGGAGTACATCCCAAGATCCAGTCCACTTTTCTTCTAGTTGGCTTTCAGGAGATGCTATTGTCCAAGTCTTGAGGAGCACCTTATCTGTAAACTCGAAGGAATACAGTGAACCTGTAGGAGAGAGGTCTTCGATACAGGCAAGGTCATTAGTTACAACTAAGGTCTGACTTAAATGTTATACATTTTCCTTACCTTCACTTCTTGATCTAGATACAAATCTCTCCCTGCCCCCACCCCCATCATAGTCTGAAATGGTCACTCATTCACAGTTTCATAAGGACTCAACTGAATCCCACTTCAAGGAGCCACCCTTATCCTGAGCAGGATAAAACTTGATCTCAATGGAGATGAGTTTCCTGACACAGCTTTGCTATATTTTTCTTCAAGGTGTGATTCATCTTCTCGACCTTCCTGGAGGCCTGAGGTCTCCATGCCATGTGGAGTCTCCACTTGATTCCTAAAAGTCTACTAATCTGTGTAATTTCTGAAACAAAAGCAGGTTCATTATCACTCTGGGTGCCGCTGGGTAGGCCAAAGTGAGGAATTACTTCCTCTGGTAAGCTTTTCACTACCTCGAGGATTTCTCCATTCTACTGGGATAGGCTCCTACCCATCCTGAAAAGTGTCAACAAGGAGTAACAAATATTTCTACTCTCGGACCCTTGGCATCTGGGTAAAGTCTTGTTCCGTCCCGCGGAACAGTCAACTGGGGTCCCGAGTCTACCTGAAACGGATGAATAGGGATGGGAACAAGAGGCGCGAAGAATGGCAGCAAGACAAAGGATTCTGATCAAGCTGCAAATTTTATTTTGAGCGGGGCTGCTATATAGGGGCAGGGAAAANTCTACTAATCTGTGTAATTTCTGAAACAAAAGCAGGTTCATTATCACTCTGGATGCCGCTGGATAGGCCAAAGTGAGGAATTACTTCCTCTGGTAAGCTTTTCACTACCTCGAGGATTTCTCCATTCTACAGGGATAGGCTCCTACCCATCCTGAAAAGTGTCAACAAGGACTAACAAATATTTCTACTCTCGGACCCTTGGCATCTGGGTAAAGTCTTGTTCTGTCCCGCGGAACAGTCAACTGGGGTCCCGAGTCTACCTGAAACGGATGAATAGGGATGGGAACAAGAGGCGCGAAGAATGGCAGCAAGACAAAGGATTCTGATCAAGCTGCAAATTTTATTTTGAGCGGGGCTGCTATATAGGGGCAGGGAAAAAGGGGAAGTGGTTCTAATAGGTTGTCCTGTACATGCTCACTGCATGCTCCTAGCGACGATTGGTAGGTGGGCACGTGATCAGCATCTTAATTGGTAGTTAGTACTCGTGATCCAGGGATGCCCCCAAGGGTGGGGCCACCTGGCTCGGCTGCAATATCCTGTTTGGGTTGCCCCAGCCAAGCTCTCCTGGTGCGATCTTCTTGATAGATTGCATCCGCCGTCTTTAGGCCCCGACAAAGTCTATTGGCCAGTCCTCAAGGAGGCTCTGTCCTTGGTATTGTTTCCCTTCTTTCTTGGATGGGATCTGTCTTGGGATTGTTCTGGCACAAAACACATCTAACAATTATTTTTCATATGGCTTCAGCAATTCCAGGACCTGTGAGCCATGGTTTGACGTAGGTGGTTAGTGAGTCCCTTCCATAGTGAGTGGCCTCATGCACATGCTTCGTGACTGGCTCTACCAAATGCTCAGGGGGCAGTATAGCTCCTTTCTTATTCTTTCCCCATCCACTGTTAGCTCCTTCTTCATCAAAACTTTAGCTCTCAGCTTTCTCTAAGTCTGCAGTCAGATATTTAGTGTCAAACTAGACAAATCTAGAACAGGCACCAAAGGCATTGTAAACGTCCCTTTAGCGGCCTCTTTCACTGCTCGATCGGCCAGATTGTTTCCTCTCGTCACTTCAGCGTCCTCTCTCTGGTGCCCCGGGCAGTGCATTACTGCCACCTGTAAAGGGACCTGAACAGCTTCGAACAATTAAAAAAGTTCTGCTGCATGCTTATTCTCTTTTTTTTAATTGGAGATTAACAGTTCTTTTTTCCTTCCAGATGGAACCATGTGGTTGAAAATTAGGAAAGCTTACCTTGAGTCAATATACACATTCACACTCTTTTCGTGCGACAATTCCAGTGCCCTCGCCAATGCAGTCAGTTCGGCTTTCTGAGCAGAGGTTCCTGGCGGCAAGGCCTTACCTCTACTGTTCCTTCCAGACTCACAACTGCACACCCAGCCTTCTGCTTCCTGTGTCCATATAGCTGTTTCCATCTGCATAGCGTGCAGCCTGCCTCTTCAGAAAGATAGCCCTGTAAGTCAGTTCTGCTAGAGTGTACTTCATCAGTTATCTCAGCACAGTCATGTATTAGCGCAGCCAAGTCAGACTCTGGGAGAAGAGAGGCAGGATTTACCTTACTTACAGTTTTGAGGGAGACGTTGGGACTGTTGAGAAGAATGTCTTTGCACCTGCCCCTTCCTCCAGCAGTGAGCCACAAATTTCCCTCTTGCTCCAGCAGGTTCAACACTTTGTGGGGTGCATAAAGGGTGATAGGCTGTCCCAGGGAAAATTTTCAGCTTCCTGTAAGAGCTCACAGGTGGCTGCCACAGCTCTCAGGCAGGCTGGCCACCGCTGGACAGTGTGATCTAGTTTTCTTTGACAAGTAAGCGATGGGTTGCAGAATGTCGCTAAGCATTTGGATGAGGACTCCTAGGGCAATGCCCTGCCTTTCATGAATGTATAATTGAAAGGCCTTTAGTAGGTTTGGAAGCCCCTGGGCTGGTGCAGAAGCCAGGTGCAGCTTCAGGGACTCAAGAGCCTAGTGCACTCCTTCGTCCATTCTAAAGGGATATATACCCTGGTCCTTTCAGTTTTTCCAGTTTAACAGATTTGATGTAGAAAATGGAGTATGTTCCCAATAACATCGAGTGAGCTGGGCCTCTGGCTCTACTCCCCCTGGAAGTTTTCACAAAGGGTATTGCCCCACCCTGGTAGGGGCTTTTCTGCCACTGAATTTAGTTCCCTGACAGGTTCAAGACAACTGATACCAGTTCAGGTTCACTTCCCTCAGCCAAGGAAGGAGGAAGATCCCCTGGGGCTGGAGGGGCTGTGGGAACCCTGACCACGCTCACAGCAGCCACGATATCCAGATCTTCCTGGGCCCTCTTCTCTGAGCTTCTGTTATGTGAAAGAGCAAATTCCCTTTTCTCTGGACCATTAATCTCTTTCTTTTTAATCCTGCATCCTGATTATATAAACTTATGAAAGTTTCTAATTAAGGCATTTTGCCCCACTTCCCAGATCTTTGACAAAGTAACTCTAGTTAAAATATAATACAGCACTTAAGACCCGTTCAGCAGCCAGCACCATTCTGAGTCCAGATTATACAATACATAAGCCAAACAGTATTACAATAAAAACCACTTTCTTTTTAGTTATAAGTTTATCAGCACAGGTCAACCAATCGGCCAAAACGTACCCCCAAAAGCTGTTTCCCAAACCAAAAAAACCCATTTTACCAGACACAGCTCTGTAAACCAGAAGGTTTACACCTTAATTCCTGAGGAACTAAATTGTGACCTGGGATTGGAACCTGAACCAGAAAGCACAGTGACTCAGTCAAGTGTGAAGACTATGGGAGGTGCTAAGAGCTGGAGGAGGAGAGTCCCTGAGTGAAATCACTTGCCAGCTGCTAGGGGGTCTCCAAATCCACACTCCAGGGCCCTCCAGGCAGCCAATGGGAATCCTGGTCAAATACACAGATTTACTGGAGAGTCCCAAAAGTCTGTTTTGGTGTGGAGTCGCGAGAATATGAAACAGAAAAAACGAGTGTTCATGCTGCCTGTCACCTCCCAGACCCAATAAGCAGAGACAGTGATTGAATCTTTATGGGAGCTTCATTCAGATGGCTGGCAATCTGAGAAGACGGCAGGTTTGTACCCTAACAAACTGTCTTATATTCCATTTTCAACCAACCCTTTTTATAAGGAGAAGAAACGTGTGGGTAGGGGGATTAGAATTTAGGGAAAATGTTGGTCACATAAAAAGCTGCAGCGTTCTTTCATCTGTGCCCTGGGGAGGTGGGCATCTCTCCCTGGAGAACAATGGCTCAGATACCACCTTGATTGCTTGAGACCTGCTGAGTGGGACTGCCTGTGGTCTCCTGGAGTCAAGGTGGGTCAAGGCCTTTAGTAGGTTTGGAAGCCCCCAGGCTGGTGCAGAAGCCAGGTGCAGCTTCAGGGACTCAAAAGCCTAGTCCACGTCTTCATCCATTCTAAAGGGATATATTCTGGATCTTTCAGTTTTTCTAGCTTAACAGATTTGATATAGAAAATGAAGTATGTGGGACTTCTGCCAAGATGGAGGCATAGGTGGGAACACTGTGCCTTCTCCCACAACCAAGTTTGAACAAAGGTTTGGAGAACTAGGACACACCCAAAGACCAGAAAACGGAATTATACGGAAGTCCGACAACTATGAACCGTTCAACGGGGACGGTAAGAGAGGCGGAGCCAGCAGCGGAGCTGGGTCGGGCAGGACAGATCCCCCAACCTAGGCAAGCAGGCAGCCCGGAACCAGTCGGGGTGTGGGGCAGACTGACCTTGGTCGCACATTCGTGCACAGTGAGACGGACCACGCAGGCCCCAGGGGGCGAACCCAGTGGTGGAAGGCTGACGGTGGTGGCACACTCGAGTGCAGTGGAACGAAACGCGTGGGCCTGGTGATGGTGGTGGCTGTGGTGCTGGTGGGGGACGCGGCGGCCAGCAGCAGACGGGAAGCCATTGTTCCTCTTTGACCCCAACCCCACATACAACGTCACAGCCCAGCGACTTAGTTGCCCTGCTCTAGGGAACACTTTAGGGTTCCGATCCTGCTACAGAACAGGCACGAACAGCCCAAAAGATGGTGCAAGAAGAACTCAAAGTCCCAGAGCCGATAACTCTAAGCGACCGAGAAATTGCTAGCCTCTCAGAAGCACAATTCAAGACACTATTTATCAGGATGCTCACAGAACTGGTTGATTATAGTCACAAATTAGAGGAACATATGAAGGCTAAACTAATTGAAATGAAGGGAGATGTCCAGGAAACCAATAGCGATGGAAAGGAAACTGGGACTCAAATCAATGGAATGGGCCAGAAGGAAGAATGAAACATCTGACCAGAAAGGAATGAAGAAATGAGAATTCAAAAAAGTGAGGAGAGGCTTAGGAACCTCCAGGACATCTTTAAACGTTCCAACATCCGGATTATAGGGGTACCAGAAGGGGGAAAGAAACAGCCACGAGTGGAAAACTTATTTGAACAAATAATAAAGGAGAACTTCCCCAGTCTGGCAAAGGAAATAGACTTCCAGGAAATCCAGGAAGCTCAGAGAGTCCCAAAGAAGTTGGACCCAAGAAGGAACACACCAAGGCACATCATAATTACATTAGCCAAGACTAAAATGAAGGAGAGAATCCTAGAAGCAGCAAGAGATAAGGGGACAGTCACCTACAAAGGAGTACCCATCAGACTGTCAGCGGATTTCTCAAAAGAGACCTTACAGGCAAGAAGGGGCTGGAAAGAAGTATTCCAAGTCATGAAATCCAAAGACCTACAGCCAAGATTGCTTTATCCAGCAAAACTTTCATTTAGAATGGAAGGACAGATAAAGTGCTTCTCAGATAAGGTCAAGTTCAAGGAGTTCATCATCACCAAGCCCTTATTATATGAAATGCTAAAGGGACTTATATAAGAAAAAGAAGATGAAAAATATGAACAGTGAAAGGACAGCAAACACACAGTTATTAACAACCACACCTAAAACAAAAGCAAACCAAGAGGACAGCTAGATCAGGAGTGGAACCATAGAAATGAAGAACACATGGAGGGTTAGCAACAGGGGAGTGGGAGGAGGAGAAGGGGGGAGAAGGTACAGAAAATAGCATAGACAGTAGGTAGAAAATAGATAGGGGGAGGGCAAGAATAGTGGGGGAAATATAGAATCTAAAGAACTTGAGACACGTGATTATAAACTAAGGGGGGGAGAATGGTGGGGGAGGGGGTATGCGGGTGGAGGGGAATGAAGGGGGGGAATAGAACAACTGTAATGGTATAATCAATAAAATACAAAAAAAGAGAAAGAAAATGGAGTATGTTCCCAATAATATCCAGTGCGCTGGCCCTCTGGCCCTACTGCCCCTGGAAGTCTTTGCAGAGGGTATTGCCCTCCCCTTGTAGGGGCTTTTCCTTCACCAAGTTTGGTTCACTTCAGTTCCTGAAACAATAGCTTTATATATATCTATATATCGATTACTAAGCTTATTCGCTATTACCTGAAACTAAAATTTTTCCAACGTTTGACCCCCCAGAATGACCACCACCTCACCTTCCATGTCCATCACATGAAGCTGTTTTATAGACTTATACCACATCTGTGCCTATAGTGCTCAATACTGGGTCAACTTAAAAATAGTAATAGGTAATTACTTGGAACGTGTCCCCAGACCCAAAAGAAGAAGGGAAGGGAATTAATATTTGTTGAGCCAAATTTACATGCTTGGCATTGTGCTAGATATCTTTCATTATGTGATATCATTTACGCCTACAACACTCCTGTGGTGTTTTCATGACCATTTCTGCTTCCAAATGCGGTAAAATGGTTAAAGGGATTAGGTGTCTTGCCCAAGGCCACAGAGCTGGTTAGGGATGGAGCTGGGGCCCAAACCCTCATCTGCTTGCCTTCAAAACCCATCGTACTATGCCAGCATACCCGAGGAACATCAAGGAAGGCCTGCTTCTGTAGAAGCAGGGCTGAGGACTATCACAGAAAGTAAACAGTCTTTCAGGAGGTTTGGAAGAAAGCAATTTGTGGGGTAGCGCCGCTCTGCCTTGGTGGGCCTGGGCTCGTGTAGTCAGATGGTGGGCAGGGGAGTCGGCAGGAAGTGTAATACAACTGGGCCAAGACTTTGGAGCTATCACAGGTCAGGTTCACCTGGAAGTAGACTGAGATGATTGGTATGCAGAGAACTTCTTGGGGAGTGGTCCTCGGAACAAGGATTGTGGGGGAGGGAAGGGAGCAGGATTGGGCAGAGGGAGGAATTTGAATGTGATACGTTCTCAGTGAAGCTTTAGCTGACTCTGCAAGAGCTCTGGAGCCAGGGTGACCCTTCAGTGTTGTCTTGAGTTGGGGTGAGGGAGCTGGGCCTTTGTACCTGTCAGTGACCTGTCCCTGAGTGTTGACTGCTCGTGGAAGAGGACATATCCTTGGATAAGGATGCTTTCCTCAGCTGAGGAAATCCCAGAGAGAATGGATGGGTGAGGGCTGTCAGACAACTGCTTCCAAGGAGCTGGGAGAATAAGCCTTGTGGGGGGTCATTTGGGCACACAGCACCCATGACAAGGTTTCTCTGATACCAGTGGGGGAGGCTGCTGGGAAAGGCCACCTCCAGGGTAGACAGAAAGGTCCAGGTATAATACGACCATGGGTGAGATTTCTCAGGGGCAATGACCTTACAGATTATGGGAGAAAGGGAAGGAAACTGGGCCAAGGAGCTCTGAAAGGAAACTTGAAATCTGAATAGGCCCCGCTGCTCTCTGTGCCAGACAGAAAACGAGCCCAGGTTGGGGTCCTGGGAGGAAAATCAAAGCTTAAGTCATCCTCTGGCTAACATGCCCTCCAGAAAACCTTGAGATCCTAGCCCTGTGTGGAGCTACGTTGGGCAGGAGCAGAAGAGGGAGAGAATGGAAGAGGCAAGTAAAGGACAAGTTGGTCTTGTCTCAAGGAATTCACGTTCTGGCTGGAGCGCAGCTTCCTATGTGCGAGCAGGTGAAAAGCAGTACACGGTGTGCTCCCAGGCTGTCTCGGATGGTTCTGCCAGCTCTCGGGGTAAATTAATTCAGAGAAGAGATCCAGTAAGGTGAGAAGGTCAAGGAGAGATCCTTAGAACCAGAGAGACAGACTTAGGATGAGCTTTGAGTGCTGGAGAGCAGTCAGGCATGCAGGGTCTGCACTCCTGAAATGTCCTCCACTTCCCAGTCCAGTGACCTTGGGAGAAAGGGGGAGTCTGCTCCCACTCAGGGTTTGTCCATCTCCAGATTAAGAGGTGACTCACAGAAGCTCCTGGTCCTTTCTCTTGCCTTTTTTCCCAATTTTTTCCCCTTTGTCTCCTGCTGCCCAGCTCAACCCCTACTCCCACGGTCAATCCCTACAACACTGTCCATATCCATGGGTCATTCATACATGTTCTTTGATCCCTCCCCTTCTTCCCCTCCTATCCCCCCCACCCTCCCTTCTGGCAGCTGTCAGTCTGTTCCATGTTTTCACGTCTCTGGTTCTATTTTGCTCATTCGTTTATTTTGCTCATTAGATTCCTCGTCTAAGTGAGATCATATGGCGTTTGTCCTTCACTGACTGGTTTATTTCACTTAGCATAATAGTCTCCCTTTCCAACCATGCTGTCCCCAAAGGTAGGAATTCCTTCTTTCTTTCTACTGCATAGTGTTCCATTGTGTAAGTGTACCACAGTTGTTGTTTTTTTTTAATCCACTCATCTACTAATGGGAATTTAGGCTGTCTCCAGTACTTGGCTACTATAAATGGTGCTGCTATGAACATAAGGAGTGCATAAGTTCTTTTGAATTGGTGTCTTAGGATTCTTAGAATATATTCCCAGCAGTGGAATCACTGGGTCAAAAGGCAGCTCCATTTTTAATTTTTGAGGGAATTCCATACTGTTTTCCACGGTGGTGATACTAAGGGATCTGATCAGATCACTGGGGAGGAGTAGGGAGGGGCCAAAGGAGGAGATTGCCAGCGGCAATGGTAAACAGTCTAGGACAGGATTGGTTGAGAAGCTGACTGCCTCCAGAGTGCATGGAATTATGGGCCAGAGATCTGAAATAAAAGAAGGGCTCTTGCACTCTTAGTCGGGCTGGCTCTCTGGTTCCATCTTCTCCCCCTGGGATACCTGGGTGATTGTGCTGCAGCTGCCTGCCTTTCCCGACAGACAGAGTATGGCCTAGGACCAGGCTGCGCGGGCACTGTGATCTTCTTTGGGTGTTCTAGCGGAGATGCGCTGTGAGGCAGAAGCCTGCCATTCTCCCAGAATTCTGTAGCTTTTGTATCTTATGTTGTGTTAGTTTGTAAACTAATCCTATACAAATGTGATAGTTAAAAACTAACGGGGGAGCCCTGGCTGGTGTGCTTCAGTGGACTGAGTGCTGACCTGTGAACCAAAGGGTCGCAGGTTGGGTTCCCAGTCAGGGAACCTGCCTGGGTTGTGGGCCAGGTCCCCAGTAGGGGGCATGCAAGAGGTAACCACACATTGATGTTTCTTTCCCTCTCTTTCTCCCTCCCTTTCCCTCTCTCTAAAAATAAATAAATAAATAAATAAAGTCTTTCAAAAAAACTAACAAGGAGAATGATAGGGGAACTCAGGTATAAAAGAGTGTAGCCATATTAATAGGTTTAAGTAATAAAATCTGTAACTAAAGAGTTAAAGTGTTTAGCCTTAATTGATAGGCTTAAGTGACTAATTGATAGGCCTAAGTAATGGCAGGTGGAAAGCTGTTACTCCAAAGGTGTGAAGCTTTTGAATAAACACTTCTTTCCTTTATCACCAAAAGTTTGCCTCTGGAATTTTGCCTAAAGGTTGGTGGTGGTCAGCAGGATCCACTTGCTGTTCAGTAACAATGTTGAGCATTTTTTCATCTATAGGCCATCTGAATAGCTTCCTGGGAGAAGTATCTATTCAGGTCCTTTGCCCATTTATTAGTTGGATTGTCTTTCTTCATTATGTTGAGTAGTATGAGTTCTTTATATATTCTGGAGATTAAAACCTTGTCTGGCCCTGGCTGGTGTGACTCAGTGGATTGAGCACTGGCCTGCAAACCAAAGGGTTGCTGGTTCAATTCCCAGTCAGGGCACATGCCTGGGTTTTGAGCCAGGTCCCCACTAGGGGGCACATGAGAGGCAACCACACATTGATGTTTCTCTTCCTCTCTTCCTCACCCGCATCCACTCTCTGTAAAATAAGGAAGTAAAGTCTTTTTTAAAAGGTAGGGAATAGAAACCTAGTGAAGAAAGCGAGGGCATAAAATTTACAATGTAAATTAAAAAAGAGGGAGCAAGGGAAAATGAGTGATAAAAGGGAAGAATATAGTATTGGGTTTGAAATTTTTAAATGAAAAAATAGGAACTAAATTGAAAAAAAAAACCATTGCAGCAATATCCATGACAAATGAGCAAAGATTAATAAAGATGGAAAAAGAATAAGAATATTATAAGAAAGAAAAAAAGATCAGCCCTGGCTGGTGTAGCTCAGTGGATTGAGTGTGGGCCTGCGAATCACACGATCACAGTTCAATACCTAGTCAGGGCACATGCCTGGGTTGCAGGCCAGTTCCCAGCAGGGGACGCATGAGAGGCAACCATACATTGATATTTCTCTCCCTCTCTCCTTCTCTTCCTCTCTAAATATAAATAAATAAAATATTTTAAAAAAAGAAAGAAAAAAGATTATGAGATGCCTAGAGGAAAGAAAAATGATTTTGTGAGGGTAGAGGGAGTAGAAATAATAAATGTAAGGATTAGGGACTTCCGCCAAGATAGAGGCATAGGTGGAAACACTGTGCCTTCTCCCACAACCAAGTTTGAATACAACAAAGGGTTGGAGAACAAAGACACAGCCACAAAACAGAAAATTGAATTATATGGAAGTCCGAGTACAACTAACGGTTCAACGGGGACAGTAAGAGGGGCGGAGCCAGCAGCAAGCAGGGTCGGGTAGGAAAGATCCCCAGACCTAAGCGTGCAAGTGGCCTGGACCCAGTCAGGGTGTGGGGCAGACTGACTGCGGTCGCACATTCGCGCACAGTGAGACGGACCACGCAGGCCCCAGGGGGCGAACCCAGGGGTGAAGGGCTGACGGCGGTGGCAGACGGGACGCCATTGCTCCTCTTTGACCCCGCCCCCACATACAGCATCACAACCCAGTGACTGAGTTGCCCTGCTCTAGTGAACACTTAGGGTTCCAATCCTGCTACATAACAGGCACGAACAGCCCAAAAGATGGCTCAAGAAGAACTCAAAAGTCCCAGAGCCGATAACTCTAAGTGACCGAGAAATTGCCAGCCTCTCAGAAGCACAATTCAAGACACTGTTTATCAGGATGCTCACAGAACTGGTTGATTATAGTCACAAATTAGAGGAACATATGAAGGCTAATCTAATTGAAATGAATGGAGATGCACAGGAAACCAATAGTGATGGAAAGGAAACTGGAACTCAAATCAATGGAATGGACCAGAAGGAGGAACGAAACATCCAACCAGAAAGGAATGAAGAAATGAGAATTCAAAAAAATGAGGAGAGGCTTAGGAACCTCCAGGACATCTTTAAACGTTCCAACATCTGGATTATAGGGGTACCAGAAGGGGGAAAGAAACAGCCACAAGTGGAAAACTTATTTGAACAAATAATAAAGGAGAACTTCCCCAGTCTGGCAAAGGAAATAGACTTCCAGGAAATCCAGGAAGCTCAGAGAGTGCCAAAGAAGTTGGACCCAAGAAGGAACACACCAAGGCACATCATAATTACATTAGCCAAGACTAAAATGAAGGAGAGAATCCTAGAAGCAGCAAGGGATAAGGGGACAGTCACCTACAAAGGAGTACCCATCAGACTGTCAGCGGATTTCTCAAAAGAGACCTTACAGGCAAGAAGGGGCTGGAAAGAAGTATTCCAAGTCATGAAATCCAAAGACCTACAGCCAAGATTGCTTTATCCAGCAAAACTTTCATTTAGAATGGAAGGACAGATAAAGTGCTTCTCAGATAAGGTCAAGTTCAAGGAGTTCATCATCACCAAGCCCTTATTATATGAAATGCTAAAGGGACTTATATAAGAAAAAGAAGATGAAAAATATGAACAGTGAAAGGACAGCAAACACACAGTTATTAACAACCACACCTAAAACAAAAGCAAACCAAGAGGACAGCTAGATCAGGAGTGGAACCATAGAAATGAAGAACACATGGAGGGTTAGCAACAGGGGAGTGGGAGGAGGAGAAGGGGGGAGAAGGTACAGAAAATAGCATAGATGGTAGGTAGAAAATAGGGGGGAGGGCGAGAATAGTGGGGGAAATATAGAATCTAAAGAACTTGAGACACGTGATTATAAACTAAGGGGGGGAGAATGGTGGGGGAGGGAGTGTGCGGGTGGAGGGGAATGAAGGGGGGGAATAGAACAACTGTAATAGTATAATCAATAAAATATATTAAAAAAATAAGTGTAAGGATTAGAAACCAGGTTAAGAAAGTGACAAAACAAAATTAAAAAAGAAAGGGAAGGAGAAAAACAAAATGGAGTAGGACAGGGGAACAGTAAAACATGAGGTTTGAAATGAAAAAATAGTGAACATCTAGGAATAAAATTGAAGAAATGCAACAATGACCACAATATCAATGACAAATGATCAAAGATTAATAAAGGTGGAAAGAGAATTAGGATATTATAATAAAGGGGAAAAGAATGTGAGATGACTAATAGAAAATGGTTTTGAGAGGATGGAGGGAGGAGAAATTGTAGAAGTGAGGAATGTGATCAAGGTATGGAAAGGGAAAAATATAAAATTTAAAACAACAATAGGGAAAGAAGAAAGTAAAATGGAGTAAGAAAAGGGAGGAGCAAAATATGAGATTTAAAATGAAAATAGTGAAAAAATAGGAACAAAATTGAAGAAAAATGTTAAAAAGCTATTCAGGAGAAAAAATAATGCAAATAATGAAAAAGAACAAGGTGGAATTAGTCTCAGCAGAGTCTACTATTTGCCTACTCTCTTTTCCTTCTGGATATTTCTCTGGTAATGTCAGATGGTGTCCTGGTATCCCAGTCTAGTTTGA
Organism: Sturnira hondurensis; assembly: GCF_014824575.4. NCBI lineage: Eukaryota > Metazoa > Chordata > Mammalia > Chiroptera > Phyllostomidae > Sturnira > Sturnira hondurensis. The sequence continues at coordinate 3,084,776 of NW_028077960.1, forward strand.
GGCAGACCGTTCGAGGCTTCAAGTGGTCCACAGTCTGTAGCTGTCTTCTTCAGGCTTGGCTGGTCCTTGCTGTTCTGCCCTGCTGGCTTTTTATCAGCATAAGGCCCAAGGATGGTTCAACTAACGTCCAACAGCACCACATGTACCACCTCCACCTGCCTCTATAGGGGGCTTCTGCTGTGATTGGGAGGGTGGAATCCCTCATTCTCTCCTGGGAGGTACTCTTCTGTCTTCATGGAAGGTGGTGGATGTGTTTCCCCACCCCTGTGCCACGTCTTGGTTTATCCCAGATTATTTCCAATAATGTAGAGTGTCCGATGAATTAGCTGTCCATTTCATGTGAGGGACCAATCTAGGTAAAAGGGTCAAGTCTTTCCTGCTTGGCACTGGTGGCAGTCTGTATAAGAGCCGAGCCTGGTCAGGGCCTTAAATAACCCTTGCTGCACCAATTTCTAATCTCTCTGCTCTGCTGTTTTCAGTGGAACAGGGCCCGAGGAGGAGCCAGCAGAGTCTAATACATAGTGTCTGATTAAAGTTCATAAATGGCCTTTTGGAAATTATCTTTCTTTTCCCTATGGATATGCACCTGGGAGGGGCTTCTTGAATCTGGCTTTGCTATTCTTCAGAGTTTGCAGTCCTGCAGGTGGGGGTTAGGCATGCCTTCCTCTTCCTGGAGCTTTGTACTCCATGATGTGAAGGGACTTGCCTGGCTGCAAAGAATCTCAGGCACTCAGCTCTTGCTCATCTAGCTCCCAATCCACTGCTCTCACAGGAAACTCAGACCTGAACTTTCCATTTTGCTTGTTGCCCCCACTTGCCAGCCCGGCTGGGTGGGGCCCCACAATCCCTTTGCCATGCAGCTTTCTAATATTCCTTACCAGCTGAATTCTGTGAGTATGAACTGCACTTTCAATCTAGTTTCTTTGCTGGCAGGGCTGCTGCATATGTGTGCGGGGTCCCTACCCAGCCATGTTTCTGCTCCCCTTTTGAGAAGTCTCTATGTGGTCCCCACACTGCAGTGCTGAGTCACTGCCCAGGTCTCCGCCTTCCCTGAAAGCAAAAAGTCTCTCTCAGTCAGGGTTGGCCATGGCCTGCTGGTGCCTCTGACAGTTTTAGGGGAGCAGATTTCCCTCCAGGACTCTCCCAGTTGGTGCTGCAGTGATGAGTGTGCTGCTTGCTGCGTGTGTGCAGCCTGAGATTCCCAGACTCTGTATATCCTCCCAAGTCTCTCGAATATGGTTGGGGGTTGCCTCTGTGGGACTGGTGTCTGCCCACCTCCTCTGGGAGGGGAAGGAGCTACTAAGCTGCATTTTCTGTCTGGTCACTCCTCTGCTGGAGGAACCTCACACAGGGTATTTCCCCTTCAGCTTATGAAATCTCTTACTGGATGGTGCAAAAGCATCCTCTGTACTCCTTGGCTTCAAAAACTTATATCAGTTGAGATTATATTAATTGTTCAAGTCCCTTGTCGGAAGATCAGCTGAAAGTCAGTGCTGGGGGCACCAGCAACTGGGCTCAGCTTCCACCTACTCAGCCACAAAGGAGAGGAATGAAGATCAGGAGGGGCTGATCAATGCCACCCCCCAAAATGTGGCTCTCAACTCCTTATCCTTCTCTTGCCCTTAGAAATCCCCTTTGCTATCCCAGGTACCCTGGAGCTGTTTGTGGCATGAGTCTCAGGGGCTTGTCCACACCTCACCTCGAGAGGACCAGGTCTGCAGAGTTTCAGTTTCTCTTCTGCGAGAAGGTCACAAATGAGCCTCTTCACAGAGAGCTGGCCCTTATGGGTGGCAGCCAGCTCCGGGAGATATGCCTCTGGACACCCAGGCTCTGCTTCCCCTGCCTGTTCCTGATTTCAAGGTTGAAAATAATTCCTGACATCTTTAACACCCTTCCCATAAATCATTCCACTTGGTTGAACAAGTATGGATTGATGGTTCCGCTTTAAAGATGAAGAAACTAATATTCAGCAGGCGATGCCAAAGGGACTTGCCTAATTCACCCAGGGAGACTGTGGCAAGGCTGTCTAATCCCAGGGCTCCTAATTTTTGCTCCTGCACTCAGCTTAGGGTTCCTGTCCCCATCAGCCCTCCATAGTCTGCCGGCAAACACTGCCATGGCCTCCTCTGCCATACTGCCCTGTCCACTTTGCTTTGCTTTATGTCTTTGTCTTTGTCCTTTCTCCCCCAAGACCCAGCTCTGAGCTATGGGGGAGGAGGTGGAGGCAAAGTCCAACTCCCAGTGAGCTTCAGGCTCAAGGGGCCAGAACAGCTTCACAAACACCTTAGTTTCCAATCGCTGTAGTAAATTACCACACATTTGGTGGCTTAAAATAACACATTTATTTTCTCACAGTTCTGGAGGTAAGTCTGCCACTGGTCTTACTGGGCTAAAATCAAAGTGTTGGCAGACTATGTTCCTTCTAGAGGCTGTAAGGGAGAATTAGTTTCCTTTCCCTTCTCAGCTTCTAGAGGCCACCTGCATTCCTTGGCTTGTGACCCCTTTTCCCATCTTCAAATCCAGTGTCAACCTCTGGTCTTCAGTGCTAATTCAATGCCAACAGGATCCCCAGTTTGGGGTGTGATGAAGAAGGAAACATTATTCAGTGCAGAACAGTTCAGCTGTGATACAGCACCAATGTGAAAACAGCATTACTGTGAGTGAACCCTGGGGCCAGGTTCTTCTCTAGCTAGACAGGTCTTTTCTGCATGTGTGGACTTTGCACTGTGCTGATCTGCTTCTCTCTGCCCTGGGCATCTGCTCTGGCCTGCACTGGTCTGCTCTACTCTGTTCCAGTGAGTAGAGGAAATATTTCTGTTTTATTTCTGAAATATTTCTGTTTCAGCTCAGCTGAGGAAACACAGTCTTCAGTGTTTGGTGGAAAAGAGAAGTGTGTTCCTAGAGCCACAGGTGAGCTGGCTTATATAGACAGAGGTTCCTATTCCTGATCCCTGACTGGTCTGTACTTATGCAAATGAGGACTTCAAATCCTTACAGTTTGATTGGTCCATAATGCACTATCCTGATTGGTTAGAATAGAGCTGCTCTCGGTCAGAGTGGTCAGCTGTGATTGGATGAGGAAAGACCAGCTCTTCTTAGTCAAAATAGGACCCTAGGAACTCCTTTACAAGGTCTGACTCAGATGGGGGAATTACAGTGCAAGCAGGCATTTCAGCGCAGAGGCAAGTAGTTCAGTGCAGGCTTCTCCTTGAAGTGCAGTTTATGTGAAAGGCCCTGTGTAGAAATAGATGCTAGGCTTTGTTTGTTCATTTGATTCCAGTTAGCCACCAGGAGCCCAGTTAGCCTAATTCCAGTAGGTATCTTCTTTCTCAGGGTTCACACCGGCAACACTGGTTGAGTTTTTCTTTTTCTTTCTTTTATTTATTTATCTTTAGAGAGGAAGGGAAGGAGGGAAGGAGAGAAATATCAATGTATGGTTGCCTCTCATGAGTCCCCTGCTGGGAACTGACCTGCAACCCAGGCATGTGCCCTGACTGGGAATCGAACCGAGATCATGTGGTTCGCAGGCCCGTGCTCAATCCACTGAGCTACACCAGCCAGGGCTCTGGTTGAGTTTTTCTAATCTATCAATCTAACATGACTCATCCACTTTTAAGGACCATTGTGCTTACACTGAGCCAACTTGGATAATCCACATTATCTCACTGTTTCATGGTCAGCTGATTAGCAACCTTAAATCCATCTGCATCTTTAATTCTCCTTTGCCGTATAAGCTAACATATTCACAAGTTTTTCGGATTAGGTTGTGGACGTCTTTGGGGGCCTGGGGGCATTATTTTGCTTACTACACCAAGTAAAAGAGAGTGTAGCTTCTACCAGTGGGGCTCAGGTTGCCATTAGGAGCTGTAGACCTGGGTTGTCACTATGGTTTGCCCCATGACTGTTGTATGGCCTTAAATAGGTCCTTCCTCTCTTGGGCCTCAGGATTTCCTTCTGTTTAAGGAGGGGGAACTAGATAACAGCTCTATTAGCGTAGAGCTGGGCTTTGAAACACAGATACCCAGCAAAAATTCATTGACTTTAAAAAAGCAGCCTGATATACCAAGCCAAGATGAACCACCCAGGTACACAGAGGCTCTGCTCCATGTAGTCATTCAGGGATTGAGATTTTTTTTCTCTGTCATACCTTGGGGCCTTGCCATTTAAAGTATGGTTCCTGGACCGACAGCATCAGCAGCACCTTGGAGCTCTTTAGAAATGCAAAGTCGGACAGCATGACAGGGAACACACTGGTTAGTGCCCTCCCCACTCCATCAATGTCATCCGTGCCAGTTATTTATTGAGTCTTCATCATGTTCCAATCCCTGAGTTCTATGCTTAATGAGGAAGTGACACTGGTTGCTGAAGATTCCAGAAATGCCAATGATGTAGGTACGAAAAGAGGGAAACAATTTCTCATCCTCCCCTCCCTCCTGCCACATTGCTCCAGGAACTTCTTAGGGTGAGATGAGAGGCCTGTTTCTTTATCCTGGATGTAGCTTAGGGACAGAGACTCTGCCTGCCCTTGGGTTCAGAAGCCCTAGGAGTAGGGTGCGTCACCTACTCTCTCTCCTCAGTCATATCGAGCCCTCTCTGTCATTCAGATATTCTGGACATTCTCTCTCAGATGGCCCACACCTCCGGCCTATGTTGACTGCAGGAACCCTGCCCCAGGCTGGCCTTGGTGCTGAGCTGTGACTTCTACAGAGGAACTGTGAAGAGCATGGCTGCATTCTCTTTGGCTGTTTGGGAGATGCTGCTGGTTGTGCAACTCAATGTACCTTAAGTAATGGCTCCCATGATAAATTCCACTTAGAATTTAACACCAGGGACATGTTTATGTCTCCTGAAATCTGGCCCCTTGCTTTGTCAGGGAGAACATTATATTCTTTTGGTTCCACTTTGGTTTTGAGCTGCCAGGAACCTTGGAGCTAAATTTAATGATTTAATTTCAACAACCTCCATGTTTTCAGTGTAGAATGTGGTTCTTGTTTCCTTTCCCATTCACCAGAGCGTCTCAAAGAGAGGCCTATGGATGTTTGGACCAGAGACAACTTGCTAAAGTGTAGCTTACTGGTCTAATCTCAGACCTATGGGGTCAGAATCCTAACAAGGGAGGGGGTCTTATGCATCCCAAGTCAATTTTTAGGCACACTGAAGACTGAGACTCACTGCTACGAGTCAGCTTGATCTTTTCTCTCAAGCATCTTCTGCTGAAGGTATGCTTTCCTATAAACCACCTCAAAAAGTGTTTGGGTGTAGGAGGATTTTGAATAATAAAAAAAAGACTGCAATGGAGTACTATGCAGCTGTGAAAATAAATGAGTGAGCTTATTAAGAAATAAAATGATCTCCAAGATATTTCATGAGGTGAAAAAGAAAAAAGCAAGATGGCAGGTATAAGATACTAACTTTTGTGAAAAATAGGGGGAAATGGGAATACACATTTGGCTTGCCTTATAATAGACATGAAGATACTCTGGAAGACTTCATAAGAAATTAGTAGCAGTTTGGGGGGGGTGGTAGAAATTGTCTGGGTCTTAGATGGGAATGAAAGAAAACTTATCACTATATACCTTTAATAGTTTTTCATTTGGAACCATGTCAAGATATTTCAGATTCAAAAAACTTAAAAACTTACATATCTCTGATCAAAAGAAAGACACTGCCGTGTCAGAACCATGTTGCCTGTTTTACCGACAGGTGTTTGGAGCCACAGAGATCCCTCTGTGTGAATGTTCGTCCTTTGAAAGGGCCCTGTGGCACCCTGCTTTGGGCAGAACTAGCTGTACCCTCAGAGAGTGGAAAGTGAACTGGGAAAATTAGAATGAAATGCTTCCCAGCGTCTCAGAACATCTGATGTTCAAGGCCCAGGTTCAGGAATGTTTCTCCATCATTTATTCAAAGGGTGTCTCTTAATGAGACAGCCTCTGATAACATTAGACATCGATAAAACCAATTAGAATTTGAGAACTGAGGCTTCAGATTCTGACACTGGGTTTGGGACATCACTGGGATCCTTTCTGGTTTGACAGACTGTGGTTTGAAATAGTTCGTGGGAAGCAGGAGAGCAAATTTCAAGGCAGACATAAATCCGATAAGAAGGACAGGGAGAGAGAAAGAAAGCAGAGGAGAAGGGGGGTGGGGGCCAGCAGTGAAGCACCACCCCCAAAAGAACAGCTCCAGACAGAGCCACCCAACGGGAGGGTGACTGTCATCCTCACAGCCCCAGCCTAGGCCTTCGGCTCTGGCTTCACTCTGGAATTCCCACCCGAGACAGGGCTTTGCTGGAGCCAAGGGACCAAGGATCTGTGCTTCCCCAGGTTCAGAGTGGGATGAAGTGCTAGGACTCATCCAGCTGGGCCCTGTCATTTGATGGAGAAAGTGACGGTCCCAAGAGTGAAGAGTGACTTCTCCAAGGCCACACCGCTGGGGTCTAGAATTGCCATCGTCCCCGTAGAGCCATCAGGGGTGAGAGATGGGGGCTCCCCTGTAATGCTCACATCCCCAGAGGGTCCAGCAGGCAAATCAGGAAAGGGGCCTAATATAGGTCATACTCTGGTCATCTGTCCTCCTAGAGGTCAGAGGCAGGCAGGGGCTGCCCCGAGGTGAGAGCTGACCCACGGGATTGGAGGAGAGAACAGAGAAAACGTCCCCCAGAAATGGCCTGCAGGTGGGCAGACACATGTCTTAGGTCATTAGGAATGGCGTGTCAGGGAGATAGAGGTGTTTCAGGAAGATTGTCCCTGAAATGAAAGAGCGGCATCCATCGCGACTTAACACCCCTGGTAAGTCCTAGTCTGACACTTCCGTGTTCTGGCTGCAGGCATACATGGGGGGCCTGGGGCGGGTGGATGGAGAGATGATATGCTTGAAATGATGGAGTGTTCTACCTGCACTTACAGTTTCTTGGATGGTGCCCGCTTGTGTTATGCTCAGTATCGGTAACAAGGATGTGTCCTATAGTGAAAGATGGTCCAGAGATGGCAGGACCAACCTGTTTCCACTACATCTTCCATGGCAGCAGAGGACTGCAGGGTCGGCCCTGGGGCCAGAGGAGCTCATGGTCCGTCTGCTGGTGGAAGGAGCGTGCACACGCACCGGCCTCCTCTCCTGCCACTTGCATCTCTCCACCTCTTGGCTGTGAGGAGGCATGGAGTGACCAGGTTTTCACCATCAGCACGGCAGAGGGGTATCACTTATTCCAATTTGGTTTCATTTTCTATGGCTTAGGTGATCAGGGCTTAAGTTACCTGCTCTGCAAACCCAAGACTGAGGGCTGCAGATGCCTGAGTCCTTGGCCATCAGGATCTGGACTGACCTCCTGGAGACGAATCTGTGCACGTGGGGAAATGAATTTACTCTCGGGCCCAGGCTCCGCTCACAGAGAAACAACATCCTGGAGGGGCCTTGGACCTGCCGGGATCACCCAGGGATCTGTTTTCTGTACCCATAACCTTAGCTCTGAGCTGAAGTTCAGGAAAATCTCTTTCTGAACACTCGTTTCCACCTCTACTCCTTTATATACGCTGAGCCCACCTGGGAGGCGTCCCCCTCCTCTAATCTTCTAAGCCATTCTTTCTCATTGCTCAAAGGCCAGGTTCAAACTCTGCCTCATCCAAGGAGCCTGCCCTGACTACTCTGGTCTATACCGAATTCTAACTTCCCCTAGCTCCTGTGCACTTAATATGTGAACCACCTGTCACCTTGAGTTACCTGGGTATTTCACTTCTATCTAATTGCCTCTATGTTTCAGTTCCAGACCAACTATAAACTTTGCTTTTTATTAAAAAATTTTTAAAGATTTTATGTATTTATTTTTTAGAGAGAGGGGTGGAGTGGGGAGAAAGAGAGGGAGAGAAACATCGATGTGCCAGAGAAACTGATCAGTGGCCTCTCACACGCCCCCAGCCAGGGACCTGGTCCGCACACCAGGCGTGTGCCCCAACCGGGGACCAAACCAGCAAACTGTCAGTTGGCAGGACAATGCCCAACCCCCTGAGCCACATTGGTCAGGGCCACACCATAAACTTTTTAACTTCCACAGTTGGCTCCTATCCTGCCCGTGTCTAGCGGAGGGTCGATGCTCAATAAACGGAAACTGAATGATTAGCCTGAGTTGGAGTATGCATCTCTTCTTTCTCACCAACCTGGAAGCTCATCAAGCATCCAGAGGCCACCTTCTCTGCATGCCCCATTGTCCGGCACACAGCCCTGGCACAGATGTTGCTAGAATGGGGGCCAGTGGAGCTGCCAGTTCAGTCTCTCACAGCAAAGCTAGGCTGTCTCTCTCAGGAGTAGCTAGGCAAAGCAAGATGTTGGTGCTGAGCTCCCCAATTCTTGCAGGAATCTCTCCACAGAACCCAGGGAATCTCGCCTGCCATAAGGGCCTAGACAGGCTTCTGTCCCTCAAAGTCTCAAAGAGCCCATGGCCAGGCAGCCTGCTGCTTCCTCTGTGGGTTTGGGGAGTGGCCTCAATGCTGGCTCTGCTCCTGGTCTGACCCGGGGGAAGGAAGCTCAGAAGGAGAAAAAGGGATCACTCAAGATCTCCTCACATTGTCAGGTTCAAGCACTGTGTGTCTACCTCCATGGGGCCTGGCTGTTTTCCAGCTCTGTTTGCAGGAAGGCCTCTGGGACTTGCCGTACACTGAGCCCTCTTCCTTTTGCCCTCTTCCCAAGTGTCATCTACTTCCACCTGCACCTTCTCATTTGACAACAGAGCCATTCCTATCCCACAGACCTTGGAAAGGTCCCACTGTCCCTGTGTCCAAACCTATCCAGGTGGGATACATGTGTCCTTGGATAAAAGAGATGATGTCACACCTATGCCAATGTATAAGCCCCTCACCTTCAGGAAGTTCATCCTTGTACCTGACCCCAATTTCCATGAGTGCAGGTGAAGCCCAGTTTGCTCACTGTCCTCCACAGAGGTTGGCTCCTGTCCTCAAGCTCATTCCCTTGCCTTCTCTTTGCCTGCTGTGCAGCCAAGATGGGGTCATTCTGTGGCCTCACTTTAAATCTCAGAGCCTGGAGATCAGCTTTTATCATTCCCACCAGTTGGTTCCATCTGACTTAATTACATTTTTTATTTTGTCACTTACAGTCACTTTGTATTTCCTTCAGTGGCTGAGCATGCCTTTGAGGACCTGGGTGGGGGGTCCCTGCCCTTCCTGGCTACTTGGTGGTTCCTGGCTTCATCACTCAGGGCTGGAAAATTGCTGGCACCTGCCCCAGGGATTGCTGCAGAGCAGGCTGAATAAACCTCAGCCTCACCCTCTGCCCCAACTGAACTGCCTTGGCTGCAGCCCAAGGCTCTGATCCAGGATGTCCCCGCTGCCAACTCCTCCAGCTGGCCGCCTGCCTGCCCAAGGGCTTCAGGGTAAGCTGGGGCTTCTCTCCAAAGCACTGCAGGAAGCTGAGAGTCCACTAGAATGCCCTGGGCTGGTCACCTGCTCAACTGGCCTCTTGCCTGGCTCTGTCTCTTTCTGAACTTGCTGTAAGAATAGAGGTAGCTTGTTTGAACCCTCTTTGCCTGCACACCCTCTTCTACCAGAGGGGATGAGGGTCTAAACCTAAGTTTGGAGGAAGAATAGAGAAGACACCTGGAGTAAAATGGATTCGAAGGGTAAGTGAGAAATAAATGTAGAAATCACACATGCTGACAGCCTGTCATTGTGGTTTCTTATCCAAGGAACTAATGGCATTGGGCTCACACACAGGAATCATACACAGGGGTTAACAATCTTTTCCCGTGAAAACCTGGACCAAACACCAGTCCCAGACTGAGCCCTGCCACTGGTCCTAGATTGAGCTGTGGCCCTTGTCACCGTCTAAGCTATGAGCCTGGCCCAGGCTGAGTCTAACCCCAGCACAGGCTGGTTCCTGGCTAAGTCTAGTTTCTAATCCTGGCCCTGGACTCATCCTTCACCCTGGACAGTCCTGACCTGGTCCCTAAATAACCCCTGACCCTGTCCAGTTGAGGCCCAGTCCCCACATCATGAACACCCACTCTTTATGAAGATGGGTGAAGAGAGAATGGCTGGGTGGGGGTGGCCCAACGCCAGTGCTGGACGTGCAGTCTCACTGACTGGCCCTGTGCCCCAGGCCCGTGGCCCACCAGGGACACCCCTGTTTGAAGGCCTTCCTGTGGGGCTACAGGGCAGAGGCGGGGCGAACCAGACCAGGCTCTGCTTCATGACTTGAGGCCATTTCCTGAGTGTGTCCACCCCCATCCTTGTTTTCAGGGACTTGAAATTAATGTCTCGGAGACACAGGTCCCCAGAGCAATGCCCAGCCCCTTTCCCTGCAAACCTCCTAGGCCACGCTCTGGTCTCCATCTTGCTCCAGGGAGAAGGTCAGCTCTCCCGGTTGACTGTGGGCACCACACGCTCTCCTGCCTAGGAGCAGGCAGGGTGGCTCTCTGGTCCGTGAGGCTCTGGGGAAGGGAAGGAAAATGGCCTCCACCAGAAAGCCATCCTCTTCCTCTCCATCCCCAGCTTCACCTCCTAGAAGAAGTCTTCCCCATCACCCCTGGTCCCTCTGAGCACACTCCAATTTCCCTTTACATAGAATCGATGGCTCACACTTGGTGCCAGCCACAGCCCTGAGTGCTGCTTTGTGTCTCAGTGGAGTATTTGTTGCTGCAGTCCCGATGGCTAGGCTGAGCTGATACTCCAGCACCGTTTACAGTGCTGTGTCAGAACAGGCTCAGCTGCTGAAACCATGACTTAAACAAGACAGAAGTTTACTTCTCACCCATGCAAAGGTCCCAGTTCCTGTGGCATTTTTGAGACCTCTAATGTGATTCGCTGCCACCCCACAAAGTTACCTTCACCATCATGTCCTCGCCCCACCCTGGCAGGAAGGGTGATAGCGAGTGCTGTGCAGTGGCATTTGGCCTGTCCCTACCCTCCTCTGCTTTCACTTTACCACAGAGCCTGTGATATCACAGAGCCTTTATCTCATTCGCCCCTAGGATTCTGGGTGTGACTAGTTCCAGCCAATGAGCTCCAAGCATTCGCGACTGGAAGGGCAGAAAGAAGGCTGAGGCCATTCTTCCTGCGGCAGAGACACAACTGGCCTGTAGCCTCTGGCCCATGGGGGTTCCTACTAGTGGCTAGATCTCCAGTTTGCTATCTGGTTACCTTGTGTCTGTGGGCGGCTGTGACATTGGAGTGGTTTTCTGGAGCTTCCTGACTTCTGGTCTGTAGTTGCCATGACTGCAAATCCTAGCAGCATCCCACCACCTCCCTGCTCCCAACCCTGCCAGCTGGACTCCGTTCCTTCCTCGTTATTGAGTCTCATCTTGCTCAGAAACAATACAGTAGATCTTGTTTCCTGTACTGCATCCAGAGCGATTCTCAGGTTGTGTCCACTACACCCTGTTACAAGATCGTATCTAGGGTGTCTGGGAAGTGCACACTTGTTTCTGAGATGCATGTTCCCAGCTAAAACACACGTACTCTATTAGCAAAGGAAGAGGAGAGAGTGGACACAGAGGGGCACTCACATTCGGTTTGGGTGCTGTGATGAACGTGATGAACCTGAACAGGCCTCATGAGGGGTACCACCCTAGCACTGGTAACTTCAAAGTGCCCCTAAGGCCACATAACTACGACAGATTCCAGAACCCGATCAGGTGAATCCAAGGCAACTGATATAACTGGGTTTCTCTGTCACTAATATTCTGGCCAAGATGTGGAGACGATGTGAATGAGGGAGAGCCAGGTTCTAGGCCGCTGTGTCAGCTGGACCTCCCTGGGCCTGGCCTGTGGCCCTACTTGAAGGTCACATTAAATTCATTCATCCAACAAGTCCTGGGCTCCCACTACTCCAGTGCCTACCTCCAACTCAGCACCACAACACGGGGTTGTACTGGTCTGACTCTAGCTCTGTCTCTCCCATGAGGTGGGCGGTCTGAGATGGCAATGACCTCATCTGATTAACCTCTGGATTCTCAGAGCCCAGCCCCACTTGCCCAAATACTGTCCTCTGTCCATGCTCCCCACGGCCCTTCCCTAACCTGCAATTTTTCTCCTGCTGCCGGGACTCCACAAATGGTGCCCCTCCACCCAGCACGCCTTCTCTACTTTTCTCCCCCAAGTCTTATCAGCAAAGACCCTCCGGATACCACCTCCTACAAGAAGACCCACAAAGGGGACCAGGTACCTTCTCTGAGCTCGCATAGCCTCTGAGCTTCCCTCTGCATCTTCTCTACTCCGAGTACGTCAGGGACCATTGGCAGCAGCATCCACCTTGAAATAGTTGGAAATGCAGGATCTTGGGCCCCACCCAGAGCTCCTACAGGTAAACAACATCCCCAGCTGATTCGTGAGCATATTCAAGTTTGGGAAGTGCTGTACATGGACCGGGGCCATCTCCTGCCAGGCCGTGAGCTTGTTCTGAGAGCAAGAAATATTTCTTATTCTTTTTATGCCCTCCTTCTCCCCCTAGTCAGGTTGCCAGATTTAGCAAATAAAATACAGAACACCTGATTAAATTTGATTCACAACGAATAATATTGTATTTTAGTGTAAGTATGTTCCATGCAATATTTGGGGCACAGTTAACACTACAAAATGACTTTCTGTTTATCTGAAGTTCAAGTTTAATTGGGTGTCCTGTCTTTCATCTGCAACCCGATCCCAGCCCCTGTTTAGTACCTGACCTGCTCCCAACAGGTCCCCCGCCCACATTTGCTGGATGGGAGACTCATTTACAAACCAGAGAAGCTTGCTGCTGTCTACTTCCCAGGGTCGATGCTAAAATAAAACTGGTGGAAGTCCTTTGAATCGCCAAAGCGGTGTGCAAATGCAGTTTGTTATTGCCGCCATTATTACCATTGCCAAATTTCTCAATGGTCCCAAATAAATCTAAGCCAGGCTTTGAGAGCGTTTGTGTATGTCAGTAATTCTTTTATATTGCTCAGATCATGTTAGCATGTTAGGACAGATGACATTATATTATAGTCATATTATTACTATTATTATTATTGCCACTACTGATATTGGGACATTATGCCACTTTATGGATCACTGTGGTTATTTTCCCTGCAGAGAATTTTATGTTCTTGTCGGTGACGTCACTGTGATTCCAACAGCCAAGACCCTCCTCAGGGCTCTGAATGGTGGTGGCTGGAAGCTCTGCCTCCTGCTTAGTCAGGGCCGCCATCAATGGATGCCAGACCGAGAGAGTGGGTGTGTTGGCATTGGGTTCTTCGGGGGAAACCGAGACACGAGGTTACCTTCTGAGTCAAAATATAGGTCAGCAGTTCCCAAAAGTGTGGTCCTTAGACCAGCAGTATCAGCATCCTCCGGTAGCTTGTTAGAAATGAAAATACTTGGACTGCACTCCAGACCTCCTGAGTCAGAAACTCTGAGGGTGGGACCCAGGGTGGGACTGAGGGTGGGACTGTGTTTTAACAAACCCTCCAGGGGATTTGATGTGCCCTGAATATGAGAATCACGGATCTAGGGCGGTGTGGGAGGACTTGGAGCTCTCAGGTCCCTTCCCACTCTATTCAATAATTCTGCTGTATTTACCAGGATCTAGGGAGACAGAGGCCAGGGGAGCAGGGTTTAATCCTGAACTGACAAAGTAGTAAACGGACAGTATATGCTTTCTATTGGAAGACACTGAGTTACCCCGAAAGGCAAGGTTTCATTATCAGGCCTGCTGGTTAGGTTCTCCTTGCATCACAGGCTCCCAGGGGAAAAGTGGCATGGAGGACCGTGGGGCACCCCACGCAGAGGGCGCGTCATGTGCGAAAGCTGTGAGGCTTGCTGGCAAGGAGCACGATTAAGTTTGACTGGAATCTGCCCTATGAGTAAAGGTGGTTTAGAGCCACAGTGTAGCAGCTCATCCACCTGGTATTTTGATTTGATTTTTTTTTAGATCCTCACCAGAGAACCCGCTTATTGATTTTAGAGAGAGGGGGGAAAAGGGGAGGGGGAGAGAGAGAAACATCAATTGGTTGCCTCCCTGCACATGTGCTGACCAGGGATCAAACCCAAAACCTAGGTATGTGTCCTGACCAAGAATTGAACCTGCAACTTTTGGTGCACAGGACAATGCGTCAACCAATGGGGCCACTCAGCTAGGCCAAATCTTTGATGGTCTTCGCACAGAAGAGGGGCATGATCAGAGCCGTGCTGGTGTGGGATGAAGAGGGTGAGAAGAGAAGCTGGAAGCACGGCAAGGAGGCATCTTGCGGGGCTGCCTCTGACAGCCACACAGCTAGGCCCTGGGGTTGCACAACATGCCACCTTGTCACCCTGGCTCCAGAGTAAAGTTGGTGTCCTTCTCCGCAAAGATATCGTTTTACTCACAGCATTAAAGAGGTAAAAAAAAAAAAAGCAGCCTTGGCCGGTTAGACTTTGCAGCTCCTGTCAGCTAGGGATTTGGGATCTGTTACCATGACCATGACCGTGACCACTGTGACAGCTCTGACACCCTCGTAGGCCTTGCCCTGAGCTTCCCAGCAGAGATTTTGGTCCAGCAGCAGCTGTTGCCGCAGACATTAGTGAGGGCAGGTTTTGGGGGGAAAGTGAGGGGCATTGGGCCCTTCACTGTCAGTGTTTATTGACAGGTGAATGTTCCATAAATGAGCATTGAGTAGGCACAGAGATCTAAATGCTTCTGCGGCCCCATGGCCCCCTTCCTCAGTCCCTTGGGGACAAAGTCACTGATGGAATGTACCTTCTCTGCTTTCCATGGACGGACATCTGGTCTCTCCCTCTCACGGGTGATCCCCAGAGAAGCAGCCAGAAAGTTAGAGCCAGGTCTCTTCATGACTTTTTTAATGAACTCCCACCACATAGTGGAAATGGAGAGACAGAGCCCTGCTGGGGGAGTAGTGTGGTCCCAAGTCCTGAAGGTGGCCCTAGAGTCTGGGTTGTCCGACTTTCACACTAACGCTGGCTCCTCTGAGTCATGTTATCAGTCTCAGGGCCATCTCAGGAGGGATGGGGGAGAGTTTGCCTGAGAGAGTGCTCTGGCAGCATGGAGCCAGAGCTGTGGGGTTTGCATCTTCCTGTGCCCCAACCCCCGACAGAGACCTCAGGGGAGGCTACCCCTCATCCTTCTGCACACCCATGCTTCTAGAGCAGTTGCTGAGGTTAGTGATTACATCTTGGGCAGTGTGATGTTTAAAGACACAGAGTCTGCAACCAGACTGACTGAGTTCGTGTCCCTGTTCTGCACTTACTTCCTGCGTTGATCTTGGGCAAATCTCTCAACCCCTCTCTGTCTCAGTTTTCTTATCTCAAAGGAGGGATGCTAATGATGCCTACCTCACAGGGTAGCTGTGAGGATGACATAAACTTTTTTTCATAAAGAACTTAGAACGGTATTTACACACGATTACAGCTAGACAAGAATTTAATGAAATAAAGTATCGTTGGAATTTAGATTCCCTAGAAACTGAGCCAAGACAGAGTTTCAGGTGCTTGGGATTTATTGACAGATCCTCAAAGGAGAAAGGGAGAGAGGGAGGAGGAGAGAATAGAGGAAGGACTTAAATAAGGATGTGGTCTCAGCTGGCGTCTGGCTGCACACTCTGGAACATTAACCCAGCACAGAGGCAGCCTCGCCCTGCAGCAAGGGGCAGGGGCAGGGACAGGTGCAGTGGAGCAGCCTTTGCTTACACCACTCAGACCTTGTCTAGAGGATGCCCAAGCCGCAGGGAGAATGGAAACTCCCAGCAGATCTGAATTCCTTTTGCCAAAAGCAATTATAGAGAACAGGGAACTGTGAGCCATTAGCAGCTGACACTTGCAGCCACTGGGCACTGGGGGGTTGGCCCAGCAAAGGGGCTCTGGGCAGGCATCAACGGTGCTGGCTCAGAGCACTGAGACCTCAAAAATCCCCGTCTGCTTGACAGAAGGAAGGGAGTTGTCTTTGTACTTCCAGCAGGGCTGGGCTTCCTCTGCTGTCCCATCCTCAGCAATAAATCTGAACTTCCATCAGGAGCCAGAGAAATCGAAGGACATCATCACCGCCTGCACCAGGTTATCAGCTCTCCTCAACCACCTCAGCCCCCTAAGGATTCCCTTGACACCGGGGGCTCTGACTCCTGGCGCTCAGGCAGGGTCCAGCCTGCGGGTGATAGTTTGGCCTCAGCTGCCCCCACCTAGGTCCCTATGGTGGGGACTTTACCATGCAGGAATTTCTATCACACCATGATCACCTCAAAGGAAAATCAGCAAAATTAATTGAAAATTAAAGTCACCAAATGAGCACTGAATTAAGAAACCATTAACTCCAAATGACTGCTGGAAGGGAATGGAAGTTATTGTAATTACAAAGGCTGCCTGGTTATTTTGTGTGTTTTCTGTATCGCAGCACCATCTTAGATCCCGAGTCTGCGTCTGGTCGGCATTCTGTGGATACCAGTGTTGGTTTTGATGAGGTGTGTGACCCTGCCTTGTACCCATGGACCCACCTGGGCATTGAGGCAGACTCCCTGGCCTGAGACACGGCCCACCCACAAACCCCCTGCCTGGTGCATGGCAGCATACCCCCCCACATGCCCCCTACTTCAGCACTCTGTAAGGGAAGCTATTGCCAGGGGCCCCCCAGGAGTACTTGCCCACACATTATCATTGCATAATGGGCACCACCATCCACCTCATTAGGCTCTGCAGGGGATCAGGACTAAGTGAGATAAAATGGAAGAAGTGCATGGCTTATTGGCCGGGAGGGCTGTGGGAGAGAGTTGGAGTGGAGAAAAGCTGACTGATCGCCAAGAGAACCTCCCAGATGTACTGCCCTGAAAGACAACTCTGGGCCCACTTTCCTCTCTCTGCTGGGAGCAGTCTGCAGCAATAGAGAAGGCTATCATGGTGGGAGCCCCACAGAAGCAGGGGATTTCACTGTTTGGATCACGGATCTATCCCCAGTGCCTAGACTTGTTTTAGAACATGCGCTAAATGAATGGGTGAATTGCAACCCCCAAGAAACCTTCATTTGACCACGTGCCAAGGAAAAGGAACTGTTTGCAATGGTCATTCAACTGCTGGGAGCCAGGTGTCTCAACGGGGGGATGTGGTTGAGTCCCTCATGATCGCCCCCTGATGCTTTGGCAAAGCTGGTTCCCCTTGATTCTCATCTCCCACCCTCATCTCTATGTTACAGATGAGATCGCTTTTTCTAAAATCCATATCTAATCACGTGCCTCCCCCACTCAATACTCTTCAATGACTCTTTGCTGCCTACAGAGTAAACTATAACCATAGAAAAGGTCCCCAGTCTGGCATTGGAGACCCTCAGAGGTCTATAGTCCCACAGTTTCCCTTCCTGAATGTCCCTTCTCCAGGAAGCCTTTCCCCAACACGTAGACCATCATAAGCCCGAGTTCTCTCTTCTGTGACGTTCTTTGTCTTGACTTTAGCATGTAGCCAGCAATTGTCCAATATTTTTATTCTTAGTGTCTTATGAGTGTTTCCCCCTTCATATTAATTTCTTTAAGCAAATGGATTAGTATTTTCTTGGGACTCCCACAGAGAACTCCAGAAAGGGCCGAGGAGGCTGAGATCTGCTGAAGGACACTCATGGCTCAATCGAGTTCACCGGTCTCCCTCCTTCCACTCCCCCACCACACTGTCTTATCACAGTTCTAGGCCCCACGCTTCCTGGAAGACCTCACACTCCCTTCCAAGCATTGATTTTCTTATCTGGCCTCATCCCCTGGGCTATGGGATCTTAGAGAATAGGGTACAAATACCCCTTCTCCCTGAATCCCCAGCAACTGGTACAGTGCCTGCCGCTGTCAGTAAACAGGAGACAATGGAACAATACCTCTTCAGGGGTCTCCTCACCCCACACTCTAACAGCGCCTTATCTATACCTTCCGTAGCATTGTGTCCTTCACTTACTCATTTACTGACTTATTTGTTCAGCAACTTTACTAAATGTCGACTACATGTGAGATATCAAGTTAGGTATTGGGGGGAGAGTGATGAAAAGACAAGCCATCTTGCTTTGCCTATCGTACCGTGCGTTTCTTGAGGTTGGGAACATCGCCAAATCACCCCATGGTTCCATTGCTTAGCATAGTGCTTGGCACGTTAAGTGTCTACTGAATTGGTTAGTAATGCATCTAATTGGTTTTATCTTCCTTTTATGCCTATGGTCTCCTATTAATCCTATGGGACATTAGAGGGACTGGCATTGCTTATAAGGCTGGAGTTGGAGGAACCACAGAAAGGCCAGGTCACTGGGAAGATGCTTCCATTCAGGGAATATTTCCTGAAAATGTCCCTGCCATTGAGGAACCCATAGTCTGGAAGAGAAGACAGAGATAAATAGAGAGAGGTAAACCCCGCAGGGCAAGTGCCAGGAGAGAGGGACAGCCACACTTGGGCACGAGGGCAGTGATCACAGAGAGAAAGTAGAGAGGGATGCTTCCTCTGTCCTGAAGTGGGGGTGGGGCCTCGCAGAGGAGGGATCTCTTGACCCAGACAGCCAATCAGACAAAGTGCAGTGTGTCATGCAGTTAAGTGGCAAAGGCAGAGGAAACAGGTTGTGAGAGACACGGTGAAGACCTGGGAATCTGGGGAACTGCTGGTGGAAGCTGAACATCACCAGTTTGTGAGATGATGAGAGAGTGGAGCCCAGGCAATAGGGAAGGTATGTTATAGCCTCGGAAGCACAGGCTTTATTGATCATGTGAGCTGGAAGAGACTCGAACATTGCTGTAGCCTCTTGAGAAGAGAGCAGCAAAGGATGAGGTGAAATTCCATGAGGGAGAAGCAAAACACACCCAGCAGGTGGGGTGAGATGTTTGTCTCTAGTTCCTGCCTGGCCAGCACCCTCCACCTGGTAGGAGCCAGGAACCATTTTCCTCTGTGGAACAGCCCCTGCCAGTCTAAGGCGGCCTAACCAGAGAGGTCACCTGCCCAACCTCCATCTCCCCGTGGAACCCAGGCCCCGCCAATCCCAAGCATCCCTTCCCCTGCCCAGTGATTGCCTCAGAGATGGTCAAGTGACCACACCCAAGACACTGAGACTCCGTTTCGAGGTGGTGGTGGTGGTGGTGGTGGTGGTGGTGGTGGTTACAACGCAGGAGACCTCTCTTCTTATGAAGATGTTGAGAGGGTTTGAGAAGCCGAAGCAGTGTGCAGCGCTCTGCCCACCAGGTGGGAAAGGCCTGCTCAAATGAAGCCATCAAAGCCAAGAGGTGATATGCAGCTGAGTTCAGATGACATCACCTGAGTTCTGGGAGCCATAAGATCAGCTTCTGGACTTTTCAGTGGAAATCTTTTTTCATTTTGTTTTCAAGTTAAGCTAATTTGGATAAGGTTTCTGTTATTTGCAACTGAAAAAGTCCTAACATGCAGTGTACAAAGAAGTTTGAGTCTCCTAGGGGAGATTCCTGGGGTAGCTGCTGGTGTTGTCCAGGCCCTAAGTGTGGCATGGGGGAGATGAGCAGGAGGCTGTGTGCCTAAGAGGAGTGGGCTTAGGAAACATTTGTGAAAGAGCTCAGAGAATACCACTAAGTTACTGTTTGAGGAGAGTTGTTTAAATGTAAAGAGATGGTGGACCTAGGACCACCCATACAAGTGCAGAAGCCTCCTGGGGGAGGCTGTCATTGAAAGCTTAAGTTGTTGACATCACCACAGCCGTACATGATAGATAGCTGTCTAAGTGAACATTCTACTGTTTCTTGGGCAAAGGATTCAGCATGCTTAGAACACCCCTGCAAAGCCAGTCCACACCAATGAACTGTGAAAAAAAGCTCGCATTGCAAAAAGCCATTAAAGTTTCGGAAGCCTGCATAAAATATCAGGAAGACCCAACTCAGTACTCTGACTCCCCTCATTGGCGCATCACACTGTGCTGCCGCAGAGGCCACACAGGTCCTTGGGTCAGCGATGCAGAGTCTCCAGCTGCCTCTCCCAGGCCAGGGCACCCTGCTCAAGCAGGGTCAGAGGCAAGGCACCAGTAACTTACACATCCTCTCTACCAGAGAGTAGTGTGAAATGAGATTGTGTCCTTTTATTAATGATATTACATGAGACCCTCTTTCTACTCTCATTGACTGTATTTTTTTCCTTTCCCAGGGCCTCCTGCCTATGGTAAAATCAATTACCCCAGGGGTGCATTCACAGTCCAATGTATGGGTTGATCCTGGTTCCATGGCCTCAAGGAGAAGAAATGGAGAGCTGTGGGCCAGTGAAGGCATCCCGTCTGTGACCTGCAGCCGAGCGTCCAAGCTCTGGAAGGGCTGTGTGCAGTGTGGCAGGCTGGCGGAGTGAGTCCCTGTCAGAGGCCAAAGCTGTGCCGGTACTGACGTCCAGAAGCACTTTCTCCAGGGCTGTGGGAGGTGGAGAGCTCATACTGACCTGTGGCCACATCCAGTCTCTGTAGGCCTAAGTCCCAAAGCAGTTTTCTTAACTCACGTGCACACTTGCTCCTTACCCATACACACGCACACACATACAACACAGCACACACCCCTTCACCCTTCTCTAGGGCTAAGCCACGCATTTCTGCCTGGGACTGGCAGACTATGCACTGCTCTGTTTTCATGTCCCCCAGTCACAAAAGGGGTCCAGTGTAGAAGGTCTTCCTTCTTCTCCTCCGGGTTCTGCACCCTCAGTGCCTCTCTCTGCCCCCATCAGGATGATCCAGGGGAGAAACCCAGCTCTCCCAAGGAATGCACTCATCCCTGAGCATTAGTGAGAGATGTAGACTTTACTAAAGACCCCACAGGACAGACAAGGAGAAATCCATATTGCAAACCCCAGAAACATCCCACGGACCTACTCCAAAGCCTCTCTGCCTGGCTGGCCCTCAGCAGGATGTCTCTTTGGTCCTCTCCACTGCAGCCGCAGACCCTGTGCCTCCCTTTGATAAATATAAATGTCAGCCTGTAGTGATGGGTGGCATTTCTAAATGAATTTAACACTATAGTTCTAGTAGGCTGAATAAGGGCCCCCCAAAATATCAAGTCCTGGAAATGTTACCTTATTTGGAAGAAGGGTCTTTGCGGACATGATTAAGGACCTTGCGAAGGGAGATTTCCTGAGATTATCTGGGCGGGGCCTAAATGCCATCACCTGTGTCCTTGGAAGAGGGAGGCAGAGGGAGGTGTTGCACACACAGAAGGAAGGCAGTGTGGCCACAGAGGCAGAGAGAGGAGTGATGTGGCCACAAGCCAAGGAATGCCAGCAGCCAGCAGCACTTGGGAGAGACAAGGAATGAGTTCTCCTCTAGAGCCCCTGGAGACCAGTGCAGCTCTGCCGAAATCCTTGACCTTAGCCTTCGAGGCCCCAGAACCATGAGAGACTAGATTTCTGTTGTTTTAAGCCACCCAGTTTGTGGTCCTTTGTTATGGCAACCTCCGCAAACAAATACAACAATATAAAATAAATCCTATCCATGGGGAACTAAATAAGCTGTTTGTGAACCTTAAAAGTCACCCTTTGGAGGAACTGACAGTCCCTCAGGCTGACTTGATGTTACCTACTGCATCCGAATCACAGAGAAGAAAATGGGTCCAGATAAAGGTAGGCATTTGCCCAAAGCACAAAAGCAGTTATGGGCACAGAGAGAATAAGAACCCAAGAAACTCAACTCTCAGTCTTCTCATGGCCCCAGGTCACCTACTCCCACCCTTTATTATTATTATTATTATTATTATTTTGTCTGGGGACAGAGAAACATCTAGAAAGGTCTGATGAAGCAGCAATGTGATATTGGAGCCAGGGTGGGAAGAGCCCGGAACAGAGCACCGTAGAGCTGGGATCCTATCCAACAAGGTGCAGACACTCTAATACTTTTCCTACCAAAAAGCAACTTCCAGAGACTGTGATGAGTATCAAATTTGGTTAATAAGGCCTTAAGGGAAAAGTTGTTTTAGATGGTATTCTTCACAACCTGCAATGGAAATCAAAATGGGCACTTGCAGCCCTGACCAGGGTGGCTCAGTTGGCTGGGCACTGTCCTGCAAAGCGAAAGGTCGCCAGTTTGATTCCCGGTCAGGGCACACGCCAGGGTTGTGGGCTCAATGCCCAGTGAGGGCGTGTACAAGAGGCAACCAGTCAACGTTTCTCTCTTACATTGATGTTTCTCTCCCTCTCTTCCTTTTCTCTCTAAAAACAAACAAACAAACAAACAAATAAATAAATAAAGTATGAAAAAATGAGCACTTGTCAGTCAAGAGAGGCATCTGGTGGGGAAATAGCGCAGAAGGGAAAGCCAAAGGGGCAGACTAAGTTGTGGGAGGAGCCAGGGCCAGGGTCTGTGAGGGTGATGGAGCACCAGCCTTGGAATCCTCAAACTTCTCAGCTTTGCTGAAGAGTAGCCCTTGCTGTGGGCAGAAGACATGGGCAGATGTAGCCAGGCCTTAGCCTGTATACACACTACATGCACATGCGTATAGTTAGGAAACACTTGTTTCTAACTATTTTTAAGGAGAGAGAAATTTTCAGCTTAGAGGGAGAGAGAGGGTCCAGTGTAGCGGCCGCCCGGGGGAGTGGAGCTGCCCAGAACTAGTTTGCCCTCCTCCCTTGGAAGCCTGTGTAGAGACAGCTTGGGATCAGGGTACGGACCCCAGGCGCCGGCGCCTCTGGTTGAGGGCGGTACCTGCACGCAGCCGTTCCACTATGTGGGGTGCTAACTGTCCCCATTCTGGGGGGGACAGACTGGATGTCTCCCTGCCAGGGAGAGCCTTGGGCAACAGACTGTTCAGTTCACCCCTGACCCTGGCATTGCCAGGCTGGATCTGCACCGGAGCATGCCTAGTGAGTCCCTATCTTGGAAGAGGTGAGGATATACTCATCAAAGGGACCAGAGTTCCACCTGGAGGCTTCACTAGAAGCTCCCAGAGGTCCCTTCTCCTCCAGAGTCTGGGAGGCGTTACCTTGTCAGGCCCTCTTGGTGACAAATGATGGATATCCAATTTGAGACAGTTAGGCACAAAGGGAATGTTACTGGATCCCAACACCAAAAGTTGGGGACGTCTGGGGAGCAGCAAGCCTTAGAAGGACTGGATGTGATGCCTGCACTGCAAGGGCCCCTCTTGGCCTCTCCTTTCTGCTGGCAGAGCTGGCAGCCTCCTTACTCCTGGTAGTCTTCTCTGCCAGCCAGAGCCTGGCCAGTGGGCACCAGGGTTCCCTCTGCCAAGAGCTCTCTGCTCTTCCTTGGGCTCTAGATGTTCAAATCTAAGGGAAAGATGCTAATTGGCCAGGCTTGGGTCTTGCACCTCTCCCTTTGAGCAGGGACTGGGGTGGAAGGCAGGGTGGGGTGGGGTGGTTCAATGATTGGCAGGTCCCTGAGAAGCAGGAAGAGGGGCTGAGCAGACAAAGCAATGGAGGTCTTGTATTACTTATAATATTCCCTCCTCTTCTGAGCTGGCAGAAGCCAGAAGTGGGGGTGCTATAGGTGGGAAAGTGGTTCAGGCAATAGACTGAGGCTGTCTCTTCTACTTCCCTGCCATCCATTGGATCGGGTCTCAAATCCTCTCGGGCATTTAAGTGCTTTTACAACTCCTCCCTCATGCCATTACCTCTCCACCTCCTCCTGTCCCAAACCCTCCTTCCACTCAGGGAGCTTCTCACACAACAGAGTAGAGTGGTTATGAGCCTGGTCTCTGGGGCTAGACTATCTGGGTTCCAATCGCAGCCTTGCACCCTGGCTGGTGTGGCTCAGTGGATTGAGTGCTGGCCTGCAAAGCAAAGGGTCACAGGTTTGATTCCCAGTCAGGGCACATGCCTCACTTGTGGGCCAGGTCCCCAGTATGGTGCACACGAGAAGCAACCACACACTGATGTTTCTCTCCCTTTCTCCTTCCCTTCTACTCTTTCTAAAAATAAATTTTTTTAAATTCTTTTTTAATCCCAGCCATGCCACTTACTAGCTATTTGGGCAAGTGACTTCACTTCTCTGTACCTTAGTTGTGACGATGAGATAAGTTCATCCCTGCAAATCCACTAAAACAATGCCTGGCACATTGTCAGCCCTCAGGAAGCACTAGTGCCTTGGTTCGCACTGCCCACATCCGGGATGCCCTCTTCTCGTCCGAGCCCTCCCCGTCCTAAGACTCCCCTGACGTGCACCCCATGGGACCCTCCTCCTGGCAGAGTCCTACTGGCACTCAGGCTGGGCATCTCTGGGGGAGACTCATGGTCCAGGCTCCCTCCTTTTGGTGGCACTATCCCCAGGGCACTCCAGCAGGTCTAGGCACACTGGGTCAGGAAAAACTTGACTCCTCTCCCCCAAAGAGCAGGAAGCACTGGAAAGAAGAAGCTGTTAGGGACACGGGAGAGCAGCACTGATGGGAGCCAGTAGAGCTAAGCAGGTATAGCCCCTCCTCCCTAGCTGTCACTCCCTAGGAGCCAGGCAGGCCCTGTACCTGTGACATCACACCTTCACCATAAAAATAACCAGCACATCTAAGCAGTCTGCTCTATGAGGTGACAGGTTATGAGTGCAAGCCAGCCCGTGCTGAATGAGCGACACCCCTCCTTTCTGACCCCAAGGCAGGGTGATGTGCACCCATCGGTAGAGGGCTCTGAAGACTGGGAGAGACAGGAGAAGCAGGAAGACAGACAGAGGCAGAGCCTAGATTTTCTCAATTTAAATTGTAAACTGGGGCCTGGCTGCTGTGGGCTCTTGTTCGGGCTCTGGGACTGGGCCCTAGCCCCTGCTTCTGACTTCATTTTTCCCTCCCCAAGCCTGTCTTGGCTGAGGGCATGCTGAGGACTGTGGACGGCAAAGGGCAGCATGACCGGGGTTTGAGGAAGACCAACACAGATTAGTGAAGAACTGTCAGGCTCAATTACATCTCCAGGTAGCCCAGCAGCCACATTATTTAGTCTTTGGGCCTCCACTGCCTCCCACGGGGCCTCCCTGGGCTCTGGCCACAGAGGGCAGCTGGGTGCTCCACCTGACTGTGTAAGTGAGCCAGGATTAGAGGGGATGCCTACCAGTCCCTTCTGCACTCAGCAAATGGTCTGGGATGGGCGGAGGCATCCCTGTGCCTTCCCAACCTGGGGGAAGCTGACAGTGACAACTAGCGGTCTGGGTCACTCTTGGCCCCAGGGCCCCCCAACCTTTCAGCTCCCTAGCATCTGGGAGGTTATTAGAAGCAGCAGAGGCCTGGAGAAACGCTCAGAATAGCCCTGAGTGTGCGCGTGTGTGCGCGTGTGCAGTTTGCGAGTCTGCATGTGCTCAGAGGGGAGTGTGTGACTGTGAGCTTGGATGAGTACTCGGCAGTGACTGCAGCGTAGCTGGAGGTGGCGTGCTGTGGGGGGGTGTCTATGTGTGTGTCCATGAGGGTGAAAGCCGGGGAGGCTTTCTGGAGGGGGAGACGGTGAAGGAGGGTCCCTGTACATGTACCTTTAAAGGCTAACCTCCTCTATTATTTTATCCCACTTCTACCCCTTCTGGCAAAGAGTGGAGACAGATCACTCCAAACACTATTTAACTTGAGACCTCATTACACAATTATGTTTTTCATCAGAAATTCTTTTGCAGCAAAATGCTGTCTGGATTCAGCAAAAATTAAGCCTGTTTGCTCTCCCAGAGCTCAGCTGGAGGGAGGGTAGTGAGGAGCCCAGGGCCACGGGAGGCCAACTGGGGACCCTTAGTTGGCAGGGAGAACCCTCCATGGCTGCCCAGTGAGCAGCCTCAAGGCCGGGGGGTGGGGGGCTCACCCTTGTCTGCCTTTGCCTGCACCACCTCTGCCCGAATGTTCTCCTCTCCCCTTGCCTTCCGATGGACAACAGCCCTGCCTTCAGGGGTTCGTGACCTGCCACCTCTGTGAAGTCATCGGATGCCCATCCCCTCACGATGCCCACAGCACCCACATCCTGCTCTGCAGTTGGCCTGCGTTCTCTGGTGGTTACTCTGAACTTCTCCCCCCCAAACTGGTGTCTCCTTGCAGAGAAGGTTCTATTCTGTTTCTAACCCTAGGCTAGGGTCTACGCACAGCAGTGACTGTAAAAGTGAACACATATTGGACACCTACTCTGCACCAGGCACTTTACAAGGATGCGTCTTTCGTTCTTCCAATAACCCATGAGCTCGGCTCCCTTCAGCATCCCTGTTTTACAGAAGAGACTGAGAGTCCCATTGGCCAGGAGAGGAGGTGGGCAGTGAAGCTACATCTTTCTGCCATCAGAGCCCATGGTCTTCGCTGTTAGGTTGTGCTGCTGCCCTACAGGGACAGAGGCTCTGGGCTTAGGTCAGGAGTCTCAAGGTCCATCATGGCCATGCCACTTAGCTCTTTGTCACCTGAGGCCTTGGTTTCTCCACCCATAAATGGAAAAGTAGGTGCTTCCCCCTTTAGATCTATGCCAGTAGCAAGGAAGGCAATGATTGTGCCTGTGAATCAACATCTCATTTCCAAGGTTCTTCTCTCAGCTTTGTTTAGTTACAGCCTCTGGAGCCTGGCCGAGTGAGGCAGGCTTGTTTTCCCCTACAGTTTGGAGCAGGGGACAGCACCTGAAGCTGGGGTCNCTCAAGGTCCATCATGGCCATGCCACTTAGCTCTTTGTCACCTGAGCCCTTGGTTTCTCCACCCATAAATGGAAAAGTAGGTGCTTCCCCCTTTAGATTTATGCCAGTAGCAAGGAAGGCAATGATTGTGCCTGTGAATCAACATCTCATTTCCAAGGTTCTTCTCTCAGCTTTGTTTAGTTACAGCCTCTGGAGCCTGGCCGAGTGAGGCAGGCTTGTTTTCCCCTACAGTTTGGAGCAGGGGACAGCACCTGAAGCTGGGGTCTCCTGCAGACACTGGGGTTCAGTTCCCACTCTGCCCAGGCACCTCTGTGTGGTCTGCACCACCCAGCCCCAGGTCTGGTATCTAAGGCCAAGGGGAGCCAGCCAAGCTGGATCAGAGCTGTGGAACAGGCACCACCAGTTGTAGAGACCCCCGTTTCTCCTGTGTCTAAGGGACCTGTCACTCTGGATGCCTCTAAAGCTCAGGCTGAATCCAGCACAGTCTCCCCAGCCCCTCCAGGGGAGCCAGAAACCCAAGTGCCTAGCCGGGCAGGCAGGGCTATGGAAGGCAGTGACCAGGTGCTGGGTGCCTAAGCGTGCAGCCACGCCCACACTGCCCCCAGACACTCCCAGACAAGCCTGCTCACAGCATCCAGGACCCAGGACCGAGGAGCCCTGGGAGAATGAACCAATGGGCCCTGAGCGACTGCCTTCTGAACAATCTGAGCAGGGCATGACTTTCGTCCTCTCCCTCTTCTCCTCAGCTCCTTGCTCCCTCTCTCCGCCCCCTCCTCAGCCTTATTTCTCTTACTGTCCTCTCTGACACACAGCTACCTCCTAGGAACTCCTGATGACATAGTCAAGCCTTGAAGCAGAAGATGGCAACAGGGCTTCAGCTGTGCTGTTTGTTCTCAATCGGAGAAGTTCTCACAGAGACTGACAGCCCTGCTCAGGTCACCTGAACCCCCATCTGCAGGGACCATGACCTTGCATAATTTAACTTCTGATTAAAGTCTCAAACACAGCTGGGAGCTTGTAGCGTTGTACAGCCATCCAATACACACACACAGAGCAATACCCATGCATGTGCACACACAGGCACACCCCACACCCCATCTGATTAGACCACAGGCTAACAAGATGGATAGGTGGATGTTTGAGAGGTGGAAGGGTGGGTGCTACCATGAGTGGACAAATGAGCCTGGCTGGGCAGGTGAAGGGGCGATGGACAGGAGGCTGGCAGTGAATGGGGGAACGTTTGGGGATTGGAGAGATGAAAACCAGTGTTGCTGGTGCGAGGAGGTGCCGATGAACAGGCGTGGAGCTAGCCGGATGGCATCCTCGCACAGTGTGGCTCATGGGGTGCCAGTGGGTGCGCAGGGGGGCTGCCTAAAAATCATCCCTGATCAACATGCAGCTTTCCCGATCCAGCCGATCTGGGAACAGTCTCAGGCTGGATGGTGGCAGTCACTCAGTAAAGACATAAAGGCCACACAGCAGGTGAGGGACTGGCCCACAGCAAGGCCAGCAAACTTCCATAGAAGGGTCGGATAGTGCATCACTCCCACTCTGCAAGCCACACGGTCCCTGTTGTGACCGCTCCACTCTGCGGTCGTGGCAGTAGAGCCACAGAGAATAAGTAACAAATGATGGGCTGTGTCCCACCAAAGCTTTCACTGGGGTGCTGAGGTTTGAATTTTATGTAATTTTCTCGTGTCAAGAAATATTATTTTTCTTTTGGCTGATTTTCAATCACTTGGAAATGCAGAAACCATTTTCAGCTCGCAGGCTGCACCAACACAAGCAGTGGGCTGTAGTTTGCTGACCCGGGGGTGGAGGGTGCCCGAGACAGATCGGGTCGCAGAGGTGGGGGGGGGCACGTGTGTGCATGAGGCATTAGATGGCGAACCATGCTGCCATCCCTCTGCCCGGCCCAGCTCCAATTTAGGTTCGCTCGGGGGTCTTCTGATGATCTTCTCTTGTAACGTGCTTTTAGGGAGAATAAACAGACTCCCTCAGAGCCCCGTTTCTCACTGTGAATCACTAAGCCAGCATTCCTGATGATAATTTCACTTCCCATCCTACTTGCCTGCTGGGAGAGACTCCGTTCCGTCAAGGCAAACATCCGTTCCACTTGAGTAGCATTTCTGATTACAAATTAATAAGTCGGCATGAGGGTATGTGTGTAAGCACCAATCCCTGTGAGCCTGGTAAATATTAGTCTGTCACAGAGCGATCACTATCCTTGGTACCCAGCTCCCCAAAGCTGGAGGCTGGCAGCTGGGTCCTTGGTACCTTCCCAAGGTAGTGCCACCCTGAGGAGCCTCCAGGTTGCCAGCCAGGCTGCTGGTGAGGAGCTCCTGTCTGTGCTGCACTGTCCGCCTTTCCCTTGTGTGGGGAGCTGGCCGGATGGGTGGCTGGATGTGACAGGGTGGCTGGCTGGCTGAGTGGATGAGGAAAAGGGTAGATGATAGATGGGAACTAGTGTGTGTGTAGGGGGGATGGATGGATGGATGAATGGACCCAATCTACAGATTTGTGCCCACCAGCACAAGTGGCCCTGGTGGCCACTGAGGGTGACTAGGCAGCCACATATGCCTAAAAAGGTAAAGATAGATCCAAGGACTAACATATTAAGCACCTACCATATGTGAGCACAGAGCATAAGGCTGGTTCCCTCTCCCCTTGCCCCCTTTGTCCCCTCTCCCTGCTCTCATGAACTCATATGCATGAGCTTGACCTTCACAGACCTTATTCAGGCCCTTACTGGCTCAGTTACTAATTAAGAGACAACTCCCTTAGCATTCTGGGGGCTTGCAGGAGCTGGAGGGGGGCTGTCTCCCCGCACAACCTCTCATCAGCTCCAGCCCTTGGTTTATTTGCAGTAGGTACAGAGTATTTTTGCCCCAAACCTCACTTGCAGGGGCAGAGCCCATCTCTAGAGAGATTTTGCAACAGTTAAGACTTCCGGAAAAGGTCCCCAGCCCCTCTCTGGACTTGGCTCCCCTTCACTCCATTAGCAACACTGTATCTGTCCCTGCCTTTAGTCCATTATGGGTCAGATTCAGACATTCCCTTCCCATTCTCAGATCTGCAGGGCTTTTCCTCCAGGAAGCCTTCCCTGATTGCTCCCAGTTGAGCCCCCTCTCCTACAGAGTGTCTCCTGAGCTTCATAATCCTACACAGAGAGATGCAGCAGGCTGTGGTGTGTGTGTGTGTGTGTGTGTGTGTGGTGGTGGTGGTGGTGGGCCATTCTGAGGCTTCTGCATCTCCTCTCCCCTCCAAGCTGAGCTGGCATGAGCTCTCATAGGTGCTAAGCAGCAACCAGCACAGGCTGATTGCTCCATCTTAAATGAGGAGCTGTTTAATTTTCCCAGCAAAGCTTCCCTTCACGGATGCACTAAGGGAACACGGCAGGCTCATCAGAGGAGGGGACCGGCAGAAAATAAACACCAAACTGGCTATTACTACTTTTTGTTGTTAATTTATCCCCTGCGTGGCTCCTAATAGGCTCCAAGATGACTAAATAAACCCAGGAATCAACTCCCTGCTCCACAGACTCGATCTTCAGCAAGGAAGAGCTCTGTCTGCAACATAAATTAGCAGAAGCCTGAGTATAAAAATATGATTCTGTGAACAAACAAAAGCCTTCGGTCATGAGACCAGCAGTGGCTGAGTGTTCCCACTGCCGTCAGCTCTGTTTCCAAGCAATTAAAAGGCAAAGGGAGAAGAGAGCATAGCACCCCTCAACCCTCTGTGGGGCCAGCAGGGAGGGCCCCTGGAGCCCTGATGCTGCCTTTGAGACCCTGCGAGCTGGTGCTGGGCAGGCCTGGCGGGCAGGAGACCTAGTCTGTCTGGCCCCAGGCTGCTGGGGCATCAGCGAGCATAGTTCTTGCCTCTTGGCTTCAGTTTCTTCATCTTTAAAATGAGCATAATAACTCCTGGTGGGTTTCTCACAGATCTAGGAGAATGAGACAAAATAAAAAGTGAGAAGAGTTTGAGGAAAGGCAGAGGTATGTGAGGGGTGATTGCTGGACCTCCTGTGGTCAGCCAGAGGACTGCCCAGGAAGGTGCGTGCCCCAGAGGCCTCCCTTCCTGTTCAAAATCTCCACCCAGGTCAAAAGTGGAGGCTCAAGGAGGTTGGGTCTGGCCTAAGGTTACTTTCCAGAGACCAAGCCATGTCTACCAGACACGGAAGGCGTGTCCTCCCTGCTCCACTTTGCAGTCAGAGCACTGTCTGGTGTGCCAGGGCCAGTTCACTGATGCAGGTGAGAGCTGTGGATGAGCCGGTGCAGGGAGTGTGTTGGCAACTCAGGCCTGGTGTACTCGGCTGAATTCAGGAGAGGCCGGGCAGTTCGTGGCACAGCACCTGCCAGGAAGGTTGGACTAAAACACCCCTCACCAGAGCCCAAAGGCACTGGTTCTCTGGCCCCTCCGATTCCCAAGAGGGCTCATTATGGGAAAGGACACTGGGGACCCTGAAATGGCAAGACATTGTCCCGTCCCCGAAGGACTTCCAGTCTGCTGTTGGCGACAGACTCACGGTCAATTTCATGACTGGCCTTGCAGGGAGCATCCTCCACCCAAAATGCCCCACTGGGGACCCCGGAAATGCTAGAGGTGGGGGTCCACTTCACTGTGCTGACTCACAGCCACGTGTTCCCCCTGCTCTCTCCTCCCGCAGGGCTCCGTGCAACCACCTCTGTGAGCCAGATGCCCACCGCCCTCTGGAGCTTACAATCTACAGTTGTGGAGCAAAATGAAACACAGGAAGTTAAATGGTGTCAAGTGCTATGCAAAAAAAACAAAGTAATGAAGGGTGTTAATGGCTTTAAGTCAGGCTAATTTAATCCTTAAAATACCCCTCCTTTGACACTTGAGGAAACTGAGACTCTCAAAGTTTAAGTCACTTGCCCCAGGTCAGATGGTGAGGAAGGGAGGCATTAGGCTTTGATCCAGAATGTTCTGATGGGGGAACTCAGCTCTGAACTCCCAGGCAATCATGACACCGAAAAGACCCCACAGCAGACAGAAAGCGATCTGGATGGAAGTTCCAGCAAGGAAGCTAGCTGACCGCGAAGTTCCATTTATTCTGGGTAATCAGGAAGGCTTCACGTAGGAGGTGGCAGTGCCTGCATCTTATAGCAGAGAGGCCCCTGCTGCCCCTGACAGAGGCCGTGTTGGGCCTGGTGGAATGTGCTGGTGCAGGCTAGGGTCTGCCTCTGTTTCTCTGCCTTTCCTCTGCTGGGCTGACCCACTACATCCTCTCGGCCAACCTCTGCCTTCTGACTTGGCTCGGGAGGCAAGCACAGAGCTCCCCTCCCGGCGCTGGGCTATGCGAGGCCTGCAGCCAGCTCAGCCTGTGGCTCCTCCGGGTTGCCTGCAGGGCAGAGGGGCCTCCAGCCCTGGGCTCTGGGCGTCAGCCTGTTGGCCCAGCAGAAAGGCTGCTAGAGGAAGTTAGGCTGACAAAATTTAAAGTAAGAGAATTGATTTTTTTTTCAGCTACACGGTTGTAAACACGAACTGAAAGATGCATCTCTTCCTTTATAGGAGATAATATAAAACACAATGCAAGTTTATGGAGGGAATGTGTCTTTCTTCCACAGAGTATTTCCCCCCAAACACTCAGCGGCCTGAAACCACTTCATTCCAGATGTAGGTAATCAGGGGGAGAGAGAGTGTAGGAAGAGACCACCACAGTTTTACGAGCAGAGGCCCTAGTCAGTTAGGAGGGGAAGGAGGCTCTTTCCTTATTTCTTGCTCCACTGGAGACCCAGGGCCTTCTGAGATGATGAGCCCGGGGATCCGCAGTCAACCTTTGGCAGCCAAGAACGCACGCAGCCTGGGCTGTTGCCACACACTGATTTTTCCGGTGCAGCTTCCCTGGGCAGCTCCTCTTTACCAGGCGCTGTGCTGGGAGCTTGGACAGACCCATCAGATTGGATCCTTGCCCTTGAGGAGCCAGCCAGCCAGCCGGCAGGGAAGGAAGATGCTTAGGCAACTGGTGCTGCCAACGGAAGAAATTAAGATTTCTTTTTAAGATTTCTGGGCTGACCTCTGGGCCAGTGGGGTTTGAAGCCCGTGGGTGCCTTGTTCCAGCCTTCCATCTTTCAGGTAAACCGTTAGGGAGGACCCTGGGGAGCAGAGCCCCGCCCCCACCTTGGCTTTTCTGCTAATGTTCTGTCTCTTTTTTTTTTAAAAAATCAGCCTTTCTGCTTTTCCTCTCTCACTCTCCTGACTCCCTCTCTCCTGCTCCCAAGTACACCGCTCACGCCCACATCCTGGTCTCATGATGTTTCGCTTTCAAGGGAACTCAAACTAAGAAGCCTCCCCTCCCCCCAACTCCCATACCTCTGACAGGCACTATCTCTGGCCTGCCAGGCACCCCAAGATTTGCCCCAGACAGATAAGTTCTCATCGAAGAGGAACTGGGGGAGAAAGGACAGTGGCCCCTCCTCCGGGAGGCTGTCCCTGTCTTTTTTCCAACTTGACCAGATAATGATGTCTCAGGCTCCGTAGATGCAGGACAGGGCCACACCCCTGTGACCATGGACAAACCACTTAACCTCTCAGAGGCCCATTTTCCTGAAGTGAGGATAATAACACCCGCTTGGAGGGGTTGCGAGAACAAAGTGAAGTCGAGTGTGGAAGCAGAAGCACAATCCAGCTAAAAAAAGCGATGAACCACTGTTCATATAAATGCTGTCTCCATAAAAAGACTGCCAATTCCTTGAAGGCTAGGGTCTTCCTTACCATTTCCTGTCTACCCTGTAGCACCAGCCCGGAGCTGGGGGCGCTAGAGGCTCTCACGGAACACTCCTCAAGCAGGAGGAGATTGCCCTGGGCACCCCACCCCCCCTCCTGTCGGACCTGTGAAGCTGAGCGACTGGAGGCTGAGCAGGCCCTGCAATGCATGGAGCTGGCCCGGCCCCTGCCTGGTGGCACAGGAAAACATTCCAAGCTGGGAATGGGGAGTGAGCCGGCCAGAACCTCAGGGAGGTGGCACTGGCTAGCACAGCCCCTCCACTCTCCTGAGATGACAGTGTAGGGCACTTTCCTCAGCCCTCGAGGAAAGGGAAAAAACTGGCTTCCACTCTGAGCCCAACTGCATCCGACATCTGGCAGCTCGAAGTGAAGTGACTCATGCAATCCTTAGACACAAGGAAGTGGGGGGAAGGAGGGGAAGAGGAAAGAAGATTGCAGAGGGAGGGCAGGCAGGCAAGGCCATGCAGCACCCCCTCCCCCCCCAAAAATATCAGCAGTCAGAGTGGAGAGCAAAGGCTGGTCTGTGCCCAGGTGGCCCACAAGCTGTTGCCCAGCTTTTGTTCTGTTCACCCAGCTTTGGGTCAGGACCTCTGGCACCAGGCACAGTAGACCTAAAGATATACAGCTTCTGACCAGCCCAGGCAGGATATGAAGTGATGCTATAGGTAGTGAGTAGCCTGTCACTTGAGGCCTGTAAGACAAGCTGGATGAGCCCTAGTGTTAAAGGCTTTGGTTTAATAACCACATATGCTTGTCTGACCCTGCGATGATTCACTCAGGGCTTAGGAAGGGGCTGACCTAGGTAGTGGATGAAGTCATAGAGATTAGGGGGTACCTAAACTCATGCGTAAAGCCATTTCTCTCTCCACGAAGGTGACAAAGGCAGGCTGGATAGGGTGGAAAGGCCTGTCTCTGACTTCCCCTATAGATCAAGGCTTGGTGGCCTTCTCTTCTCCAGCAGGATTGCCCTGGAGTCAGGACAGGGCTGGGAGCGGAGAGCAGCCTGCCACAGGCTCATCTGCTTGGGGAGCTCAGAGCACGGCAGGGAGAAACAGCAGACCTATCTATGGAAGGACAGAGCAAGAAACCCTGACTTCACACAATCCCGTCAACCTCATCAGAACAGACTCAGGCTGAGAGTATGTGAGGGAAGTGGGGTGGTAGGGGGGTGGGCCCTGGGGACAGTCTTGGGAGACTTCTTGGCGGGAGTGAACCTGGAGCGGGGTCCAGCCACAGATAAAGACCCAGCCAATATACGGAGATTTGGAGAGATGGAAAGGAGGGCGGAGGTCATTTGAGGGGCTGGGAGCTACTGAGCAAAGGTGAGGAGCAGCAAAGAGACTGGACTTCGTGGGTCCTCAGCACCCCTTCCCCACCGACTCAGGAACTCTCTCCTCAGACTCCTCTCACGGGAGGCCCTGTCAGTCATCCTCACCGACAGACCCCATCTCACACTATTCCTTGTCCTGTTGATGACCTTGCTCTTCCTCTCTGACCAAACTACAGGTCCTTAAAGGGCCAGCGGGAGACCCACATCACGTTCCTTCATGCAGCCTTCCTGGAGAGCAGAGGCTGTGCCGAGCCCGGTGCTGGGAGCAGTCACCGCAGGGCTCTGCTCAGCATCTGCCTATGAGGAGCACCCTCCTGTGGGTGCCTTTGCAGAATGCACCGACCACAGAAACTTTGCCTCTCCGAGCACTGAGCTTTGAGGAACCAACACCTTTTTTTCCCTTGATTGTTATAACCTTGCCCTGCCATTCCCCGTTTGCCTCTCAGGAGGGCACAGTGTGGGCTTTAGGACCCCGGGGCTGTGTGCCATCTCCCCACCCCTAGCTGGATGATCATGGGCCAGTGGACCTCCTGCACTTGTAAAATGGGGATATGATGGAGCCTATTCCCTAGAGTTCTCACGAGCAATAAATGGGTGACATACACTCAGTGCCAAGCATCCCACTCGGCATGTTGCAGGGGTTCACTGATAAGTGTGACGTTCACGTGGTAGTATTGTGAGGACCCAGGCCCCTCTCCCCACTCGCATCCAGGCTCCTCAAGGGCAGGGCTTTGGGGGCCCGTGTAGTTGAGGGCTGCATCATGAATGTGTTTGCCTCTTGTTTCATTAGTTCCTCGAGTCCCAGGGTCTCCTAGGAACAGCCTAAAGAAAACTGGGGAGGTTGAGGCAGCCCACAGAGTTCCTGTCGAGGTGTCTGGTAAACCCTGGGGTGAGGACTACTGACATGGGCGAAGCAGCTTTGGCCATATCAGGCCTCGTTCAGTGCAGGGAGCTTGAGGGAATAACATCAAGTGACAGACAGGCCTTGGGTCCCTCCTCAGGTGCCACAGTCTCTCAGTCCCCAGCTGGGTAGGAGCCCTAGGCTGCCATGCCTCCCTTAGCACAGATCTGGACTGGAGATGGAGAACTCGGGGTGCTGCCGGGAAGGGGCCTGGCCAGGGCATCTGGGAACCACACACCAGGGGAGGCTCTCACCTGGAACAAAGGGTGCTCCAAGGACAGGTATAATGGTCTGCTTCTTCCTGGAATTCCTCACCCCCCACTCCAAGAATAGGGCCTGCATGTGGTAGCTGCTCAGTCAGCTTCTGTTAAATGAAGGAGTGACTAAGAGTCTAGTAACCCAGAGTTGGGTTACTAGGCAAAGCTTGCCCATGGGATCTCCCCTAACTCCCCAGAAAAGCCCACCTTCTGGAGTTCCCTGGTCCTCCCACCACTTGAGTCCCTGCTCCTGGTCCAGCTACTCCCCCTGGTCCAGCCCCTCTCCCTGGCCCAACCCCAGCAGCGCTGGCAGCCTCTTGCAGGCTCTCAGGCAGCCCCAGGGAGAAGAGCCAATGTGCAGACTTTCTACTGTCAGTGGCTGGCAGGTACCAGGTAATAATAGCTCCTGTGGAGAACTAGCTGCCTTCTCTGGAGAGCTGGCCAATGCAGCCCTGAGGGAAAGGGAGGGAGAGGCCAGCCTTGGGGCAGACCTCCAAGTTGGCTCCTCCTCTGGACACCCTGCCCCGCCACAGGCAGGGATCAGTACAAGTGCAAAGGCGCGTGTGGTCCATGCTGGCCCCTCCTGGCCTGGAGCTCCTCATCCCAGCCACAGTTCTACCAGGTCCAGGTCACTCCTGAGCAAGCAGGAAGGCAGATGAGGAAGCTGAGGCTCAGACCAGGCACATGCCTTACCCCAGATCAAATAGTGAGCTGCCTGTGGAGCAGGGGGAACCAGAGCTATGTCTGTCTCAGCCAACGAGTGGGCAAGGCGTGGTTGGTTGTGCAGAATTCACAAACAAATCTAGCCAAGGACACAAGTGGCACCAAAAGATCCTGTGGGTCACAATGTTGGCCCTTAAGGTCGAGGGGTCAGAAGTGGGAGGAAGGAAATTGGCAGCCCCTCCCTCCTACAGTTAGGAGATTCACCACCCAGGAAGAGCCTCAGGACAGCTATCACTCCCCTAAACTAGTGGTGTCAAAGGGGTTAATTGCATCCAACTGGGGTGACGGGCTCATCTCAGTTTGCCTGAGACTTCTCTGTTTTTAGCACCATAAGTCCCACGTTCCAGGAAAGCCCTCAGCCTCAGACAAATCAGCACAATTGGTCATCCACTTCCACCTTGCCTTGCATCCCCCCTCCCAGCCCAGCACAGCCTGGGCTCCAATCCCCAGGGCATCTCACTCGCCTGCACCGCCTCTGCAGAGCCTGGTCTCCTGTGAGGGCTGCCAAGGCCTCCACCTCAGAAAGCTCTAGCCGCGGGCCCTAACTGGCCTCAGGTGGAGCCTGCTGTACTGTCCTGCCAGGACCCTCTATGGCCATAATGACATATTGACAAATGGGACTTCTCAGGTAGCACTCCCTCCACAGAGGGCAAGCCTCTGGCTGCCGATTGGGCAGGCCCCTAGGCCCCAGGTGGAACTGCTTTGATGTCGTTCTTGGGGTAATTGGCTGCAGTGCCCAGCCAGGCTCAGGCTGCCCTCTGACCCCTCCTCTGCTGGCTCAATACCTGGTTCAGCTGGGCTGAGCATCTCTAACTGGGTCACCCCCACACCACCCCCACCAACACGCCTCCACCAGCGATAGCATTTCAGCGGCAATTAAGAATTTCAAGTTGCAATTAAAAATTAATTGGAAACCGTGGGTTGTTTATATCTCTCTGACCTCAGTCACCAGTGGGCTGGGAGGGTGGGGTGTGGAGGGGGGAAGAGAGGCAGGTGAGAGGAGAAGGCCTTTTCAGAGCAGTTAGACGTGGGGGGGAGGGCTCTCTGAGCTGGTCTGAGGTGCATTGGAGCAGATTTCTCCTGGAGGCTGGAAGGAATGACATCAACCAGCTGGCCTTGAATGCCGCAGTCCCTGAATCCTCTGACAGCCCCAGAGCATGCTGGTCTGTGGGTGGGACACAAGAGAAAGTAGATGAAATTCACATAAGACAACTGATGGCAAGAACCAAAGTTGGAGGTAAAGGTCATGGTTGCTTTTCGGATCCTTGGCTCCCCCTCCCCAGAGGCAATGGCAGCCAATGGGGTGGACAAGGAACTTGGACCAGGTAGCTTGGCTTCCTCAGAACCCACAGAGAGGTGGTGAATAGGCCGCTCTGTGGGCTCTGAAATGGGCCTCATGTCCTCTGCCCTCAGGCCCCTCTGGCCAGGCCCACAGACAAGATTCTCCCTGATGTTCTCATGCAAAGAGATTCTGAGTTCACAGTCCTCAGTCTCCCTCCAGAGTTCAGTGATATGCTCTCTACTTTCAGGTGAAGACCTTCCTCCTGCTGAGGATCCCCTGTGGACTTAGAAGCCAAAGGCACCTTAGCAGTAAGCATCACCTTAGCCTGTGCCTTCAGCTGGCCTCTGTCCACCCTGAATATCTTCTCAAAACTTGCTGCCCTCAGCTGGTTTTCAGGGACCAGGTCCAGGGTTCTCTCCCCCTCCAGGAACACCCCCGCAATTCCTACAGGCTACTGTCTTCTCTCAGATCCCTAGCACCTCGTTGTTACAGCCCCCTATGGACCCAGATTTTATCCTGTCTGAATTGATGATAAACCAGGCTTCGTGAGCCTGGTTCCCCAGGACTCGGCGAGGGCAGGTCCTGCATCCTCTTCTACCCCTGATGCAGAAATCTGATCTCACAGCACTAGAAGCAAAAAGGCCATCAACAAAAAGGTTCTAGATGCCAGATCTGAGATGGGTTTGTGCCCCAAAGTCCCAGTGACTAAAGCCTGGGGTGGGGCACTCAGGAGTTGGTTGGGCTCCCTACGTAGAGGAGGTGACCCTCCTAGACTGAAGTCATGTGTGAAATAGTGCATTTGTGTGTGTTTGTGCATGTGCGTGTGTGTACATGCATGCCTGTGCCTGCACAGGTGTATGTGCCTGCAGAGTGGGGTCCCATTTTGTTTTATCACATTGTCAAAGGGGTCATTGCATTAGTTAGGATTTGCACGTAGCTGCTAGTAACAGAAACCCAACTACAATGAGCTTAAGCAAATTAGAGGATTATTTTCTCTCAGAAGAGAAGTCTGGATTTAAGCAGTCCAAGGTGGTGTAATGATTCCACAATTACTAGGGATCTGGGTTCCTTCTATCTTTTGACCCACCATCCTTGGCATACAGCTTTCATCCTCAAGGGCCCAAAATGGTTGCTGGAGCCCCAACCATCATATCCACACTCTAAGCAAGAAATAGAACCCAGGAGGACAGTGGAAAAGGGCACATGTCATCTGTCTATTTTTCTCTCAAGGAATAGTCTTAAAAGTCCACCCTACATCTTCTGCTTATAATATCATTGGTGACCTCTAGCTGCAAGAGAGGCTGGGAAATGCAGTCTTTTTGTTGGGTATCTTACTATCTGGAATAAAACTGAGGTTCAATTGCTAAGAAGAAAAGTGGAGAATGGGTATCAGGCATGTGACAAGAGGGCTATGTCCCAGCCAGCAACCCCCACAAGCTGAATAAGCCCTAAGATATTGAGCTTGGCTGGCCTAGACCAAGATATTATCTCTTCCAGGAGGGAGAGGGCCTCCACACAGCCGCAGGACCACTCCTGAGCCACATCAACCTGCCCACAGAGAGTAGGAGGGCAAAAGTTCCCCTGAGCAGATGCTCAAGAGAGTTTCCTTTTAGCTGGAGATGTTGAAGGAAAGAGGTGGTGGGAGGAGGAGCAGCCAGGTAAAGCCTGGGCTGGGAGATGGAGGTATCAGAGACCTAATTATTTCATTCTTATATTTGCTGTTTTGTTGTGCATCTAAATTGTGGGCCTCCCAATAACTCTCCTAGGAGGTGGTGGGTATCATGACTGTCCCCGTTTCCCAACTCTTTTCTAATGAAACGCCTTTGCCTGCCTCTGGCTCCTGCCAAGAGAGGCTCAGGATGCTACCCAGAGCCTGCAATTCGCCCGCTGTTTTAATTAGGAAAGAGGCATCTTCTGGGGATGTCCACAGCGAGGCTGGTAATTAGGGAGCAAACTAACTGCCTGCTCATTCACAACTGACTCGGATGTGCTGGAGGGGGCTGCTTTGACCTGTGCTGCTTGGAAGCTCATTAACAAACCAGTGCTGGGCACTTAGCATAGCTCAGGTCGGGGCTAGGCGATGTGGGAGATATCCCTCCCACCTCCAGTAAGTAGTTACAAATGGAACGGGGTTGGAATAAGAATGCTGGATGGAAGGGGCTGGTGGCATTATTGTGGTTCGGTGACTGGTGGGAAAGATGGAGGAAGGGTTAGGTAGGATAGATAGCAAAGCAAGGCAGGGAGGAGGAGGGAGACATTCTCACCCGCTAACCCAGCAGTCCTGAGCCTGGTCGGATAGGATTGCCAGATGTTCCAACATCGCAAGAAACACCACGTTAGCCCTGGAGGAGGGGAACCCTTGAAATTCTATGTATCTTTTCCACCATCTGGGAAAGGAAGCCTTTGAAACTATATTCATCCCAAGGTTTAGAAGGGGAAGAGGAGGGGGTCCACAGCACCCAAGGAAGAAGGTCCATACAACAACTTTGGTTAATTGTCTGTTTCCAGTCACTATCTGTTTTACAAGGGGGTCCCTCGTGCTTACAGAAAGAGCCCAGTAATAACTTTGGGTCATGCCTCAACTTTAATTAACTGCCTCCTGTCACGTGTCTGTTTTACAACAAGATAGACAAGTGTGGTCTGGAGCAAGATAAGAGTTCTGGGCTAACAACCCCCCACACATACCTACGTTTGGGTAGTCATGCCCCCCCCATCCCAGGGGGAGCTGGCACCACTTTTACCCACCAATCAATATGCAACGCCCTCATCCCCATCCCACCAACCATACAAGTCTTCAAGACCAAGGACCTGATGCTCTTGCCTCCCCTGCTTTTGCAGCCCTTGCTTTTTGCCATCCAAGCCTGTGCCTTTCACCCCCACCTTGGCAGGGCCCAGTCTCTTCCATGAGACTTACCCCCTAACAAACCCTGCTTGCATGCTAATAGGCTTGCTGATCTGTAATTCTTTTCTGCATCAGCAAGAAAAACCACCTGTTTTCAGTAACAGGCAAAAGAGGAGGAGCCCTAGTCCCTCTCCTGGGAGCCTAGACTAGGGAGAGACAGGGCTCCGCTGCATGGGGCGATAATAGAAGCACATTCATTTAACCAGCACCTACTGAGCACCTGCTTTGTGTCAGCCTCAGTTCTAAGCCTGCAGATGCCTCAGTGAACACAGCAAAGGTCTGTCTGCCTTTACAGAGCTTACAATCTAGAGACAGACAGTAAATGAATGAGAAATTAAATGCAAGTGCTATGGAAAAATAAAGCAGGTGAAGGAACCAGGGAGTGAAGGTGGGGGCTGGGAGATTGCTGTTTTCTCCTGGTCAGGAAAGATACCATTCGGGATGAGATGGAAAGTGAGTCATGGAGGAAGCCTTGAGGGTCGTCTAAGCCCTGTTATGGCAAAAGGAACAGCAAGTACAAAGGTCCAGAGGTGGGGATGTGCCCTGCATTTGTTCAGAAGCAGTAAGGAGGCCAATTTGGCTAGAACAGAATGAAGGAAGAGGAGAGGGACAGGAAGGGTGGTCAGGTTGGGGAGGGAAGGCAGGTCACTGAGGGTCTTGTGGGCTGCAGGGAGGACATAGGACGTTGAGTCTGCTGTAGTGCGGAGAGCAGGCCAGAGAGGGCGAGGGCCCTCTGCAAGGAGCATATTACAGTCATCTCAGGAGGTTGTGAATATTTTGGTCAAACCTGTCAGGTACATTAGATTATAAAAACAAAAACAAAAGAAAACCTGCAAATGGCCTAAGCATGAACAAAGGCATTTACTGGCTCACAGAAAGTTGAATCAGAGGCCAAATGAGGATTTCAGGAATCCATATGATTTTCTCTGTGCCAGCTTCCCTTGTGGTAGCAAACAGTCCCCAGCAGTTCCCAGGTTACATTCTACCAGCTTAGCCACTACAGTGGAGGGCACCTCTTTCCCAATGATTCCAGTGAAAGTCCCAGAGCAGGGCTTCACTGGCCTAGGATGGATCATGTGACCACTATTGTGACTCTGATTGGTTAGGCCTGGGCAATGTGTCCATTGTTAGAACTATGGGGGTGAGGTCAGCACCACCCAGGCCTAATAGACTGAAATGAAAGAAGGGAAATTTCACGAAAGGGAAAGATGGTTATGGTTTCCAGCAGAAGGGGGAACTGATACTAGGAGAGCAAAAACAACAGGTACACTTTATTTTTTTAAAGATTTTATTTATTTATTTTTAGAGAATGGAAGGGAGGGAGAAAGAGATGGAGAGAAACATCAACATGTGTTTGCTTCTCCCATGCCCCCAAATGGGGGACCTGGCATGTGCCCTGACTAGGAATCGAACCAGTGACCTTTTGGTTCACAGGCTGGCTGTCAATCCACTGAGCCACACCAGCCAGGACAGGCACACTTTACATGGCATATACAGAACAGAGAGCCAGTATACAGCCATTATTAGATGAAAGAAAAGGAGGGAGAGAGGAAGAAGACTGAGAGGAAGGAAGATTCAAACCTAAGAGAGCTTGTTCCAAGAGGAGACGATCATCAGTGAGGACTTCCTGGAAGAGGAGGGGCTGACTCAGAGAAAGAAGAGGATAGTGAGTTTGGACAGGGAAGGGGCAGACTGACCCATTGCACTGGGCAGCCACTTCTTGCAGCAAGAACACAGGGTAACCAGGTGGTTCTGCGTGTGCCTACTCTCTGCCCTTGGAATGTGTCCCACCAACTGCCTCCCTGGCCACCTTTCTATTTGTGGAACAGTTATCACACCCCATGTTAGACATGGCTGCCATTCCAAATGGATTATTACCGATGATTTAATCACTCATATTAGCACTCCCTGGCTCCCACGTGGGGGCCCTGGAGCTTCTCCTCTCACATCAGCCCTGGCAGAAGCTTTTCTGAAGGGGCTGCTGCCCAAATCACTACAGTGTACGCAAGCTGCTAGTACATGAAGCAGTCGCCAAAGCTCCGTGTCTGCCCCTAGTGAGGGTGCCAAAGGACCC
The DNA here is from genome assembly GCF_014824575.4 of Sturnira hondurensis. Classification (NCBI taxonomy): domain Eukaryota; kingdom Metazoa; phylum Chordata; class Mammalia; order Chiroptera; family Phyllostomidae; genus Sturnira; species Sturnira hondurensis. The sequence continues at coordinate 3,127,455 of NW_028077960.1, forward strand.
ACTGGGGTGTGGGGAAAAAGGTATGAAAACTTCTGTTTGTATTTGATTCTTCATCTTAGCCTTTTAAAAGTACTATTTTATATATGTTTTATGACACACAGAATATATTAGCACAGAAATATATGCATACAAATGAATTGGTATCTACATATATTAGAGAAATGAACTGTCAGAAATGTTTGACATCTACTAGCATAAATAAATACAGTTAACAATTATATTGAACTTGCCATGTTCTAAGTCATTTAGAACAACAGTCTAAACAACACTCTTCACAACAGCCCATTTTATGTGGAGCACAGAGAGGTTGAATAACTTGCCCAAGGCTATTTAGCTTGGAAAATGCAGGGTTGGGATTACCCCAGTGGTCTAGTTTAGAGTCCTCTATGCCTATCTGATAAGATTGGGGTCCTCTGGGCAGGAAGAGGGGAGCTGAGATTATTGGGTTTCTCTTCGTTTCTAGCCTGAGAGAATCGTAATCACCCTCCAGCACAGTCTCAGACGCTCAGGAGGCCCTGGATCCTCCCAGTGGCCCGTAACAGGAGGGAGAGGGCAGGGATGCTGCTTCCCGTTTGCAGCCGAGGCAACCTGGGTCGGGAAAGGGGAAGCAGCCCATCCCAGCACCCCCCGCCCCCGCCCCGCCCCCCGCCAACTTCTCTAGGAAGCCCTTCTGATACTGCTGATCCTCTCAGAAATCTCCATCCTCCGCCCACTGGCACGAAAGGCCCAGAGCTTGGCCTTTTACAAGGCCATAGCCTGTCTTTATAACCATGCAGATGCAGATGTTAGAGTCAGCGATGGAATGAATGAATGAATCGGTGCATTCATTACTGGGTAGCTGGCTTACTGCATGATTGAGGTCTTTGTCAACATCACAGATTCTCCAAAATGGCTTGGCCATCCCTCACCAGGGGCCTGACCTCAGTTCTCTCTCCCCTTCGCTGAGGAGACCAGGCTCATCCCAGCTGTGGTGCATGTGGATGCTAAACCCTGAGTGACTCCAGGAAAGTCATTGGCCTCGTTGTGCAGTTCCCTTGTGGGAAATTAAGATAGCAGAGGTGTGCACCTCACAGGTTTGCTGTTAGGGTTGTACCTGGAGCTGCACGTAAAGCAGCTATGAGTGAGTGGGACCTAGTAGAGCACCTGGCACAATGCCTGGCACTTAGTGGATGGTCAATTCATCAGAATCCCAGTTCCCAGGCTCTACCTACCACCTTCTATATGTTGCCATTGGCAAGGGATGAGATGAGGTGTCATTGTCTGGCCAATCCTTAATCCCCACCGAATCCTCAGTCTCCCCCGCCCCCCAGCGCCAATTCATTCCAGCAATTCTCCACTCTGCCTTCCCACCCCCCACCCCTTTGCTCCTGGAGTTGTTGGTTTAATGTGCACAATATAATTAAGGCAAAATGACTTCCCCATCAAACCCCCATCAACTTCCCTCTCCCCACCCTACCCCAGCATCACTCGCCCTATTCCCTCCCTCACTCGGGGACTCTGGAGTTTAATTTCAGGAAATAATTCCCTGAATGGTCTCCTCTGGGGAGCCCCGCCTACTACATCCCAGAGAACCCTCAGAAACCAAGATGGGGTTTTTTTTTATGGCAAGCTGCAGGAATTGGGGTGGGCGCCCAGTGGTAATTGGAGTTCTCAGTAGAGAAATTTCTACTGTGTTGCTCACTGTCTTAATAAGGGTTTTCTCCAAAACAAAACCTAAGATTAGGATGTGGGGGCAGAAAGTTTGATAGTAAGGGAACAGCACCTCGAGCAGGGAGAGAGAAGCAGCCAGCACCAGCCGCATGTGCAGGATCCTGCTGTGGAGACTGGGGCTCCATGCAGCCTTGACCTCTTGGAACAGGGTGGGTGGGGCCAGATGGCTGTGGAGCAGGGACCCTAGAAGTGGCGCCAGAGCCAGCACCTCCCCCGCCACAAAGGGAGAGGGGTTACAGAAAGTGCCAGAGGCCACCTGGATCCACATCAAAACCTCAGGACAGCCTTCCCATACCCTGGTGCTACCATAAACAAAGGCAATGTGGCCGAGCTGAGCGAACCAGTATGTGTTGCCTCAGCAGCTGAGAAGCAGAGGCTGTGAGAGCTATGGGGCCCAGACTCCCGCCCTTGGTCCAAGGTTCTCGTGGGCCTGTGCATGGCTAGGAAACTTCTGACCCCTTCTGCAAATGGCAGCCAGAAAAGGGGTTAAGATACTAGGGGGCTGACAAACATGGCAGACATTAGCCCATCTTGGCTGAAAAGCCAGACACTCCATGGCGCATGGGTTTCTGGGCTGAGGTTTTAAAACAGACTGTGCAGGGAAATACAAGGTCTTCCCCCTCCCCTTGCTAGTTGGAGTTCCTGGGCTCACGGTCCCTGGAGGCCACATGGCCTGGGAGCGTCCTCAGTGCCCCTCCCTGAATAAAATGGGGTAGCAGCACTGGCACTGTGCAGGCAGGCCTGGCCAGGCAGACAGAGGTACCAGTGAGCCAGCGGTGGAGGAAAGGAGCTGTGCCCAGCAAGTGGGACTCCAGCCAGTGTGCACAGCCTCCAACGGACGCCTGGGGCCGAACTGCAGCTGGGAATCTGCCAAGCAGCCTGGATGAGCAAGCTACAGCCACCTTCCCTTCCTGGAGGATGGTACTTTTCAATGGGAGAGAAGGGATTCCAGGCACATTTTTTAACTGGTCTGGCCTGGTAGAGGATGGCAGGGTTATTTCTCTTTGGGTGTTTTAAAAAGAACAGGCTCTAAGGCAGAAACTTGCCATTATTCCAAAATGGTATAGCCTTTAAATCAACAACTCTTTTCCTTTCACACCAGTTCTCTGACTCCAGAGTTTTGCCCATAGGCGGTGAGCAGAACCCCACGAAGCTGTTCTGTAACACTGAGAAGCACACAGGCCACCTCCAGAACTGTCCCCCTGAAAGGCAGGAGCTGGAACAGTTACCCATTAGCTCCTGTTTCCCCCATTGACCGAGTGCCGCATCCTCTTCCAACCATGTTGTCTGATAAGGTCCAGACATGGAAAGAAGGAATTCAAAGAATCCATCTTCATGGAAGAGAACGTGGCATAAAAGGGGGGGGGTGATTTGGGGGGATTGCTCTTAGTAATTTCCTTGCTGATATTATTCATGGTCTTACTTTGCACCCTGATTCTCATAAGAACAGGCCATGAGGAGAAAGGGGCTCATAGTGAGTCAATGATTAACTTTGAGAGAAATTCTGAAGAGACAGCTAGTTCTCCCCAGACTACTGAATCATGCCCAAAATTGTGTAAACAAGGTGTTTATAAACCTGAGTAAGAAATTATCCCTGGCTGTTCCCATAAAAGAACTCATGAATCAGTTACAATGTACAAAATAATTTCTTGACCAGAGAACAAAATCCCCTCGAATGAAATAGCCCCTGAATGTCTGAAAGTTATTGAAGTAACAGCCCCTCCTTTACCTTGAATAGGAATATATATCAATTAGAATTAGACAGGCAAAGAAACGGAAGAAGCTGGTTAGCTACTACAAACTAAGCACATAGAAACGATTACTAAGGAGTTAGAGTTCATAGTACATAAAGAAACATTTTAGAAAGATAGCTAGCTAAGTTGGGCATCACAGAGGCTTATAATGAATTTCCTAACCTCTGCTCTGTCTAATGTACTTTTTGCCCCATGACAAACTCTGAGAACTTTAATAAACAGTAAGACATTCAAACTCTGTACATAGAGCTATTTCAAATTGTCTGATTAATGGTTCTCCTGGTCAAAACAACTTTTGTTTAACATAACTGAAACTATGGAAATTCTTGTACTTTTCCTGGTTACCTCTGTATTTGTTTTTTCTACTTGACCGATCATGCCATGCACCTGTTCCTTAATGTTATACAACAATCTCTATAAAAATAAAGCCTAAATCAAACTCTAGGAGTTCGGTCAGTCCCACAGAGGCTGGCTGTTCTCCGGCATCCAATCGGGTGTCTGTTGTCCATCGCCGACGCCTTACCCACCTTTCAGGAACCCGTGGACCCAGCTGCGGCCCGGACCACAGCAGCTGAGGGTTGGCCCAGGGTTGTTAATTCCCCTGCACTTTCAGCCCTGTGTTTGCTCAGATGGAGCAGACTTCCCTAGCACTGAACAAGACCCTGAAGCATAAAGTGAACTATCTCAGGCATGTGCTTGAGGAAGAGCCCGCTGCTAGCACACAGTGAGCCCGAGCTTGCCTGAGCTGTGCACCACAGCGGCGGTGAGTTGTTAGCAGAAATGTGGTGCTGGCCTTGAAGAGATCCACTGTGCTAGGTGTCACCTTCCTGCTTCAGTTTAAGTGACTTCCGTTTGTCGAAGACCCTCCAAGGATGGGGATCACAGTTTCCCTCAGTCGAAACCATCTTGCTCAATCACTCATTTATTCTGCAAACATTTCAGGATACGTGACGAGTGGCAGGCCCTGGCTTGGCATTTGAGTTATGGAGATGAATCGGGCAAGTGTCCTTCCCTCCAGGACTTCCCAGGCTGGGGGTGGGAGGCAGAGTCACATCTAAGTGGTGCCATGGAGGTTTGGGAAATTGGGAGCACAGAGGACATAGTCATCTTGGAGGAGTCAGGAAGGGCTTCAGTGGGGAGGTGGTGTTTGAATTGGGCCTTGAAGGAGTTCACCGAGCTGAGAAGTAGGCAAAGATTGTCTAAATCTACGGCCTGCCCATAGAACATCTTACAGGCAATCAGGAGACCATGTGTTTAAAATCCACGTCAATCTCTTAAAGAGTTCTCCTGCCCAGCTCTCTCTGCTCCTCCAGGAACCCCAGCAGGGGCTGACCTGAGAATTCGAGATTCAGCACTGGAAGAGGCTGCCTGCTGGACCTGAGACACCAGCTCTGGGTTCCTCTGACACCTGGGTCCTGCCTATGCCTGTGCCAACTGCCCCCCCCCCCCACAGACCTCCCTAAGTCTCCAATGCCACAAGGTAAAAGGCCTCAAGCTGGAGTCCTGAGGTACACACGCCTGGATTTGGATTCTAGTGTCACAATTGGGAGGTCTGGGGCACAGTGCCACTCTCTGTGAGTCTTAGTTCCATAGGTTACAGGGTGAGGATTGCAAGAGATAACTCGGATGAATGGAGCACCTCACAGGGGAGGAATGAGGACGAGGCAGCTGTTATTGTCAAATGTTTGCAAAGGGAGATTGGGAAGGGGCAATTGTCCATCTTGTGGACCCCGCACTGTGGAACTACCCAGCCCCCCAGGGCACTTGCCAGGACTGTTGGGTGTGGGGCTGGAACCCAGTGATAAGCAAATGGTGGTGGGAACTAGGAGACTAGTCTGGAAAGGACCCTATTGGGGGGGTCGTTTCCCCAGAGCCCACGCATGGGGTAGATTTCCTGTAGTCATCAATTTCCCCTCCAAGCTACTCCCAGCCTCTTTCTGTATTAGCATGAGAATGGGCTGCCAGCTGGGTTTGGAGGGTCCAAAGGCATTTGTATTCCAAAGAGCTCCCTCAGCTCCCTCAGCTCCCTTCCAGTGGTTGCCGTCAGCGTTGGTAGGCTGGGCTGGGATCCAGAGGCCTCTTCCGGGTGGGCTGACAGGCAGGCGAGGGGTGGGAGGCCCCCACCAGAGGTGGGCTGCTCCCAGAAGCGCCCCTCTGAGCTCTCGGCCCTTCTCTGCCCGCCCCTCCAAGGTCCCTGCCAGGCCTCTGTCGGGCTGACTCCAGGGCCCCACAAGTCCAGTCCAAGCTATCTTACCTCCCCCCTCCTTACCCCCAGAGTGAGCCTCAGCTGTGTGGGGGAGCGCTTTTTAGTTTGAAAAAGCATGTTCCACATGATAAGCGCTTCGATTTGTTTGGGGCGTCCACTTTTCATTTCTTTGACATTTTTCAATCCCATACCATTAAAAGGAGGAGTTTGAGGTTTATATGCTTATCACAAGGGAGCCTGGACTTTTTTAAAGTTGAGAAGCACTGCCTAATGGGATTAANTTCTCTGACCGCCTCTCCAAGGTCCCTGCCAGGCCTCTGTCGGGCTGACTCCAGGGCCCCACAAGTCCAGTCCAAGCTATCTTACCTCCCCCCTCCATACCCCCAGAGTGAGCCTCAGCTGTGTGGGGGAGTGCTTTTTAGTTTGAAAAAGCATGTTCCACATAATAAGCGCTTCGATTTGTTTGGGGCGTCCACTTTTCATTTCTTTGACATTTTTCAATCCCATACCATTAAAAGGAGGAGTTTGAGGTTTATATGCTTATCACAAGGGAGCCTGGACTTTTTTAAAGTTGAGAAGCACTGCCTAATGGGATTAATAATAATAACCATAATAATAGCTAACAGTTGTGAGCATTTGCCCAATGCCACGAATTATGCTAAGCAGTTTACAGACATTATCTTTATTAACCATCATAACAAACTTATGAGAAGCTGTTACAATCATCGTTTTACAGATGTAGCAACTAAGGCTTAGAAAAGTAAAATGGCCTGTGTAGGGTGACACAGCTAGTCAACGGCAGGATGGACCACGGCACCTGAGCTGCCCCCCCCCCCCTCCCCCGTCTCCAGCTGCGTCTCTCGGGAGTAGCTCTGGCAGGCGGGAGAGGCAGGGGGTGTTCAGGTACCCAGGTGCCATCCCAGGCAGAAGTTCGCTCTCAGGCCCCTCCCCACCCATCCTGCTCTGGAGGTCCCCCTGCAGGGGGGTGACTGACTAGCCTTGTGTGTAACCACGGGGCTCAGAACCTGCCATCAGGGTCTCCGCTGGGCTGAGCTCGAGGACATTTCTAAGGAAAGGGCAGAGAAATGTCCCCAGCTTGGGGCACAGCATCCAGCGCCAACCACGAGGAAGCATCTGAGATGATGCGTCTGCCCTGCAGTGATGTTCTTTACTCATCTGCCAACTTCCTCTCCCTCTCCGGTCTCCCACTCAGACGCTCTTGACACCTCCTCTGTCTCCTCCCCTCTCCTTTTCCCTGCCCACTGAGAGTCAAGAGCATATCAGACACTACAGTGGACAGAAGAGCGCTACAGAGCCTGGCTGTGTGGTCCCAAATCAGGTCCCCTCCAGGCCCAAGACCCCCACTGACTCCCTTTGCACAGTCTGTGCCTGATTTCCATCAGGATTCCACCACACAGGCCAGAAGCCTTCATGTCTGCTTCGTCACTTCCTCCCACATCCAGAGTTCCAGGACCCCAGTGTGATCTAGGAGATCCTGACCACTGCTTCCCCATTGGGTGGGAGTACTTGGTGTGACCCCAACAGGAAGTGCTGCTGAGGGATTTCAGGCACCAGGTAGTCCTGTGATACGTGTGTGTCACACAAAGGCCATGACTGCTTAAGTCCCACTGCAGACCAGGTACAAGGTCTGAGCCCAATGACGGTGGAGGTGGGGGCAGGCTGGGTGCTGGGGGGGAGGGGCACTGGGAGGAAAGGCCTTGCCACGCTTTTCATCTGCTCCTTGTTATCTAATGCCTGAGAAGGTAGTTAAGTCCACCTCCCACCAAAGGCTGAGTGAGGCTGGCTGCACCCGAGGCCTAGCCTGTAAGGAAGGGAAATAGTAAGCACTCTAACCCTGCCCCCAACCCCATCACACATTCAGGAGGCCGGTCTGAAAATCCCCCATTATCATTCCTGAGGAGGAGGAAAGGTCTCCAGGGCCTCCTGGAGGCCAAGAGTATGGGCTCTGTTGACCTAGGCCCTGGGGACCCCAGGGGCAGGGTGCAGTGCCCTAAGGCGCTCTTCTAATGCAACAGAGCACAGGATGGGGCCGAGGGTGCCCTGGGAGCTCAGGACCAGGAACCTATAGAAGGATGAGGGTGATGAAGAAGTTGCTGCAGCTCCCTCTGCCTGAGCTCTCAGTGTGTGCGGGTGGGGAGGCGTGGGGAGGGCAGGGAGGCACTACGCTGAGCCCTGGGTGTACATTATCTCACGCAGTGAAAGCCTCACCACAGTACTCTTGAGGCAGATTCTTATTCCCTTATTCTTCTCCATAAGTACAATGCAAAGGCTGGGGAGGTTAAATCATTTGCCCCAATTACAGAGCGCAGACTGGAAGGCTCCTGGAGGAGTTCCTTTCAGAGGATGGGTGGATGGCAGGAAGGCCACAGTCAGGGTGGAAGGGAGGGCTGTGGCCCTGGAGGGTGCTGAGAAGGGTGAGCGGTCCAATAGGGTTGAGGCTGGTGATGTGGGGAGGCTAGGTAGAAGGGAGGGTGTCAGTGGGTCCTGGAGGAGCGAAGGAGCCCCTTATTCTTCTGTTTAAGAGCAGGAGAATAACAGGAATACACCCTCGGAACAGTATTGTGGTGTGCAGGGAAGGGGCCCATGCGTAGTAGCTTCAGGAAGCTGGTCTGGCTCCAGACCTCAAAAGCCCACATTTCCAGCTCTGATTCAGAAGGAAAAGAGCCCAGGGTGAGGGACTCCAGCCAGGAATAAGAGGCCTGGCCACACATTTGGCTATGCCACCTGACCTCATGAGCAGCAAACTGCCCTGACCCTGGACATGGTGCGATAGGAATCCGACATACCTCTCTGAACCTCAGTTTCCTCAGCCGTGAAATAGTATAACGATGATGTCCATCACATGGAGCTAGAGAGGATTATATGATTGTGTCAGAACAGACCTGCTCTGGGTTGCCACAGGTTTCTTCCAGCCAGAGAAGGGCCTGGATGGGCCTCCTGCCTTTTGGGGAGGCTCTCAAATCTCAGGGATGAGTGAAGTCCATGAGAGGGTTTCAGGGTAGCCTGCAGCTTTCCGGGATTTAGTAAGCCTCCTGTCCAGAGCAGCTACTCAAGTTTCCCTAATTTGCTTGATGATATGGACCTGGCCCAGTCATTGCAGGACCCCAGACCAAGTCCTTGAGCCATCTACGGGTCACAACCACCCCTAACCCCTCCCTGTACTCCCCGGATGACTGGGTGGGGATGTGGATGGCTCAAGACAGCTTTTCTCTCCTCTCCAAAACTGTATCCTTGTGCCAGTGGGTCAGACTGGCAGGCTGAAAGAGAAAAATGTCTTATGCCATAAAATCTGTTTGAAATTCCACTATTTGCTCTTGGCTCTGGGCCTGGAAAGCCCTCCTCAACCTGTCAACCCTCTCTGGGCACTCTTCTTAGTTCTGAACAGCTGCCTCTGGGAGTGATTTCATCAGATCCCCCTAACCAGCAGATCTGAGAGCAGGAGCAGGTTTGGATGGTGGGAGAGCAGAGCAGAGGGTGTTGGTCTCATGGAGCAAGGGAGGAAGCCAAGAACACTGAGCACCGGCAGCCATCTAGGTCGGGGCACTTACCTCAAGAGCCAGCAGTAGGTCCCCTGCCTCACAGCTTGAGTTGGGGTTGACTCTATCCCACTGCAGGATTCCCAGAAGGAAGGTCCCTGGGTGCGTGACAAAACAAACACATACCTGCACACACATGCATGCATGCATACACATTCAGGGAACTCTTCCTGGCTGCTTCTGGGCTGAGTGAGACCCAATACCCACTGGAGGTGAAGGGACAACGAATGGGAGGCTGAGGCTGGCAACCCAGGCGAAGCCTCACTCTGCTATGGACTCACGTTCTCCTTCTGTAAATGGGGAGATTTTCTGACTTCACGTGATCAGCCCACATGCTCCATCCACATCCTCTTCCAGCGCTGATGAAAAGACAAGGAAAGACAGAGGCCCGAGACCTGCCGTGCAAGACTGGAGGACTGAGCTGCAGCTGCTTCCCTGGAGAGGTGTAGCTGACTCCCACGACTGGCAGGAGGGTGGTTAGGGAAGAGCTGGATCGGATATGCTGGAAGGCTGCCCTTCTGCCTTGAGGTTAGAAAGGCCTGGCCCCGGTCCAGAGGAACTGGTGAGAGGGCAAGATGGTTCTTTTTCACCCAAGCGCTTTGGTTTCAAAGCAGATGCTGCCACAAGGTGTCACTAAAGGCAAAGAGAGGTCAACTGACTTGCTCAAGGCCACACAGTCCTTCTGAGGCCCAGCCCTGGGCATTTTCTCACCAGACCTAGAGTGAATCGAGGTTGGAAAGGAGAGCAGTAGGGGGCTCAGAAAGACTTGGGGACCTTGCTCTGCTGTAATGTCAGAAGTCGTTTTCCGGGCTCTGAGCATGAGGATGTACCAGATAATATCAGCAGAAAATCAGGCCTGGGCTCTCTGCCACTGGGAGCTGACCTTGCTGGGAGAGCAGTGACCCCTCATACCATACCCAATTCACAGTGTAACTCTACTGCCCCCACTTGTCTGCATGCATCTGCCAACTTCCAAGGGACCCACTTCATAACTAGTCAGAAGAAGAGGCCAGATACTGTCCTCTGGGGTTTTAAGCCTTCATTGAAACAACTTTTCAATGGGTTGGCTGAGGGCTTAAGTTCTGGCATGAACCCCCCCCACCTGTAGCAGACACCACTAGCTAGTCAACCCAAGCCCTCCCATACCTCTTTCTCCCCAGCCACCTTCCAGTCTAGAGTGGCCATGTAACCCACTCCTGTCCAATGAGATGTAAAGGAAGCACTGGGGAGTTTCAGGGTGCTTATTTTATTTTATTTTTAAAAGATTTTGTTATTTTTAGAGAGAAGGGAAGGAAAGGAAAAATAGAGGGACAGAAACATTGAGGTGTGAGAGATCCATTGATTGGTTGCCTCTCACATCCCCCCACCCCACACACAACTGGGGACCTGGCCCACAACCCAGGCATGTGCCCAAATGGGAAATCAAACTGGCGACCCTTGGATTCGCAGGCCAGCATTCAATCCACTGAGCCACACTGGCCAGGGCTCAGGGTGCTCTTTTTAAAAGCTACAGAATTGGCATTCCCTGTTGCCTTCCCATATTCTTTCTGCCTGGAATATGGACAGAGGTCTGGAGTTGCTGCAGCCATCTTGCTATTATGAGGCAACAAGCATGGAAACAAAGGCTTTTGCACTAAGAATCATGGGGGAAAGGAAGGAAGGAGCCTGGGGCCAAGACAGTCTAGTGAAGTTTTCACACCAGCCCTGGACTGCCCATCCTCACTGTATGGAACCAATACCGCCCTCTTAAGTGTTAGAAAACCATTTATTAGATTATGTTTTACTTACAGCCTTGTGCATCCTTGATTGTTATACCACCCTCCTCCAGTTCAGAATGCTGAGCTTAGGTAGAAAAGGATCTCTTTCCCCGACCTTGGTATATGCAGGAGAGGGTGGTACCCTGAGCTTCCAATGCACTGTGAGCCCAGGACTCTCTAGGCACAGTAAATGCCCCTGGGAATGCGCTGAGTATTAACTAACTTTACTAACTGACTGAGATCAGGACTCTCACTGACCTGCGTAACTGCATGTGTGTTTCTTACCCTCTGTACTCTCCCGGTTCCATTGACCTCCTGGGTAGCTCCTGCTTATTCTTTAAAACTCATCCCATTTAAACAAAACAAAAACCAAAAAACTCAGCCCTCTTCTAAGAAATCACGGCTGCTTCCCTGGCCATACCACTAGGATGGACTTTGCATTTTTCCTTTGTACCCCACAATACGCTGGGCCGCTTTCAGCACTGCATTCGTCACCCACAGATGTAATGCTACAGTGCAGGCCGCCTCCCTCTCCAGACAAGGTGTCTTTCACCTTCCACGTTGGTACATGTAGTAGGTATTCCAGTCATTCAGTGAGCCGTCATTCATTGGCTCATTCATTTCTTTCAGAGTTTATTGAGCTCTCCTACAGAACCTAGTGCTGTGTGGTGCAGCTCTGCTGTGCCAAGCTGTCTTGGGGACTAGAACATCTTTGCATAGATAGAAGATTGCTAGTGATAGTCACCAGAAGCCTGGACTCAGGGATGGGCTCTTCCAGCCACAGACCTACGTCCTTACAGCTTCACACAGCAGGAAGGGGATGCAAGCCCAGAGCCAAGATACCAAAGCAGCTTCTCATTCTGGGCATTCTGCCCGACCCCCACTCAACCCTGCTGTTCAGTGAGGAGGCAGAGTCACAGCCAAAAGGTCATGGAAGTTACGGTCCAAGCCCTCCAGCCTGGGCCCTGGAGCTGGAGGGCTGGTCATGGGGGTATCTTGCAGGGTCTGCAATTGTACTCACCTCCTCCAGGACTCAGATCTGGGAGCTGAAGATCCAGCAGGAGGCAGGGGCAGGGAACATCCCCTCTGGTGGTAACCACCTGGCCCCGAAGGCTTACTGGTGAGGGAAGCCCCTAAAACACCTGTGCTGTCCTCCTCCAGACCAAGAAACCTTTCCTCTGCACCTCCCCTGCCCTCCACTTGTTCCTTACTCGCCCTTCATAAGCATTGCCCAAGGGCCAGCAGGGTGCTCAGCATTTCAAACCCAGGACCGCTCGGCCCATTGACACGGAAGAGGGCCTGAGTATTGTGTTTCCATTGGCTCTCCGGGTTGCCCCAGGCCGTGTACAGCCCCTTGGGCCGCATGTGCCAAACTTTCAGGCCTTCCTGCCCTAACCCAGTTCTCTCTCAAATTTTATTTATTTATTATTTCTTTTGTATGTGTGTGTGATTTTTAAATATATTTTATTGATTATGCTTTACAGTTGTCCCATTTTTTCTCCCCTTTATTCTTCTACACCCTGTACCCCACCTTCCACCAGCATTCCCTCAACTTAGTTCATGTCCGTGGGTCGTACATATAAGTTCTTTGTCTTCTCCATTTCCCATGGTATTCTTAACCTCTCCCTGTCTATTTTGTATCCACCATTTATGCTTCTTATAACCCGTACCTTCCCCCCATTCTCCCCCCTCCCCTTCCCCTCTGATAACCCTCCACGTGATCTCCATTTCTGTGATTCTGTTCCTGTTCTGGTTGTTTTTGTTAGGCTCATTGTGGATCGTTGTGAGCTTGTTGTCATTTTACTGTACATTCTCTTGCATTCTAGAAGAGCTCAGCCCCCACACCTGATGAGGAGGTGCTGGCTCCCACCCTGGCTCTCTTGGGCTCTGACGGAGGGAGGGGCAGATGTCGGGATGACCAAGTGCAATGTCAGGAGACCTAGCGTATTTCGGGCCTAGACGGTTACAGCATGGAGCAAGTAAGTAAGCTCCATTAGTCCACCCAATACACCTGCCTGGCAGTAATTGTTACTGTCTTCTCAAAGGGAAGAAAATTCACCAAAACGGACACACAAAGAAACAAAAAATAGAATTCTTCCAAAACCCTTAAAGAACTAGAATTTTAATCAAAACTTTCCTCACAGAGAAAACTCCAGGCCCAGATTTTCTTGGTGATTTTTTCTAATATTTAAGAAAAATAAATAAACCTCATTATACAAAGTTTTCCCAATAATATAAAAAGATGGAACCCTTTCATAGTCATTTTATGAGGCCAGCATAACCTTGATATCTCAATCCCCACATCTGTGAAGTGGGGATAGCAATAGGTAGCACCTATGCTAGAGGTAGGGATTGAGGTTAAGGGAGTTGTAGGCATAGCCCTTTGCATGGTCCCTGGCACCCTGCATGTGTTCAGTGTTTCCTTGGTAATTGTTTCCTTGCAGACAAGCCAGGGTTCAGGCCAAGGCCTGTGTCATATCTGCCCAAGGCTGAGTCCAAGAGCATCCCTTAGACATAAAAAGAAAGGAGAAGAGATCTGGGGATGCACCGTGAACAGAGCCCCTATCCTGTGACATCCATGCAGCAAACTCTGTTTCACTCAACCTGCACAGAAACTCTTCAAAGTAGGTATTTTGATCACACTTTACAGATAGAAAAGCTGAGGCCCGAGACCTGCTGTGACCGACGGTATAAGGTCAAAGCCAGGCCTGTCTGAAGATAAAGCTCATGATTCTCTGAGCCTTGCCAATTAGACAGGTATATTAACTAACTGAACCACAGTAAGGGTGGTGCTCTGACCTGAGCTGATCTGTCTCTGGACTTAGAGGTGCCCCACTATGAAATGGGGCTGCTCTCAGTGTGGAAAGACGGATGAAGCACATAGAGTCTCCTGGCAAAAACCTGTCATCTCTGTCTGAAAAGTTCCCATGAACCAGCCCACCTGGCTGTCAGACCACCGCCCCCCCAAACCAGGGCCACTCCAGGTCACCATCTGCCCCAGCCCCATACGACACCACTTAGGGCATGGGGAGATGGCTCACCAGGGCAGAATCATGCCTCCTGGGTACCACATCTTTATTGCCTAAGTAATACATGAAAAAATTATCACTGTAATAAAACCAATTCAGAAATATATTGACTAATAAGGGAATTTTCCCCGTTTACCCTACATCTACTCCACCCCCCCACTCCAGAGATGACGCAGCTCAAACAGCAGCACAGCCCCCCTTCCAGACCTGCTTCTGTCCGCATTCTCCCAGACACACACATACGTACACAAACATTTTGGTTCGAGGTGGTGTTTTCCACGACCGCCAGCCATCCTGTGTGTATTGTTCTGTGTGCTTTTTTGGCTTCACAATCTCACATGCTATTTATATCTTCTCTACTCCCCAAAGAGTTTGAGGAGGTTTCCAGAGTTCCAGATGGTGGGGTGCAGAGCAGGGAGAGAACAAGGGCCCTGGAGGGGTGCTGGCCTGGACTGATAACCCAGTTCTGCCTTCTGCAGCTGGGTGACCTTGGGCCAGCCCCTAAACTCTCTGAGGTGTAGCTTCCTCCTTCGCGAGATGGGGATAACGGCAACAGTAGTTAACTCACAGGGTCACTGTGAGCAGACAAAGAGGCTGTTCAGTCATTTCAGCTCCCTGGCCTCCCGAGGACTTGGAGAACAAGGACCTAAGTGGCCAAGAGGCCAGAAGCAGCCAGTCGGTCCTTAGAGCTCAGGGCGTGGAGTCCTCTTGCTACCAAAACAGGAGAGGCAGAGCAGCCAGGGGTGCAGCGGGGGCTGGCATGGCAGACCCGGCCTTGAGGCTGCACAGCTGTCTGTCCCATCAGCTCATTCCAGCAGTGCCGGGGGTTCTGACGGAGAGGGTGGGTCTCCTGTTCCTCTATATCCCATGGAGGCGGCTGCTGTGACGACAGCTTGGCCCTCATTCCCTAAGCATGGGAGAAGCAAGCTACCCTTAACAAATATCTGTTGATGTTCTTCAGATGATTCCACGATCCATCCCTTCACTTCTGAAACCTGCTGGGAGGTGGGAAAACTGAGGACAAGGCGCGGCAGAGCTGCTGGGCCTCTGGACCTCATCTGGTCCAGTCTCGTCATTTAACACAAGGAAACTGAGCCTGAAGGTTAGAAAACAACTGGCGTGCTGACAGTTCTGGTACATAGTTAGTACAATAAATGCCCACTATAGATAGTTGGGGCTGGATGCTTTAGTTAATTCTCACCCAGCCTCGTAAGGTTAGGCATTCTAGTTTCCCATTTCAGAGGCCAGAAAGCTTAGGTCGATTGCTCAAGGGAATGCCAGAATTGGAGCTCTGTGTGTGTGACCGTCCCCAACCTGCTCCCCAGGCTGCGTGTCTGTTGACATGCCCTCGCTGCCTCTGACCGGCACCTCCTGTGCTCTACCTCATCCTTCTTCTCCAGGAGCTTCAGGTCTCTGAGGAAGCCTCTCCTGGCCCCGAAGGGTAGCCTGCTGGCCCTCTTGTGTCCCGCTACTCCATCCTGACCTTTAGCACCCCTGAACGTGCTGACTTGATGTTGAGTTTGTCCTCTCCCCACGTGCAAGTCCTTAAGGAGAAGGGTCCAGTCTGATCCCTGTGTCCCCACCCCCAGTGCAAGGCCTGGTGCGCAGTGAGCCAAAGCAAGTATTTCTGGAAGGAATGGAGGAAGGAAGGGATTCCAAAGCCCATTGTCTTTCCTCTGTCCCACAGCTTCTCGTGACAGAGTCAAGGTCAGGAGACAGGCCCCTGAATTTATACCAGATTTTACCTCCTTCCTCACCTCCTCACCCTTACCCCTCCTTCCCACTCTGTCTCTCCCATATGTGAGTGCTCCCTACTGCCAAGGGCAACAGCCCCTTCCCGCCTCCTCTGCCATAGGCACCAGGAACTGCTCTGCGAACCTCACTCCCATGAGAGTCCAGGCCTCAGTAAGGAGTCCCTCCCTCATCAGGACATTCGCCTTGCACAGGTGACAAGGCCTTGACCACAGGCCAGAGCAGGAAGGGCTTAGAAACCCAGCTCTGCCTGGACTTTTGAAGCCACTGAGAAAGTGGCACCCCCTCCACTGGTGCCACACTCCTGCTCTCTAGGGGTTCTCATGGTCCTCAATCCCTCTCTGAGGTGAGTAGGGGGCTGGGGACACTCCCAGTGTTTGTCACCAGGAGTACTGTAGTTGGGGAGGACTGTGTTTCCATGGATACAAGCCATGGGAGCTGCTGGGAGATGGGGCCGCGGTGTACACAGACAGATCCACACAGAACGGCAAGAAAAATAGCAACAGATTTGCTGAGTCATTGGCCCCACATATTTATAGTCTCTGGCAAAGGCAGACCTGCCTATCAGAGGCTAATAATACTGCAGCAGCGTGTTAATTGCAGAGTCTCCAGGCATCCATTCAGATACCCGCCATCACTCCTTGAATAAAGAGGGGGGCCCTCACAGGGAGAGCCGGCACGCATGTGAGTGTGTGTGTTTAGGAGTGCGTGTGTGCAGGTATGTGGAACCTGGCTCAGGCAGATAGAGAAAGCTAAACGCCACATCAGCCTGTCTGAATCCAGCCCAAGCAGTGTCACAAAGCACTCTGCAATCACCTAAGGATGTCTAGGACTCAACCTGCGTGGAAGAGGAAGCTGGTGGCTGTCTCTGAGGATAGGGGAGGGACCAGGGTGCATCCCACAGCCCATGCAGATGGCTCTGGGCATCAGGTAGTTAAAAGAAAGGGAGAAAAAGACCCCTGCCTTCTGGGAGGCAATCCCCGTGGGTCCTCCCACACACTCGAGATCACACACAGGCCACAATGAGGAAGCAGCGTCAAGGAAGATGGGTGCTTGGGAGCCTGGGTTCCATCTTGAATAAACACCCAAAGGCCAAACTTGGCTCTGAAGGAGAGTCTTTGCAATCTTGCCTCTGGGAGCCAGAGGCAAACCCATCTGGCTCTAACTCTGGCAAATCAAGTCCTTGCCTACTAGGGCTTCCATCAGGACCTGTGGACCTGTGGTCCTACCCATGTTGTGCTGATTCTCAGTAGTGCTAGTTACATTCCCATCCATCACCTCTGCTGCCCTGGGGGCTCCATAGTCACTGGGACCACACGTTCTCAGCACCCAGCAGAGAAGGCCCCCAATGAAGATTTGTGAATGAGAAACCAAACCCTTCAAGTTCTTGGAAGGCAGTGCTCAGGTCCTCCCCAGTCTTCTGCACTTCAAGCCAAATCCTCCCCTGGCAGGGGCTCAGGGCTCCTTGTTGGCTCTGTTCCTCTCTGGATGTGCTGCTTCTTACACGGTGCCCCCACTGGATGAAGAGGGCAGAGATGGGGCCTCACTGGTCTCCCGTCCCTGCCTACCATCCCATTCAGGTCTGCAAGGATTGCTGAGCCCAGCCTTCCTTTTGTTTCAGCTGGAACATGGCCCCTGGCCTCTGCCCTGTGGCTCAGCCTAGGAGGACAGAAGTCCTACTCTCCTCCCAGAGGTCTGACAGCAGGTGGGTTGGTGGCCTCCAGGGACCCACAGAGGAAAAGCAGAGCAAAGCTGTGCAGCGAGGAGGAGCAACTGGGCTCACTGTGTGAGCCGGGCCTCAATTTTTCCCATTCCAGCCCCCAAAACAGCTCAGTCAGCTGTGACTGAGCTCACGGCATGCCAGGGGAGGCAGGGGAGGAGGGAGGAAAGGAGGATGGGAGAAAATTGAGGAACGTCCTTTTAGTTCTCACTTCTCTTCAAGAGCAGGTTGACTCAAGAGCTATTATTAATAGTAAATTAAATAGTGCAGTTATTCTGAATAATAAAGAACTCTCCTGTTCCAAGTTCCCACTGTCCTCTCTTCAGACAAACACCCAGCTCGGCCTGAGGCACAGCATCCAATGATGGGCACCTGTGGGACGACGGTGACGCTCCCACCGTGCCCAGGCTCAGGCTGCCAAGAGCCCCTGAGAATGAATGTGAGGAGACAAGCTTTGGGTGCCCAGGTGTCCTCTGTGATCCCACCACTGAGTCCGTTCTGTGTTCAAAAAGCGGCCCTTCCACTTGCTGGCTAAGCAACCCGGGCATGATGCAAACGGATCTGTTCCCTCATCTGTAAAATGGGCGTAAAAATATAAAGTATCTACTTCATTCCATTGTGAGAGGGTTAAAGTCAATAATAATATTGTTATTGTACATATAAATTTAATATACATAAAGGGCACTCAGTAAACACAATAAATGAGAGACTGCTGGGATGTTCACAGGACAGAGCCTGAGACCCAAGACTATAGGCATCATGGTCTCTGTGCCTGAACTGTTGTTACTCATTGCACAGCGCTCCTTGCTGGACACGTGTCCAGGCTGAAGAAGGACTTCACAGCTTGGTGTCTTGCTCTTCTTTGGGCCTCAGTTTCTCCTAGTGGCACCCACCACTAGGAGACAAAGCTGTGAGGTGCCAGCCATGGCCCAGACTGCTGACCTGCAATTTATAACATCAGTTAGGTAAACACCTACTACATATCAGACCTGTGCTAAGCACTTTTCAGTGGGTTGGTCATTTCATTTAACCCTCACAACAGCTGAATGGGAGGCACTCTGTGCCACAGGTGAAGAAATTGAGGCTCAGAGAGGGTAAGTAACATGTCCAAGATCACGAAGCTAGCAAGGGGGAGAGCTAGAATTTGAACCCAGGTCTGCCTGACTCCACGACCTGACTCCAGTGTCCTTTAGGCCATGTCACCTGACCTCTCAACAGATTCTTGTCTAGGAATGTGTTGTGTAACTCAAGATTACTGGGGAGGGTGGGGGGATGCACAGAAGAGAAGGGGCAGGTCGGGCTGCCCCTACCCCAGCCATGCTTAAAGGCCAGGCAGCCCTCGATTTGGTATCAGTTTGTCCCCAAAGGTGAGAACTCTAGCTAGTTGCCTCATGCCAGGAAAAGGCACGGGTCTTAGAGAACGGGGAGAGGGGCCCCTGGGAGGAGGCTCAGTGGAAAGGCAGAGGCAGAGCTCTTGCCCAGGCCCAGATCAGGTGCCAGCAGGAAACCCGGGTGCAGGCTCGGGGCGAGGGCAATGCGGCCCATTGGGCCCCTCTCACCGGTTCCTTCCCATCTCTCCCAGTCATCTGGTTCCCCAGGGCCCGCTTGGCTTCTGCCTCCTGCATCTACAGTGGCAGCAGTTTTGGGGAGAGCACTGTCCCCGGGGACCCGACTGTGCTAAGTCTAAGTCGGTGTTTATGAGGGGGAAATGAGGCCGACTGCATTTTCTAAAGAGGCTCCAGGGAGCTGCAGTTGCCTGTGGGGACATGACTGGGACCTGTCAACACTCAGCTGCTGGGAGTCTGGATAGTGAGCTCTGGGATCAGCGGCAGTGCAGGGCCTCGGCAAGGTAGGTTTGGGAGTGTGAACACATGAGTGTGCTCATGGGTGTGTTCAGAGTGTGTTCAACCTAGGGCTGATGAAGCACTTTTGCTGTGGGGCAGGGCTGAGCTGGGAGATAGGACACAGGAGGCGGGGGGCGGGGCAGGGGGTAAACTGGCTGGTGCTTGGCTTCCTGGAGCTGGTGGAGATAGAGGTGCACACAGGATTACCTTCCACCTGGTAAGCACCAAAGCGGTAAGCTCCAGGACTGGCACCTGCGGAGGGGCTCCTAACTCAGCCAGCAGGGTCACGGAAGCTCCCTGAAGGGACCTGGGAGTCCTTTCTGAGGAGGAAGGTGGGAAAGACATTCCAGATTCCAGGCATGTGAGCCGCATGTGCGAGGGCCCAGAGGCACAGGAGGCGACACTGGGCTGCCACCTGCCAGGATTTCTGTGTAGCTAGAGGGGAGAAGGTGGAGATAACAAGGTGGGGTATTGACAGGGCCAGTTGTAAGAGGCCTGGGCAATACACCTAGAAGCGTGTGTTTTCTGCTGAAGGCAATAAGGAGCCTCTGAAGAGCGTCATTTGACATGACTGGCCGACCCTCCATCCAGCTGCCCAGAGCCCCAGCTCCAGTCCCTGGGCGTCCCGGTGAACTTCCCTGGGACTGCACCCTGCATTCGAGCCGGGGGCCAAGGCAGGGTCTGAGCCAGACGTGCTGTCCAACCAGGGTTCTCTGGGGGGATGGACCTCTTTCCCATAGAAATGCAACGAGGCAAAGACAGTTACATATCAGAAAATCAGTCCATATAACCAATCATATCAGTTACTAGAAAGGGAAAAGTTACACAGCAACCTCAACAGACACCAAAGACAAATCCGGATGAAAACACAGTAAAGCAAAAAGAAGAGAACATTTCCTTGACAAAATAAAAAATGTCTATGTGCAACCAACAGTTGACATCATTTTTAGCAATAAAACACGAGTGAGAGGTGTTCATATCCAAGTTAGAGTGGGACAAGAGTGCCTGCTTTTAACACAACTGGCTTGCATTGTTCTGGAAGTTCTAGCCAATGTGATAGTACATTAAACATAAAAATTGAAAGAAGCACAATGTTCAGGAAGGAGGAGAAATTACTATCATTCTTTGTTCATGGTATTATCGCTTATCCAGAAAACGCAAGAGTATCAACCAAAAAACTAATAAAATACTATGAGAGAGGTCAGTAAGATGGCCAGTATCGAAACAAATGCACGAGCAGTGTATTGCAGTCAGAAAACACAAAATAAAGAAATGATGTCCCTAATGTGGGTTCTTCAGCGACTCCCCAGTGTCACTTCAGGTTCGTCAGTGAGCAAACAGAATAAGGAAGGTACTCTAAGTTCAAAAACAAGCTCCAAGTACCAGGCCTGGTGAGGGAGGATAGGGACGTGGACCCTGCGGGGGCGGAGGCAGCAGAGGGGAGCTGCAGAGGAGAGGGAGAGGAGGAAGCCGTCCTGGGGCACCTTCCAGGGCGGGCGGCAGGTAGGCTCTGTCTGGGAGCTTCCCTTTGAGCGGGAGACCAGTCATTTGGGCCTGGTTCCCAGGAGCCCTGGCAGACAGTAAACAGTGCAGGACAATGAGACCAGGCCATTCCCTACCGTTCAGTGAACCTGGACTCCTTCAGGGGAAGAACCTACCCCCTGGGGGCTCCAGGCTGTCCTAGATATGGGGTAGAGGGACTGCAGACCCTGGTGGAGAATCTTCATACACTACAGGGCCCAGAAAGTGAGATCCCAGCTTAAAGAGTGTTGCAGAACATTTGACAGGCTGATTACAGATTGCTTCTCTGGATTCATTAAAGCAGACTTCCTAAGAGAACCTGTCCATGGGAGAGGCACACCTGGCTAACCTCCACTCTGATGCCAGGGGCTCACTCCCCAGCTCTCTGCCTCCAGACTCCTGGTGACTGGGCACCGTCTAGCTGGGGTGGCCTGATTCCCCTAGAGGCATCCAGCAAGACAGCAGGTGCACAGGAACTGGCTGAGTCGCTCCCAGGGCCCATTCTCAGAAAGTGAAGCATCAAGATCTCTCTCCCATTTTCCATGGTGTGAGTCTGGCAGGTTATGCAGGCCTTGGTCCTCTTGCATGCTGGATGATGCCTGGGTTTTCCATCACGCTCCCTCAGAGAAACCCCACAGCTGAAGGCATGACAGCTGCCTTTCAGAATAGCAAGCTCTCTCGTCCACCCCTTCTAAAATCACAGGTTCATCTGCATGTAAAAAAATCACTGCCTCCGGTCCCAGTACTTCTGCTCCTCCCAGGAAGACAGGACGGTCACCACCCAGGTAAGATGCTGCTGTTCCAGAGAGGCTTGGTGCAAAGTAGTGGAGCTTCTGTGGTGGAATTTTAGGCCCTAAGACACTGTCTTGGGGCCATAAGGGCATTTAAGTCACTGAATTATGTGAGGATCTGATTATTTAGTTCCCGAAAGCAGGAAATAAATGAGGGGCAAAGTGAGGCTTCAAGTGATCTTCCAGGTCAGTGGTGGGGAGGAGCAGAAGGGCAGGACAGAGGAAACAAACTCTACCTAGCATCTGATAGAGACTTAACTGAAATGTTCTGTGGAATCCACAACCAGAGTGCACTGGCATTCTTTACACCTGGCTTCCACAGCCCGTGTTCTTAAGTGCTAGCCCCCGGCTGCTCCTTAGAAAACCAAGCTTCATATCGCAAGCCTCCATCCAATTCCTCACTAGAAGCTGATCTCCTTGCAATCACATTCCTCTGCTCTATTTCCTAATGACCTTGGTCTTCTCATCTGCCTTGGTGCCTAGAATTGCTCCATTAATTCTTCCTTCTCTTGGGATGGGAACTGCCCTCCTAAGGTGCTCTGTAACCAACCAGGTCTCCCTGCCTGGGGAAGGGAGCTTTTCAGACAGGACAGGGGGTGGGCTCAGGAAGGCGGAGCCCACCCCTTTTGTGGGCTCTGCCTTTGTGCCCCAGCCCCCCACTTACTTCTGCAAGTTCATCGATTATCTTGAATCCCCTCTCCAAGCCCAGAGTTGGGGAGGAGACTCTGGGCAAGGGGGTTGTTTGGCTTAATTCACCAAGTCCCCCTGGCTCCTTGGTCTAGTCACCATAGAAACCTTGTGAGGTCACCAGTATCATTAAAACGAGAGGAAAAAAATATTTCACTTTCTCCCAAAGTGAGTGCCCCCTTGGCTCCAGTGACTTCTGCCTAGGAGTGAGGAGGACAGGGACCACTCCGAGGGGAGAGACCTAGCCCTGTCCTCAGATAGGGATTAACCCCTTGATGGGATGGCTGGCTGCTCAGACACAAGCCATCTGCCTCTGAAATTTTCAGGAGTCCTTGCCGAGGAAGAGAGAATCTGCAGTTTTATGCATATGTGAGCAGCCTTCATGCCACACCTGGAGAAGTGGGAAAGAGCTCTTCCCAGGCAGTGGCACTGAATAAATGCTAGTCTAGCAAACTCAGGGAGCTGCTGTGGGGAGAGAGAGGGGCCTCTGTTCTAGATCCTTCTTCCTCTCAACCAAAGGTGAGAGCAGAGATTTCCAGGGCATCAGGGGCCTTCCCCATCTTCAGAGATGCTAATTTTGGACCATGTACCACCCCTCACACCTTCTCCCTCCATGCTGCCAGCAGAATGCAAACGCTCACTGCACTGGAGAGGCCCCCGTCCACCGCTGCTCCCCTTTGAGGCCAGCAGTGGGAGCAACAACTCCTCTCCTCTGTCCTGCAGGCAACGTGGCTTCAGCCCACTTCCCTCCTAGGACCCAGAAGGCTCTCTGTGCCACTTTCCCTCTTGCCACTCCCGAGACCCCTCCCAGTTCCCATCACCACTGAATGTCTCTCCGACCACCTTCTCTGGCAAGTGGGTCTCCTGTTCTTGAGTCCTGCTGCTTCCTTTATCTCTGCTGCTTCCCACACCTAAGACAACCTCTCCCACTTTGGTACCCATTTAATCCTACATGATGTCTTCATCATCACTTATGTCACCTTTATATTTCCACAGCACCCAGCACTGCCATTAGGAACTTCCCCACTGCTCCACCACCACGGCCTTCAGCACGGCCACCGCCACGGTGCCCACCTCACCACCAATGCTGCTGTCACCACCAGCGAACCATTGCACTGGCCCTTCTGTCACTCGTGCTGCCTCTCACCACCGTCATCACACCTTAGCACCACTGACAGGACCCCACTGTCAGTGCCCCCACCACCATCTCCATCATCAACACCACACTCACATCACCACCCCTGTCACCCTTGCCACTGTCAGCATCATCATAAATCACCACCAATGACATCATCCCAACTGCCACCAGTGTGAGTGCCATTCTGCAGTCAACTCCACCACCATCCTGTCCATCACTGACACTGTACTCACTGCCACCACAACTGTTACCTGTCTCACCACCATCCTAACCCCACGACCGCTCATCACTATGTCACCACCACCCTACTCAGCGCCATCATTTGGAGGGAAATGATATCTTCCTTCACAAAATCAATCAATTGATTAATCAATCAATCAACTTCAAATCCTCCATTGGAAGGCATGGGAGAATCCACTCGGAGGGCCCTGGATCGCAAGGCCCCCTTCTTGCTCCCTGGGATTCTTCCTCCTTTGAAGAAACTCTCACCAGTTGCTATTGCTGCCACCCAAATGGCCATGGGAGCTCTTCCTTGATGACCTCAAGGCATAAATGAGACAAAGCTAGGACATTTATAGGAAGTGGAATAATAAGATAAGCTGCTGGTCAGAGTATATATTGGCACAAACTTACTAAAGGCTAGTTAAACAATATGACAAAGCCTTTGAAAAGTACATTCTGAGAAATTTTACTTCTGAGAAACTATGCTAAGTAAATAGTTAGATAAATGTGGAAAAAATGATGTGTGGATGTTACAATAGCAATAATTAGTAACAGTCTAAATGCACACAAAAAGAGACATGGTGTAAAGAAACCGTATGGAGACTTCGGCCAAGATGGAGGCATAGATAGATAAGCTTTGCTTCCTTACACCACCAAAAGAAGGACAACAACAAATTTAAAAACAAAAAACAGCCAGAACTGCCATAAAATCAAACTGGATGGAAGTCTGACAATCAAGGAGTTAAAGGAGAAACATTCATCCAGACTGGTAAGATGGGGAGAGACAGGCAGCCAAGGTGAACAGAATGCCTGGCAAGGTGGTGGCTGGCAGACTGGGTGGTCCCACATTCACATATGGATAAACCAGGAGGAACACTGGTGATGATTGCTGAAATAAATGCAACAGAGTCTGAAAAAATAATGATACAAAAAAATCAATGAGTCCAAGAGCTAGCTCATTGAAAAGATAAATAAGATGGACAAGACTTTAACCAGACTATCAAGAAAGAAAGAAAGAGGACTCAGAATAAATAAAATCAGAGATGAAAAAAAAAGACATAACAAGTGACACCAAAGAAATACAAAGGGATGTAGGAAAATATCATGAAAAACTATATGCCAATAAATGGACAACCTGGACAAAATGGATAAATTCCTAGAAACATACAATCTTTCTAAACTAAATGAGGAAGAGTCAGAGAATCTGAATAGATATATTATACTGAGTCAACTACAGCAACAATAAAAAAACTCCCAAGAAACAAAAACCCTGAACCAGATGGCTTCACACGTGAATTTTACAAACATTCTGAGAACTAACATTTCTCCTTCTCAAACTATTTCAAAACATTCAAGACTCCCAATAGGAAAGACTCCCAATCTCGTTTTATGAGGCCAGCATTATCTTAATTCTAAAACCAGATAAAAACACTACAAGTAAACAAAGTTATAGGTTATACCTGATGAACATAGACGCTAAAGTCCTCAACAAAATGTTAGCAAACTGAATACAGCAATACATCAAAAAGATCATACACCATGATCAAGTGGGATTTATTCTAGGCATATAAGGTTGGTACAACTATCACCAATTGACAAATGTGATACATCACATAAACAAAATGAAGGATAAAAACCACATGACTATATCAATAGATGCAGAAAAAGCATTTGATAAAATCCAGCACCCATTTATGATAAATAAAAAACTCTCAACAAAGTGGGAATAGAGGGAACATACCTAAACATAATAAAAGAAATATGACAAAGCCCTGGCTGGTGTGGTTCAGTGGATTAAGTGCTGGCCTGTGAACCAAAGGGTTGCCAGTTCGATTCCCAGTCAGGGCACATGCCCAGGCTGTGGGCCAGGTCCCCAGTGATAAGGGCCACATGAGAGGCAACCACACATTGATGTTTCTCGCCCTCTCTTTCTCCCTCCTTTCCCCTCTCTCTCAAAATAAATAAATAAATTTTAAAAAATCATCTTTAAAAGGAATATGACAAACCCACTGCTAGCATCATACTCAATGGGCAAAAACATAAGCATTCCCCTTAAGATAGGGAACAAGACAGGAATGTCTGCTTTCAACTCTCTTACTTAACATAGTACTGGAAGTCCCAGCTATAACAATCATTTATAGAAGGAGAAATAAATGGCATCCAAACTGGAAAGGAAGAAGTAAAGCTGTCTTTATTTGCAGATGACATGATACTATACACAGAGAACCCCAAAGACACCACCAAGAAACTACTGGAACTGATAAATGCATACAGTAAAGTAGCAGGATACAAAATTAATATCCAGAAATCAGCTGCATTTTTATATGCCAGTAATGAGCTATCAGAAAGGGAAATTAAGAAAACAATCCTATTTATAATTGATTAAAAAAGAATAATACTTAGGAATAAATCTAAGGATATAAAAGACTTGTATTTGGAAAATTATAAGACACTGANCAAGACAGGAACGTCTGCTTTCACCTCTCTTACTTAACATAGTACTGGAAGTCCTAGCTATAACAATCATTTATAGAAGGAGAAATAAATGGCATCCAAACTGGAAAGGAAGAAGTAAAGCTGTCTTTATTTGCAGATGACATGATAATATACACAGAGAACCCCAAAGACACCACCAAGAAACTACTGGAACTGATAAATGCATACAGTAAAGTAGCAGGATACAAAATTAATATCCAGAAATCAGCTGCATTTTTATATGCCAGTAATGAGCTATCAGAAAGGGAAATTAAGAAAACAATCCTATTTATAATTGATTAAAAAAGAATAATACTTAGGAATAAATCTAAGGATATAAAAGACTTGTATTGGGAAAATTATAAGACACTGAAGAAAGAAATTGAAGAAGATACAAATAAGTGGAAGCACATACTGTGTTCATGGATAAAAAGAATTAACATCATCAAAATGTCCATGCTTCCCAAAGCAATCTACAGATTCAATGCAATTCATATCAAGATACCAATGACATATTTCATGGAACTAGACCAATTATTTTTAAAATTTCTATGGAAGCCCAAAAGGCCCTGAATAACAACAGTGATCTTGAGAAAGAAGAACAACACTTGGAGGAATCATGTTACCTAATATGAAACTATACTATAAGGTCCTAGTAATCAAAACAGCAAGGTGCTGGCATAAAAACAGACACATAGATCAATGGAACAGAATAGACAGCCCCAAAGTAAACCCATGCCTTTATAGTCAATTAACATTTGACAGAGGAATCAAGCATATACAATGAGCTCAAGACATTTTATTCAATAAATGGTGTTGGGAAAATTAGATACACAAAGAAAAATGAAATTATGCCACATTTTATGTAACACACAAAAATAAATTCAAAATGGATTAAAGACTTAGATGTGAGACCAGAAACCATAAAAAGCCTAGAAGAAAACATAGGCAGCAAAATCCTGGACATTACTTGTAGCAATATTTTTTCTGATACATCTCCTTAGGCAAGGGAAAGAAAAGAAAAAAATAAATAAATGAGATTACAATAAACTAAAAAGTTTTTATAGCACAAAGGAAACCATCAACAAAATAAAAAGACAACCCACTGAATGGGAGAACATACTCGCCGATACATGTGATAAGGGGTTAATAGCCAAATTTATAAAGAACTTATAAAACTCAACACCAAAACCCCCAAACAACCCAACTAATAAGTGGGATGGGACCTAAATAGACACTTCTCCAAAGAGGACATACAGATGGCCAATAGAGTTATGATCAGAGATGATAATTTCTCTGATCACTAATCATCAGAGAAATGTAAATTAAAGTCACAGTGAGATATCACCTCCCACTGGTCATAATGGCTACCTAATAAATCAACAAACAAGTGCTGGCGAGGATATGGAGAAAAAGGAACCGTTTTACACTGTTGTTGGTGGGAATGCAGACTGCTGTAGCCACTGCGGAAAGCAATGTGGAGATACTTCAAAAAATTAAAAATGGAATTGCCTTATGACCCAGGGATTCCACTTCCGGGAATTTATGTGAAGAAACCTGAAACAATAATTCAAAAGAACATGAGCATCCCTATGTTCATTGCAGGTTATTTACAATCACCAAGATATGGAAGCAGCCCAAATGTCCATCAGTAGGTGAGCTGATAAAACAACTATGGGATGTTTACACAATGGAATTCTACTCAGCCATAAAAAGAAGAAAATTTTACCCTTTGTGACATGGATAGACCTGGAGAACATTATGCTAAGTGAAATAAGCCAGTCAGAAAAAGATAAATGCCATAGGGTTTTATTCATATGTGGAACCTAATAAACAAATTTAACTAACAAGCAAAATAAAGACAGACTCACAGACCATAAGCAGGCTGACAGCTCTCAGGGGAAGGGTCAGAGCATGGAGGAATCGAGCAAAAAGGAAAAAGGACTCATTGACATGGAAAATAGTGGGATGATTGCAGGGGAGGGGGAGTTTAAGGGGGATATATGGTAATGAAGAAAGTACAACAAAATATTTTACAAATTAAATAAAATAAACATCAAAGGAGAAAAGTAGGCTTCAGGGACCACATTGGGAATACATAGAGTCAGATGGAACCTGAGAATCTGGGTGTAAAGTATGGCCTAGCCCACCCACTGCAGACCCTACCTGCCTGGCCTGCACATTGTAGGCATGGACTTAATGAGCACCTCCCCCTGCACCCAGGAACACCCACCTAGATGGCTCAGCACCTGGAGGCCTGGTCCCAAAAGAGCAACATTTTGGGGACACAGGGAATCCTCACTCTAATGCCTAAACTTAGACCCATCTTCTTATACTGGTCTTATACTGCTCAGAGCACCCACATCTTCCTGTAGTTTGGGTAACAAAAGGGATGATACCATCTGTAGGGGATGGCCTGCCACTCACAAGGACATAGGCATGTGAGCTTATACAAGATACTCTCCTATGACAACACACAGCAATCATACAAAAGATGTACATACACAAAAGCAGTTCTACAGACTGTAGACCATGGAGGGTAATTGTCTGTTTTGGCACAACACATTCACCACCATCATCATCACCACCACCAACACCATCATCACTCCAGTTATCACCATTAACTTTATCACCTCCATCACTACCACCACCATCACCACCTGCACCACCATTACCACCACCATGATATCATCATTCCCATCCACCACCACCACCATCATCACTTTCACCACCACCACCATCATCACCTCCAGCCTCCTTTTTATCTAAGCAGTGTACACCCATCCGGTTCTACCTATATTTAGGGTTAGCGTGCCTCTCACATGCCCCTAACTGTAAAGACACAAACAAGAGGAAAGTGGGCGGAGGGCTGTTTTGTCCCCATCTCTGGACATGCCCCTGATCCACACAAAACTCTTTGCAGTTCATTCACTTGGTATTCAATGGAATAATGCGGCTGGTAATGAATTTGTTTTGCATTCAGCTGGATAGCACTGTTAGTTATGAATTTATAATTCACAGAGGGATGGGCTTTTTTTCCAAGGCGTCAGAGAAGCTGTTGCTTACAAACTTGTCATTTGCTGCTGCAAATCCATCTGTAAATGACACCACTGCAAGCCGAAAATCTCCCAGGCACAAGAATACTGCTTCAGAATTAAATTGTGTGTTTGACAGAACCCACGGTTTTGTCCTGCCCTGGCCCTGGTGTCCCACCCTTCCTCCTGGGTTCAGCCTCAGCCTTGCCAGTTTGCCTTCACCGGTTTGGCACCCCCTGCCCTCACTGCCCCCAGCAGCCCAGTACCCTGCCCTGCTCCTCTCCTTCCACATCCAGAGGGGAGTCAATGGCCCACCCAAGGCCGCACAGCTTTCTGCCTGTGCCGGAGACTGCAGACTGGCTCAGTCAGCACAGGCATCATCCGAGTTGTGGCATGAACAGAGAAGATCACGGTCCACTGCTCCTAACTCTCTCTAGGCGCACGTCCTCCCATCATTAATAGAACGCCGAACCCACTTAGAAGCATTCCCCCAGATCTGTCAGCCAGAGTATGGAGAAGCAGAGTTGCTCAGAAAAGTGTCCCCCTAACCAGAACAGAGCCCAGATGAGGTGGTAAAAGTGTGAGTGAGGATTTGAGCCAAGGCCCAAAAGGGCAGAATGGGGGGGAGGGGCAGTGATTTGTGAGAGCACAGTATACAGACCATATGGGGCTAAACCTCATTGCTTCGACTATTTCTAGGCTCTTATATTTCATTTTTTTCTTATTTCCTTTTGTGTTTCTTTCGATTATTCACTGATTTATTTATTTATTTATTTTGTAAAAAATCTATTTTTAGAGCCCTGGCTGGTGTGACTCAGTGGACTGAGTGCCAGGCTGTAGACCAAAGGATCGCTGGTTTGATTCCCAGTCAGGACACATGTGTGGGTTGAGGGCCAGGTCCCCAGTAGGGGGCGCATGAGAGGCAAGGCAACCACACATTGATGTTTCTCTCCCTCTCTTTCCCTCTCCCTTCCCCCTCTCTAAAAAATTTTTTTAAAAGAGTAAAATCAAAATATTTGATGAGTACCTCGAGGAGATCATTGAGAGCTGCAACTACTACTATGAAATCAGATATGAATGCACTAGTTTCTCAAATACAATGTCAAGCATCCCGCTAGTTTTATGTTGCCCTCTTTTCTTTTATAATAAAAAATATTAAAATATCAAAAAATTTATTTTTAAACTCTTATATTTCTTTCATGTGGGCTGAAAAATGAAATTGATGCTTGGTAAGAAGGCAGAGCTGGAAAAGAATTTTGGCACCTCATCAACAGAATCAATCAACAAACATTCACACACATGGACAAATAAGAGACCACGGCCTCTGCTATAGAGGCTTAGCCTAGAGGCAGGCCATTGCACAGCAGCGTGGATAAGATGGGATCACTGTTTTGATAAATCTGTGTGCTGTGGAGCCCCATGGAAGAATCACCAAACTAGCCTGAAAGAATTTAACACGAGACTCATTACTGATAGCTGTGACCTCAAGCAAGTTGCTTAACCACCCTGGACCTCCTCAGTCATCAGTCAGTACTTGCTGCACATTTGTACTGTAGTCAACAGGAGGATGTACATTCTAGCAAGGGATGCAGATGGGACATTCCAGGGGGCACGGGCTCGTCTTGGGGAGGGCTCTGGGAAGGCTTTCTGAGGACCGAACGGTAAACCAGGGCCTCGAGGGTGAGCTAGGTGAGGAAAGGGTAAGAGTGCCTTTGGGCAGAGGGAACAAACAGCACGTGCCAAAGTCCAGAAGTAAGCAATGTGTGTGTCCAAGACATGGAATGATCAAAGTGACTAACACGCAGAGACTCATGGGAGTAAAGAGGAAAGGGAGCTGACAGAATTAAAGAGGCCAGACCACCCATAGACTGGGGACATGATGAGAATTTGAGACTTGAAGAAAATAGGGAACACATGAGGGATTTTGAGCAGGGGAATGATAATGTTTAACCCAAAGTTCTTTGAGATCCTTGTGGCTGTTGTGGGGAGAATACCTTGAAGCAGGGTGTCAAATTCGTTTTCACTGGGGGCCACGTCAGCCTCGTGGTTGCCTTCAAAGGGCCAAATGTAATGTTAGGACTGTATAAATGTAACTACTCCTTAACAGTTAAGTGAGAGCTTGGCACTGCTGCCAGGTAGAAACAAGGTGTCAGGCCAGATAAAACAAGGTGGAGGGCCGTGTGTTTGCCACCTGTGCCTGAACAAGAACCAGAAAGCATGTGGTAGAGGCTGAATTTCATTGTCTGATGGAGAGCTAGCTGGTGGTGTCTCAGACAAAGCGATAGCGGCAAAATTGAGACAGGACACATATTCAGGAGGCAGAATGAGAAGACATGTGGATTCGAGGTGGGTGGGTGGTGAGGCAAAAGCCAAAAGGAAGATTCCCATAGTTTCTGTAAGAGCAGCTGAGATAAGGGAGGCAGGGTGAAGAACTGTTTAGGAAACACCCCGAGTTCAGTTTTGAATTTTAGCTGCCAAGGAGGCAGGAGGATCAGAGAGTCTGGAACTTAGAGAGAATCTGGGCTGGAAGAGGCGTATAGAGGGGCCATACAGGGGCAACAGCAACCGTAAGGGAGGAGGAAATGGTGGAGGGGGAGGAGGAGGGGGAGAATAAAAAGGACACAGAACTGAGCCTTGAGCAACTCCAGCGTTCAAAGATGGGCAGGGTGGAGAGCGGGCAGAGGAGGCTGACAGCCAACCGTGAAAATGCAGCCAACGGAAACCCAGAATGGCTTGGCGTCCCTGAAGCTGAGGGAAGACAGGTGGTTGTACCAAATACAGTGGGAAGACAAGTCAGATCTGGACTTGTGGACTGAGCATTTGGAGGTCAGCAGTGAACTTAGCATTGAAAGTTTTGTTAGGGGCGCAGTGGAAGTGGACTCAGCACAAAACAAGGAGGAATGAGTGAGAGCTGGGGGAGGAGAGGCAGGAAACAGGCACGGCACTTGGGGTGAGGCTGGCAGTGGAAAGGAAGAGGGGAGAGTACTCAGAGACGGCAGTGAGACCTTACTTTTAAGACGGGAGAGTTGAGAGAGCAGGTTTAGATGCTGCTGGGAAGGGGTGGGGGTGGAGGGGTAATAATGGCACAGGATTCCCTGGAAGGGCGGAGGGGATGACAAAACACTGTCTCCCAGGCTGTAGGGACACTACCCCCATTTTGACGTGTATAATGCACACTTTTTTTGCCCAAATTTTTGAGGGGGAAAAAAGAATGTACATTATACATAGGTAGTACTAATTCTGTATCTGTATAAATGTTTTTAATTCTCTATTTATGCTTATGTGTTAAAAGTGTAACTCCAGAAAGCAATAATGATATCTGCATGCAGAATGATGGTCTGGAATACGATCATCTATCTTGTTTCTAAATATAAATAAATAAATAATTTAAGTAAAACATTGAAATGAAAGATTTTTTCCCTATAAGTTTGGCCCAAAAAGTGGGTGTGCCTTATACATGTCAAAATATGGCAACTGAAGATTCTCTGTGAGAATGTACAACATCAGCTGCAAAATATCATCTTCCTGGAATAACCCTATATCCCATTTTCAGAAGAGAACACAGTGGCACAGAGAGGGTATGTGACCGGTCTAAGTCACACAGCAGGGCTCTGTATACGGGTCTTTCATGAGGAGAGCGGGGCCTGAGTGTTAGAGGTTCAGGGGAGGAGTGTGAAGCCGTAGGATGCGTCTTGGGGAGCATCTCTGATCTCTGAGCTCTGCCCCTTCCCTCCAGTGTTTCCCATCTCAGGTCCTCTTTAAAACATTTAATAAAGATGTACCACAATGACTATTTCAGAGATTCAGTAGTCAGAAACCATACCTTGACAACAGGCTACAGCAGACTGTGCTGGACATCGAGGGCGTGGAGGTGTCTGCTCCTCAACAGTTCACTGTCTAGTAGGAGAGGGTCAGAGACACAGTGGCCATGTTAATGTGCTGTATTTGTGGCAGATGAGGCTTCTGCGCTGGTACAGAAGAGGGACCTTACACACTGGGAGAAGAGGTCAGGAGGTTCTGGTTGACCCTGAGGAGAAGGAGGAGAAGGGGAGCATAACAGGCCAAGAGGAGAGCAAGTGTAAGGAGGCAGTAGGGAGAAGCTGCAAGGAGCTCGGTGTGGCAGAAGCGTGGGGAGCAAGAGGCGACAGAAAGGAGGTTGGACAGATGGACAAGAACAAGCTTCTGGAGAAGCATGAATGTCAATCACGTAGGTCAGAAAGCCAATGCCAACAACAGTGGAATCCGCAGGGTAAGTCCGAAGGTTGACAGATCCGCTAATTGGCCATCAGCTAATGCAGGAGCCAGTGGGCATAACAAAGGGCCTGGTCATCAGTAAAAAGAAGAAACCTGTCTATACAATGTCCAGAGGGGACAATCGACAGGACTTAGTGACTAATTAGATGTAGAAGAAAGGGAGTTTAGGGTAATCTCAAGTTTCTGGCTTGTGTTGGGGGTGAAGGGTGATGCCATCCTCTGAGATAGGGAAGACAAAAAGGGAATACGTTTGGGGAGTGGGATGACAGCGGGCTCTGACTGGGGCACAGTGAGCTTGAGGTGCCTGTAGCACATCGTCAGGGAAACATCCAGTAGGCAGGGAGCAATACAGTCTGAAGCTATGGAGAGGTATCTTCTGGAAATAGCAAATTTGAAGTCAAATATTTCTAGGGAGTGTGGGAGAGCTCCCTCGGGGGAGGCTTGTGGAACAAGAAGAGGGTCTGGGTGGAAACTCCATGGATCATTGGCATTTGAGGGACCAGAGGAAGAAGAAGGGCCTCTGAGGCCATCTGAGTAGCTGCCCTCCGAGAGGTGAAAGAGAATCGAGAGAAATGAGTTATGGTGCCACAGAGGAGAGAGTGACAGGAAGCAGGACAAGCTTAGCAGGGTCAGGTACCACGAAGGGTTCGCCTTGGACAGGGGAGGAAAAGAGTCCGCTGGTCTTAACAAGAACAAGGTCTTGCCCAGTGAGGGCAATTCCAGCGATGCAAGGGCGGCCACAACTAGGTTATCAGGTTCGCATCATGATAGGAAGTGAACAAGAGGCAGCAACCAGTGTAGGGAATCTTTTGAGAACCTTGCTTCAACTGAGGAGATTACAGTGAACAGGAAAATGTCCCCAGACACGAGCCCACCACTGTCCATCCAGTCACCTCCTCCTTGTTCTGAAATGGCCTGTCTGAGGAGACTCAGATGTGGACCCTCCTTTACTCGGGGATTTTCTCATGAAAAATTTGCCTATGGTGCCATCCACTCATCTTACCTCTGTTTTCAGAAAATTTCTCTAAGCCCAAAATATTGATTAAAAAGCTAATATTCACCGAACATGCACTAAGCCTTATTCTGAACACATTACATGGACTGTTTTACTTAGACCTAAAGACAACAATCATTTGCAAAGAGAGGAAACTGAGGCTTGGGAAGATTTAGTGAGTGAGTTGCATGGTTAGTGGGAAAGCTGGTATATGAGCAACTCCACCACCTAAGTGTTAGCTTCTCTAATGTCTCTGTCGTCTCTCTATGAAGCCTGAATATGCTCACTCTGGCTCAGGCAGCGCCAGGACCCACCCCTTCTGTGAATTCATTTTGCAGATTGAATCTGTTCCCTCCTGACCTGCACACCAACTGTAATCCTGAACATTCAGCCACAATGGATGGCGGGCCAATAAAAAGAGCTACCATTTTTCCAGCTTCTGCCCCCCCACAATAACCTAGAGCACTATGTTTGATGTACCTTGTTCCTTATTTTATTCCACCTTCAAGGCAACCTTATTGCAGTCACTATTATATTGCCTATTTTACAGACAAGGAACCTCAAATTCAGAGCAGGCAAATAATTTGCCCGAGATCACACAGCTGGTGAATGGCGGAACTGGGACCCAAACTGAAGTCTCCCTTATGCAATAATCTGCCAAATATTCACCTTCCCCGCTGTGGCCACAGGACAGCAGCTCCCACCCCTAATGGAAGTCTAATCATTTAGTAGATCGTCTGTTCATTTAGCATTCTGAGTATATGTGTCAGGCTCACCAGATTAACTGGAGTAATGAGGAATTTATTGGCTCTTATAGATGGGTAGGATGTTGCTGTAGCTCCCAGGACTGAAAGAAGAATGGCAGGAACCAAGGAATGAGAGTCAAAATCAGGACTCAGGACTACCATCATGCTCTCTAAATTCGTCTTCCGTCTGTTGCTTTGTTCAGCTCCTACATTTAGTGGGAAAGATGCCTTGTTGGAAGCCTCAAAGCCTCAGCACTATAACATCCAGCTGTGTGCTCAGTAGGAAGGAGGCTTCTTCCTCCCAGAATCCACATATCAGTCCCAGGGAAAGCCTCTGATTGGCCCTGCAAGGGTGATGTGCCTACCCCTTGAGCCAATCACTGGTGCTGGAGAATGGGCTTCTATGATTGGTACAGTCTGGGCCACGCCCCTACCTGCTGGCAATGGGGCAGCATGTGTGGAAGTAGTGGGACTTTAACAAACAACCCATCATGTCTGTGTGACAGCAGGGAAGAAGTTCCTAGAGGAAAGGGATGCCAGATATGGGATAAAAGACAGAAAATAGGCCAAAGTAAAAGTCACTAACTATCACATCCCCACCACTGGTCCATGTGAGAGACAGGGCAGACAGAACACAGATACCACCCTGAGAGTTCACAGCCTCACATGGAAATAAGGTTTATAGACACAAAACTGTTAATGAGAGCTGAGAGCAGCTACCATCTATGAAGCACCTACCAGGTGCCAGGCTTTAGGCCAAGGACTTCCATGTTCATTTTCTTATTCCATGTTCACCATGACCCTAGAAAGTAGGTACTCTTGCCCTGGCTGGTGTTGCTCAGTGGACTGAGTGTCAGCCTGAGAACCAAAGAGTCACTGGTTTGATTCCCAGTCAGGGCACGTGCCTGGGTTGCAGGCCATGTCCCCAGCTGCAAGAGGGAATCTTTTAAAAAAAGATTTTATTTATTTGTTTTTAGAGAAGGGGGAAGGGAGGGAGAAAGGGAGAGAAACATCAATGTGTGGTTGCCTCTCATGTATCCCCTACTGGGGATCTGGCCTGCAACCCAGGCATGCGCCCTGACTGGGAATCAAACCAACGACCCTTTGTTTCACAGGCCCATGCTCAAACCACTGAGCTATACCAGCCAGGGCTAAAATCTTAAAAAAAAAAAAAAAAAAGTAGGTAGTCTTATCATCCTTATTTTTCTGAATCAAAGAGGCAGCAGAAAACAACATTTCTTTTTTGGTAAGACAGCCAACACATGAAAAAATAAAAATGTTATGGGCTTGTTATCCCTGACCAGAGAGGTTAAGTGACTTGCCCAAGGTCACACAGTTAGCATATTAAATAAACATCCTAGGAAACATTTACTTAAGGGCCAAAAGAGTGCATCTGTTTCTTCCTGTTGACTAAAGGACCAGGGAAGGCTGTGGGGAATGGGGGGCAAGGGTAGTGAATCCAAACAGAGCTCTGAAAATGGGGCATCTGGGCAGAAAGGCAGGGAGGTTGGGGGAAGGAGAGAATGGGTCCATTTCCAGACACTACGGAAGGCAAAGCCTAAGAACCACCCAGAACCTATCTATTTCCTCTTGTCTGTGGCATCCCCTGGAGATTCACAATCAGAGACCCTTCCTGAGACTCCCCTTCTCCAGCCTGCCCTGACCAGCCCAAGCCTTCTTCACAGGAGGTATACACCAGTGTCTCCCCTCCTTTGTACTGGCTGCCCTCCTGTGGACACACCCAGTGAATTTAGGTCTTAGGTGTAGTTTGATCCACACAGATGACAAAAGAAATTTCACTTCCTTTTTATTTTTTTAAATTTTATTTTTAAAAATACTTTATTTATTTATTTTTTAGAGAGAGGGAAAGGGAAGGAGAAAGAGAGAGAAACATCAATGTGTGGTTGCCTCTCATGTGTCCCCTAGTGAGGACCTGACCTGCAACCCAGGCGTGTGCCCTGACTGGGGATCGAACCGGTGACCATTTGCTTCACAGGCCTGTGCTCAATCCACTGAGCTACACCAGCCAGAGCATGTCACTTCCTTTTTTAAAGAAATCTTACTTTTATTAATGAGTTCCAAGATCAATTTGGTATTAAGCAGTTACATTCCTATCCTCTCAAACTGAGATCATTGCCTCTGACACACCCACTTCAAATATACCTCCCTCATTTTGGACGTGGGCAAGTTGTCCCATGGACCTGAGACCAGAAACTCATTTCTCGTCCTGAGGACTGGCCCATTTTGATCTCGGCTATCCCTTAGCTTTGCTGCTGCAGCGAAGTGGCTAGCGGGACCGTGCAACTTCACTTTATGAAGTACCCAGAGGAGTCACACATTCATAGACACAGAAAGGGAAATGGCGGTTGCCAGGGGTCAGGTGCAGGGAGGGAGAACGGGCAGTTATTGTTTCATGGGGACAGTTTCAGCTTTTTTCACTCCTATTCCTCACCAACCACTAAACCCTCAGTGTCCAACGACTTAGCTCCTGCCACCTTCCTTCCCCTCCTCCCCCAACACCTGTCCCCGCCACATCACCAGTGGCTTCCTATGGATACTTTCCATTCCTTCTCTCACAGCTGCTTACTGCAGCCTTTGACACTGTTGAGTGTGTGCTTCCAACAAACTCTCTCTCCCTGGGCCTGAACTTTCCTGGTTCTTCTCTCTCCCTGAGAGCTCCTGTCTGTCTCACTCAGGGACTCTTTTCCAGGGCGCTGACCTGGACTTGCTACTTTTGTTACTAGTCTACACAGTCTTTTTGCTCAATGTCATCCCCTCTAATGATGATTAAAAAAATATCGAGGCTCAGGCAGAGGACTACATACTCACCTGTCTTCAGGATTTCTCTCTCCATTCCAAACTGGACTCCTCTCCCTCACCCCAGACCCATTCTTCCCCCCTGTCCTCTAACTCAGCTGGTGGTGCAACCATCTACTCAGGCCCCCACACTGTAATTCAGGGCCTCCTGGACTCTCCCTCTCTCTTAAAGTTCAACCAAGTCCTGCCATGTTCTCCTAAGTCATTTCTCAAAGCATCCCCTCCACTCCATCCTTGCTGCCACCCCAGCCCCTCCTTCTCTCCCATCTCCATTCAAGTAACAGCCTCCTAACTGGTCTCCCTGCGTCCTAGTCCTCAGATCCACCAGCCATAATGGCCCAGAGGGATCTTCTGGAAAGGCGGGCAGGACCAGGCTCCCCTCTGCTCCAGAATAAAACCCCAGCTCCAAACCATGGCCTCCAAGTCTCTCCAGGATCTGGTGGTCTTCCTCCAATTCCCTTTCCACAAAACTGTCAACATGGAACCTCTTAAAGGCCACAGTTGGCTTAAACTCACCCTCTCCTCAATTCTGCATGTGGGCCCTGCCATATCCCCTCCTCACTGCCTGAGTGCTCAGCCTCACCTCCCTCACACTGACTGTCACCTGGGTAACACCTACTCCCCTTTACCACACAGCTGCGGGTTTTCTTTCGGGTGAGGCTGCCAGCCCCTTTCTGAGTTGTTCCCTACCCTTCCTCTCACCCTGCCTGGCCCACCCTGTCTCTTACCATTGCTTCTAGAACTTGCCTTTGTCCTGTACTTACCACCCTTCGGTTTACTCAGGAGTGTTCCCCCAAGAGCTGTGAGCTTCCTGAAATGCCCTTTTTTCCTTACTGTACCGCAGAGTCTAGCATGCGTGGGGTCTGGTACACAGAGGTAGCGGGGCAGGGGGGCAGTGCGGATGTTGAGTAAGTGGCTGCATAATCTACTGATGTGACTACCTGCCATCTAAGGAGCCTCCAGTTCGCAGCCGCTCCCAGCGAGAGCTTGGCACACTGTAGATGCTCCGAAAAGGTTGCGCATATTTTGTTTTCTGAATTAATTCTATGTAAGGCACTGTCTGGGGGTAGTTTGAGGTGTGACAGGGAAAAGGAAAGGGTATGGATGCGGGAAACTTAACTAAAAGGGAAGCATGGGGTGCAGCACAGTAGGGGAAGGGGTAATGGGGGTGTCTTAAAGGTTGGAAGGAACTAAGTCCGCAGCCTGCTGTCCCTCCGTGCCCGGAGGTCAGCGGAGTCCGGCGAGTCTAGACGCCTCCAGGCCCTCCGGTGCAGGACATTTCCCCATCTCCGGGGTGGCCAGGACCCTGCTCAGCGGTCGTGCACGGCACTGGCAGGCGTGTGTGTCGCTTTAAAAGCTCCCTCCCGGCGCGCGGGGCCGGCCCTTCCCTACCAGCGCCGAGCGCACGGAGCCTCGGAGCCAGGCGGCCTTGGAGGGAGCAGCGCCCGCCCAGGCGGCTAGTCCGGCGGGGATCGCGAGGAGGGCCGGGGGCGCCTGGGCGAGGGCGGCGCAGCACTCGAGGAGCGGGCCCAGGCCTACGGAGCCGGGCCGGGCAGCTGAGGGCGAGGCCTCGGAGGGAGGCCCAGCCCGAGCTGTTGCCTGTGTGCCCGGCCGGCAGCGACCCGGCGCCCTGGGCCGGGGAGGCGGCGAGCGGCGAGCGGCGAGCGGCGCGCAGCGGGCGGGAGGAGGCGGCCGCAGAGCCGAGGCTGCTGGCCTCGAGCTCCCCGCCCGGCCGGGCCGCCGCGCANTGAGGGCGAGGCCTCGGAGGGAGGCCCAGCCCGAGCTATTGCCTGTGTGCCCGACCGGCAGCGACCCGGCGCCCTGGGCCGGGGAGGCGGCGAGCGGCGAGCGGCGCGCAGCGGGCGGGAGGAGGCGGCCGCAGAGCCGAGGCTGCTGGCCTCGAGCTCCCCGCCCGGCCGGGCCGCCGCGCACCCTCCCTTTCCGCCCCTTACCTCGCCGCGCCTCCTCCTCTCGCTCGCGTCGCCTCCTCTCCTCCGCCCCGCGCCGCTCCCGCCCGCGCCCCGGCCACCAAGCCCAGCCCAGCCGGGCCCGGCCTCGCGCGTTCGTGGCCGGGCCGGGCGGACGCCAGTCCCTCGGCCGACGCTGCCCCTCCCCCGGGGCCCGGCGTCTCCCGGACCTTTCCAACCGCGGACCGAGCCGTGGCCGCACTCTCGCCGCAGGCTGAGCACCGTGCTGGGCTGCGCAGACCCCTGCGGCCGCTCGGGACGCCCCGGGTGAGGGAGCGAGGACTACCTGGGTCCCGGCTGAGGGCGCCCCGGGCACAGAGCGGGGCCCGCTCCTTCCCGACGAGGAGCCCCCGCGGGCCCGAGCCCCGGCCCCTCTGGACTGGACTGAGCGGAGCCCAGACGGCGCGGAGCCCGGGGGACGCCGGGCGCGGGCTGAGGGGATCCCTCCGACTTTGACTGGCGCGCTGGGACCGCCTCGGCGTCGCCTCAGGCGCCCTGCGACCGGGTCACTTGCGGCCTGAGAGCCCCCGGCGCGCCAGACCCCGGCCTCTTCCCCACCCGCAGTCCGGCGGGGGTTGGGGAGATTTTTCCTGCCCGCTTTCTGGGAGCGCGGAGGCCCCGCCCCCTCCCACCGCCCGGATGTCTCCCGGGGCGGCTCCGAGGACCTCCCTGAGGCCAGGGGCCGAAGGGTCCAGAGAGAGAAGCCCACCCTAGGGAGCCTGGGGGGCCCCCCAACCTCACCTTGGGGCTTGGCCCCCGACGCTGATCGGAAGGCAGGCCGGTACCCCTACCCTCGGTGAGTCCGGAGCGGAGCGGGGTTCTGAGGGAAGGCGGGGCGGGAACGGGAAGGTCTGCTGATAAGAGGACACCTTGGAGGCGTTAGGGTTGAGGACAGAAGACTGGAGAGACCCTCTCGTGAACCTTCGGGGCATGGCCTGGCTGGGGAGGGGTGTTTAGGGGGACCTGGGGCACAGTGCCCCATCGCAGTCTCAGGACTTGTGCTTCTAAAGCAGGTCCCTCTTTTCCTTCTCAGAGAGGAGCTGTGCTGTAGACCATCTGCCTCCACCACCTCTCCCTACAAAGAAAAAAATTAATATATCCCCAGCGAGGAAGGGTGCAGGCTGGGGAGAGGGAGGCAGCAGCATTGCCGGCTGCTGCTGCAGCCTAGGAGGGCTGATGCCAGGCTTGCTCTCTCTGCAGGGGGCTGCCCTCCTCCAATCCAGCTCCCTTCCCAGAGCTGCCCACATCTGGAACCCCCTCCACATCTGGAAGACCCCAGCCACCATCCTTCTGCAGGTGTCAATTGCATCCAGAGATCTCTGCCATTCCAACTGCCCAAGAGTTGTGAGGGGATTGCCTCTACCTCCCCCTATCCCAAGGGCATCTCTTACCCTTAGCACCTGCAGAGTCACCCCTGCCTCTGCCCAGGCTCAGCTGGACACCAGCCCAGCACATCTATAGGCACATTGAGTCCTGGAGGCCACTCCTGAGATCCAAAGCCCCTCCCCCTGCCCTCCTATGTCCTCACCTTGACCCCCTGTGTCAGATCTGTCTCCCTCTGGGTGTCCCATTCCCCATCCAGAGGCAGGGGAGGTGGGGTAGCAGGGGTCAGGGGCTGGGTGAGAACCACCCAGGGCCAGGGTGAGCTGGGGGGCCGTTAAGATGTGGAGCTCTGCCTGGCTGAGGGGGGCTCTGTGGAGGCAGACGCAGTGTGTGCCTGGCTGGGGGAAGTATGGGCAGGCCTGCTGCCACGTGGTGAAGGATGAACATTCGGGGCACCCTGGACCTCGGGCAGCCCAGTGACGACCCCAGCAGTGGTGGTGAGCGGGAGCGGATTCGACAGCGCATGAAGATGGTCATCGGGCAGCTCGAGGGCATTCTGCGGGAGCTCAAGGAGGTGGCCAAGGAGCTCAGGGAGGTGAGTGAGGGGCCAGATGGACCCTAGACCAGTTTTCCTGGGCCTGGCACAAACACATACTCTCACATGTATGTTTCTGTGTGTGTATGTACAAAGCTGTGTGTACATGTGCCACTCTGCTGGGTACCTCCTTCTCCTTGTTCTCCTTTCCCCAAATCTGCTCTGCCAAAAATCTCACGATAGCCCAGGGCTGGAGGAGTCTCAGTGTTGCTACAATTGCTTGGGCAGCGTGTCATGTCCCCAAGGTTCTGTGGCTAGCACTCAGGGCTGCCAAGGTGGCCAATAAGGACTGAGTCCCACCATAACCTCTTGGTGGGATACTCTCTTCAGGAGCCCAGGCTAATCTTGGACCCCACTGTCTGCCTCTCAGGCTCTGATCTGGTCACAAGGGGCCCTGGGGAGAGTGTGGATGGCTCTGATGAGGCTATCCCCACTGCTTGGGTCCCAGCTCAGAGCATTCCCAAGACATTACACAGATACTCAAAATCCATGATCCTGGAAAAATTACAGCCAAGCTAGGCCCTCCCTGCCTCAGGTGGGAATGCATCTAGGGGGCTGGTAGGAGGGTATCAGAGTTTCTGTGCACACTGGCAGAGGCAAGAATCTTTTCTAAAGGAATGTATCCCTGTCTCACAGTTCTGACTGCCTTTTGCCAAAGCTGAAAAGTCACCTAGAGATCTTATGATGTGTGTCCCTCTCTGTCTCTCTAAGTGAAGCCAAGTTTAATTACCACTTCCCACATTGCTGGGGTAATGAGGTACACATGTCATCGGCCCTGCCTGCTGGGTTGTGTTCGAGCCCAAAATGCATGACCAGGGTTCTGAGCCATTGGCCTGAATTTGCCCACTGGGTGCCATTACACCAGCCAGGTGGGCTTTAGGCAAATTTCAACTCCTTGTAACTAGGGCCCCTGCAGAGATAGCGGAGAGAGTGATTGAATTGGAGCTATGAGCTTGGGCTTTCCCAGCCAGCTGTGCTAGGAGGATGGGGGCTAGGAAGATGGAGAAGGGGTGATGGTGGGTACCGACTCCAGACTGGCAGAGTGGCCTATAGCTTGGCCCATGAGCCAAGAAGCAGGGGTTGTTTGAAGGGAGTTTTTTCCAGAGTGGAGATGGTGGGATGGGAATGTAGGTTGGGCAGGACAGCCCCTCTACCCAGTGTCAGCGTCATGGAGCCTACCAGGGAGTCCCTCCTCAGTGCTGCGGGGAGAGAGAGGTAGCGGTGCTTATTCCGATGAGCTAGGCTGGTCAGGGTCTGGGCTGAACATCTCTGGGGAATACAGTTTGGTGGTCAGTGCCCCTGAACGACCCCTCCTCCAACCTCATTGGTCCAAAAGGACTACATCCCCTCTTCAACTCTCCCCAACCCCCTTCTATTTCAGATGTTCTGTGGTTCCATCGGAGCCATGGGAACTGTCCAGAGTCCCAGTCTTGAGCACGGGCATGGGGCCTGTGCCCCAGCAGGCCCACCCAGAAAGAACCAGGATTGACTCAAAGCCTGGGAGTCAGCTTTGATATAGCAGAGCCTGTTCCTAACTGACTGACTGAGCATCTTGCAGGAATTTGCTCTCTTCCCACTCCTGCCCCAAGGTAGAGCCATCCAGAGTTTGAAGGCATCTCACATGTCAGCCAGACCAGCCCTGTCCTCTTACTGTTGAAAAAACTGAGGCCCAGAGAGGGATAGGGACTTGTTGAAGGTCACAGAGCCTACCAGCAGCACTCAATAGAACTCAGGTTCTGATATCTACTCTGGGGCTCTTCAGAAGGTAGGCTAATAGGCAACCTCTTTCCATTTTGTTAAGGACCTTCTGTAGATGATACCTTAGGCTCATGATATGAGAGCGTATCCTTTAGGGGGTGAGAAAGATCAGAAGCCCTGGGATTTATTTGCAGATCTTTGAGATGTCCCCTCCCTCCCTGCTCAGCACACGCACTCACCCACTCGCATGTCCTGAATGGCAGAGCTTCAGGTTCATGGGCTGTGCAGCCCAGACGCCTGAGCCAGAACAGAGAAGGATGAGTCCCCTCCTCCACATCCCCTCTAGGCCTTGTGCCTCCACCCAAGACTTTGATGGGTTACTATGACAACCAGAATCGACCCCACATGCCACCACCTGCCCACTGCCAATGGCACCCAGCTGGGGTGGGGGCAGGCCTCAGAGCTCCCCCATCCCCCAGGCAGGGTCTGGACATGAGGCAATGGGCAGAGGGAAGTGTCAGGGAAGGCAGGTGAGGTTCCGGGAGGCCCAGGAAGAAGAGGACATGCCATTTCAGGGGGTTGGGATTTGTCAGGAATGGGGTTACCACTTAGGGGTGTCAGGCTCTGGTTTGTGATAAAGATTGTGCTGCCCCCCTCTCCCACACACTTGGAACCTGTGATCATGGCTCCTGGTCCTCTAAGAGGGGGCTGCAAAGCTGGATCTGCCTGGCACTTCTCAGCTGCTTTGTGTGACATTGGGGAGCTAGGTTAGGCCCAAGGTTGAGAGGGTTCCCTTATCACACCCTGCCCTCCAGG
The DNA here is from genome assembly GCF_014824575.4 of Sturnira hondurensis. Lineage (NCBI taxonomy): Eukaryota > Metazoa > Chordata > Mammalia > Chiroptera > Phyllostomidae > Sturnira > Sturnira hondurensis. Next base: position 3,171,863 of record NW_028077960.1, read on the forward strand.
CAGCACCAGCTCAGAATTCACCATCTAGGTTCTGGTTTCAGGAGGGCAAAGCACTTAGATCTGAATCCAAAATTCTCGTACAAGACTGCCTGGGGGCAGTACAGGTGCTTGATGAAAGAGGAGGGCCAGCAGAAGGGAAGGGCTTAGCTGCATCCCCTCCGCTGTCCTCCTCCTCCGTCTGCCGCTCCCTTCCCCAGGTACCACAGATCATGGCAGAGCCTCCTCATTTTCTCAAGCATCCTGCCTGAAATCCACAGAAAGATGAGGAGCACGAAAGCACTGCTCCCCAGCCCCCGAGCCTCAGTCTGCTCATCTCTGGAATGGGGATGACGATAATTCACAACTCAGAGGGATCCTAGAAGGATTTATTGGGGGCGTGGCGGGCAGTCCGTGGGGGCCAGTGCCTACCTACTCACACCTCTAAAAGGTTCCGAGTTCCTTCTCCCGCGTCTCCCTGCCCTCCAAACCTCGTGCTGCAGCTCTGCCTCTGTTTCCCCAGGGAGATAGGGGGCAAGTTCTATCCCGTGGGTGGGGAAAATACTCTTATGGACTAAGCAAGGTGAGGAATGTAAAAGTGTTTGAAAGCAGAAATGGTGCTGCAGAGGGATGCGATGGTAAATCATGACTTCGCCCCGGGGTTCACCGGCACTCCGGGGTGCCAAGCCTGTCCCAGCAGGCTCTCTGAGCTCGGAATTCTGTGGGTCTGAGAAGCAGCACAGCCTGGGGTCCACGGGCATGGGCTCCACAGCCCAGTGTCTCCGGTTCAGACCCAATCTCCGCCCTCTTCTAGCTGTGTGAACTTAGGAAAGTTACTTTACCTCTCTGTTCTCCTGTTTTATGTCCCTAAAATGAGGATATGCAATTTTATGCCTCTTCCTGCCACCAGCCCTAGGGTGATTGTGAGAATTAAATGTGATATTATATATGATGTGCTTAGCACAGTGATGGGCACAAAAGTAGCCCATATGTGTTAGATATTATTGATGGAATATTCTAACACTGGCCTACTCCTCAACTCCAACTCAGGCCTTGTTCTTTTGGAGTCTCCTTGGCTTCTTCACCATGATCAGGGAGGTCAGAGCCAGGGCCCTGTAGTAGGCAGTTCCACCCTCTTCTGGTTGGGTCAGGGAACAGTGATGGGGGTGGGAAGCAGGGCTCCAATAAGATTGCTTTTGAACAGAGACCCAAAGGAAGTGAGGGTACAAGTCAAATGGGTATGTGAGGATGAGTCTCCAAGCAGTGGCAACAGCCAGTGCAAAGGTCCTGAGGAGGCAGTGTGCTCGGCATGGTCGGGATCAGCAGGGAGGCTGGTACAGTCGGAATGGGTGGACCAGGAGGCGGAGAGCAGGAGGGCACACAGAGTGTACTGGACACAGTACGGAATTTGGATTTTGTCCTCAGAATCCCACGTGCTTTCCAGGAATTTCTGGGTGGGAACCTGCCTCTCCACTGCTTTCCCTGTTTCCTACCAATTGGGAGCCCCCAAGGGCAACAGTGAAAGCCCTTGTCCTTGGCCCCCTAGATGCCGAGCTTACCTTGAGTACATACTTGGCCTCCTCCTCCCTGGTTCTCCCATCCCCAAGGTGTTGCTCAGTGTGGGGCCTCAAAACGTTTCTGTGTTGCCCATCATCACTGGCTGTTTGGTAGGATGTAGCTCAAGGGCACAGCTGCCCACTTTGGCATGAACACCTCAGGAGAATGGAAGGGGGGACAAAACCCTTTTGCAGACTGAGGTAAGAGTGAAGCTCCCCACCTAATTTTCTTGGAGACTAGGCACATGGCAATGGTGCCATCCCATTGGCAAGGTGCTGTGTGTGAGGTGGCCAGGAAAGCCACAGGCCCGACAGCATGAGGTGAATGTGGCCCAGCCAGAAAGCAGCTGGAGCAGGAGAGGCTGGGGACCACGGAGCTGCGCCAAAGTGGGTCAGCTCCATCACCCGCAGCTCAGCAAGAATTGTGCGGATTTTTTTTCCTTGCCTCCCCTTTCCCTTTGTGTTCTCCTCCTCCGGCAGATTCACGAAGCTCTGTGGCCAATTAGGCCAAATTGCAGGATGAGAGTTATGAATCATGGTCAACTCACTTCCCCCTCCCCAATGCCACAGTCCCCAAGAAGACAATAAATAACGTAATCACAGAATTAAAAAATAATCAGTGGTCATAAAAAATGCAGGATCTCAGTTATGTAATCATCTGCCTGGAGAGCCAGGAGGGAGAAAAGGAAGTAGCAACTTGTCAAGAGAAGTGGGGGGGCCAGAGGTGAGTGAGGGGAGACAGGAGGAGATAGAGGCTGCAGGACTCCCCAGGCCTCCGGCCGGCTCCAGGGTTTTATGGAACACAGCCATGCTTTTCTTGGAGAGGCAGCGCAGCCAGGGCTGGAGGGAGGGCTGGGACAGGCAATACTGGGATATCTAGGACCACGAAACATTTTTTTAGAAAAGAACCCCACAGCAGTTTTTATTAAGCTGTCTGAAGTCATCTACTCACTCAATGGCTGTATTTGTAAAGAATGTATCCACTGGTATAAAACTGGGGACCCCCCTGGTGGGCAAGGCATTTTCTGGCCCACTCGTCATGGGGAGAAGACACCAAGCACATTATAACCTATATGCTCATAATGCTGTAGGTGTGATAAATACTGGATAATATGTGAAGGAAAGTTACAGGGTGCTTTGAGAGGCTTCCATAGGAAACTTATCCTCACCTGGGATCAAGGAAGGCGTCCTTGTGGAACTGAGGTGGAGTGAGTAGGAAAGGAGCGAGACGTTTGGGCGAGGTGCAGAGGCAGCGTGTGCTCAGACAGTTTGTGTGGAAGGGTGGTGAGGAGGCATGCCTGGGAGGGTGGAGAGCAAAGCACCCTCGGCCAGATTTGGTGAGGGGTGTTGTTTGGAGGCGCAAGAGTGTGGGGAGCAAGGAAGTGCTGGAAGCATTGTAGCGCCCAGGTCCTGCGGGCTGATTAAGAAGTTCCCTGGGTGCGGCATGCGGCAGACGCTGGGCATTAAGCTGCTGCCTGCGGGGAGACTAGGTGAGTTTGGATGCATTTTTTTCAGGTGAGGGGAGCTGAGGCTGTGACCAGGGCAGAAGTTGGGACACCCTCGGGTTAGGGCCTGGGCCCCCAGAGGGTTCTGTCTCCGCCCTCACCTGCGCTTCCTCTCTGGTGTTCCCTCTTTCACCTGCGCTTCCTCTCTGGTGTTCCCTCTTTTCCGCTCTAGAGCAGGCAATTCATGTGCTTAAGGGGCCAGGCCCGAGAGTCAGAACTCCTGACTTCTGCTCTCAGCTCGGCTCCTCCAGTCTCGGGCTCAGTTTCTCTATCAGCAAGCACAGTAAGAAGGGTGGGCCCAACAGTGTCTCCATTCTCTTCTGGCTCTGAGGTTTTAGGATTCTGTGGTATTGATGGTTTTGTTTCTCTTTCTATTCTTCTTCTTCCCCCTTTTTTTCCTGTGTAGGTAATTATTTTCCTGCACTCCAAGACAATCCCAAATTACATGTAGGCAAATGATTATTAAATCTCAGAGAGAAATCACAAATTTTGGGATATCTAAAGCAGAGTAGCAGGTAGCATGGGGCCTCCCACCCCGGCCCTCCCACTGGCCCTGTGAGACGCAGCACCAGGGACAGGCAGCAGGGCTACGGCCGACCAGGCCCTGCATGCAACCCGGGTGCCCCTGGCACCTCACTCCCCTTTGCCCATCCTCACTGTGTCATTCATCACGTTAGTTTGACCTGTCCCACCTAATGAACAAGGCCAGATTGGCCCGTGGGCCTCAACCATTCAGCTTTTAGAAACCCTTCTGTATCTGTTCCATCTGAAAATAGCCCTACTTTAGGGAACATAGGTGCCACCCATGTGCTGGGAGTTGAAAGGCCCAATGTGTCCCACTGTTCTGCCACAGGCGCTGGATACGTCCCCATTGGTGTTATTCCTTTGGTAAAGAACTGACTCCCATCAGCTCTTGGGCCCGCCCACATGTTAGTGCCCAGTGGTGTATGGTGGGTATTGTTCTACATGCTTTCCGAGTCCTTAAATCCTCACAACAACCTAACAAGCCTCAAATCCTCACCACAGTCTAATGAAGGAGAATTAGAACTCTCCTTTGCTGAAGAAAGTCACACACAGAGACAATGAGTAACTTGGCTACGGTCATAAAGCCGGTAAGCTGTGGGCCAGGTGGAGCCCCAGGTGTGGCTCCCGAGCCCAGGTTCTCGGGTGCTTGTGTGTGCTGACTGCACTTTAACACACAGTCATGTATCTATTAAGTCCCCGTCACCGGGACAAGGAGAAGAGCATCATCCCGCTTTACAAGGGAGGAAAACAGGACTGGAGAGGGGAAAGCCAGGCCTGGGACTTGAATCCAGGCCTCTTTGTCCTCCCTCCACACCTGCAGGGTAGAACCAAAGAGGGTATTCTGAGGGAGAAGGGAAAGGGCCTGAATGTGCAGGCCTCCAGAGAAGGTGCCTGGCAAGGGCCTCTTGGATGAGGGGAGTGAGCTCAGACCTGACAGCGTCAGGGATTTTGCCCTGTGCACCTTGGACCTTCCTCACAGGGTTTTAGGAACCCAGCTTCTAGGCATGGCCCGGCCTCAGCCAACTCTCATCCATCACAGCCAAGTAATTCCCTCCCGGTTCCTGCTAGGGTCACCTCCTTTCAGGCAGCAGCAGACTCTTAGCAGCTAGTAGCTTGGCCAGGGCAGTCTAATTGGAGGGCGTGGCTTCCCAGAGGTGCAAGTCCCCTCCTGAGGCCAGCAACGCCCCGAGGTGCTGTTCCTTCATCAGCTGAATCCCAGGCCCTCAGGTCAGTGGTTCTCAGTTTGTCCCCAGACTAACAGCAGCAGCACAGGGAAGCCTGTTAGACCTGCACCTTCTTGAGCCTCCCCCAGAACTTACTGAATCAGAAATTCTGGGGAGTCAGCTGGTGTACACTCCAACTGGAGAGTCCCTATTCTAGGCTAGGGCTCCCACCAGCCCTCAGGTGGGGCTTGGGTTGAGCAAGGGCTTCTGGGTCATGCAGTCTTCTCTGCCATAGCGGGAGTGGTCAGAGTGGGAGACTTAACAAGGGATGGCCAGACTGGAGGGTGGGGCCCTATGCCCATTGCCTGCCCGAACCCAAACCCAACACTCAGAGCGGTGTTCAGTCTTGCAGGGCCTGGCAAAGGCAGGAATCTCGGCTGCCCCGGTGACTGGTGCCTCGGCACCATTATCTGTGACCTCAGGAAAGGATGATCTCATGGGTGGGAAGTCTGGCGTACAGCAGGTGCTCAGAGCTGCAGGATGATGTCTCTTTTATCACCAGCGCCCCACAGGCCCCTTTCACTACCCCTATCACTGTTCCTCACAAAGCTGTGGTGAAGTTGGCAGGATTGAGGTTATCAGGCCTACTTGGTGGCAAAGGACATGGAGGTCGAGAGAAGCTGTGTGACTCACCTAAAGACACACAAAGCAGTGTCTGCGTCTGGAACCCAGGTGTCTTGACTCAGCCAGCTCTTCTGCAGGCCTCAGACAAGTGTTCCAGCCACTCTTGACCTAGGGCTGTGGGGAATGGGCATCCCTAGGCATCGACACCCCAAGTCAGCTCTTCCAGTCCCTCTGGAATCTCAGAGATTGGAAGAACCTTGGAGATCAACCACTTCAGCCAACTCCCCATTTACAGATTGAAAAACTGAGACCTAAGTGGGAAATGGACCAGGTCGCCTGCATGGGACCCCCTGGTCCGGCAATGCCCTGATCCCAGTGCACACATCTCACTGACCCAGAGGCTTCCTGACCCCTCAGTTTTGCCTTTGCTTTCCTCCTTCACTTTGGAGCACTCCTCGCCAAACCTCCAGCGCACTCCTGGACAGCAGTGGTCCACGGTAAAGATTCTTTGGCTAGGGACTGCATTAGGTCGTTAATGGACTGATCGGCCTCTGGGTAGAAATACTGGACAGGCACTGAGAGCTGGGCCTGGGCTTGGTCACTCCCTTCACATGGCTTTGTCCCTGGGTCTCTTGGTTCCTCTATTTTGTTTTTGATGTTTTGCTATATTGCTTTTGGCCTGAAGCCTCTCTCCTCCTCTCAGTGGTCCTCTCCCTCTGTCTCTGACTGGGTCTCTGTTTTCCCTTCACCATCTCCATCCCTGACCCATGTGCTGATGGTTGTCTGGGCCAGGGGATGTCCTGAGGCAGGGCTGCCCATGTGGAGTCAGCCTGTCTCTGCGGGGTGGGCGGGTTGCAGTGACCCCCCCAGCTGAACTGCACCCCAAGCCTGAATGCATTTAACAGGCAGCTCTCGACCCAGGAGGGATGGGTTTTTGTATTGCTTACCAAATAATGATTGTTATATTCCTTTCCCAACAAGCCAGGATTGATCTCCAGTCACCAGAGGCCAGGCAAAAGGAAGGGGGGAGAAGGCTCTGGGGTGCATGGGGGTGGGGTGGTAGGGACATTAGGGGGACATCTGCTGACCATCAGCACAGGCTGATCCAGGGTGTTTCCTCATGGTCACTCCGTATCATTTTTCTCTCAGGGTGGGTAGACCTGTCAGCTCTCCACTGAGTGGACTTGCTGGTGTCTCTCAGCCCTCTTTAAGTGGCCCCTTATTGGTCAAAGGAAGACCCAGCTCTGAGTGCCAAGGCTGCCCCCAGAACAGCAGCTGGCTTGGGGGGCACAGGGTGTGTGAAGGGATGGGGGCGGGGCTGGGAGGCAGTCCCCCTGCTTCCGACAGACTACGGAGTGGAAAACTGGAATGGGGGGGCAAGCCCTGGTCTATTCTGGGCTCTCCACAGGGTAAACAAGCCTGTGACTTCCAGTCTAGTCACCACCCTGAAGGGTCGTCAGCTGGGGGATGTGGGTAGGGGGACATGCTCACACCTAAGTGACACCAGGGGGTGCCTGGCCCTTCTCACGTCTCTGCCCTTCCCGGCCAGGTGGTGAGCCAGATAGATAAGCTAACCTCAGACTTCGACTTCGAACTGGAGCCGGACGACTGGACCACGGCCACTGTGAGCAGCACCTCCAGCAGCGACAAAGCCGGTGTGGGCGGCCCCTTTGACCTGGGTAACCTGGACTTCATGACAGCCGACATCCTCTCAGACAGCTGGGAGTTCTGCTCCTTCCTGGATGTCTCTACCCCCTCGGACTCTGTGGACGGCCCAGAGCCAACCCGACCAGGGGCTGGCCCTGACTACCGACTCATGAATGGTGGCACGCCCATCCCTAATGGGCCGCGGGTGGAGACCCCAGACTCTTCCAGCGAGGAGGCCTTCGGCACTGGCCCTGTTAAGGGCCAGCTGCCCCAGCGGACTCCGGGCACACGGGAGAGAGTGCGGTTCAGTGACAAAGTGCTCTACCATGCTTTGTGCTGTGATGATGAGGAGGGGGACGGCGAGGAGGTGGCAGCAGAGGAGGAGGTGGGCCTGTCCCCAGAGCCGCCTAGAACAGAGGCCCACGGGGGCCCTCTCAAGACCTCTCTGGCCCCCAGCAAGCCAAGGCGCTCTCTACTCACTGGCAGATGCTCAGGCCCTACCTCGGCCCCTGAGCAGACCCGGAGGGTCACGAGGAACAGCAGCACCCAAACGGTTTCAGACAAGAGCACGCAGACAGTGCTTCCCTACACAGCCACCAGGCAGAAAGCCAAGGGGAAAAACTAAGGGCCAGGGAGGGGACAGGGGGACGGTGGGTACATAGAGTCATAAATATATATATATATATATTTAAACAAACGCAGTCATAATAAAATTTTAAAATGCGGAGGATCCAGCCCCACAGGCCCCAAAGCTTTCTCAGAGCTCATCTCAGGCACAGAGATGCTTGCTTGTCTCCTAGATCTTGGGAAGTGTGTCCAGAACTTCCCTCCCACCCTTCTCATGGCAAGGCTTCTGAAGGGGGTGGTCCAAACTTAGGTAAATTAGGTGGGCTGGGTCAAACCTGGGGCTCCTCTGGAGTCTGGCTGCTGGCCTGGGCCGCACCCTGGCGGAATTCATCCACAGGAGGCACGCTCTGAAGGAGCGGTGTCCAAGGTCAGGGCTAACTGTGTTGTGGAGGAGGTGGTAGGACTGAGGGCCTGGGGCAGCAGCACTCCGACTGGGCCGGGGATCGCTTGCCTTCTATCCATGGCAGACCTTGCCTCTCCTTCCCAAAGGACATACACAACCCTGCCCCCCAGGCCCCATCCCAGGGTTGCCCAGGACACAGAGAGGGAGCAAGTTGCTCCCATGGGCCGGGCCTGCATGCTGGGAAGCTGGGCTTGCACAGACCCTGCAGGATTGGGCTGGGCTGGGCAGGGGTTTAGAGAACCTGGACCGCTCCCAGACCTTTCCATTCCATGCTTGGCCCTGTCCGCCAGGGATCAGAGACTCGCAGCAGAGCCTCAGTCGTCCCCTGGCTCAGCCCTGAGCACAGCTGAGATCCATGTGAGAAAGGAGGCAGCAACCACCGTGGGCCACAGACAGGCCGCTGACCTTGTCAGCAGGCAGGCAGCCCCCAGAGGAATCCAACGGCCTTGCCTCTACCCACTGGGGCCCTGAGCCCACCTTGGCAGGTCATGAATGACACCTACAGAGGCAGGGTAGGAGCCCTAGCGCTACCAGGGCTTCACCTGGGGCATGGTCGGTGTGGATACAGCATCTGAATATTCTAGGGCTAATAATCCAAACTGTTGCTCACATTTATTAAGCAGATCTCTATGCTGCTACTGTGCCGAACGTGTTTCGTAGCATAGTCTCATTTAATCTTCACAAAAACCCGACAAGGCAGGAACTATAGCTATCCTCGTTTTTCAAATGAGAAGACTCAGGTTCACAGAGGTCAGGTAACTGTCCCAAGGTCGCAGAGCCTGTGCTACCCTGCCCCCTGTGAGCAGGTGGTTTCCAGGCCATACCTGGCTCTGCTGTCTCGTAGTTGTGGGACCTTGGGCAAGCCCATTCGCCTCTCTGAGCCTATCTACCTCATCTATGAAGTGGGTCTGATAGTGTTCACCTACCTCACCAGCTATTGTGGGGCTTTGACAAGACACAAACTGTGAAAGCACTTGGTAAATGCCAAGGCACTGAGCTTGTATTGTGGTCAATGGGACCCCAGCGCCAATTCTGGTGTTTTCCAGGGCTGGGAGCCCTGAGTGGGGTGGGAAAGAAGCTAATGCCACCAACTGGGAGCTGCTTCTGGGTCACGGTGCGGTGGCCTCCCGCTTGCTCAGAGCAGGGAGGTGGCAGTGATGGCAAGTGCGAAAATGGCACTCCTCAGGGCCTCCCGGCTGTGCACTCAGTGAAGGCATGGGGCAGCCTGCCAGGGGCAGCCAGGAGGGGTGTCCGCTCTGCACATGGGTGCCCAGGAGAGCCTGGCCAGAGAGATGCTCTGTGGCCCTTGGGGTAGGGCGACAGACCGTGCTAGCCAGCCTGGAGTGCGTGCTGGGGGTGCTGTCAGGATGAGACAGGCCAGGCCTAGGAGGCCTGCTCTTCAGTGTTGGCGTCTCCCCTCGGCCCTGAAGAGCCAACCAGGTGCAGCCTCCAGGGTGGAAACCTAGGGTAGGGGGTTGTGGCCAGCTATTTCTGCCCAGGACTGAGAGTAAGAGGTCTGAGCTCCTCCATCAGCCCCAGGACATTCTGGGGCAGTGGTGTGCATTAGTGACAGGACCCCAGCTCAGGGGATAAATGCCAGGGGGTTCCCCCCCAAGGGATGGCCAGCTGTGCCTTGCCCTGCCTCACCAGGTCTGGGCGCACCTGGCTTTGGGACTCGTTTTTTTTCTCCATGGCAAAACTGATTGTAGACTTACAGTCTTTCTGCTTTACACCAGTTAAGGGGAAGACTTCTTCAGGGGACTCCCACTTCACCAGGAAGAAACTGAGGGGGCCCTAGGGAGGGCATTGTCCTCTCCTGGGAGATCCCCCATTCTGCTCTGAGATTGTGCGTGGCTATGGCTAACACACATCACCTGGCTACTTGCCCCATTGGCGCAGTAGTGAGAGAGTGCCCAGAATGAGGAGGAAGTGGGTATTGAAATGGGTATAGGTTCTTAAAGGGCCCCAAAGTACTTGGCTGTCCTTGTACTTATGCCATACCCAGTCTGGGCTTCACTGACAGGGGCAGTTCCCTGTGGCTTTCTGATGACTTGAAAGGCGGAGGATGGCCACCTATGCAAAAGCTGCCATTGTCGGAGCTGCTAAGCATGAAACCCTGCTCCGGAGTAGTGGGCTCCTTGCCCTGAGGCAGACGCAGCCAAACCCTGGGCTTCCTCCAGGCCTTTCCGCTCCTCCAGGTACAGTCTCTCCCTGCTCCTCCCCATCTCCAAACCCCTGCCAGTTTCTGGGTTTCCTCACCCAGAATGGCTCATCAGATCTCCCTGTTTCCAGAAGTCTTATTTTACTGACCACCTACTGTGAGCTCAGGCTTGTGACAGCCAGTGCCATGGTGGAGGCAGAGGGTGCTGTGTCAGAGAGGAGTCATAATCATAACACTCATGTTCCCTGAGCACGTCCCATGCACTGGGCATGTCCTAAGTATATGTCTTATTGCAATTACTCCTCTCAGCAAATATGAATGAGGTAAGCAATTATATTTATACCTGTTTTCCAGATGAGGAAACTGAGGCTCTGAGAAGTTAGTAAGTTGCCTAAGGGCACAGGATAGGTATGGCTCCAGGATTTGACCCCAAACTCAGTGACTTCATACTCAAACATATGCTGTAGTCAAAATCATAACGGACCAGTGCCCTGGTCTCTGGGAATGAGGGAGGGGCTGGGATCTGAGAGCCAGATGTGCCTCTGGTGGGGTGTGGGTCCTGGGAGCAGAAAACCTGTGAATGCCATTCAGTCTTTGGAGAGCTTGGCTATTATTAATGGCCCTTGACACAGAGCCTGGCACCAAATGGATTATGTATTCAATAAATGTTTGTTGAATGAATGAACGAGCCCCATTTGCAGAGGGAGCATTCATTCAATCAGCTTTTATTGTAGACCTCCTGCATGCCAGGTCTCATGTTGCTTGTGCACACACACACACACACACACACACACACACCCCTCCCCTGGGAGGGTCTGGTCTAGTATCTCTCAGGAGCTGAGCCAAGTCAGAATGAAGGGGTGTGGGATTTCAGCGAGAAGCCAGGGGTGGTGGTAGGTCTAGCCTGTGGTCCCTGGGAAAGAAGCCAGGAGGAGCATGAGCCAGGGTGCCAGCTGGGTGGAGAGACCACTCTGGGGTGTCAGGGAAGTGAGGCGGGGTCCTCAGTCTCATTCCACTTTAATGGCATAGGCATATCTCAGTGTCCCCAGTGTCTGAGAATGAGGAGACCTCATTGTCCCCACTTCACAGGCAAGGGACAGGTGATCTAATCCACAGAAGTCTGATGTGACAAAGGAGCAAAAAGGGGGGCCAACTATTCCGAGGCTCTAGCACCATTCCCCACCCTTACAGATAAAGTGGGGCCCTGTGCGTGGAAGGGAAATGGGTCTGGGGAGAGCTAGGAATCTAAGGCAGACCCAGACTTCCACCACTACCCTTCCTCAGGTCCTTTCTCTGTCCCTCACCCATCCCCCCACCCCCATCTATCTCCCATCCTCCAGCTGGAACTTATGTAAGAAAACTGGCATTTATTGACCACCTATTATGCCAGGCACTGTGCCGTGTCTTTTAACTAACACTAAATGACAGCTTTAGCTGTGCCCAGCACATAAGAGGTTGCTCAGTAATTATTAAATAAATGGATGGCCACAATCTTCATTTTACAGGTGAGGACACTGATGAACTAACAAGGAATTTGTTCAAAGTTGCATAGTCAGAAATAGGTAGAGCTGGACATTTGGGTTTGCTGTTATTTATTATTTATACTAAACAAAAGCTGCTATTTCTGGAACACCTACAATTTGACGCATTAGGCACTTTACATAAATTATCTTACTTGTTTTACAACAGCTCTCCAAATAACTGAGATGATTATCCTTCTGCACATGAGAAAATGGAGACTCAGCAAGGTGTAGGGTCTTATCCAAAATAACCAACACCTACGCAGAAACAGGGCCTGAATCTAGACTCCCCCCTGCTTACCACACTCCTAGCTCCAGGGGATCTAGAATCTCTGCAAGCAGAGACATTACCGGATGGCACCACTGAGCAGCAGTGCTCACTTGGGGGCAGGCTCTACTCCCCCAGGAGCATTAACCCAGGCTCCCAGAACCCACCCCCGGTTCCCTGTGGGTCTGGGCACTCACTAGGCAACCAGCCTAAACAGCTCTAAGTCCAGTGTCATTTCCCCGTCTCAGTCTGTGGCAGAACCTGGAAGGTTAGGCTGCCTTCAGCCCATTTCTGGTCTAGACTAAACTGGCTTTAGTTTGGGGCTAGGGTATCTAGGAAAGGCTTCTGGGAGGAGGAGGGAACGGAAATGGAATTTATTTGCAATGGAGTAGAAACTTGGGCACCTAGAAGGGAGAACTAAGGGCACTTTGAGCCCAAAATGGCTGGGGTGGCCACGCAAAGACTAGAGAGAGGCCATGCTAAAGCCGAAGGTACGAGACGGGAAAGACGTGAGTGCTGCGTGGGAGACAGAGTCCCACAGCACCCCAGAGCCACTCCGTCCTCCTGACTGTGGGACAAGGAATGGGGTTTTTCCTGTCTGGTCTGAGGCTGAGAGATCAGATTTAAGATAACTCGGTGAAAAGGGACCCACTGTAATGAATAGATAAGAACAGCACAAAAATCACACATTGGTAAGTAAATAGATGTGCTAAAGCCCTTGAAACTCCTCACACCTTCCACATAGGTCCAGCATTCCTCCTGTAGTGCATACTCACTGGACTCCTCCTTCCCCAGAGTGAGTGAGGACACTGGGGTCACACTGTCCCACCCCTGCTCCAGGTAAGCTAGCTGAGGTCCTAATGAGCCCTGACTGTGATCACCGGCCTGCCCTGAATCCTGACTACAGACCCAGCCACTGTCACTACCCAACTTTCCCACTGTACCTGTCCCCAGCCATCCTAGCCAAGGAGACCAAGGTGGGTGACCCCAGGCCCATGCTGTCCACTCTACTTGATCAGGTCTGACTCCCTGCCAGAAACACTGGAGCTCACACACCTGCCTGTGGCTCTCAGGTCCCTGTTTAGGCCTCTCCCTCTCCTGCCCTTACAGGGTCTGTATCACACATTGTTGCCCAGTAGGGTGTCCTCCCCCGAAGCCCTCTTAAAAGCACCACAGAAAACCAGTCTCCAGGTGCCAGCTCACCTGTCAAGCCACTGTATTCCTCCGGTGCTCTACCCCTAAGAAGGAAGTACAGGGTGGAGGTCACTAGAGGAGGCAGCCTTCATAGAAGCTATGGGAGGCCCAGCAGCCCTGATTTTTGTGGGGTTTCTGTATGGCCAGTGGTAGGGCCTTCCCAGGAGACCTCTGTTAAGGACAGAGAATGTTTCCCAGAACCAAGAAATAGATTGTTTGTGGGAAGAGCCCCCAAAAAGGTAGTGATGGCTACATCCACTTTGGTGAGGTGGGGAAGGGAAGAAGTTCACTGGTGACCCAGGTGTAGAAGTGTGGAGGGACGAGTTAAGGAAGCCCAGTGGGCACTCCGAACTTCTCTCAACCAGAGATATCCCCACTACTGACCCTACTCACCCTCCAATTCCCCAAGCATTTCTCTTCTCAATCAGAGGTTGCAAATTGATGTCCTCCACACCTGTTTTGCCTCCCACACCTACATTTGTTTTATTCTAAAGAGACTTCTGGTCAAGATTGCAGAGTTGATATAAACGCTGTGCTCACCTCCGCCCATGACCACATGAAAATTACAACTAAATTATAGGAAAACCACCCTGGTGAACCACTCAGCTTAACAAAACTCCTATAACTAAGAATATAAAGAGGAGGCCACATCATCTAGACCAGTAGAAGGAGCAGAGAAGCAGAAAGGGGCTGATTCCATACCCACAAGTGATGGTTAAGAATTAGGAGGAATAGAAAGGACCCAACTTCCGCCAAAATGGAGGCGTAGGTGGAAACACTGTGCCTTCTCCCACAACCAAGTTTGAATACAACAGAGGTTTGGAGAACAAAGACACACCCAAAGACCAGAAAATTGAACTATACGGAAGTCCAACAACAACAAACTGTTCTACCAGCCAGGTAAGAGGGGCGGAGCCAGCAGGGGAGCAGGGTCGGGCAAGAAAGATCCCCCCCACCCCAGGAACCCAGGCATCCGGGGTAGCGTTGGGCGGACCCAGTGAGGGCTCGAGAGGCGAGAGTGAGAAGTGAGATGGACCCAGCAGCGGCTGACCGCGGTCGCACATTCGCGAGCAGTGCCACGAATTGCGAGGCCCATTTGCATGCAGTGGGATGAATTGCGCAGCCCACGGTGGCAGCGGGAGGAAACAAAGGGTGCCCACCATTGCTTTCCTTTGGCCCCGCCCCCACATACAGTGTCACAACCCAGCGACTGGGTCACCTGACCCTAGTGAACACCTAGGGCTCTGCTCCTCATATGTAACAGGCACGAACCGTCCAAAATATGGCTCAAGAAGAACTCAAAGCCCCAGAGCCAATAACGCTAAGTGACCAGGAAATAGCGAACCTCTCAGATGCACAATTCAAGACACTGGTAATCAGGATGCTCACAGAACTGGTTGATTTTAGCCACAAATGAGAGGAATATATGAAGCCTAAACTAATTGAAATGAAGGGAAATGCACAGGAAACCAATAGTGATGGAAAGGAAACTGGGACTCAAACCAAGGGGGTGGACCAGAAGGAAGAAAGAAATACCCAAACAGGAAAAAGTGAAGTTATAAGAATTCAAAAAATGAGGAGAGGCTTAGGAACCTCCAGGACATCTTTAAACCTTTCAACAACCGAATTATAGGGGTACCAGAAGGGGAAAAGAAACAGCCATGGGTGGAAAATTTATTTGAACAAATAATACAGGAGAACTTCCCCAGTCTGGCAAAGGAAATAGACTTCCAGGAAATCCAGGAAGCTCAGAGAGTCCCAAAGAAGTTGGACCCAAGAAGGAACACACCAAGGCACATCATAATTACATTAGCCAAGACCAAAATGAAGGAGAGAATTCTAGAAGCAGCAAGAGATAAGGTGACAGTCACCTACAAAGGACTTCCCATCAGACTGTCAGCAGATTTCTCAAAAGAGACCTTACAGGCAAGAAGGAGCTGGAAGGAAGTATTCCAAGTCATGAAATCCAAAGACCTACAGCCAAGATTGCTTTATCCAGCAAAGCTTTCATTTAGAATGGAAGGGCAGATAAAGTGCTTCTCAGATAAGATCAAATTCAAGGAGTTCATCATCACCAAGCCCTTATTATATGAAATGTTAAAGGGACTTATCTAAGAAAAAGAAGATAAAAAAATATGAACAGTGAAAGGACAGCAAACTCACAGTTATTAACAACCACACCTAAAACAAAAGCAAACCAAGAGGACAGCTAGATCAGGAGTGGAACCATAGAAATGAAGACCACATGGAGGGTTAGCACCAGGGGAGTGGGAGGAGGAGAAGGGGGGAGAAGATACAGAAAATAAGTAGCATAGACGGTAGGTAAAAAATAGATAGGGGGAGGGCAAGAATAGTAGGGGAAATACAGAATCTAAAGAACTTGAGACACGTGGACATAAATAAACTAAAGGGGGGAAGAGTGGGGGAGGGGTGTGCAGGGTGGAGGGGAATGAAGGGGGAAATAGAACAACTGTAATGGTATAATCAATAAAATATATTTTAAAAAAAGAAAGAAAAGAATTAGGAGGAATATCCTGGCTGTGGAGGTTCCTGCAGGAGAGTGAGGGGTCCCAGCCCCACATCCACTCCCCAGCCTGGAGCACCAGTGCCAGAAGAGGAATCCCTATAACAGCTGATGGCGGAAACCAGTGGCCATTCCAGAAAGGACTGCTGTAGACACAGGTGTTCTTCTTAAAGGGTTAGAGCATAGACTCATGTGCTCACAAACACTCACCCTAAGCTCCAACTAAGGGACAGCAGCTTGAAAAGCACCAGGGACATATGGAAAGGAAATAAATTGTTTGGCTTCAGGGTAAGAGCAGGAGGGGCAGCTCTCTAGAAATAAATGCTAGTAGAAGCCATAGTCTCTTTGCTGAGCTCCTCTACCCACTCAGCAGGCTCAAGTTGGCAACAAATTTGATTTGCCATCAACCTGACTAACCCTGCTCTGCCCACCCTGGTGATTTCCTGAGACCCTGCCCCACCCAACTAAGCACCAACCTGAACCTCTTTCAGTGGCTGTTTCTCAAAAGTAGCCTGCCTGGGCTCATACTGCGGACATTCCTAAAATCTCTCAGAAGTACACAAACCCCAAACAATCAGCAGCTGGCCTTGGTATGCCCTATATCTCTTGCTGAGTGGCCCCAAGCCTGGCACCACTGCCAGCCGGCCTTGGTCCACAAAACAGCCTCTCACAGGTGCCTCCAAGCTTAACACAGGAAGCTACCAACTGCAGATCACTTTGTAGCTCTTACAAGGTTGCCATGGACCAGGTAAGGCAGAGGTTGAACTTGACCTGCACTGGGGCCTCTCACAAGAAGACCCAGAACCAAAGTGTCCAGTGTTTGCTTCAGATCACATTAGAGCACCACCCATTAGCCCCACAAATAATGAGGGTGGAATTGGAAGGTGCCAGAGCCCTACTAAAGTGAATTCTGCTCTGTAGGGTCAGTCCCAGTACAACAGCTCCTATGATATACACATAGTCCATCTTCATAGCCAGTGAGCCTGAAGGTCAGTTCCTCCCACTGACGTGGCAACAAAAATAGGAGGACTACAATAGGAGGACACACACAGCCAACCCAAGTAACACCCCTAGAGCATCCAGCTCATGTGATCAGGGAGATTGTGCCACTGGGCCCCACAAGACAACTACTACATAAGGCTATCTTGCCAAGACTGGAAGATGTAGCAACTCTACCTAATATATGGAAACAAAAACAGAGAGTCAACCAAAATGATTTCTGATCAAGATTGCAGAGTAATTATAAATGCTGCCTCAAATGAAAGAACAGGACAAAAACACCAGAAAAAAAAAACTAAACAAAATAGAGGCAAACAATCTATCACATACAGAGTTCAAAACACTGGTTATAAGGATGCTCAATGAAAATGGGAAATGAACGAACTCAGTGAAAATTTACACAAAGAGATAGAAACCATAAAAAAGTCAGAATGAAGAATTAATTAACAGAAATAAAGAATACATTATAGGAAATCAAGAGCAGATTAGACAAAGCAGAGTCTCAAACAGCAATTTGGAAGACAAGGTAGTAGAAAAAACCTGATCAGAAGAGAAAAAGAAAAAGAATCCAAAAAATGACAGCTTAAGGGACCTCTGGAACAACATCAAGTGTATCAACATCTGCATCATCGGGTTACCAGAAGGAGGGGAGAGAGAGCAAGAGATTGAGAACCTATTTGAAAAAACAATGACTGAAACATTCCTAAGCTGGTGAAAGAAATAGGCATACAAGTCCAGCAAGTGCAGAGTCCCAAACAAGACGAACCCAAAGAAACCCACACCAATACACATCACAATTAAAATGCCAAAGATTAAAGACAAAGAGAGAATCTTAAAAGCAGCAAGGAAAAAAGCAGTTAGTTATGTACAAAGGAGCTCCCATAAGAATGTCTGTCACCTGATTTCTCAACAGAAACTTTGGCATGAAACATTCAAAGTGATGAAAAGGAAGAACATAAAGTCAAGATTAGTCTACTCAGCAAAACTATCATTTAGAATCAAAGGAGTGACAAAGAACTTCTTATACAAGAAAAGGATAAAGGAATTTATCACCATCAAACCAGTATTACAAAAAAAAAATTAAATGGAGTTTTTTAAGAAGAGAAAAAAAGACCAAAATAGGCATAATAATGT
This sequence comes from Sturnira hondurensis, assembly GCF_014824575.4. Classification (NCBI taxonomy): domain Eukaryota; kingdom Metazoa; phylum Chordata; class Mammalia; order Chiroptera; family Phyllostomidae; genus Sturnira; species Sturnira hondurensis. The sequence continues at coordinate 3,189,689 of NW_028077960.1, forward strand.
GAAAATACCTACATACTTATCAATAATTACTCTACATGTAAATGGATTAAATGCTCCAGTCGAAAGACATAGGGTGGCTGAATGAAGAAGAAAAAAAAACCAGAACCCATACCTATGCTACTTATAAGAGGCCCACTTCAAATCAAAAGACACACATGGACCGAAAGGCAGTAACAAGAAACAAAATAGGACATTTCATAATAATAAAGGAATAATCTAACAAGAAGATACAACCCTTGTAAAAATGTATGTACCCAATGTAGGATATCCTAAATATATAAAGTAAATATTGATAGACATAAAGGGAGAGATAAACAGTAATGCAGTAATAATAGGGGACTTCAACATCCCATTGACATCAAAGGACAGACCACCAGGGAAAAAATCAACAAGGAAAGAGTAACCTTAAATGACACATTAGAGCAGATAGATTTGGTTGACATTTTTACAATATTTTACCCAAAGGAGCAGATTATATATTCTTTTCATGGGCACAGGCAACATTCTCCAGGATAGACCATATATTAGGACAGAAAACAAATCTCAATAAGTTCCAAAAAATTGAAATATGTGATCACAATGATATGAAACTAGAACTCAATTACAAGAAGAAAAACACACAAACACATGGGGACCAAATAACATGCTACTAAACAGTGAATGGGTTAACAATGATTTCAAGGAATAAATCAAAAGTTACCTTGAGACAAATGAAAATAAAAACACAATGACCCCAAAACCTATGGGGCAGAGCCAAAGCAGTCCTCAGAGAGAAATTCATAGCAGTACAGGCCTACCTCAAGAAACAAGAAATATCTGAAGTAAATACTCTAACCATACACTTAAACAAGCTAGAAAAAGAACAACAAAGTTCAAAGTGAGTAGAAGAAAGGATATTTAAAAAATCAGAGAAGAAATGAGTGATAGAGTCTAAAAACTACAAAAAAGCAATAACTCAAGAGCTGGTTCTTTGAAAAGATAAACAAGATTGATAAAACTTTAACCAGACTCATTAAGAAAAAAAAGGAGGACTTAAATAAAACCAGAAATGAAAGAGGAGAACTAATAACCAGCACCACAGAAATACAAAGGATAATAAGAAAATATGATGAACCACATGCCAACAAGTTGGACAATCTGGAAGAATTATAGAAACATACAACCTTCCAAAGCCAAATTAAGAAGAAAGAGGACATCTGAACAGACCAATTACAGGTATTAAAATCAAAGCATCAAAAATCTAGCTGCCTGGCTGGTGTAGCTCAGTGGATTGAGCATGGGCCTGCAAACCAAAGGATCACAGTTTGAGTCCCAGTTAGGGCACATGCATGGGTTGCAGGCCAGTTCCCAGCAGGGGATGCATGAGAAGCAACCATACATTGATACTTCTTTCCCTCTCTCCTTCCCTTCCCCTCTAAAGATAAATACAATCTTTAAAAAAAATCTTCTAACAAACAAAAGTCCTAGACAGGATGGCTTCACAGGTAGATCTAACCAAGTATTCAAGGAAGAATTAACACCTGTCTGTGCTGGTGTGGCTCAATGGACTGAGCACTGGCCTATGAACCAAAATGTCACCGGTTTGATTCCCAGTCTAGGGCACATACCTCGGTGGCAAGCCAGGTCCTCAGTAGGGAGCATGCGAGAGGCAACCACACATTGATGTTTCTCTCCCTCTTTTTCTCCTTCCCTTCTCCTCTGTCTAAAAACGAATAAATAAAATCTTTGAAAAAAAACTATTCTTTTCAAACTATTCCAAAAAATTTCAAAAGGAGGGAATATACCCAAGCTCATTTTACAAGGCCAGCATTACCTCAATTCCAAAATTAGACAAAAACACTACAAAAAAAAAAGAGAAAAAGGATAAGGATGGAAGGATAAGCCAATATTTCTAATAAACATAGATGTAAAAATCTTTAACAAAGTACTAGCAAACGAAATTCAGTGATACATTAAAAATATAATACAGTATGATCAAGTGGGTTTTATTCCTGGGATACAAAGTTGATTTAATATCCACACATTAATTGATGTTATATATTATTTTTAAAAAGATATATAAAAATGAAGAATAAAAATCCTGTAATCACATCAAAGAGGCAGAAAAAGCATTAGACAAAATCCAGCATCCACTTATGAATCAACCTCTCAACAAAGTAGGAATAAAGAGAATATTTCTCCAATAGAATAAAAACTATATATGACAAACACACAACTAACATCATACTCAGTGGTGAAAAGCTAAAAGCATTTTCCTTAAGATCAGGCACAAGACAAGGATGTCCACTTTTACCACCTTTATTCAACATAGTATTAAAAGTCCTAATCACAGCAGAGAAGAAAAGTAAATAAAAGTCATCCAAAATGGAAAGGAAGAAGGAAAACTGTCATTATTTGTAGACGACATCTAATAATACAGAGAGAACCCAAAACATTCTACCACAGAACTATTTGAATAGGTAAATGAATTCAGGAAAGCAGCAGGATACAAAATTAATATTCAGAAATCAATGGTATTTTCTATACCAATAACAAACTATCAGGAAGTGAAATTAAGAAAGTAATCTCATCTACAACTACATCAAAATAAATAAAATATTGAAGAATAGCTGTAACCAAGGAGGCTAAAGACCTATTTTACAATATTATAAGACGTTGAAGAAAAATATTGAAGAAGCTACAAATAAATAGAAGCATAGACCATGCTAGTGAGTAGGAAGAATTAACATTGTTAAAATGTTCTCACCAAAGCAATCTATAGATTTAAGGTGATCCCTACAAAATATCAAGGGTATTTTTCACAGAACTAGAACAAATAATCCTAAATTTATATGAAACTACAAAAGTCCCCCAATAGCCAAAGCAATCTTGAGAAACAGAAGTTTAGAAGTGACATACTCTCTGATCTCAAACTATAGTGCAAGGCTATAATAATCAAGCAGTATGGTACTGTTATAAAAACAAACACAAAGATCAATGAAACAGAGTAGGAAAAGTAGAAAGCCCAGAAGTAAACCCTCACTTGTATAGTCAACTAATTTATAACAAAGGAGATAAAAATATATACTGTAGTGAAGACAGTCTCTTCAATAAATGGGGTGGGAAAACTGGCCAGATACATGCAAACAATGTAACTAGGCCAATTTTTTTACACCATGTACAAGAATAAACTAAAAATGAATTAAAGGCTTAACTGTAAGACCTGAAGTCATAACACTCTGAGAAAGAAACATAGGCAGTAAATTCTATGATATGGCTCTTCATAATTTTTGGATATGTCTTCTAGAGCAAGGAAAACAAAAAATAAAAAGTTTTGCACAGCAAAAGAAACCAGCAACAAAATTAAAAGACAGCCTACTACATGGGAGAAGATATTTGCCAATGTGCTATCAAATAAGGGGTTACTATCCAAAATATATAAAGAACTCACACACCTTAACACCACAAAACCCCCAAACAATCTGATTTCAAATAGTGCCAAAGCCAGATTACACGTATGAAGGCTGTGTAAGTGAACATGGTACTCAGAACCTCCTATAACTACATCAAAATTACAACTAGTCTAGAGAACAATCAGCATTTAGAACTGCCTGAAATCTATCCGAACGGAAATTCTAAGGATATAAAGAAGAAGTAAGGATAAAAAGAAGAAGCCATATTGAGACTGGTAGGAGGGGCAGAGATGCAGAATCGGTGAGTTCCATACTCATGGGTGGTGGTAGAAATTCAGGACAGATATATCAGCAATGGAGATTCCCCGTGAGAAGCCAAGGATTCCAGCCCAGATCTCCTAGCCCAGGGTTTGAGGGCCAGGAAGAGAAGTCCCATAACATCTGGCTTTTAAAACCAGCAGCGATTGTGGTGGAGTAAGATGGAGGCTTCTGGGAGCCCAGGTGTTTCCCTTAAAGGGCTCGCACTCTGATTTACTCAGACTCGCTCACTCTGAGCTCCAGCATTGGGACAGCAGCTTGCAAGGTACCAGGGATGTATGGAGAGAAACTAAATTGTCTGGCATCAAGACCAGGGATTGAGGGGCAGCTTTCTCCCAGACAAAAGTGCTGGCAGAGGGCATTGTTTTTTTTTGCTGAACCCTTGCCTCACAGAGACAGCAGGCAGGTGCCATATGTGGGTATCCATAAACCTGGCTAACACTGTTTGCCCTACCCCGGTGATTTCATGAGATCCTACTCCACCCAACTTGCAGGTGCACCAAAGCCATTTCCAGTGGCTTTTCCAAACAAATGGCTTCTCTTAGCTCATGCTTCATACTTTCCTGAAATCTCCCAAACAAGCAGCATCTGGTCTCTGCACACCTGTAGCTCTTGCTAAGTGGCCTCAGGCCTGGCAACAGTGGCAGCCAGCCTCAGTTCACATCTTGGCCTCTCCCATGCACCTTTGAGCCCAGGACAAGTAGCAGCCACCTGTAGATCTCTCTGTAGCTCATGCCAGGGGCACAGGCAGTGGCTGTCCTTGGCCTGCATCTCCTGGGAGGCCCCAGAGCTGGTGCCCCCAATGGACAACTTCAGACCACACCCAATTACAACCCAAACTACAGGACACCAAACTACACTCTACCAAGACCAGGAGATGTAGCAGCTCTACTTAATATATAGAAACAAACGCAGAAAAGCAGCCAAAATGAGTAGACAAAGGAATAAGTTCAATATGAAAGAACAGGAGAAATCTTCAGAAAAAGAACCAAATGAAACAGAGGCAAGCAGTGGGTTTAGGGATGCTCAAGAAACTTAATGAGAACATCAACACCATAAAAACAGACATGGAAACCATATAAAAGAACCAGTCCAAAATGAAGAATACATTAACTAAAATGAATGATTCATTAAAGGGAATTAACAGTAGAGTAGGTAAAGCAGATCAAATCGATGATCTGGAAGACAAGGAAGCAGAAAACATCCAATCAGAAGAGCAAAGAGAAAAAAGGTTCCTCCCCACACAAAGAAGGTGAGGATAGTGTTAGAAGCTTCTGGGGCAACTTCAAGCATACCAATATTTGCATTATGGGGGTGCCAGAAGGAGGAGAGAGAGAGAGCAAGGAATTGAAAACTGTTTGAAGAAATACTGATGGAAAACTTCCCTAAACTGTGAAGGAAATAGACCAAGCCTCAGGACAGAGAGCCCCAAACAAGACGAACCTGAAGAGGCCCACAGTAAGACACATTGTAATTAAAATGCCACAGGTTAAAGACGAAGAGAGAATATTAAATGCGGCAAGAGAAAAGCAGTTAGTTGCCTACAAGAGAGTTCCCATAAAACTGTCAACTAATTTCTCAACAGAAACTTTGCAGGCCAGAAGGGACTGGCACCAAATATTCAAAGTGAAGAAAAGCAAGGGCCTACAACCAATATTACTCTACCCAGCAAAGCTATCATTTAGAATTGAAGGACAGCTAAATAGCTACCCAGACAAGAAAAAGCTAAAGAAGTTCATCACCGTTAAACCAGTATTGTAAGAAATGTTAGAGGGTCTTCTTTAAGAATAAGAAAAAATAAAAATATGAATAATAAATAAGAAATGCAATAAATACACTTCTGTCAATAATTAATTTAAATGCAAATAGATTTAATGCCCCAATCAAAAGACATATTGTGGCTGAATGGGTCACCAAACAAGACCCCTGCCTATGCCGCCTGTAGGAAACTCAGAGAGAAAGACACACACACACATTCAAAGTAAAGGAATGGAAAGGGGTATTTCATGAAAATGGAAACAACAACAACAAAAAGCTAGTTATACCAGACAAAATCGACTTTAAAACAAGGGCCATACCAAGAGACAAAGAAGGACCCGACAGCTCCACTTCCAGGTATTTATCTTAAAAAACCTGAAACACTAAAAAGAAAAAATACATGCATCTATACAGTCAAAGCAGTAGCTATTTGCAGCAGCCAAGGTACAGAAGCATTCTAAGTGTCCATCAATAGGTGAATGCATAAAGCAAAAGTGATGCATATACACAATGAAATATAGTTTAGCCTTAAAAATGATGAAATCTTGACCTCTGCAGGAACATGGATGGACCTAGAGGGCATGGTGCTGAGTGAAATAAGTCAGACAGAGGAAGACACATACCAAATGATTTCACTTATATGTAGAATTTAAAAAACAGAATAAACGAACAAGGAGAACAGAAACAGACTCAGATATGAACATTCTGACAGTTGCCAGATGGGAGGGGGTTAGGAAGATGGGTGAAAAGGGGGAGGGATTTAGAAGCACCAATTGGTAGTTACAGTATTGTCACAGTGATATAAAGCGCATCGTAGGAATATAGTTGAATATAGTTGATTGTATTGTGATAACTATGTATGGTGCCAGGTGGGTACTAGACTTATCAAGGGAGGGATCACTCTGTAATTTATATAAATGTCGAATCACTGTGCTGTACACCTGAAACTAATATTAAATGTCAACTGTAATCGAAATTTATTTTAATTTTTTTAAAGAGAGAAATGGGTGAAAGCCCAGTTCTGGCCAGAATGAGGTAGGGAGCTGGGCCAGGCTTTCACCCACCTGGGCTACTCATTTCAACACCCCTCCCTGTGTGCTCCGTCCAGGGCGGGGCACGCGCACTCTCTGACCCAGCCTTCAGGGGTCAGGGTCTAGTGGGGGGACAGGTCAGGGAGGGGTGGCCCTCAGTGCAGACCAATGGGAGGGGAGTGAGCACAGGGCCTGTGTGAGCCGGGGGAGGCATCGGACTCAGCTTAGGGTGAGGGGGACAGCAGAAAGATGTCACGGAGGCAGGACCGGCTACCTAATTTGCATGGCCCAGTGCAAAACGGAGGCGCAGGGCCCTTGTTCAGATTTCCAGACGGCAGGAGGAAGTAGCTGAGCGCCAAAGCGAGCACCGGGCCCTTCTCCCCCGGCCCTGAGCTGGGGCGCTGTGTGACCGTGACCGTGCAGATGACATACCCGTGAAGACCGCCTTGCTCACAGGAGGGGACCCCTGACCTCGTATGGAGGATCGGCGTGAGCATCATGAGCAACTGTGGCGGCTGCCACACAGCCCGGTGCATGCTGGGACCTGGCAGCCCTGTGGAATTCCCAGAGCCTCCGTTCCTCGGATCTGGGTCTTAATACCTGTCCAGAGGCTGCAGTGGCCCAGACAAGGTTTCCCCAGACCCCAGGGACCGCGTCAGGCTGCTGGTTGTGCTTTCGGGGAGGAGGCAGGGCTGGGAGTGGGGTTGCATCATTTTGCTCTGAGAGCCTTCCCACTCACTGGAAGATAAAACATCCTTTATTCCTTAAGGAATAAAAAAAAAGGTTTTGGTAATGTATTGTATTTGGCAAATAAAGAAACATACAAAAGTGAAGTAAAAAAAGAAATATACATACAAATACATATTTCAGGTTTCTTGGGAAAAGTCTCCTCACTTTTGCTCTTAAAAATTTGGCTTAAAAAATCGTTCTTGCTGAGGAGGGTGTGGGAGGGTGAAGGGATCCAGCAAAAAAGAACAAAAAACAACTCACGGACACAGACAACAGTGCAGTGATTGGGGTGGGGGAGGGGGAGAGGAGGAAGAGAGTACAGAGGGCATAAATGATGGTGAAAACATAAGAAGTTACAAGCCCCACCCCGAGATAATCAGTACACCTGACCACAGTGGGCTGGAATCCCTGGGGCCTCACTCATTCGCAGTGGTTCCTACAGGGAGTCACGCGAGTCAGATCCTCTCCTGCCCCGTTTGTCTCTTGTGGTGCCATCCCTTTCTTTCTGCCCCTGCTGAGGCTTAAATGTACCTTCCCTCCACCTTCGTTACTGCATCGAGATCTATTTTCCTGGCATAGCCGTCTACTCCAGTGGATGGTAAGCCCCCTGAGGGCAGGAATAGTCAGTCGATGTGCTTCCAGTGCTGGCCCAGGGGTGGCACACAGCAGGCACTCATTGCGAGTGGAGTTAATTAACATGCCTCTCACCCTCCGTAGCCCTCCTTTGCCCTTGGGAGAGCAAAGTCTTTCCCAAAAGCGAGGGTATCATTCTGGGAGTGAAAGGACCTGACCCTCCCACTCTTCGAGGTGCTGACCTCTATTGGAAGAGGCCAAAACGCTCACCCTGTTTTGTTTTGCTTTGTTCGTTTGCTAATTCAGAGGGGTGGTTTCATACTTTTTAATAAAGGAAACTTCAAGTCAAATAGCCTTGGAGCCTCCATCTGTCCACTGGAGCACCAGCCACAGTGATAACTCATTCACCAAGTAACTACGTTGTTCCAAGTGTTCCAGCAAAAGATGTCAGTTAAGTGAATTTTTGCTGAATCAAGTGCCTTTGCCCCATAGGTCTGTACATTCTAAGGCCCAGTGAAGCTTCAGACAAGCAGGTCTACTTAAATACATCGGCGCCTGCATCCCCCAGCTCCCCGTTGCTGGGAGCCTTGGGAGGCTGCCTCAGAAGCCCGTCTGCAACACCCTGCCGGCCACCCCTGTGAACTCAGCTTCTTCTGCCCCCTGCCCTAGCCCTGTCAGAACTTCCTTCACTGGAGGCTGCTGAGGGCACCTGCCAGGACCACTGCACACCTCCAGGGTCACCATTACATCCCATCCCATGCAGAATGGCCCCTCAGCATAGCTCTGAAGATTACATCACGGGAGTTACACCCCTTAGGGTTGTACAATGTGGTGGTTTTGGCATCCGCACAGGACCACACAGACATAGGCCCAGACTCTGAGCTGAGGCCACCTTGGGGTTTTTAGACCCTAGATTAAGAGTGTCCTCATACTTCATGCTTCTGAGTTCCAGCTGCTGTTGAGGCACCCTCACCTCACACACTGTGGTTCAGAGAGGTTTCAGTGTGGACTAGAGCAGGGGGCAGGGCGTGGCTAGGGACAGGGTCCCTGCCCTGGCCCCAGACTGATCCCACGAAGACCATAATTTCCGCCCCTCGCAGATAACCCATCCTCAAATTTCAGAGGGCAGAGAAGAACACCTGTGGCAGCTCAGCCTCAGCAGAGCACCATCCATGGTCTTGAAGCTCAAGTTCATTGACATCAAGGCCAGATTCACAAACTGCCTGCATCCTGGACCAAATGGTGGCCAGGGCCAGCCCAGAGGAGACTGTCCTCCAAGTGACACAGGGTGAAGTCATGAGCTTTGGAGACAGAGAAGCCTGAATCTGAATTTGGGCTCCATCTTCTTCTTGCATGTGACTTTATAGGAGTCGCTGAATTCTTTTGAGCGTCACCTTATTAAGGAAAATAAGACCCACCCATCGGCTCTGCTATGAAGGCTCAGTGAGAACAAACATGTAAAGCCCCAGGCAGGGGCCAGGGCCCAGCAGAATGCGCACCCACGGCATGTTTTTGTCCCTCTCAAGGGCTCTCTGCCTCCCTGTCACACTGCCCCTAGGAAATGTCCTGAGCTCAGGAGCAAGGTTCCGATAAAACACTCCCGTGGCTGCTCCTGGGATCAGTTTCGAAGGTCCAGAGAGGGGTGGTGTCCGCCTCCAATGTCGTCACAGAGGTAGTGCCGGCAGGTGGCGCTGGAGCACAGCATCCCCAGATGGCTTTGTGGGAAGTGGGGCTGCCAGGGCGGGTGGTATCCCGGGGTTTTAACAAGCTGTTCATTAGGAAAGGTTTATCTCTCCCACCTCACAGATGACCATACCTGCTAGCAGGCAGAAACCTCCCTTGTCCCTTGGACTTGTAGGGACAGGACAGAGACCTGCCAGACTGGAATCAAAACAGAAACCCTGCATTGTTGAGAGGGGGAGGCAGGCATGAAGGCACGGCCCAAATGAAGCTAAAGTGGGAAAGTGGGAAAAGTGGGGTGCAGAGAGCAGATTCACCTCACTCTGAAGGCCCCGGGACGGTTCCTGTAATGTTAGGGCCTTGCACCAGACAAATGGGTTGTTGCCCCAGGGCCTTGCCCCAGGGTCCCACCCCAGGGCCCCGCTTCAGGGGCGACTCTGCCTGCTGCCTCCATCCAGTGCAGCCTGAGCCTCACAGTGGGTGCCCGTGAGGGACAGGCTCAGCCTGCCCTGCTGACCAGGGCTCCTCAGCTCTCTCCCCACTAAATAAGACCCCCTGGGGATGTGGGTGGGAGAGCCCTGGGTCTGATCTCTCTCCTGGAGGCCCAGAGAGCGCACCTAGCCCCCGGTTGTGATCACACTGCCTTCTGGTTCTCCGGGAGCTCCAGGTCTGTAAAGGGAGCCCCCTTTATTGCGGTGAAGGGAGCTTCATATTCTAGGAACTTACTCTTCCCTCCTCTCTCCCACCTCCTCTTCCTACTGTTCCTCTTCGAATCATCAGATGTAAAGCAAGCATTGTCCAATCACTCTTCCCCAGGAAGCTGACACTTTTCTGCTTTTTTATGATGTGCACTCTGGGCCGTGGACAGAGCCAGAGAGCTCTGGCCACGTTGAGTCAGTCGCTCTCTCACTGGTTGCCCAGCGATCCACAGCATTCCCAGGGTGGCTGAGTGAGACTAGGGCTGGGTCTCCGTCAGAGCTGGGGCTCAGGGAGGGGCCAGGGGTAGGCAGGGCTCAGCCTGCGCTCCCTCACTCAGCTCCCGGATCTCTGGTTTAAACCATTCTTCACATACAAATGCAAAACAACTTGTCACTTTCCTGCCATAAAACCTTCTACGACACAAAACAAACTCACTCCGGTGGTTCTCCGTTGTGGCCTTTGCGGTTACAAAACAGGGCAGAGGCTGGTCTGCGCTGTCCTCTGCCTTCGCAGTCCCATCCCTGCAGCTCTCAACCAGGCCAAAGAGCTGCTCGAGGTCTCTAAAGCACCTGGCTCCTCATGTCCTTTGTTCTTCAAGGCCATTTCCCCTATGACACTAACCCTGCTTCTCCTCAGTGTCATGGAGTGTTTAGAAGCTGGAGCTTTCAAGTTGAGAAAAGCTGGGTTCAAACCCTTGTTACCAAACAGAAGGAGTTTGTCTACCCAGAGAAGCGTGGCATAGGATGTCATCTCAACCTCACAAATCACCCAGGCCCAGAGGAAAAGCAAAGTATAAAATAGTACAACACGTTCTTCAGCTCCAGGGCTGTTGCCCAATCTGGGGCTTTTTGGCCCTGAATGCAGAAGGCAGAATGCACAGTGCAGAAACAGTGACATGTGACTGAGGGGACAGACAGGCCCCATTCACAGGGGAGCATGGAGAGTCAAATCTAGAAAATAACTGATGAGCAGAGGGTAAGTCTCTCGTGACTGGAAGCAGGAGAGGCAACAAGCCAAACCGCACCCCCACCCACGGCCAGCCCTGACTCACTTCACCTGGGACAGGGCCAGAGGCCATGGTCATGTCTGGGTGTGATAGGGCAAGGAAACTATTCGTTAAAAGTGTCAGATGCCTGCAACAAATGAAAGAAAACTTTGTGAGCCACTTCAGAGAACATGGCTATGAAGAGAGGACACAATAGGGAAAAGACGACTCTGTGGACGGTCGCCTCTGCTGTCAGGCAGGGACGAAGGAGCCCTAAACTGGACAACCTGAAGGTTCCACCCTGCCTGTGGCTGTTGCTGTGACACTGGGCAGACACCATGGCCACCTGGGCCTTCCTCTTCTCCAGCTGTGTAGTCGGAATAGTGGGGCTGTGCAAGAGAGAGCTGTGCAAGGCCCTAAAGGGCAGAGGAGTGAGAGAGGCAGAGCCTAGGCCATGGCAGGAAGGGGGCTCTGGCTGGGGAGCTGTCATCGATGAGGCTTCAACAGACAGGGTTGAGCATGAGTGAGCCTAAGGGACCGGACCTCCTCCATCTCAACACTCAGCACACTTCAAATTAATAATTAAAATGCTTCCTGTCAGGTTCCAGCCTGACCCATAATTAGAGCAGCTTTAGGCTTCAGGCAACAGTGATGAAAACAGTTCTTGTTAGAAAGAAATTTTCTGAGGACCAGTGTGGGATGAGAATAGAACCTCCTCCCCAAATCAGGCCCTCCCCTCCATCGGCACTGCGGACAGCTGGGGCAGGCACCCTTCTTCTAGCCTAGGAAGGGGATGGGGGTGGGGACAGCAGCATCCATTTCCTCACTGCACAGGAGGAGGTCAGACAAGGTGCCATTCTAGCTGACATGAGCAGGCAGCACAGGGATTTGTGCAAGAAGGCCGGGCAGGGCTCCGCAAAGTTTCAAAGGGCAGACAGACAAATCTGGGGCCCGGTTGCAGACCTTAAACCCCACCCCCAGCATGTGCGTACACGGTGTTGCTATCACAGCCGTTCCTCTGCCGGCTGCTGGGGAGGAGCTGAGCTTGGCCGCCAACTGCTCAGTGGTCAACACACCTCGACCCCTCCCCACTAACCCCTCCCAGAAGACAGCCCTTCCCCATTCCTATCAACAAGATGGGCACCGACCCAGGAATCCGAGCCCCCAGCTCCTGGGCTTCTCAATTGCCCAGGGGCAGAGGAACGGCCCAGGGCTGTCCATGGTTCTACAGAACCTCGCAGTTTTCGGGCCCCTCCCTCGTCAGTTTTTCCAGAGCCTCAGACAGTCCCCTCACTCCCTTGACCCATTCTTTGAGAATCCGGTCTTGGAGCCCTGCCAACTGTGCCATACCTCCTCACCTGCCACCAGGCCTGCCCCCTGCCCCAGGAGGGAAGGGTCCCCAATGCTTAGCTCACAAAGGGAGAGCCCTGAGTGCCCACCCTGTAGGCCTGCCCTGTGGAGCTTGGGAACAGAGCTCATGCCAAAGTTAACTATCAGAAGAAAATCATTTTAAAGCAATGCTATGCCACCTCATTGAAGTTGCCTTCATAAATATTTTAAAGGTGTTTATTAGGAAAACCACAGGAGCAAAGAGGAGGCTGCTGAGGCTGGAGAAGAGGTGTCCTGTGAGGTCTCCGCTGCTGCCAACGACAAAACCTTTACTCCTTCAGAGGGGCTGACGCTGTGGGGGCTGCACCGCCCCCTGCAGGAGGAGGCTGAGAGCTGCACGTGTTCCTGTCCTTAGTTCGAACTGAGCCCCGTAGGGCTGTGTAACAGAGTCCCACGGACACAGAACTGAGCCAGGGCAGGGGCTTTCTGGGTCCTCCTCTGAGCTTTGCTCCTGATTGCTGGGCAGTTCCTCCTGTTCTCCGAGCTCATGATACAGTGGAGAAGAGGCTCAGGGTCCCTTCCCGGGTGACGTTTCTAGCGTTGTGGATTCTGTCCTTTGCTCTCCTCTCCCACTCCCTCTTCCACTCTCCTTCCTGGGCTCACAACCTTCCAGGGCCCTGTCAGACCCGGCACAGCAGAGCCAGAGCAGGTACAGAGAGCCAGACGAACACTTGCAGGAGCATCTTGGCCTGTCTCACCCCAGTCCAGCCAGCAGGGAGAGCGGGGCTCAGGTGCTGGGAAAGGGTAAGAACGGCATCTGGCCCTGGCCGGATGGCTCGGTTTGTTGGGGCATCCTCCCATACACCAAAAGGTTGTGGGTCCGGTTCCCAGTCAGGGCACAAACCTAGGTTGCGTGTTCGATCCTCGATCTGGGTGCAGAAGGGAGGTGGCTGGTCAATATTTCTCTCTCCCATCAAAGTCTCTCTGTTCCCCCTTCTCTTGCTCTAAAATAAATTACAATATATCTTCAGGTGAGGATTAAAAAAAGAAAAAAGAAAGACTGGCGGCTGTCTGCTACCCCATCTTCCTTCTGATAGGGTGGGACCGAGAGGGCGGCACCATGGCTGCCTGGGACACAGCTTCTCTCCTTAGGAAAGGGCCTCTTTCTCGTCCTCAGGCCAAAGCCAACAAGCCCATTAAACCTGGAGAATCTGCAGGCTAAGAGACGCTCAGCCAGTACCCGGGAGCCATGGCTGCTTTCTTGCTCGCCTGGGGCTCCTCCAGCGCCATTGTCTGAGCACAGAACCGTCCTCCCACCCCCATCTCTATCTTACCCGCCCCACTGCCCCAAACACCCGGTCTCATCACCTGTGCCCTCTCTGTTGGTCTCAGCGCACATCTCTTCACTTTGTCTGGACTGAGCCAGATGCCAAATGCTCACAACTATCTGTTCACACAGTGTCGTGAGTGCAGGTGGGTGGCACCATGGAGCCTCTGTCCTCGGGTTGATCTCTTTCCATCTCTGTCAACCAGGGACGTGGGCACTACTCTTGACCCCATTTCATAGCTGCCTCCTGTGTGGTCAGAGCATTCAGCTCCCCAAGTGTTAGCAGGTAGTGTATCCCCCACAGACTTTAGGGACCCTTCTCTGGTAAATATTGTTTGCCTAGAGAATGACTTGCCATTACTATATCAATTATTTATGGGCACATAGGGGTTTCTAAGAGATTTTAAAAATTGAGTATTGCTTTAAATAAGTGTGTGGTATGTAAGAACATGGGCCCCTTTCCAAGCTCCGATCCCCGCTCTCACCCTGTGGGAACACGAGGAAGCCCATCTGTAAGTACGCTGTGAGACACTGGGAGCCTGGAGGAATGGCCGAGAGGAGGCTGCTCTTCCTGCAAGCCCAGACTGCAAATAGCTGGCACTTTGATCTCACAGTTTGCATGCAAGCACGTCACCCTGCGTGCCTGTTTGCTTTGTCTTCTGTACTCTATGTGATCCTGTCCTGGGAAGGCCTGTGTTGCAGAGACTTCACCAGCAGGCTGCCCCCGTGCCCACAGAAGTCCAGATAAACTCACATCTTACACAGCCAGTCAAGTCAGTCCTCTGGGTTATTTCTTTGGCATGCAAACAATATGCTGAAGTCTTTTGGGACCTTGGCTCTTTGCATAACAATAGATTAAGCACCCTTGGCGGCCTCATTTCTATCATTCACTTGCTGGAGAGTCGAGTTTTCAAGGGATGGTGCAGAAGCAAACTTCAACCTGGTCCTTTTCACTCAGAGACTGGATGAATGGTACTTACATGCTTGCACTGGGCTGGCAGGGGGCAAACACAGACCTGCTCTGGGGAGGTGAACTCCCGGAGAACAGTGAAGGAGTCAGTGCCTTGTCTGGCTGTGAAACCACAGGTGCAGCGGGAGACCAAGTGATACACAGGAAGGCATGCATAGGATTTGCATGGGCAGAGGAGCCAGGGAGGGTGGGTCCTTGAGAGGAACAGCTTGAGCAAAGCCTTATGACCAAGACTGAATACGGTCCATGTAACTTCTGCCCTCCATAGGTTACCTCCACCTCCCCCCTCATCACCCATCCTCCCAACAGAGTAGAACGCACCCCTCTCCCAGTACGGCAGACCCTATTCCACAAACATGGAGGGTCCAGATTCCCTTGCTGCCAGCACGTTCTTTTGGGGCTGACCCAGATCTGTCTGGCTGCAGTGGGCAGGGGGCACTCAGAAAGACAGCATGGAGAGAGACACCAAGGAAATCAGCATGGTAGCCAGTCTTCCTGGGTCACCAAGGCCCTTAGCGTGGCCACACAAAGAGCTTGAGCCCCCTCTGCAACTTGGCCAGCTTCGGGTGCCCAAAATGTATGCTCAAGTCGCCCTGACTGGTGTGGCTCAGTTGATTGAGCGCTGGCCTGAGAACTAAAGGGTTGCCGGTTCAATTCCCAGTCAGGACACATTTCTGAGTTGTGGGCCAGGTCCCCAATTGAGGGTGCACAAGACTTGCAACCACACACTGATGTTTCTCTCCCTCTCCCTAAAAAATAAATAAATAAAATGTATGGTCAAGTCGCCATGATGAACATGTAGATTTCAAAGCAGCTATGAAAACTAGAGGAACAAGAAGCAGTGTGTTCATTTATTAGCAGCAAATTACACAAAAATTATCTTTGCAAATAAGACAAAATGTCCATTCAGTGGTTGGCAGAGACGCATGTCAGTCCTTGCTCCCAGCACCCCAAGACTGGGAGTCACATTCTGCAGAAACTGTTTAGGGGAGAATATTGAAACACAAAAAAGGCACAAAGGGGGGCTGAAGGCTTGTGAATTACGGGACTAGGTAGGTAAACCCAGGCTATATAAAATTTGAGCCTGAGGAAGGACTAGAGGCCAGCGACCCTGTGGAGGGCAGTTGGGGCGGCAGTACAACAGGGAGCCTCTGCTCTGGTCACTCTGGGTACGGCAGGGCTTCAGAACAGTAGAGGCCCCGGGTTACCCTGGGGTGGAAGCAAATTTGAGACAGGGAGGGAAGAAAGCAGGAAGAGTGTGAAGGCCACTTTCTTGAGCCTGGCACACACCCGCAGAGTGACGGGCTGCCAGAGCAGGACAGATGGTCCTGGCCTCATGAAAAACATGGTGCTGGGGAGACGGAGCTGAACCAGCCACGTGACTTTGCACATCTGGAGGCCTGAGGGTGGAAAGGGAGAGGGACGCAGGGAGAAAGCAGGGAGGGCCTCTCATTTCCTAGACTGAACTGAAAGGGGTCGAGCCATTGCCCTTCCCCACTCCTCCAGAGCCTGGGAGCCTGGTCTGACTTAGGGCAGGGGCTCAGGGCTCCCGGGCCCCACGACACAGGGAGTGGGCTCTTTTCTTTTCCACACTAACCGTGATCGTGCCCCTTAACAGCCCTTGCATCTGTATTTTCTGCGCATCTTTTAATGTGTAAACAAACACCTCTTGGTCTGACTCGGTGATCATTGAGAACAACAGGCTCATCTCAGGTGCCTGGTCTCGGAAACCTCTGCTCGGGGTTGTCCTCTGAATCCCATTTTGCATTAGCTTTTTAGGCTAGCTAGAGCCCCTGGGCATGCACATGAAATATTTAGCAATTATCTCAACCAACTGCACCAGAACTTCTAGGGATAGATACCAGGTACTTCTATTGTTAAAAAACCTCCTAAGTGATTCTACTGTGCAGCCAGGGTTAAAAACCACTGGATTAATGGGGTCTGGAGCTTTATCACTAGGAGCATAGTACTCAAGATCAGGGAGGTGAGAGGCTGATTCATTATGAGCTGCAATATTACAGTCCGTGCCAGGGCCTCTCCTAAAAAGGCAATGACGAAACCTGTCCAGGGAATGGCAGTGGGGGTGGAGAAGTCATACTGGCTGAGGGAGGGTGAGGGGATGGGGCTTTTTTGCAGCTCAGATGCTGGGGAAAGCCTGGGGACAAAGGCCACAGGCACCCTTTGGCCCCCTACCCCCCACCCCAGACCAAGATTTCTTGTGCTCTAACAAGCACCACCTCATTCATGGTGAAATAGTGTCACTATAATTACCTGGAGCTAAGGAAGCCAAACGGCACGTTAGGAACGTCCTCAGACACAAGTGCAGATTTAACTTGCCCTGGAGGCACCTGTATCCAGCAAGGTAAGGATGAACTGCCCCCATCCATTCCAGTCAGGTGACCCAAGTACAGGATGCAGGGCTTAGCCCAGCCCCAGCACACACTCAGACCACCCCATCTAGCAGACACACCCTCAGGATTGGGGTCCCAGAAACCTGACAAGAGCTCCCTGGGAACTGAGGCAGCTGCTGGAGGGAACAGTGGTCCAGAGTGGGTGAGAGAGGGAGGGGTGACCACAGGCCTATACACTGAATCAGGCCCCCCCCGCCCAGGTCCCTGACTAGCTGGGGTGGCAGTTCCCAGCACCTTTCCTGCCCTCTCTAGAAGCGGTTTTACTCATGGCCCTGAGTGTTCTTTGCTTGCACATTCTTGCTAACGGAGGCTGGCTAAAACAGGCAGCCCGAACAATTGTCAACTCTACCAACACTTCAAATGTGCAGGCCTGGGATTCTAAGACCCCACTTCTTGGGCTCCATCCTGTGGAAACCCTGGCACAAGTCTGCATGATTTATATGCAAACTACGCATAGGAACTGGCAAAACATATTCTAGAACAGTAGTATTAATAATACGATGAGATACTATGTAGCCA
The DNA here is from genome assembly GCF_014824575.4 of Sturnira hondurensis. Classification (NCBI taxonomy): domain Eukaryota; kingdom Metazoa; phylum Chordata; class Mammalia; order Chiroptera; family Phyllostomidae; genus Sturnira; species Sturnira hondurensis. Next base: position 3,207,410 of record NW_028077960.1, read on the forward strand.
CTTAAGTAGAATGAGGGAGGTCTTTGAAGGAAGCTAGACACAAAATAGTGTATGCTATAGGATTCCACTTACAAGCAAAACAAATTCATGGTGAAAGCAGCCAGAATAGTATCGTGGGGGTGCTACTGATTGGGAAGGGTCACAGGGGAACTTTCTGGATTGGAAAGTGAGTCATGCCTTGACCTGGATAATGGCTACATGGGTAGAAGTATGTGTGTGAGAATTCATGGAGCTATACACTGAGGGTGGATGTCCTTTCAACAGCAGATGTATGTCACACCTCAATTAAAAAATAAAGAAACAGAAGAACTGACTTGGGAAAACGGCAAACAGAAAGAAGTTGCAGAATGATATGTATGACGTCACTTTTGTGAATATGTAACGGGGGGCGGGGGGGCGGGGGAGGAAGGTCTGGAAGGACGGCAAACCCCTAGTAGTGCTTCCCTCTGCATAGGGGCCTGGAGATGAGGCCAAGCACTTCACACGTTTCTCTACTGTTTGCATTTGTAGCATTTGAACCTGCTGCCCCAGCCCCATCCATTCTGGGTCCTCACTTCATGTCAGCCTCCAGCTTCCCTGTAGGTTTCTTACCCTTGGAGGCCCGGGCCTTGGCCACTTGGGGCGAACTCTGGCTCCACATCCCAGTGTGAGACTTGGACTCTCCAGCGGAATACGTGGGCCTCGCCTGGGTCTGGTCAGCCAGCCTGTCTGCTCTTTAAGGACCAGCACCTCACTCAAGAACTGCCTCCTGGGACGAGCAAGGTCAGGCGCCTCCCCTGAATGGACCCTGGAGGAGGCGCCGCTCACCCGTGAGCATCTGGATGCTCTGAAGGAGGGAACGAGCAGGCAGAGGAAAGCAGGGCGGCTTGGGGCCCTGGCCACAGTTTTCACTCGCACCCAGGCTGCTCCCTCTGAGTGGTCAAGTACACTAACGGCCTCCACAGCCTTGGTCACACATGGTCCTGGAGGTGAGTTCCAGTCACACCCTGAGCCGGGCGCTCGAACCCTGACACCTGCAGGCTCCAGCTTGCTGCAACATGAACAGTATTTCTCCACTAAAATGCAGGAGTTGGACCTTTGCCCAGAGAGGCAGCTAAAAATACTGCTCCTTGAGGCACTTGTCACCAGGGACACAGTGGCCACCTTCCTCCTCTCTCAGCCCACTGGGCAAGCCCCTCATCTGCTGGGTCGCTGGCCCAAGCACTTGATACAGTGTGACATCTAAGCCTGGCCCTGTCAGAATAAAAAGCACTGGTAAACGTACCTGTTTCACAGATGGACAAACTGGCCCTGACAGTTCATTCTGGGCCATGGCGTGCTGGCTACAAAATCACTGGGGGAGCGAGAGCGCAGCCTCAGTGGCGGGGAGGGAAAGAGGCCGTCCTACGTTCCAGCGCTTCACAGTTTGCAGCGTCTTCTCATCGCTGCCCCTCCAGGCCTCACCACCACCCCACGGAACACACTATCGCCCACCCTGCAGGCAGGATGACACCCAGGGAGGCGAGCAAACCCCTGGTGGGTGGAAAGCACAGGCAGACTCTCAGGGACCTTTTGATTCTAAGACCAGTGGCGGGACTTTAAGCAAGGTGACTGTCTCACTCCCAAGGCCATCTAGTTTGTAACAAGTGCTCCAGTTAGCAAAGACTGTCACAGAGTCCTCAGAGGAGGACTCGCCACCCCTACTTAACGGATAAGAAAATTAAGGTTCAGAGGTATGAAGGGCTTGGTCACAAGTTAGTAGTGGAGCCAGGAACAAAAGTCGAGGGTCCTGACCCCCAGCCCTGGGCTCCTCCTGCTGCCCCAGGGCCTGCAGAGCCCTGGGGCCAGCTGGCTGGTGCCGAGACTCAGTCCCCCGGGGGCAGAAGCACAGTGCCCTCTGCAGGCTCCCACGTCCCCAAACCGGTTCCCCCCCACACGTCTGCCTGCACTTTTCACCCCTGCCTCTCAGTCCTTGGAGGTGGGCAGTGGCGAAAACCCCAGGCCCACTTTCCATACAAGTAAGGCCCAGGGAAGCTACAGGCCCCGCTCGGGGTCACGGGCCGGAACGAGGTCCTGGACCTCTGACTCAGGTCTGGTGTCAGCTTCTCCTTCTGTAAAATGGAGCATGAGTGCAAACCTAGGGCTGGAGTCTCCCTGGACGAAGGAATTAGAGGATGTTGTAAGGAGCGGGTGGAACGGCACAGTGGCCTGAGGCCAGGGACAGGGCCACATGCCCCTGAGACCCAGTGTCGTAAGGAAGGTGAGAGGGGAGATTCGGCCTTGATGCCTGGGAGGGAATCCTTCCTGCTGAGCCCTGAGACCTGTCCTGTTTCCACACACTGTGCAGAGAAAAAGCTTTCTACAAAGTCATTTATTTTTCCCCAAACCCCCTGTCCCCCCACCCAGTTAACAGAATTCCTCAGAGTCCCACATTTAAATTAGAAATACCCACATCTTCCATTGCTAGCGAAGGGAGATACGTTAGTGGGAAGACATCAGAACTTCAGAAGTTTACTCGACCGGAGGCAGGGCTGGCCAGAGAAGCCAGAGCTGTCTGCCCAGCCCGGGAACAGCACCATGGGGCGGGGGGGGGCTCTGTTCCTACCCCCAGAGGTCCTGGGCTTCCCCTGTGCTGCGCTCTTGGAGTCTGTTGGGCCTTGGCTACCTGCCCACCTGCTCACCCTGGAAAGACTGGGGGACCATCAGCTTCTTTCCAGGTAAGAACGAGGGACGGGATGGGGGTGAGGTACCTAGGTAGCGAGGGGCACATAGAGCAGTACAGTAGGGAACAAGGCAGGAGCCTCTCTCACAAACCGCTATTTCCTCACAAGTTTCTTGCTGAAGGGCAAGATCCTTGAGGGAGCACCTTGTCTTTTCAAAGAGGGTTCCCCAAACCAAACACAGTGCCAACACCCCACAAGTGCTCAGTGAACACTGTTTGGGCACATAAATGAAAGATGGAAAAAGCAGAGGGGCAGAAGCTGACCCTCAGAGACCCAGTGTGGCCGGCACTTGCTTCTCATGGGAACAGTGGGCAGAGGGGGGCTCACGGGGCACACCAGCGCACTACTGTGAAAGAGATCGGACCAGGGGAGGGCTGAACGTGTTTTGGCACGTGCCTCTGTGTCTCTCTGCACGGCTGGGGAGGGTGCCTGTCTGCACTTAGAGGGGAAGGGAAAGGCCAGCACTGGGTGGGGCCAGTGCAGGAGAAGGCAGGAGGAGACACTGCTGGGCCCAAGGAGATGCTGAGGCTGCAGTGCCCCGTCTGAATACACAGGACGACAGGCAGCTCGGGCGGGGAAGGCGGAGGTGTAACTAGTGTATCAGGGCCCCTGGAGAAACAAGGCAGGGTGACTGTGTATCGTATCTTTGGAGAAGTAAGGCAGAGGGTCAGTCTGCATACTGTGTCCTCTGGAGACAAAAGGCAGCCAGGTGGCCCACGTGGCATATCCACTGGAGAAATAAGGTGGTGGGTCATCTGTGTCTTGTGTCCGTGAGAAATAAGGCAGCAGAATGACTCGGGAGCCATGTCCGTTGGAGAAATGAGGCTGCGGGTGTTCTGTGTGTCACATCCACTGCAGAATGAGCAGAGTCACCAGGGTGGGAGCCATGTGTTGGGTGCAGGGAAGCCCCAGCCCGGGGCTCACACCGAGGTCCCAGTGCAGCCAGAGGTGGGAACTCAGGGCAGGGGCAGCAGCTCCCTGGTCCTCGTGGTCAGGCTATTTCTTGCCCATCACCTGCATTTCATGATCAGAAGAAAAAAAGGAGGAAAAAGCATTACATGCAGGAGTTCTACTCTGGGAAGTGTGTCAGAACCCCGGGCACATGGTCATATGCTTCAGGGTGTGAGTGAGCACAAAGTCCGACGGGCAGTCTCCAGACTAAGCCCTGCCCTGAGACCCAAAAGACATAAACACAGGAACTGGGACTCAGCCAGACCGCAAGGGCACCTGCGGGAGACTGCCCAGTGCTTGCCAGCCCTGCTCACTCCCCACAGGCCTACTCACCCAAAACACTTCCCTCCCATCGACCCCTCTGCCTGGCCCGCTTCCCTCCTCCAGCAGGAAACCCTCTCCAACTTCCCTTCCCCACACTGATCTCCCCAACAGCCATGCTGTAGGGAGCCTCCTCCCCCTGGCTCTTCGGGTCCACGTGAGGGTACGCCACGGATTCACAGCCCTGGCCTCACACCCTCTTCCTGGCCTGGATGGAGAGTTCAGGAGGAGAGCCGGGGCATGCATGACCTGGCCCTTCCCTCTGCCATTCTTCAGGGGTCTGTCTGCCTGTTGCAAAAGCAGCTCTCCCTCCTGGGGACTGCCCCTGTGCTTGTCCAGCAAGTCCAGAGCCTGGGGCCCAGACGAGAGCCAAACACGGGAGGAGCATCCAGGAATCCCTGACAGGGACACAGAGGCGACTTGAAATATACTTAAGGTTCCATAAACTTTGGTGACTAACCTTGATTTTCTAAGTAGAAGCCACTCAGATCTAGTAGCAATATTCTGCATCCCGGAATATTTTGTTTAAAATACACACAGAAATACAGATATTTACACACAAACATACATACATAGAAGTGGCTGTTGGTTACTTCAAAAGAATCTAAAACTAACCTGCAACCATTTCCTAATGTAACTGCTTGCTACAATAATATGAGCACTAATAATTGTTAACATTTACTAGTTAACATTTACTAACTACCTAAGTACCAGGTGGCTGCCCTTGTGAGACATTTCCTGGTCTCGCTTGAGTTAGGAGTCACATGATAGGTTCTGACCAATGGGATGAAAACAGGAGTGCCCTGAGCTATTTCTAGACAAGCCCTAGAAAAAACTACACTTCCCTTCCTTCCTTCCCGCCTGCTTCAGGTGTGGGGGGTGCAGGACCTGAAGCAGCCCAGCTGGACTTGGGGACAGAAGCTTCACGCTGAAGGGGCAGAAACCAGGAGGATGGAAGCTGGCTCCAGGACATGAGTGGCCTTCAGATCACCTATGCTTAGACTTTACCAGGAGAGAAATGAGCTCTTGTCCTGGTTAAGCCTGTCATGTCTGTGTCCTAGCAGAGCAGCGGGACCTTGGTCACTCTGCCCTTGGCCACGTGACCAGGGGGCAGTGCAGGCTGCTGGTGTGGGGAGCAGGTCACAGTGAAGGGTGATAATTACTTCCCCATAACCCTCCCTGCCTCCTACACACAGGTGCACGCACGCACAGTCTCAAGCACTGCATGTCATTACCTTCTTTGTTTTCAGAGTGTTTCAGAGGCCGCAGAACTGTAAAAAAGGAAGGAGCACATGGTGAGGAGGGAACTGTGGAAAGTGATGGGACAGAGAGGGAGGAGCTGAGGCAGGGAGGGCCAGAGGGACTGGAGGAGTAGGAGGAGGCGGCAGGAGAGTGGGGACGACATCACAGCACCAGGGAAGGCGCCCTAGGCTGCTGTCCCCAGTCCCAGCTCCACGCTGTGGCTTGTTGCTCTGCTCTCTGGGCCTCAGTTTTCTGCATCTACATGAGAGCAACCACCCTGCCCTCCAGCGGCCGGTGATGTGGACGCGCACTGGGTCTGTTCCATGAACACGATGAAGTAAGAAGCCAAAGGGGCTGCCAATGTCCCCAGATGGCCCGGGGATGGTGGGACACTGACCAAATCTCTAAGCCACCTGCTCCTCCCCACTCCCTCCTTCTGTCAACTACATCTGCCTCTGAACATGCAAACTGGAGGCCCTGTCCCACAGCTATCTACAGCCCGCACACCAAAGGCAGCGAGTTCACTGGCATAATTCGCAGCAGTCCCAGAGGTCAGTCGCCCGCCCTTCCTCCTGCAGCTGTGGGGAGGGGACCTGTGGGAGGGGACCGGTGCCAACTGGCACCCTCCTGAATGGCTCAGCAGGAACCTGCCTCTCCCAGCCCAGAAGCCAGAAGGGAGGACACCAGTGCCCCAGAACCCATTCCCCCGCCGGGCCAGGTTTGTGTCTCCACAGCATCATGACCTTTGCAAACCCCTTTCCTGTCCAGTCACCCCAGAGAACTTGAAAACAAGCCCCTGGTGCCACTGGCGCAGGGGCAGGGTGATGTTTTCCCGATGGAGAACTGAAGCCTGAAAGAGCAAAGCACCTTGACCANCTCTCCCAGCCCAGAAGCCAGAAGGGAGGACACCAGTGCCCCGGGACCCATTCCCCGCCGGGCCAGGTTTGTGTCTCCACAGCATCATGACCTTTGCAAACCCCTTTCCTGTCCAGTCACCCCAGAGAACTTGAAAACAAGCCCCTGGTGCCACTGGCGCAGGGGCAGGGTGATGTTTTCCCGATGGAGAACTGAAGCCTGAAAGAGCAAAGCACCTTGACCAGAGTTACCTGAGCTCTAACCAGAATGGGACTATCTTAGACTATCTGCCTGGTAACAGGACTCCCAGGTGTTTACTAGGCACCAGGTATGACCCTAGGCCATTACAACCCTTACCTCATCTAATTAAACCCACTCAGCCAGTGAAGACAGGCAGTTACTATGAGGAAACTGGGACTCACAGATAAGGAAACTGAGGCTCAGAGAAGCAAAGTGACTAGGCCACCCAGCTTACACGGGCAGGATCTGGAACTGAAACCCAGGTTGCCCTATCTCCTGATCCCTTCCTGCTCACCTAGGAAGCCACCAGACTCCACGGTGCAGGGTTCCTAGGGGCGGAGCCGGCTGGCAGATGGCTAAAGGTGGGCAGGAGAAGTGAAGCGGCCCCTGGGAAGGAATCAGGGAGCTCCACCTCCAGGCCTAACGCTGAGTAGAGACCAAACTCATCCGGGTAAGGAGGCCTCAGTCCACTGGACAAACTTCATTCAACCTCAAGCAGATGTGGCTTCCCTGGGTCCTGGACTCCTCTCCCCAGTCCCTGTGTCCTCCTCTCAGCCAATAAGGAAGGCCAGCTCCAAGCATAGACTTACCTGTCTTAGAGCCTTCTCCATCTCCATCCTGATCCTCAGCTCCTGGAAGACAAATGAAACCTTCCTCAGCTCCATTTTCATCACTGCACTTTCCCACCTCGGGGTGCGGGAAGCAGGCAACTGGGGAGCAGGCGTGGCCTGTGGTCAAGCGTTGGACACAGAGTTGGGCCCTGAGAGCAAAGAGCACAGAGCAGAGCCCGGGGGCCGGATGAAAGGGCTCTCAGCCTGGAGCCCACCATTTGCCCAGCCAAGGACCAGCTCCTGGCTCCACCCATCCGCCCACCCCATCCCCTCACCCATCCACTCGCTCACCAATCCAGTCAACCGCCACCCTCCAACATGGACACCCCCCCCCCCCACTTATCAGCCTACTCATTCTGCCACCAGCCCAGCCAGGCACCACTGCACAGGTGTCACCTGTCCACCAACCAGTCTCCTCTCCACTCACATAGTCACTGTGACAGACTCCAGGTCATCTCCCATCTCTCACTGCCGACTTTCATGTTTACCCAAGAAAACCTCTGTTAACCCGAGTACCACCCACCAGGCAACTCACCCACTGACTGATGTCCACTTCCTCACCCACTGCTCACTAGAGTCGGCTCACTCACCCACCAAGGTCAAGTCACCCATCTAGTGATAGCAGCTCACCACCTGCCTGCCTGTCGCCAAAGTCAACTCCTACTGGCCCCAGCCCAGCAAATGGCAGTCATGCCTTCACAGAGCGACCCCGAACCCACGAAGCAACCACTTTGCTCAATTTCCTGGTTCTAGATCTGCACTGTCACTCACAGACACACCCATGGGACTCACACTCTCATAGTCACACTTGTTTGCACACGCATATTCACATCTCCTCACACTTCAGCCTTATACATCCACCACTCACTTCCAGTCACACTGATATACACACTCATCCCACATATTTGCACCCTCACAGATAGGCTCACACTTGTTTCCACACACAAGACATTCAGCCCGGAGATAACACACACAATCTAGCCCCACTGGCAAACTCAGTCTGTTACTGAGGAGCAACACTCAGACTGGCGTCCCGGACGCCCCGGCACATGCAGGGACGTGTGCACGCGCACTCGCCCCCCCTCACCTGCATTCTCCTCTTCACAGCTCTGTTTGATCTTTCTCCAGCACACAAAGGCCAGGGCCACCAGCAGCACGACGAGACAGACCGAGAGTCCCACAGTCACCCACAGGGCCTCGGGGGGGAACGACACAGGCTGCCCTGGAAGAGGCAGGGAGAGACGGGGAGGAACCATCATCTCCGGCCCCACAGCCACGGGAGCAGCACCCTGGCTCCAAGGTGTCCGTGGGGGGCTCCCCCCGTTCTGAGCGCCAGCACGATGCGGCGTGCCCCTCCAAAGCCCGACACAGCCGTAGCTGGAGAAGACATGCCTCAGCCCGGCAAGGCTGACGAGTCTGCAACTAATGATGCTCGAGGACCTTCTACGGCTTCCTGCTGACATGGGAATAATGCTTCAACCGTCTTAGGACGATTCAAGAACCTCAATAATCTAGCTGCTGCTTAACCTCCCCCAGCCTTTGTACCTTATTCCACTACAGGAACCTCTGCCCCAACTACACCGGCATCCCCATCACTCCCTGAGAAGATGACTGGCCCCCTCCAGCCTCCACACATGGCTGCCGGTTTCCTCTACCTAAAAAGTGCCCCCAAGACCTTCACCTAGCTTAAGTCCACCTCCTCAGGAGACCCTCCCTGACTGTCCCGGCTCTACCTGGTGACAGTCCCTACCCTACGGATAAGGAGTCAGCAAACTAAGGCCTGTCAGCTACCTCTGGCCTGCAGCCTGTGTTTGTATAGCTCGTGAGCTAACAGTGGTTTTTCCATCTGTAAAGTGTTACCAAAACATGGAAAAGGCGGCCCCTGGAGGGTGTGGCTGAGTTGGTTGGGTGTTTCAGTGGTGGGTTCGATTCCTGGTCAGGGCACACGCCTCAGTTGCAGGTTCGGTCCCAGGTCAGCGTGTGTAGAGGAGGCAACCAATCAATGTCTCTTTCTCACAGGATATTTTTCTCCCCCTCTTCCTCCCTCTCTAAAAATCAATAAGCATGTCCTCAGGTGAAGATTTAGAAAAAATGGAAAATGAGGAACACAATGAGATGAAAAAGCAGCAGCCGCAAGACACAGTACATGCCCCACGAAGCCCAAGATGTTTACCATCCAGCCCTTCACAGAAAGCGTTTGCAGACCCTGCATACAGATGAGGGTGGGCAGCGAGGGCGCCAGGGTGGGGAGACATGCCAGGGGCGCATTTCCGTGAAATGCCGAGGGCCCTTCTGTTGGCTGCGTCACGGCAGACGGAAGCATCTGAGTGCCCACGCCTGGGTCAGAGCCGAAGCTGTTCCGAGCATGCCATCTAGCCTAGTTTCTGGGCCCCTACTGGGTCCTGGGAAGAGGCCTTAGGGACAGCAAATCTAACCAAAGACAACGCTGCTTTCCTGCACTCTTTAAAAACCGCAGGCACCCAGGGCACCAGCAGCAGCAGAGAGCGCCCGCCGACAGTGTTGAGAGCAGTGCCCTGAGCCCTTTGGCAGTGGAGGCCCTAGCACAGACACAGGCATCTGTAGCAGGTGTCACTGCCAGCTGGCATGACTGGCAAAGTTGCCACTGTGCATGTTGGCAGCAAAGGGGCCCATCACCCTGATAAGCAGGAGAGGAGGACAGCAGCTGATACGAGGGGTCGGGAGGGCCAGTCTGTGGAGCACATGGGAGAAACTCCTGGAGACCCCAGGGTGAGGCCCCTGCAGCAGTGACAGGGCAGAGCCATGGGAATATCCACAGGGAGACAGACTCCGAGGCTGGTGCCTGGAACACAGGCCAGACTTGCCCTCGTTCCACCAGTCAAGGCCAGAGCAGGGCTCAGAGCCGCGTACACAGGCTCCATGCCCAGTGCCTACTCCACAAAGCCATCTCCACACAGCACACGTGACTTCACTAACCCCCAGCAGGCATGGTGGGGAGAGACCAGGCTGCAGGACTGAAAGTCTGACTCTAAAAATGTTGTGCGAGGCACAAAGCTGCCCAAAGCAAAATACAGGCCAAGGGCTCCAAAGTAGGCCAGACCTGCTTGAACGAAAACAGGAAGGAGGCTGGGTGGTGGGGAGGAGGAAAATCAGACCGAGAGGCTGAGTTCAATTCTGGTCGTGGTTCATCTGCTCACTGCAGGGTGCAGGAACCCAGGCCCACAGACCCCATGCATGAGGTTAGAGGGGCCACGCACCCTCAAAATTGAAATGCAAACTACCGCATTTATCATTTATCCAATTATCAAAGAGCTGCCTGACCCCCAGCAGAGCCAAAGCCACTGTGCCAGGCTGTAGCCTGGGGCAAGTTCTCTCTTCTCTCAGGGCTTCAGTTTCCTCACCTGTGAAATGAAGGCACTTTTAATGTCAGTTGCTAAAGTTTAAAGTAAAGATTTCTGTCCTCAGTGGGATAAACGTAGTCCCTGCAATTACATTTATACCGACAAGCCCCTTCTGTCCGGCAAAGATCCAGTTCAGCCCAGTGTGCAAATTACCAGGATCCCTCGGGGTCCCATCGACTCCCACCTGTCCCCGCAGAATTCTCTCGACCACTCTAGCCAGTCTCACTAGCTGACAGCTCTTATTCTCTCCTGCACACACACTAGACAACACGCTGTTCTTTAAAAGGGGTCAAGGAGACCCCCCAGAACACCCAAGAGGCTGGGGCAGTGACTTCCCCAGAAAGAGCATCGACCCTGAGGTGGTCTCCAGGAGTAGGGTGGGGTCAATCTTGGGGACAGGGTGGGCACAGGGAACACCTAAAAAAGAAGAAGGAATGAATCTTAATACCTAGAAGGTAAGTGAAGGCCTCAGAAGGTCTAGGTACACTTGGGAGGAGAAGAAAATGAGGACTAAGTCAATGAACTCTGAGGCTTGTGCATAATCTGGTGGCCAGGTGCAGACTGGGGCATGGGTGGGCTGGGGTGGGGGTTGGATGGAAGTCATTGGAAGAGAAAACAGGACAGAACCTGCTGTCCTGACCCCAGGGTGCATGAGGAGGCCCCTGGGAAAGGCCAGGTGGCCCATGGGAAGGGACTGAGGAGCCAGAATGAGATCCAGATACAGATGGAGATGGCCTCCCCTGGCCCGAGCACTGGCCTGAGCCCACTTATCTCCAGGTGTAAGGGAAGCTCACTGAGA